>NC_092716.1:249781491-250381491 GCF_047496885.1 Scyliorhinus torazame
ATAACATTGCTTTCGGCAGTAGTGGCATTCAAACAGCTATTTGCTCCGGTGAATTTTATATGGATGCAGAGACAGTTAGGACCATGTTCCAGGGATGTAATTTAATAGAAGGGATCAGATGATGACGTAAAATGTGAGTGTGATGCTGAAGCAGTTTCAACATGACATCTGAACCTGGAGGTTAGATTACAGTCATGCCCTGGAATCTGTTACCTTTGTACAAAGAGCGACGACTAAAGTTCAAAATGACAACTTGTGTTACTTTCTCCCTTCGCTCCATGCAGGTTATGAAAGAGGAAATTGTGTCGCAGCATTGTATAATCAGCTGCTTTGACAAAACTGAAATTGAGATTGAAAACGGAAGTAGAGTAGAAAGCGTGAAAAACGTGTCACAGACACAGACAGCCAGTGCTTTAGTGTCGATCCATGGCTGGAGCACGCATGATGATTGGTACACTCAGATTTCAGAGCAGGCCGCGGATTAGAATTGAAGCTGTCCAGTAACGGCTCATAGAAATTACAAGGTTGACACTTGTTGTTTGGTGCATCATTGACGAGCTCTGCTTTTTCCAGAATCCATTATTTGTCCACCTTTAGGCCGTCATTAGCGGCCACGTGAGCCGCAGACGCAAATCCCATGCCGGCCGCTAAATCTCGCTGGAGGCCAAAACCGGGGCACACGCCAGCGAGATCTCAGAGTGAGTGGCTGGATTCTCCGCCGGCGGGATGCTCTGTTTTACCGGCAGCCCGGGGGTTTCGGGGCGGTGAATCCAGCCCGAGGTCTCCCCACCCCGCTACCTCCCACTGGTGATGTAATCAGGCTCACGCCCAGAAAAGGCGTGAGCTGAGCTTTATTTGCACAAGTTAACATGACATGAGCTGGATTGACGCCTGCTGGTTTGATCCTGGTCCAAGCTTCCCGCCCAGCTGGCGTGACGTCATGCCAGCGCGAATTGCTACTTTTTTTCAACTGAAAGCCTGGTGAGATGACCATGCCGGGAGGGGGGTACAGGTAAGTATAGCCCCTGCGTGGTGATGGTCATGCCCGGGCACTGCCGCTGGTGCTCAGGCACTGCCCCCTGGCAGTGCGCACTGGGAGCCATCTGGGGAGCTCCAATGCAGGACTGCCTCTTATCCATGGGGGGGGGGGGGGATGGGGTTGCCATTCTGTATGTGTTTTTTTTCCCTCGTCTATGGGGGCATGGGAATTGGCTTTCTGTGTCTGGGGTCACGATGTCCATGGCGGGGGCTGGGGGACTGTCGCTGTCTTCTATTTAAATTGGAGATCCCGCTCCGACCTTGGGATTCCTGGCATTCCCGGTTTTCCTAGGCCTTGCCCCTCCAGCTGGTGGCATGAATCTCTCAGCCCCTTTGAAATTTCGCAGAGCGCTGGTCAGTAGGGTGAGGAATGCCGACGGTGCAGTCAGCGAACTTCACACTGGTTTTCCCATCTGACCCAACACTCTGCGCATTATTTGGAAAGATCCCAGCCCCAGGCTGTGATTTGTACAACACTGCCATGGCAATGCCAGCCAATGGCAGGACTGGGAAATGCCACCTGTAGTAACAGCAACTTGAGACACTCTGAGGTGCTTCACAGGAGTACTATCAAACAGGTTCTAACACCAAGCCACTTGAAGAGATATTAGGACAGGTGACCAAGGCTGACCAAAGAGGTGGGGTATGAAGAGCGACTTAAAAAAGGAGAGGGAGAGAATGAATGAAAGCGATTTTGGGAGGGAATTCCTAAGCTCGGCGTCTGGACTGATGAAGCCTTGACTTCCAATGAGGAGGTGGGCGGAGGAGGATTTGGGAATCAGGGATGTGCAGGAGGACATACCAGTGAGCTTGATGCGACACCAAGTCCAGAACCTCACGAATAAAGACCTATCGGCTGGACTCTGTGACCCGCACTCCTGCGCGGCGATATACCCTGCTGAGAGTGGAGTGTAACACGCAACTGAGAGGATTACATGCTCAAAGTTCTTGGACACATAAAACTGGGCTCACTCACACCACCATCCAGCAAAACTGATTCCTCAGAGATCCATCTTTTGTGGCATTTATTAAGTTGGGGTTAGGGTTATTCCGTAACTCATTTGTAAGCCAGACGATGAGAAACAAGGAGGAGTGTGGGACGAATTGGCCAGCTCTGCCGAAGATCCAGTACAGACACCATCCGAATGGACACTTTCTGAGGTGCATCCTTCCGTGTTTCTCAGAGAATTAAACTGCCTGTTTCCAGCATTCTCACAACGCTGCTCGACAAGTGATTGGAATCCTTTCACCTGTGAGAGATGATGGGAATATTTTGGGCTTCACCCAAAAAAAATGTCAAAGTGTCATTTTGGGTGGGTTTGGTGGGGCGTTTCCCATCAACCTTTTGGTGAGATCCACACCGGTATTCACCAATGTTTAGTCATGTTTCCGGGGCTTGGGGAGTTTCTCCCTGGTCTACATTTTGAAAGGGTGCCCCAATTTCTAAGTGAGCTTGAGGATCCCCCAAGCTCCCTCTCACGGACATTGCCATTCCTCTGCAGACATGGGCATTAGCCCCCCCCACCCTGCCCCAGTGAGGACACTGAGGCCCCTCCCCTTTCAGGCACCCCACCCCACCATTGCAGAAACCCCCTTTTCAGGACCCCCCCCTTCACCCCCCTACCCTTGATACACTCCTCACACACTGACCCTGAGCAGTGCCTCGACACACTTGCAGTGCCAACATGGCACTACCAGGGTGCCCGGTTGGCATGGCCAGGGTGCCTGGGTGCCAGGCGAGTGCCAGGGTACTGCCCTGCCCTGTCCCCAAACACCCAGGGGGGCTCCACTGGCCCCCAAGGCTCCCAGAGTGATCATCACGTCTGGGGCACAATTCAGCGACCGTCTTGCGCCTGGCACGGATTGGGGAGTGCCAGATGAATAGTGGGAGAGGGAAAAATCGAGCTCTCTGGGTGGGGCAGTTCCTTATTAACCTTCTAACCGGACCACTAAACTTATAAAACAGAAAAAAGATCTGAACTTTCATACCATCGGGTCATTCCCGGGCTCGAGCGGGAACCTGTGTGGCATATCAGTTATAATAATAATCTTGATTGTCACAAATGGGCTTACATTAACACTGCAATGAAGTTACTGTGAAAAGCACCTCATCGCCACACTCCAGCACCTGTTCGGGTACACTGAGGGTGTGATGAATGATATCTGTGTACACATGTACCTTTAATCCGTAGGCCTCTTTAAGACCGGGTTTGGAACCCTGGGGGAATCTGCCTCCGGCTCTGCCCCCAGGAAGCTGTATATAAGGTTATGTTCAGTGGGCAGCGTGCAGTGAGCACACTTCTCGGCAGCTGTCTGGTTCTCTGGTAGTTAAAGCCTTTGTATTATCAAACTCCTCTCCTGAGTCGTAATTGAGGGTATCTCAGAGGGTGAATTCAGAATGTTGTGGCCATCTAAAATGACCGCCTGCAAAGGATGATGGGAATTACGGCAAGGTTGGGACACAGACAGGACACAACTTGTGCATATTACAAACAAACAACAACTCAAACTTATACAGAAACTCACACCTGCGAGAGGCCACTCACAGGTCTCCCCAGGACAATGGACTTCAGATTGAAACTTACCATTAGTAGCAGACTCGGGGGCGCCTATTTGCCTTATTTGGGAGTACCTACGTGCCTTGGACACTAAGGGCCATGGCCGACCAGTACCCGCCCAGCCATCAAGGTACCCGCCCCTAATTGGCCAGAATCGATTAGGATGATTGAAATCCTATCGATCCATTGGATCCCTACCTGGGACCACCCAAAAGAGCGCGAAAAATCGGAGGATAAGAAGAAATGCGCAACCAACATTCTGTTTCTTTTGGGGGACCGGCTTCTGTCATCCAACTGCGGCACATCGACCAGCCAAGTTCAAGGACCCGTGATCTCCATCTGAAAGACGTCGCGCAGCTTAGACGATCCAGCCGCCACACGTGGGGAACCAAATAAAGGCCTTATCCAACCTGCAGAGAGCCCGTCACTTGGAAGTTAAGTAATGGTCGTTTAAACTGCCAGATATAGTCTTAAGGTGCAGTAGCGTGTAATTTATTACATATAGAACTAATCCTATGTTCAATAATAAACTGTGATTATACTAAATACTGGTTGTGTGCTTATTTGTCCAATACACGGAACACACTCGCATATGGTGGTTATTAATAGCAATAAAGATAGAAGTCAACAGACAGAGCAACAATGTCCAATTGACCTAACAAGCACATCTTTCAGGAGTTGTGGGAGGAAACCGGAGCGCCCGGAGGAAACCCACGCAGACACAGGGGGAACGTGCAGACTCCGCACAGACAGTGACCCAAGCCACGAATCAAACCTGAGTCCCTGGCGCTCTGAAGCAACAGTGCTAAGCACTGTGCTACCGCACTAAGTTATACAGATGTACACTAAATGCAAGCACTGAGTAATTGCCATGTAAACAGCATTTTACATCTGGATGTGGATCAATTTAACAGTATAGCCTTTTCATTTTAGTCTATCTGTGGTGATTCCATCTCTTGCAAATCTATTAATTTAAAGCAATTTAACTTACTGATTTGCATAGGATCAAACTAATGTGTATTTAACTGTGTATTACACAGTTTATTATGCATTAAAACATAAAACCCATTTGAATATCATGAGTTGCAAATGATCTGGTTATTAAGCCAGGCAGCCGTATTCCTCTCTCTGTGAAATGCAGAAAAAAATTAAGTTACAGATTGTTGGTAACCTGAGCTGAGGGGACCGATTTTCTTTTGTAAATCCAGCCAGTCTGGTCTATTCAAGTATCTGGCTGAGTCCAGCCCATTATGTTCCATTTAATTTGTTGTACAATAGAACCTGAAGACATGATGAATGATGAGAACGTACATGAAAGCAATCAGCAGGTCAGAATGCAAAGGCAACAATTGACTTCAGACTGATTTATTTGGTCACTTATTGTTCCCCGCCGCTATAGACTAAATGGTGTATATTTATACAGACCTGGCTGGGTAACTGAAGTGGTGGGGCATTGGATGTCTATTTACAGAGCTTAATTTCTGTTGTTTGAACTTGGTTGTCCTCTGCGTATGAATTTTGTTTGCTCCTCACCCATGTCACTAGATGGAGCTCCGTTGATGAGCATTTGGTGATGGGAATTCAGGGGGTGGTGGGAGGATGATACAGCACCAAATTGACAAAGAGGCCTTGACGTTCAACAGGCCGTTGGCTAACCTGGATCGTCGCTGGCATCAGTTGTAAATGACGGTTTACCCAGCAGCCCCTCACGTTTACCATTGGGCCGGAAGGTCAGAAGGTCATGACCATGAGCCCCACGGCAGACTCTTGAGTTTCACATCACAGCTGACGGCCCAGTACCATTTTGCTTCGTTCCTGAACTCTTGTTTGACAACTCCAGCACGTTAATGCGCTTGTTCTTTCATTGGGATGTTGGTATCTCTGGCAAGATGCATCCGTCGGCCATCAATAATTGACCTTGAACTGAGTGGCTTCAATTCATTTCACGAGGCATTTAGTCTGAAGTCGCATGTAGGGGCAGACCAGTGACCCAGATGGGGTTTTCTTTTTAACAGTAATTGATGCTAGTTGTCATGGTGGGCCACCATTACTAAGACAAGCGTTCAATTACAGTTAATTAATTTGAATTTAAATTCCACCAGTTGCCATAGTGGGATTTGAACCCACGTCCCAGAGCATTAGCCTGGGATTCTGCATCGCTAGCCCAGTGACATTGCCACCATACCACTGTCTCCTGTCTCCGTTCACCTCCCTGCCTGAAAACGCCAAGTGCCCTGAACAATACTACTCCCTCAATTGATACAATTCAAAACAGACTAACTGATCATTCATCTTGTTGCCACCTTTTGAATGTTTAATATGTTTGTCGACAAAACAATCATCATTGCACTTCAGAAAATAGTGCTTCGCCTGATGAATTTTGAGGCATAACCTACGACCTAACAAGGCGTAGACAAAAGCATGTACTACTTATGAATATAGATCTGTTGTCCAAACAACCCCATACCCAGCTGAATATATTATATGATTTTAATTTTCCTTTCCCAAACCACCCCACTCCCACAACTCCCACTGGGGTGGGTGGAGGGTTAAGGTGGTTTGTACCACATTCCTGTCCTCTGCCATGATCATAGTTCACCTCAGATCAGGCAAGGGGTGGGGAAACCTGCCCAGAAAAGAAGGAGCTCAGTATAAATGAATTCCCATTCCGATGACAGCCTGGAGATGCACACACCAGGCGAGATTCTCTGACCCCCCGCCGGGTCGGAGAATCGCCGGGGGCTGGCGTGAATCCCACCCCCGCTGGTTGCCGAATTCTCCGGCACCGGAGATTCGGCGGGGGCGGGAATCGCGCCGCGCCGGTTGGCGTGCCCCCCCCCCCCCCCCGTGATTCTCCGGCCCGGATGGGCCGAAGTCCCGCTGCTAGAATGCCTGTCCCGCCGGCGTGGATTAAACCCCCTCTTTTACTGGCAGGACAAGGCGGCGCGGGCGGGCTCTGGGGTCCTGGGGGGGGCACAGGGCGGTCTGGCCCCAGGGGGGTGCCCCCCACGGTGGCCTGGCCCGTGATCGGGGCCCACCGATCCGCGGGCGGGCCTGTGCCGTGGGGGCACTCTTTCCCTTCCGCCTTCGCCACGGTCTCCACCATGGTGGAGGCGGAAGAGACTCCCTCCACAGTGCATGCGCGGGGATGCCGTGAGCAGCCGCTAACGCTCCTGCGCATGCGCCGCCCGGCAATGTCATTTCCGCATCAGCTAGCGGGGCACCAAAGGTCTTTTCCGCCAGCTGGCGGGGCGCAAATCAGTCCGGTGTGGGCCTAGCCCCTCAAGGTTAGGGCTCGGCCGGTCAAGGGGCGGAGGGTTCCGCACCTTTGGGGCAGAGCGATGCCGGACCCATTTGCACCGTTTTTGGCGCCGGTCGGCGGACATCGCGCCGATACCGGAGAATTTTTCCCACCATTTTAATTTAGGGCTAACTCAGTTAAAGGGCAGCACGGTAGCATAGTGGTTAGCACTGTTGCTTCACAGCTCCAGGGTCCCAGGTTCGAGTCCCGGCTTGGGTCACTGTCTGTGCGGAGACCGCACGTTCTCCCCATGTCTGCGTGGGTTTCCTCTAGGTGCTCCAGTTTCCTCCCACAGGTCCTGAAAGACGTGCTTGTTAGGTGAATTGGACATTCTGAATTCTCCCTCCGTGTAACTGAACAGGCGCCGGAATGTGGCGACGAGGGGCTTTTCACAGTAACTTCACTGCAGTGTTAATGTAAGCCTACTTGTGACAATAAAGAGTATATTTTTTTTAAATAATTAGCGGTTGCACAATCTCTGACCCATTGGTGAAAACATGATGTTGAGAGAAATGCGAGTAAGTGCTTTCTTTATTATTTTTTTAAAGGATCCTTGTGGGTCAGTAAGATCACTCCTGCTCCACCTAGTTCCCATAAGAATATTTTGGGTTTCCCTGGCCTCTAGCCTCCCAACTCCCTCAACTACAATTGTTCCTAATCTGACCCTGACCGTACTTTGATGGAGATAATTTCTGTGGTTCTCCTGGATGTTCCATGCCCCATTGCCACCTCCCAAAGCTGCAGCCCCCCACCCCGTGACTGGGAATATTCCCCAGTTTGTCACTACAATTTGAATGGTTCCCAGTCTGTGATGATCTGTGCTGAGTGGCTACTGATTCAATGGGAGGAACCCTGCACTGAGCTTCATCATCCCTGCGCTAACTGATCCAAGTTCCTTGTTGTGATTGCTATTGCCACCTCCTGCTGGAGGAGCAAATTTGTAGATGGTGGTTAAGATCAGGCTGAGGTGAACAATTAAAGGTTTCCCAACACCCAGTGTAAAGGCTCAAATAAGAGGAGTAACCGCTTGGATGAAGTACCGGGGACAACTGATGCTGTGGCACATGTCTGATACTAATAACTTCAGAAGGAGGCAAAGAAAATCAATGCAAAGAGAATATATAATGTGAATTTCCAATTTCCTAGTATGTTTGCAATCAGTTATGAGCTTTACCCAATGATATAGGGTTGCTGCACCGACACCACCATAGGAGCCTCAGCACCTCATGAGAAAACTTAGCGAACAATTCTGATCTCAGATGAGAAGAAAGGTGGTTGACTCCACAAGTCTGTCCATTGGATTTTGCCCTTGGGAGTGTAATAAGGACACGGGAAGTCCACAACAAGCAAAGTAAGTGTTATGGGCCAGGGATTAGCAAACCCCAAAGTGTATCATGGAGCTCACCTGACCCACAACTTTTAATAGGTTGTGGTATGGGGAGCACACGGCCCACTCTACAGGTGTGGCACAGCAGAAATGGAAAAGTATTTTTTAAAGCAAAACAATGTTTATTCTATGGACTCAAGTTAACCTTTTTAAGACATACAGTGAACATCTTAGCAACCATCAAATCAAATACAACTCCCAAAGAATACAACACTAAGTAATCCTTAATAACTTCCCAAACAACATTCAGAAGACCCAAGAAACACCTTTTAACAGAAGCACATCTGGTTTACATTCACGACTGAAAACATTTATAATTCTGAATTCACCAAATGATCAAGAGATAGTCTTTTCCTGGCAGACAGATCAACAGTACATCTGCTCTGCCTGGCTTCAGCTCCAACACTGTAAACGAAACTAAAACACACCCTGCAGCAAACAGCCTAAAATGAAAGTAAAAAGCTGACAGACAGCCCAGCTCCACGCACTCTCTGATATCACTGCAGTAATAAACACCCATTTTTTAAAGGTACTCTCACTACAGATACTTATATGCACACCCATTTATCAACACCCATATCTTAAAGGTACTCTCACATGACATAAGAAAAAAGTTTTATTTACACAAAAGATATGTACTCTACCTGGTAGATCCCTAGCGGGTTCTTCTCTGGTTGGTGCCTTACCAGCTGACCATAAATACAGAGGTTAATTGAGATAACCTGCCCCTAGTGGGGGAGCACTCACTCCACAAGGAGCATGGAGATCACAAGCATTCCCTCCCTGTAGGCCCTGTGTGGGGTATTACAGGAAGGTCCTAATTCAAGTCTTGACACAGGTGAGCCATCAAGACAAAGAGCTGGGGCAAATACAGCCACGTTGCTGAAGCGGAGGGGTTTCTGCAGCTCTAGGGGCAGGTGATCAGTGACCCTCTATTTGAAAAGGCAGATGACAACCTCTGCTTCATTGATATGGGACTCAATAGGATCTGTTCCATAGTTACGGAAAAATGAAGCCTTTGCAGATTGAGCTTCACTATTGATGAAGGAACTTCTGAAGCCACTGATAGGCTGGAATTCTAACTCAAACCCCTGACCCTGTGAGTGTGCTGGCTGGCGAGGGGATGTGGGGGTGTAAAATCAAGGGGGATGACAGGGGGCATTGCCTACCCAATTACACTGGTATTTGACCAGTGGCAGGAGAGGTGACAGGTGGTTCACATGTCCTTTGTCCAATTGAAGCCCTTATGTAGTCATTCGATATCCACTGATATCCTTCTTCCTGTCGCCATCAGTATTTTACAACGGATTTAGGGGGGCACGTTATGTGGTGAGGTCACCTCATAAACCCTGGTGACCAAGCTTCGTGCTCAGCGGAGGATCTCCCCAACGAAAAGAACCTCTCACAATTGATTATCATGCAACCCCTCCACACTGACCCACCAAATCGCCTTCCAGTTTCTCTCCCGCCCTTGCTGCAGCCTACCTGATGGAACATCCTGCATCAGAGAGGGTGCAAAAGCCATTACCTCAGGCAACTAATTACTTGATGACAGTAATATGCAGTAATGGCTACCCGGGCTGGGATTCAAAACTCTTTTAAAGAGTTGTCCATCTGCACGGGAACTGTGACCCAGACTTTCTAGCTGGTGGATGTGGACAATGCCTCAAAGTTGTATCCCAGCTAGCGCAACTGGAGTGTTTCCCCATTGCCTTATTCGCTGTTATCCTCAGAACCTATCGACCAAAGGCTAAGGAGCTTCATCTACCTGTTACAATGGGAAGGGGGGGGTGGGGGAGAGGGGGAGAAGGGGGAGGGCATGGGAGAGGGCTGCCACCTGCTTCCCTTGGGCTCATGTGGTGGTGAACAGACTTGTGGAGTCAACCAGCGCATGTTAACGGAGCTAGAAATCTGCTTTCCGCACACTGTGATTGTCCTGCGTTGAACCCAAGGCCACATCTTTTGTTTGAATGGTGCAAGTAATAGCACTGAGTTAGTGAACACCCGACCCAATCGTAAGAGATCGTTTTCTAGTCGCCGGTCACCAGGACCGCATGGAATGCAATTCCAACCATTCGTCTCCTGACTCAGATGCAAACACCAGCAACAAAGCTGACACTCACCACTGTTACATGTATGTGTGCAGTTTGAAATCCATCATAATTGCAGGAGAAATTAACATAAAATATGAATAGCTGTATAATTCAGTGATAAAAGGCATCTTGATTCATAAAAACCTTTCACGTATGTATACTTAAAGTTAAGGGTACCATGTATCCCTTTGAAACCAGGAATTCTGATAAAGTCTTCATTTCAATGCATGAAGGAAACACAGTGCCAATGAACCAAACAGAACATCGGGCACGCATTGGCACCAGGGAATAATCTAAATTAAATGAAGTGAGAATCAACATGATGACTGAAGAAAAGGCACTGAGGGAACTCAACACACGGAAGTGGCTGTATCCTCAGAGGCAGATTCATTGAAGAAGTGGGTCACTGAATTTGACATTTGCTCACAATCCAGTTGCGTGCAGGGCATCCGAGCACATCGGACGTCAGTCAGACTTGCCCCGTGTGCGGTTAGATTTGAAACGGTTTGCATTACAAACTGCTGAAAGTGCGATCAGATATTCTCTTTGTGAAGGCTTCAGGGGTCTGGCAAGTGAGTGAACAGGGGAAGGAACCGCACAACTCCTGAACTAATCAACTCGAGGGATTGTGAAATTTGCAGCTTTTACAGTTCCCGTGGAGATGGATAACTCTTTAAAAGAGTTTCGAATCCCAGTGATTGAATCAAAGGGTCATGTGACAAGGTTTCACCAATAGGTCATTTACCGAGCAGATTAAAAGCAATATCGACTAAATATATATTTTTTAAATTTTGACGGGACGTAGGACACTACCCTGAGGGACTATTGCATTGTTGTACTGGGACGGAGATGATTGACCTCCAACAATCACAAACACCTTCCTTTGTGCTAGGTTTGAATCCAATCAGCGGAGAGTTTCCCCCCCTCAATTCCCACTGACTCCAGTTTAGCTAGGGCTCCTTGATGCCTTACCCGGTCAAATGCTGCCCCGATGTCAGGGGCAGTCACTCTCACCTCACCTCTGGCGTTCAGCTCTTTTGTCCTTGTTTTGAACCAAGGCGGTAATGAGGTCAGCAGCTGAGTGGCCCTGCCAGAAGCCAAAGTGAGCATCAGTGAGCAAGTTATTGCTGAGTAAGTGCCGCTTGATAGCACTGTTGATCCCACTTTCTATCACTTTGCTGTTGATGTAGAGTAGACTGATCGGGCAGTAATTGGGCGGGTTGAATTTGTCCTGCTTTTTGTACGTGCCTGGACAATTTTCCACATTGCCAGGTCGATGCCAATGCTGTAGCTGTACTGGAACAGCTTGGCTGAGGGTGCAGCTAGTTCATTGCATTACTTCAAATGTTCGTAAGCAACTAATACACTGAACTACAGAACTGATATCCCACCTTACCTTTCTAAAAAGACCAAAAACCGGACACCACAGTTATATGTTACACTGCACTCTCTGAGGAATTGTAGTTTTGCAGGATACAATCTGGAGTTACTCCTGGCTTCCAACAGGCTTACTTCTCCCTTGTCCAGGGATTTTGTGTGATTTAGTAAACACTAACAAGAACAGCTGTCTCTCTCTTTGTGTTTAGCTATTAAATATGGCTCTTCGGTTTCAATAGGACTTGACCTGGATCCCCGGTCCCCATGGTGATCAGGTCACATTGGCTTATTGTTGGGTTGAACTAATATGGAACCTTCCAAATCCTCCATTTTACATTGAATTGAAGGAAACGGTTAAAAATATAGTCGCCGAATAAGATCCAAAATTCAGAACACATCAAGGGTGCTGAGAAAGATACAAGACTTGGTGAATTCAGTGTCAAATCAGATGCAGAAAGGGAAATAATGAGAGAGAAAAAAGTGGATTAGCACAGCGACAAAATGGCGGAAAGGTGAAATAAAATAAACTACATTTTAAATGTCAGCTTTACAGTATCCAATCAGAACGACGACCTGAAGAAAATGAGATTTTTTATTTGTTATTCATTTATGGGATGTGGGCGTCGGCGGTTTGGCCAGCATGTATTGCCCATCGCTAGTTGTCCTTGAGATATTGGTGGTGAGCTGCCTTCTTGAACCGCTGCAGTCCCAGAGGTGTAGGTACACCCACTATGCTGTGAGAATTCCAGGAATTTGACACAGCGACAGTGAAGGAATGACAATATATTTCCAAGTCAGGGTGGTGAATGACTTGGTGGGGAACCTCCAGGTGGTGGGGTTCCCAGGTATCTGCTACTCTTGTCCTTCCAGATGGCAGTGCTCGTGGGTTTGGAGGGCGCTGCCAAAGGAACTTTGGCGAGTTCCTGCACCGCATCTTATAGATGTTACACACGGCTACCACTATTCGCGGTGGTGGAGGGTTTGATTGGATTGGATTGGATTGGATTTGTTTATTGTCACGTGTACCGAGGTACAGTGAAAAGTATTTTTCTGCGAGCAGCTCAACAGATCATTAAGTACATGAGAAGAAAAGGGAATAAAAGAAAATACATAATAGGGCAACACAACATATACAATGTAACTACATAAGCACTGGCATTGGATGAAGCATACAGGGTGTAGTGTGAATGAAGTCAGTCCATAAGAGGGTCATTTAGGAGTCTGGTGACAGTGGGGAAGAAGCTGTTTTTGAGTCTGTTCGTGCGTGTTCTCAGACTTCTGTACCTCCTGCCCGATGGGAGAAGTTGGAAGAGTGAGTAAGTCGGGTGAGAGGGATCTTTGGTTATACTGCCCGCTTTCCCCAGGCAGCGGGAGGTGTAGATGGAGTCAATGGATGGGAGGCAAGTTTCGCGTGATGAATTGGGCGGTGTTCACGACTCTCTGAAGTTTCTTGCGGTCCTGGGCCGAGCAGTTGCCATACCAGGCTGTGATGCAGCCCGATAGGATGCTTTCTATGGTACATCTGTAAAAGTTGGTAAGGGTTAATGTGGACATGCCGAATTTCCTTAGTTTCCTGAGGAAGTATAGGCGCTGTTGTGCTTTCTTGGTGGTAGCGTCGACGTGGGTGGACCAGGACAGATTTTTGGAGATGTGCACCCCGAGGAATTTGAAACTGCTAACCATCTCCACCTCGGCCCCGTTGATACTGACAGGTGTGTGCACAGTACTTTGCTTCCTGAAGTCAATTACCAGCTCTTTAGTTTTGCTGGCATTGAGGGAGAGATTGTTGTTGCTACACCACTCCACTAGGTTCTCCATCTCCCTCCTGTATTCGGACTCATCGTTATTCGAGATCCGGCCCACTATGGTCGTATCGTCAGCAAACTTGTAGATGGAGTTGGAACCAAGTTTTGCCACCCAGTCGTGTTTATACAGGGAGTAGAGTAGGGGGCTAGGTATGCAGCCTTGCGGGGCGCCGGTGTTGAGGACTATTGTGGAGGAGGTGTTGTTGTTCATTCCTACTGATTGTGGTCTGTTGGTCAGAAAATCGAGGATCCAGTTGCAGAGTTGGGAGCCAAGTCCTAGGTTTTGGAGCTTTGAAATGAGCTTGGCTGGGATTATGGTGTTGAAGGCGGAGCTGTAGTCAATAAATAGGAGTCTAATGTAGGAGTCCTTGTTTTCGAGATGCTCTAGGGATGAGTGTAGGGCCAAGGAAATGGTGTCTGATGTGGACCGGTTGCAGCGGTATGCGAATTGCAGTGGATCAAGGCGTTCTGGGAGTATGGAGGTGATGCGCTTCATGATCAACCTCTCGAAGCACTTCATTGCGACTGAAGTCAGGGCCACTGGTCGGTAGTCATTGAGGCGCGTTGCCTGGTTCTTCTTTGGTACCGGTTTGATGGTGGTCTTCTTGAAGCAGGTGGGGACCTCGGAGTGGAGTAGGGACAGGTTAAAGATGTCCGTGAATACCTCTGCCAGCTGGTCCGCGCAGGCTCTGAGTGCACGACCAGGGATCCCGTCTGGGCCCGTCGCCTTCCGAGGGTTCACTTTCAGGAAGGCCAATCTGACTTTGGAAGCTGTGATGGTGGGTATGGGTGAATTATGGGCTGCTGGGGCACTCGACAGCGGATTGTTGGTTACCTGCTTGAACCGAGCATAGAATACATTGAGTTCATCGGGGAGGGGTGCGCTGCTGCCAGAGATACTGTTCGGCTTCGCTTTGTAGCCCGTTATGTTGTTTAGTCCTTGCCACAACCGCCGAGAGTCTGTCTGTGACTCTAGCTTGGTTTGATATTCTCTCTTGGCATTCTGGATGGCTTTGCGGAAGGATGTTTATGGACGGAGTAACAATCAAGCGGGTTGCGCTGTCCTGGATGGTGTCGAGCTTCTTAAATGTTGTTGGATATCTTTTGCACTCATCCAGGCAAGTGGAGAGTATTTCATCACACTCCCAATTTGTGCCTTGTAGATGGTGGACAGGCTTTGGGGAGTCAGGAGGCGAGTTACTCACCACAGGATTCCCAGCCTTTGACCTGCCCTGGTAGCCACAGTATTTATACGGCTGGTCCTGTTCAGTTTTGGGTCAATGGTAGCCCCAGGATATTACTAGTGGTGGATTCAGTGATGGTAATACCTTTGAATGTGAACGGGCAATTGTTGGATCCTGTTTTGTAGGAGATGGTCATTGCCTGGCACTTGTGTGGCACAAATGTTACTTGCCACTTGTCAGCCCAAGCCTGGATATTGTCCAGGTCTTGCTGCATTTGGGCATGCTTCAGTATCTGAGGAGTCATGCGTAGTGCTGAACATCGTGCAGTCATCTGCAAACATCAGCACTTCTGACCTTATTATAGAAAGGAGGTCATTGATGAAGCAGCTGAAGATGGTTTGGTCGATGACACCATCGTGAGGAACTCCTGCAGTAATATTCTGGAGATATTGACCTCCAATCACCACAGCCATATTCCTTTGGGACAGGTATGATTCCAACCCAAAAGTGGGGTTTCCCCTGATTCCCATTGACTCCAATTTTGCTCGCGCTCTTTGATGCCATACTTGGTCAAATGCTGCCTTTGTATCAAGGGCATTCACTCTCACCTCACCTCTGGCATTCCGTTCTTTTGTCCATATTTTAACCAAGGCTGTAACGAGGTCAGGATTTGAGTGACCCTGGCAGCACCCAAACTGGGCGTCCGTGAGCAGGTTATTGCTGACTAAGTGGCGCGTGATAGCACTTTTGATGACTCCTTCCATCACTTTGCTGATGATGGAGAGCAGACCGATAGGGCAGTAATTGGCTGGATTGGATTTGTCCTGTTTCTTGTGTACAGGCCACAGCTGGGCAATTTTCCACATTACCGGGTAGATGCCAGTGTTGTAGCTGTACTGGAACATCTTGGCTAGGGGCGCAGCAGGTTCTGGAGCACAGGTCTTCAGTACTATTGCGGAATATTGTCAGGACCCTTAGCCTTTGCCCTATCCAGTGCTTTCAGCTGTTTCTGAATATCACGTGGAGTGAGTCGAATTGGCTGAAGACTGACATCTGTGCTGCTGGGGACCTCCACTCGCCACTTCTAGTTGAAGATTATTGTGAATGTTTCAGCCTTATCTTTTGCACTGATGTGTTGGGTTTTTCCATCATTGAGAATGGGGATATTGTGGAGCTTCCTCCTCCAGTGGGTTGTTTAATTGTCCACCACCATTCATGGCTGGCTGCAGCAGGACTACAGATCTCAAACTTGATCCGCCGGTTGTGGGATCACTTAGCTCTGTCTATTACTTGCTGCTTATGGTGTTCGGCACACAAGTGGTCCTGTTTTGTAGCTGCACCAGGTTGACACCTCATTTTTAGGTGTGCCTTGCTGTTGCTCCTCGCATGCCCTCCGACACCAGAGCTGATCCCCTCGCTTGGTGGTAATGGTAGAGTGGGGGGAGGGGGTGGGGGGGGGGATGCGGGGCCATGAGGTTGCAGATTGAGGTTGAATACAATTCTGTTGTTGCGGATGGCCCTCAGCGCCTCGTGGATGCCCAGATTTGAGCTGCTAGATCTGTTCAAAGTCTATCCCATTTAGCACGGTGGTAATGCCACACAACACGATGGAGGGTATCCTCACTGTGAAGATGGAAATTTGTCTCCACAAGGACTGTTTTTAAGTTTTTACCACAAGTTTTTAAGATAAAGATAGATCGTTTTTTGAAGAATAAAGGGATTAAGGGTTATGGTGTTCAGGCCGGAAAGTGGAGCTGAGTCCACAATAGATCAGCCATGATCTCATTGAATGGCGGAGCAGGCTCGAGGGGCCAGATGGCCTACTCCTGCTCCTAGTTCTTATGCTCTTATGACTGTGCAGTGGTCACTTCTACCAACACTGTCATGGACAGATGCTTCTGCAGCAGGCAGCTTGGTGGGGATGAGGTCAAGTATGCTTTGCCCTCTTGTTGACTCCCTCACCATCTGCTGCAGTCCCAGTCTAACAGTTGTATCCTTTAGGACCCGGCCAGCTCGGTCCGTGGTGGTGCTACTGAGCAACTCTTGGTGATGGGCACTGAAGTCCATTCTGCCTACTTGCCACTCTCAGTGCTAGGGGCTGGTTTAGCACAATGGGCTAAACAGCTGGCTTGTAATGCAGACCAAGGCCAGCAGCGCAGATTCAATTCCCGTACCGGCCTCCCCGAACAGCCACTGGAATGTGGCGACTAGGGGGCTTTTCACAGTAACTTCATTGAAGCTGACATGTGACAATAAGTGATTATTATTCTTATTAATCCAAGTTGTATTCAACATGGAGGAGAACAGATTCATCAGCTAGGGGGGGGGTGGTATATGAAAATCAGCAGGGAGTTTCCTTGCCCTTGAGACTTCATGGGGTCCAGAGTCAATGTTTAGGGCTCCCAGAGTAAGTCCCTCCTGACTGTATACCGCCACCTCTCCTGGCTCACCCAGGAATGGTGATGGTAGTGTCTGGGACGTTATCTGTGAGGTATAATTCCATGAGTATGACCACGTCAGACTGCTGCTTAACTATAAGACCATAAGACCATAAGACATAGGAGCAGAATTTGGCCACTCGGCCCATCGAGTCTGCTCCGCCATTCAATCATGGCTGATATTGTCTCATACCCATTCTCCTGCCTTCTCCCCATAACCCCTGAATGCTTATTAATCAAGAGCCTATCTATCTCTGTCTTAAAGACGCTCAGTGATTTGGCCTCCACAGCCTTCTGCGGCAAAGAGTTCCACAGATTCACCACCCTCTGGCTGAAGAAATTCCTCCTCATCTCTGTTTTAAAGGATCATCCCTTTTGTCTGAGATGGTGTCCTCGGGTTCTAGTTTTCCTACAAGTGGAAACATCCTCTCCACGTCCACTCTATCCAGGCCTCGCTGTATCCTGTAAGTTTCAATAAGATCCCACCTCATCCTTCTAAACTCCAATGAGTACAGACCCAGAGTCATCAACCGTCCCTCATATGACAAGTTCTCTGTGATGTTAGTAAGGAGCATTTTGCAGGGTCAACAGAGTTGGGTTTGCTATTTTCTTTTCAGGTGCCTTGGTCAATCACCGTACCAGCATATCATTTGTGCATAAAACAAAAGACAATGAGAATCTGTGTTACTTTGATAACAAATTATGGTCCATTTCACACTGAGGACCAGAGTAAATACCCAATAAAGTGTGATAATTCACATTACAATGTGTCGCTTAGCCAAAACACAACCCTTGGCACTAATTACGTTTTGTCTTTGGTTATAAGATACTCTAATGTCATTATGGGTCTTATCACAGCAGTAAAACCAAATGTGTTTTTATCTTGGCAACATGCCAAAAGTATCAAAAAGTCCATCTAATTTATGTAATGTCTCTTCTGGACCATGTCAGCACTGGTGCTTCGAAATGGTTATGAAAAAATGAATATAAGCATTCTCAAAAAATACTATTGTTTGGCCTATTTAATAGCGTTATCTATTTGATTTGCTAACGGTACCAATAAAAGATACAACTGATGAGATTATGTCCTCGTACAAGAGTTAACTGATAGATATCCTTACAGCAACAGCACTCCTCTTTACTCGTATCAAACCACTGACGGGCTTTTCACCTTTCTCCCCGTATCGGTTTGTTGTCCAGTCTACACCTCGCAGTAACATCCATCTTGGGTGAAAACAAATATTGGGTTACAGATTAAAAGGGCAATGGGCGGGATTCTCTTTGCCGACGCGATCAGGTGGTGAATCACGTCAGATGCCGAAATCGGAGACGGCGCCGGTTTGACGCCCGTTTTCGAGTCTCCGCCTCCTCCGAAATGACCTCAACGCGTTGCGTGCCATTGGAATGGCGTTGGCACATCCATCGGACGGCCCTCCCCTGATGCTCCGCCCCCGATGGGCTGAGTTTACGACCGTGCAGTTGACGTGTGGTCTGAGCGGGCGGGAACCCGGCATGGCGGACGCGGACTGTGTCGAGCACTGCCACAGTCGGCCGGGAGCCGTGGTGCTGGCCGGGGAGGGGGGGGGGCTTCCGCGAGGGCTGTGGGGACTGGTGGGGATTCGCCAGGGGGTGGCTTAAGGGGCCATATTTGGCAGGTGGGGTCTGTGCACGGCTGGTGCCATGTTGTACGGCACAGCCATTTTTGGCACGGGAGCCGGGAGTTTTACTCAGCGCCGCTGCTAGCCCCTCACCGGTCTCGGAATTGGTGAGGGTTCTGCGCCAATTTTTGCATCATAAAACGGCAGCACTTACCCACTGAAATGGAGAATCCAGCCCAACATCTGATACATTGGCGTGGATTCTCGGCCACCCGCTGCTGGTAGCGGGTTTCCCGATCCGGTGGAGAATCAAGCACGCGCTAAAAAAACGGGATCGGCGCCCCATCTAACGTTCCGGTCCACCGCCGTCAGCGGCAGTGAGCTACACACCCGCGCCGGCGGGAGGATTGGAATGGATGATTAACACCCATCTGATTAACGGGCTGGGATTCTGATTCCCCACCATCCGTAATGCTCCAGGCCTCTCAGTCGGCATTCCCACCGGCGAGAATTTGTGCAGTTTTTTCAAGAATGGCCCTGACATGATGGACCCACGATGGGTCAAGGGGAAAACGTGTAACGTAGGTTCTCTCTAAAGTCCATAAGATGGCCCCCACCCCTCCACAATGCAAATCTTGATCCCTCCTAGCAGCCCCCATCACACCCTACATTACACCCCCCACCCATCAGATCCCCCAACAGAGACCCATGCCTGAAAGGTAAAGAACAGTAAGTCAAAATATCATTACATTTTCACTTACCCTCTCCTAATATCTGCTGCCTCAGACAAAAGTATTTAAAGCAGCAACTGTTACAAGTGTCAGAGGCTTCTTCAAAAGTCCAGCACACTTGGGCTTGAAATCCCTTGAGAGATTGTGAAATGCAAACCTGCCATTCAATTTCGCACACCGATATGTTGCAATGGCCAGCTGTGTTACTCCAGATTGGTTCATTGTTTATTGATCTTCCCCTTGGAAGGGAATGCTTGAATGCATCTCCATTACCCTGCTTTGATGTAACCACAATGTTTATAAGCATTCTTGCCATGATTGACAGCCCCTCATCCTGGGCGGGGTGGGAGGGAGGTGGGGGTGGGGGTGTGGGGGGGGGGGGGGGCGGGGGGGGGGGGGGTGGTATTGGGCCGCCCAATCAAAATGGCTGGGCTAACCCGGGATTTGGAACCGAATTCTGCGAGATCCCCACCATGCATAAAGATACATGGAGAAGGAGAGGGAATCGGTCTTGGGCACTGTTCCTCGTGCCAGCGGAGAGCAGGAGCGGTTCCACTCCGGCGGGAGCACTTAATCTCCAGAATGGGGAATGCAGCCCATTACTATTTGATCATGAAAACGCAATTCCAGCCCTAATCCAGGGAGGAATGTTGGATAGCATTCTGATGGGCTTGGCTGGTTTACAATAATCCAAACAAAAAATGCTTGCAATACACAGCAGGACGGACAGTGCCTGTGGAGAGAAAGGCACAGTTAACATTCTATTTTATCCCTGGTTATACAGTACAGGATCTCAGATACCTATCTATATGAAAAATGAAATGAAAATCACTTATTGTCACGAGTAGGCTTCAATGAAGTTACTGTGAAAAGCCCCTAGTCGCCACATTCCGGCGCCTGTTCGGGGAGGCTGGTACGGGAATATCTAAATTTTGGTGTGTGTAATGATATATTCCGATACCTGGATCGTGGCTCAATGGAGCTACGGATGATGGGTGCGATTCTTTGTTCAGTGCCGTTGAAATCGCGCGTCAGCGCGAGATCTTACAGAGAGATCTGGGAGTTCAGGTCCATTGTACCCTGAAGGTGGCAACACAGGTCGATAGAGTGGTCAAGAAGGCATACAGCATGCTTGCCTTCTTTGGATGGGGTATGGAGTACAAGAGTCGGCAGGTCATATTACAGTTGTATAGGACTTTAGTTTGGCCACATTTGGAATATTGCGTGCAGTTCTGGTCGCCACATTACCAGAAGGATGTGGATGCTTTAGAGAGGGTGCAGAGGAGGTTCACCAGGATGTGGCCTGGTATGGAGGGTGCTAGCTATGAAGAAAGGTTGGGTAGATTAGGAATGTTTTCATTGGAAAGACAGAGGTTGAGGGGGGACCTGATTGATGTCTACAAAATTATGAGAGGTATGGACAGGGTGATAGCAACAAGCTTTTTCCAAGAGTGGGGCTGTCAATTACAAGGGGTCACGATTTCAAGGTGAGAGGGGGAAAGTTTAGGGGAGATGTGCGTGGAAAGTTTTTTACGCAGAGGGTGGTGGGTGCTGTTGCTAGCTTTGCCTTAGTTTGATTGCTCTGTTTTATCACTTTTGCTCTTGAGTCGCCAGGTATCTTTATGATACCGCCACGTGGTTCAAGTCCGAGTAATGATCAATAATCCAATACACCGCTTAGTAAGATTTAAATCAAAGCACATTTATTATACACAGTAATCGCTACTCATGCATAAATTCTACGTCTAAGCTACTTCTACAACTAACAGGCCTATACTTAACTTGGAACTGGCCCACCAGGTCAGGGAAACAAATGGCCTTTCGTTCGGGTTCTGAACCTGCGGGATTCGAAGTTGGTACATATTGATAGCTAGGAGCGCCTATCTCGTAGCGAGCATTGAAGTAAGACTTACAGTTTTGACCAGCTGCTGAAGAGTGAAGAGCTGGAGAAGCGGTGAAGAGAGCGACTTGAACTTGGGGCTCAATTCTCATAGTCCCCAGGGGCTTCCCGCCTTTCGGGGCGGACCCTGTACCTGGTCCCAAGTGATTGAGCGTTGTCCCAATCGCTTGGTTCGATTTTCTCCAATACTGGAGCGGTTCCCTGATCGATGGGCGGTCTTGAGGTGCTCGTTCACCTCCCTTTGTGTCGGCTCCTGCTGGCGCCGAAGAGTTTGGTTTTCCTTTGTGTGTCTAAATGTTGCTTACTGTTCCCGGGGATTGCTCATTAGTATGCAGATGGCTGGTGTTTTGTTATGCTGATGGTTGCTGGTATCGATAGTGTCTGGCCTTTCCAGAGGTAAATACACAGCCAACCTGCAGCTGCTCGTTTTTGTCCTGTTGTCTGACTTTCCCATCAGCCTTTGCCGTTCGCCATTTTGAATCGGGAGTTGGTCATTTTAAGTGGCTACAGTGCCTGGAATGCTTTGCCAGCGGAGGTGATAGAAGCGGGCACGATAGCATCATTTAAGATGCATCTAGACAGATATATGAACGGGCGGGGAACAGAGGGAAGTAGATCCTTGGAAAATAGGCGACAGGTTTAGATAAAGGATCTGGATCGGCGCGGGCTGGGAGGGCCGAAGGGCCTGTTCCTGCGCTGTAATTTTCTTTGTTCTTTGTTCTAACCGTAACAGTTAGCATTTGTTCGTTTCAGTATTTGATTAACATAATCAGGTTGATAAGACTTTACTGTTTATAACTATGTTCGTGTATTAGTAAAGCGTGATTCCATTTTTCTAACTCTGTAACTACTTCCAAGTCTATGCTTCGTCATCATGATGAGGGATAATATTTGGAGGTGAATCAATCGTGTGTCAAGGAAATATGGCAACGTTTCATGATTTTCTTTTCTTTGACGAACATAAATGGTCATATCAACATCCAGTGTTTATACCTGATAGCCTCATGCATAATGTTGCCATGGTTGTTAAGTAGCTGATCACTTTACACAGATTAGGTTTGTCAGAAACAAAGAGCATTTTAAGGGGAGAACAATCTTGCCTCAGTATGTCGCACAGTCAAAATTTTCAAAGCACTATCGATGGTGGAAGTGAGGAAACGAGGAAGCGGAGGGACGGGGGGAAGGTGGTGGGTGTGTGAAGATGGGGTTGTTGAAAGAGGCACAAAAAAAACACAATTAAAGAGAAGGGTTTGAGCACAGAGCATAGCCAGGTGCATCGTACTGGGTGGACAACTGGAGCAAGAGTCGGGTTAGTGTTCGCAGAGATCCAATAAATAGCTTCAATTTTAAGCATGTGGTAAATTATGACTCATGCAAGATGCATGGCTGAAGACGGAATCAGAACGCAGCACATCAGCTGTTTACACCAATATTTAACACAAGGATGTTAGACCGGATCAGTAGGAAAGAGTTCAGCTAACATGGAGGAATTTTCTTTGACCCAACTGAATGAAATGAAAATCACTTATTGTCACAAGTAGGCTTCAAATGAAATTACTGTGAAAAGCCCCTAGTCGCCACATTCCGGCACCTGTTCGGGGAGGCTGTTACGGGAATTGAACCGTGCTGCTGGCCTGCCTTGGTCTGCTTTCAAAGCCAGCGACTTAGCCCTGTGCTCTGTTCGGTGTCAACATTTTGAATGGCATTTGCGTATTTAATATTAGCCCGATAGATTAAGAATAAAGAACACTGGTGGCCCCATAATATTATTATTAGATTATTGCAACTTCTTTGCGCTAAAGTGTGTACTGTGAGAGTATCTGGCATATCAAGGGTTAAGGTGGACTGGGAATCAGTACTGTCGGCAGTGTGATGTAAAGGGACACATGACCTGAGGTTAGAATCAGTTATAGTCTGGATAGAGACCTACGTCAAAGCAAACATGGTGTTAGTTAATATTTTGGGCATTAGCCAGTACATATGTATAGTTATGTGTTATCAATGAACACTTAATGTTCAGCCATACAAGACGACTGAACATGCAACTTACATTCAAGTGAAGTAACATTTACGCCACACAAGTGCCAGGTAATGATCATTTCCAACAAGAGGGAACGTAACCACCATCCTTTAACATTCAATGGCATTATCATCCCCGACTATCATCATCCAAGGGCAGTGTTCTTCAAACTTTTTTTCCAGGGACCCATTTTTACCAACCGGCCAACTTTCGGGACCCACGCCGGCTGACCTTCGGGGCCCACGCCGGCCGACCTGCGCGACCCACCATTTTCTCTCACCTTGTTTGCTGCTGATAAAAATGGAGGAAATGGTTTTGGATCCCTTTGGCCCTCGTACACGCTCCTCCAATGGAACCTGTTGGATGAAGGTGAAGCCTTCCGGTGTCGGAAAGTATGGAGTCTCCATCTGTCCAAAGTTCTGCATTTTTTTCCGTAAAATGTTATTAAATAAAACCCCCCCGAACTTGTAAAAAGAAATGAATAAAATAAATGAAAAAAAAAATTAAATGAATAAAATAAATGAATAAAATGAATAAAAGCCCCCCCCGAACTTGTAAAACAAAAAGCTGCGACTGTTTGATTGGCGCGCATGCGCATAGTTTTACGCATGCGTGCCGATGATCGTGCGCGCATGCGCAATGCGGACAAATTTTTTTAACATGTTCGCACCCATTTTAAAGGCCGCTTGCAGCCGGAGTTATTAAAAGCCGGCTGATGTGTGGGAATTTGCACGATAGGGAGCGCCGCGAAGGACGTCTCCGCGACCCTGCCGACACCTGCCCGCGACCCACCCGCGGGTCGCGCCCCCGAGTTTGAAGAACACTGACCTAGAGGCTACCATTGACCAGAAACTGAACTATGCTAGACATACAAGTACTGTGGCTATAAGAGCAGGTCAGACCTGCGGCAAGTAACTCACCTCCTGACTCTCCAAACCCTGTCAATCATCTTCCAGGCACAAATCAGGATGTGTAATGGAATACTCTCCACTTGTCTGGATGAGTGCAGCTCCAGCAAAGCTCAAGAAGCTCGACAACATCCAGGACAAAACAGCCTGCTCCACGACCATTCACTTCCTCCACCACTGACACACAGTGGTAGCAGAGTGTGCTATCTAAAAATTTACTGCAGGAACTCATCAAGGGTCCTTCGACAGCACCTTCCAAACACACTAGCGGTACAATCTAGAAGGACAAGCAGCAGATATATAAGAACATCAACATCTACAAGTTCCCCTCCAAACCACTCACCATCCTGACTTGGAAATATATTGCCGTTCCTTCACTGTCATTGGGTCAAAATAATGAAACTCTCTCACTAACAGCACAGTGGGTGTACCTACACCACGCAGACTGCAGTGGGTCAAGAAGATAGCTCACCACTACCTTATCAAGGGCAATTAGGGATGGGGAATAAACACTGGCCCAGCCAGCGACACCCACATCCCAAGAATTACTTTACAAAAAGCAATCTGAGGAGGGTTAACCCACCGATTTGTCAACTGCATGCCTAACCTTCTAATGTTTGCCTCCAATTTGCAATCCTGGCCAAAAAAGAGAGCTGCAATGTCGCTTATTTCTGTAGACCAGCTCAAATGGTGTGTCCAGTTCTGATTTAGCTATAGGCACAAGGGTAACTTGTTCAAGAAGTTTGGCCGATGGCATGTTTGGCTGGGAAGCTGCTTTGAGAGAACTGCTGCAGAAAGACTCTCACACCCTCTGGCTGTGTAATGGACAAAATGTCTCAGCCATAATGCTCTTGCCTCTGAGTCAGGAAATCATGAGTTCAAATCCCACTGTAATGACGTGAGCAGATAATCTCGGTTGACACTCCAGTGCAGTGCTGGGTGCGTGTTGTACCATTGTAGGTGTCCCTTGCATGAGATCAGATACTAATATCCAGGCTATCCTCTCAGAAAGGCATAGGAGAACTGTTAAGAATCCCATTGATGTTAAATGCGAGGGTATCCCAAAACCCAGAGGGGTAACCTTGAATATCGGTTCTTTGTGGGATATATTTTCATGTTGGTACACTGTGAGAAAAATATGTGAACCAGGAAGAAATAGTCCAGCCGCTTTGTGATAAATTAATAAAGAATATTTATTACGTTTAAAGAAAGACACAAGAGAAGGAGGACTATAATACATTACAACAGTGCACTAAACTACACTGTATTACATGAAGTTACTCTTTTGTTCCCAATTACCTCTGTTTCCTGAACCCTGGGGTGCCATTGTTTCCATTCGGAACAATCCAATATTATTTAACTACCTGAGCTAAATCCGGCAGATAATTACCACGCACAGGTTATTTGCGCCCGTTTGTGAAAACCGTCTTCAGTTTCAACGAAGACGCAACCTTCTTGGTTTGACTTTTGGATATTAACTGTCTGCCCTTTTAACAATAATTTGTTTTCAGGGGAGATTGTTTCCTGCAGCTGGGTGTGGCTGTTATGGTGGGTGCCGCTGCTGGGTCCCTTGTTGCTAACTTTCTCCTTGGTTCAATTGCTCTGTTTTATTACCTTTGCTCTCAAGTCGCCAGGTATCTTTATGATACTGCCATGAGGTTCAAGTCCGAGAAATGATCAATAACCCAATACACCGATTAGTAAGATTCAAATCAAAGCACATTTATTATACACAGTAATCGCTACTCATGCACAAATTCTACGTCTAAGCTACTTCTACAACTAACAGGCCTATACTTAACTTTGGTTGGCCCACCAGGTCAGGGGAACAAATGGCCTTTCGTTCGGGTTCTGAGTCTGCGGGATTCGAAGTTGGTACGGATTGGTAGCTAGGAGCGCCTATCTCTTAGCGAGCGTTGAATTAAGACTTACTTCGTTCGGTGGTCACTGCACCGGTCACGGCCAATGTTGGTTCGTGTTGCTGGGTGACCCGGGCAGGACGAAGAGGTGAAGAGAGCCATTTGAACTTGGGGCTTAACTCTTATAGTCCCCAGGGGCTTCCCGCTTTTCGGGGTGGACCCTGTACCTGGTCCCAAGTGATTGGACTTTGTCCCAATCGCTTGGTTCGATTTCTCCAATACTGGAGCAGTTCCCTGATCGATGGGCGGTCTTGAGGTGCTCGTTCACCTCCTTTGTGTTGGCTCCTGCTGGCGCCGGGGAGTCTGGCTTTGCTTTGTGTGTCCAAAATATTACTTATTGTTCCCGGGGATTGCTCGTCAGTATGTAGATGGCTGCTACATTGTTATGCTGATGGTGGCTGGCATCGATGTTGTCTGGCCTTTTGCAGAGTTAAATACACAGCAAACCTGCACCTGCTGGTTTCTGTCTATGTTGGCTGACTTTCCCATCAGCCTTTGCCGTTCGCCATTTTAAATCGGGAGTTGGCCAATTTAGTTGGCTACACCCTTTCTCTAGTTATTGTGCCATGGATGTATCATTCTTTCCCTTTGATGTTACCCACCCTGTGGACTTGGCTTTCAGTGTATAAGTGCCAATTCCCTTATCTTTCCACTTTGAGGTTACCTCTTCTCCACTCTATTGTTCTCCCCTAGTCACATCGGTAAACTCTTGCTTTTCTCATTGGTTTCAAAACCGCCTTCAGACACCTGCCCTTAACAATTCCCCGAACAGACGCTGGAATGTGGAACTAGGGGCTTTTCACAGTAACTTCATTTGAAGCCTACTTGTGACAATAAGCGATTGTCATTTCATTTCAGTTCCCCTTTTTTATTTTTATTTTTAAATCTTAATTGTGAATCATAGAAGAATCGCAGAATCCCTGCAGTGCAGAAGGAGGCCATTGGACCTATTGATTCTGTACCGGCCCTCTGAAAGAGCACCCCACCTGGGCCTAATCCCCCACCCTATCCACATAACCCCACCTCATCTTTTGGACCCTATGGGGCAACTGAGCATGGCCAATCAATCCAACCTGTACATCTTTGGAATATGGGAGGAAACCCACACAGACACGGGGAGAACGTGCAAACACCAGACAATGACCCAAGGCCAGAATTGAACCCGTGTCCCTGGCACTGTGAGGCAGCAGTGCTAACCACTGTGCCACCGTGCCGCCCCCAATTCTTAATAGAACCCCTGGTGCTTTTTCTAGAAGAGCAGAAAAGTACCTAATAGTTATCCTTCATCAAACAGCACAAAACCAAATTATCCGATTATTTCCTCATGCTTGTGGGATTTGCTGATTGCAAATTAGATGTCGTTTCACACATACTTCAAAGGTAATTATAATTTAAAAGCCCGTCATTGACTGTAAAGTACCTCGGGACGTCCTGAAGCTGTGAAAGGAATAATATGAATAAGGCCTTTCTTTCCTTTTTCATTGAATTCAGAAGAACTCACAGAATGTTACGTTGCAGTTCTATATTTCAAAGTGTTAAAATATTGCTGGCAGTGCAATTTTATGACTTGGTGCCAAATCTCTATTTCAGTTTGAGCACCGACTTTTCCAACTGGCCAGCGCTTACCAAGGATACAGGAACTCGCATAATTTACCCACTATTTCCAACAAAGAAACCTGCCGCAGTGTTAATTGTGTGAACCAGTTTAGCAGCAGGCGCATTCTTTCGATCACGTTTGGCAATGGCTGTCAGAAATCGCAGTGAAATATTGGATCAAAAGCAAGTGTTGAAAATCCGGTAGCATTACATCGCACAAGAACTGCCAAGTGGATAACATCTTTATTAAGCTTTAGCTGACTTAGCCCAGTGTTTCTGGATTTTTTTTTCCCCCACAGTCCTAAAGCTTAAAATCCTTGAAGACACTGAATTCCACAAAGGCTGTGGACCCTGTCGCCATCCGGGCTGCAGCTGCAGTACTGAATTCTTGTGCATCAGAACTAGCTGCATCCTTTCCCAAGCTGTTCCAGTACGGAACCACGGACAACTGCCCAACAATGGGGTAAGTCGCCCATGTATGTCCTGTCCACAAAAGGCCGGACAAATCCAAACTGGCCAATTACTGCTCCTTCAGCCTACTCTCACTCATCAGCAATGTGGGCGGCATGATCACAGTTGTTAGCACTGCTGCCTCACAGCGCCAGGGCCCGGGATCGATTCTGGCCTTGGGCGATTGGGTGTGTGGAGTTTCACCTTCTCCCGTGCTTGCGTGGGTTTCCTCCGGGTGCTCTGGTTTCCTCCCACAGTCCAAAGATGTGCAGGTTTGGGGGATTCGCCATGCTAAAATTGCCCCAAAATGTACAAGGATTGCTGGGGTAGAGTGGGGGAGAGGACCAAAGTGGGGTGCCCTTTCAGAGGGTCAGTGCAGACTCGATCGACCGAATTGCCTTCTACCCCACTGTAGGGAATCTATCGCTCGAAGTGACAGAAGGGGTCGTCGATAATGCGATCAAACTGCACTTACTTAGCGGTAATCTGTTCACCAATGCTCAATCTGGGTTCGGCACTCATCTCCTGACCCCAAAATATGGTCAAAGGTGCTAAGCTCAAGAGGTGAGTTGGGAATGACATCAAGGCAGCATTTGCCCGGGTGTATGATGAACAAACTCAAGCAAAATTGAAGTCAACGGGAATCAGGGGGAAATCTGTCCGCTGGCTGGAGCCACACGGAGCACAGAGGAAGATGGTTGTGGTTTTTGGAGGTCAGTTATGTCAGCCGGAGCACGTCGCGGCTGGAGTTCCTCGGGGTGGTGACCCAGGCACACCCATCTCCAGCTGCTTCATCAATAAGCAGATAATCAATAACTAAAAAGATCAGGAGGAGGGAAATGCGACAAACAATACTCCAGAAATCCCTCATTGTTATAAACTAGGCAACATTAGTTCGAGGAGAATTTCCAGCCTCCGTGATATTTTGTTTAATGTTTTGAGGTGTTTGTCGTGTTGAAGCGATGCTGATCACTCAGATGGGGATTATTCTCATTCCGCCATTGTCCAAATTGTGCTCAAAAACAGGGCGACGCCCAGATCAAACTTGGACGGTAAGCAGGGCTGATCCCTTCCCCTGGCCATCTGCTCATTCTAATGTTCAGATGGACCTGGATTTATGTAGCCAAGCCCCTGCTGGAAGCAGAGGCAAGGGAGGCCAGGTGCCTAATGCCATCTTCACCTGTGCCCACACTGCTACCAACGCTTCCTGCTTTTGGGCAGTTCAGGTGGCAGTGTAAATTGGGTGGTAGCTATTGTGAGCTCTTCTTAAAGGGGAATTTCACTGCAGCCAGGGAAAACCAGGCCTGACTTGTCTTTTTAATCTCCTTGGTGACAGAGATGCTACATGGCAAGAGACTGCTCCTCCATTTTATTGCCAATTCTCTATTTTTCCCTTTGAATGTGTTGCCACAGGATCATCAAAGACAGGTCCAGATTGATAAGCTGTTCATCAGGGGCAGCACGGTAGCACAGAGGTTAGCACAGTTGCTTCAAAGCTCCAGGGTCCCAGGTTCGATTCCCGGCTTGGGTCGCTGTCTGTGCGGAGTCTGCACGTTCTCCCCGTGTCTGCGTGGGTTTCCTCCGGGTGCTCCGGTTTCCTCCCACAGTCCAAAGATGTGCAGGTTAGGTGCATTGGCCATGATAAATTGCCCTTAGTGTCCAAAAAGGTGAGGTGGGGTTACTGGATTTTAGGGGTAGAGTGGAGACGCGGGCTTAAGTAGGGTGCTCTTTCCAAGGGCTGGTGCAGACTCGATGGGCCGAATGGCCTTCTTCTGCACTGTAAATTTTATAACATGGTTCACGAGGGCATCTCACCAAATTAATGTAAGTGATGCCCAATCATAAAGACATCTTGGTGTCCACATTTGCTCCGTCAAATGGCCCACAAGCTACTGGTCCCACCGGCAATGCACCCCCCCCCCCCCTCGCATGTTTCCTGGCGGAGACGAGTGGGTTCAATGGGAAATCCCATTGACGAGCGCCGGGAGCAGAGAAGTCCGCCCCCAGTGAGCGGCGCATCGCCGAGAATCACCGGAGAGTCCCGCCCAATATCTGAGTCACAGTATATATCAAAACCAAACCCACTGATACATTTATTGCCCATCCCTAATTGCCCGTGAGTGGGTGGTGGTGAGCTGCCTTCTTTAACCACTGCAGTCCATGTGGTGTAGGTGCACCCACTGTGCTGTTGTGATGTAAGCTGTGTGGTAGTGGACTGTTCAAGTGATTGAAGCAGCCAGTATCTCCATTCTTCAGGGGAAAGCAGCTGCTGAATGATTGAATATGTGACGTTGCGTGCGCATCCTCGTTCCACGCAGGGAGAGTGCATCATGACAGCTCGGGCACATGCCTGACATGCTTGAAACCAATGTTAGGCCCATTTCCATCCAAATCCAGGTCAGATCAATGGTTTGGGACCTCTTTCGCAAATGCCACTGAGCGTAGTATGTGTTATCCACACTGGTGTCAGCTTCCTCTGGCATCAAACAACCAAAGCGGCCCTTAAACTGAAGGCTGCCGCATGAAGGATAGTGAAATACCTGGAGCCAGGATGCTCCTCCTGTCTGAACATTGAAACTGCCGACCACTGCCACACACGGATTGACCATCTCCCAGCCTTCAATGGCTGTCATGGGAGCGGTGGTTGCAGAAGGTCGAGGTAACCTAACTCTTAAGCAGGGTCACGTGTATAATAGATGTTTCCAAGAGACTGGCAATTAAAGACTGAATTGAAGCCACAGAAAAAACAGTCAATTAAGAAAGGAAAATTCCAGGGGCTGTATTCTCCGCCGCTCCGCGCTGTAATTGCGGCTGGCGCGGGGGCGGACAACCCAGTTTGACGCCGTAATGGGGAACCGGCGCCAGTTCGGTGATTCCCCAGGCCTTGAAAATCGGCGTGACCGCGGAGTACGCCGCGCCGCCGGGAGGCCATTGCCAGAGGCCCGTCCAGCCATCCTCCGCTCCCGACCGGCTGAGTTCCCAATAGCGTGGAACTAACCACCTGTTGCTGGTCGGGATGCTGGCGTGGCGGCTGCTGACTCAGTCCGCGGTCGCCCTGGTGGGGGGGTGGGGGGATTGGAGACCGGGGGGGGGGTGCAGGGGGGGGGGCGCGGGGGAGGGGGGGGCCTTATAGGCGGCCGGGGATTAAAGGCGGCAGGTCTGAGGGTCAGGAGCGTGACCGATCGGGGGGTTCTCTTTTTTCGGTGTGGCTCCGCAGTCCGCCATGGAGCAAGACGTGGCCGCTGGGGACCGCCGTGTGCATGCGCGGACTCCGAACCGGAAGCGTGGGGGTACGTATCCGCAGCTAAAGCTGCGAGATTCACTCCGGGTCCCTGCTAGCCCCCTGCCGGGCATTGAATTTGTTCAACTTCTTTCAAGGAACTTCGGGAGTAAAACCCCAGCGTCTTTACGCCGGCGTGGGGACATGGTCTAATCTTGGGAGAATCCAGCCCCATGTGCCATTCACCACTCTAACCTGGGGTATGATCCCGTATTAAATGAACTCCTAGCCACCGGATAGCGTTGTTCAATAATCTGTGGTCTGCCTGGAATTAACTGGGTTGCAAGCTTCATGTGATCATTTCGAGAGCTTTCTATGCCCGAAAAGAATCAAGGGCGAAATTCTCCCCCAACGGCGGGATGCCCGCCGACTGGCGCCAAAGCCGGCGCAAATCAGACGGGCATCGCGCCGGCAAAAAGGTGCGGAAGTCTCCGCATCTTTGGCGGCCTAGCCCCAACATTGAGGGGCTAGGCCGACGCCGGAGGGATTTCCGCCCCGCCAGCTGGCGGAAATGGCGTTTGTTGCCCCGCCAGCTGGCGTGGAAATGCGGCGCATGCGCGGGAGCGTCAGCGGCCGCTGTCAGTTTCCCCGCGCATGCGCGGGAGCGTCAGCGGCCGCCGAAAGTTTCCCGCGCATGCGCAGTGGGGAGAGTCTCTTCCGCCTCCACCATGGTGGAGGCCGTAGCGGAGGCGGGAGGGAAAGAGTGCCCCCACGGCACAGGCCCGCCCGCGGATCGGTGGGCCCCGATCGCGGGCCAGGCCACCGTGGGGGCACCCCCCGGGGTCAGATCGCCCCGCGCCCCCCCCCAGGACCCCGGAGCCCGCCCACGCTGCCTGGTCCCGCCGGTAAATACCAGGTTTGATTTACGTCGGCGGGACAGGCAATTCCTGGGCGGGACTTCGGCCCATCCGGGCCGGAGAATCCAGCGGGGGGTCCCGCCAACCGGCGCGGCTGGATTCCCGCCCCCGCCCAATCTCCGGGAGCGGAGACTTCGGCGGGGGCGGGATTCACGGCGGCCAACGGCCATTCTCCGACCCAGCGGGGGGTCGGAGAATGACGCCCGTTCTGAATCCTGCACAGATTTTCCTCAATACAATGGGGAGACAGTTCTGACAAAGAAGAACCTCATGATTACAATAGATTATTATACATCTGGGCTGCAGTGACTGTGAAAGTCGGTCCAACATAATCAGGGGTTATTGTTTTCCTTATAAAATTCAACTTGTAAAACACTGCTGGTTATTAAAAAGGAATCACACGCACGTGTTTCCATTTTGGACAGAATCGCTGACCCGGCGTGAATGACAATCGACAATGTGGTGTCTTCGCTGAGGGAATTCGTTGCTCAGCTTTCCGTGCGAGCACATTTGCTCATCACTAGGTGTAAATTTGCCCCGAATCAGCACAGTCGGACATGTTTTCAGATGTGGCCGTTCAGCATTGAGAAATATTCCTCGGCAGCAGAGGAGCAGTAGTCAGCAATTTAGCTCCTCGAGCCTGTTCAGCCATTCAGTGACAACACGGCTGGTCTGAGAGCTAACCCACGGGCTGGATTCTCTGTTTTTGCGACTATGTTTCAATGCTGTCGGGAAGACTGTGGTCTTTTACGCCAGGTGGTCCCCTTGGCAGGACCAGAAGCCCGCCATCAGGAACGGCCAGAAAATGTTGGTCAGTACCTCTGCCAGGGCAGCACCCTTTCAGTACAATATTGGAGTGTCAGCTCAGATTTTGTGCCCCACACCTCGGGCGGGATTCTCCGACCCCCCGCCGGGTCGGAGAATCACCGGGGGCTGGCGTGAATCCCGCCCCCGCCGGTTGCCGAATTCTCCGGCACCGGATATTCGGCGGGGGTGGGAATCGAGCCGCGCTGGTTGGCGCCCCCCCCCGCTCCCCCCACCGCCAATTCTCCGGCCCGCGATGGGCCGAAGTCCCGCTGCTGGAATGCCTGTCCCGCCGGCGACAATCAAACCACCTCTCTTACCGGCGGGACAAGGCGGCGCGGGTGGGCTCCGGGGTCCTGGGGGGGGCGCGCGGGGCGATCTGGCCCCGGGGGGTGCCCCCACGATGGCCTGGCCCGCGATCAGGGCCCACCGATCCGCGGGCGGGCCTGTGCCGTGGGGGCAGTCTTTTCCTTCCGCCTTCGCCATGGTCTCCACTATGGCAGAGGCGGAAGAGACCCCCTCCACTGCACATGTGCGGGGATGCCGTGAGCGGCCGCTGACACTCCCGCGCATGCGCCGCACGGCAAAGTCATTTCTGCGTCAGCTGGCGGGGCACAAAAGGCCTTTCCCGCCATCTGGCAGGGCGGAAATCAGTCCGGCGCGGGCCTAGCCCCTCAAGGTGAGGGTTCGGCCCCATAAGATGCGGAGAATTCCGCACCTTTGAGGCGGCGCGATGCCGGACTGATTCGCGCCATTTTTGGCGGTCGGCGGACATCATGACGATTGCAGAGAATCCCGCCCCTCAGTTGTGGGAGTTGACCTCACGGCATCCTGATACAGAGGCAACAGTGCTCACTATCCACTGTGGTGCAGCAGATAGTGTAAATGACAAGAAAATACACTCCTCCTCAAATTACTGTCAGCATGTTAATATTCCACCTTGAACCTCTAACCATATATCCCAGTAGCTTCTCAGGAAACCTGTTCAAATAAATTAATGACATTAGTAAAGGCAGTGTATAAAATTAGTTGGGACAGCAAAGGGATTTATATTTAAAAGGGTAAATATTAGGAATAAAGTATAATTTTAGATGGGTTTAATTTAAACTTTCTGTGCCTTGAAGGGTAAAACCTAGTTAGAATCATGCTGGACAAAGATGTTTATATGTGTGGGGATTGGTTTCAATTCCAACTGGGATTCTATTGTGCTTAGAGGGAGCTATGGTATGAAAAATAAATAAACCAAAAGGTGTTGCTTACCAACTGGAGGCCATTTCCCAGAGATAGAGGGCTGGATTCTCCACCCCGCCAAGCCACATTTCCGTTTCAGCCTGCCCGCCGAGCTCTGCTCGAAGCAGCAAAGTTGTAGAATGAAGTAATATGCAACAAGTCAAGTTCCAGAGAAACTAAAGGGTGGTTGGTTCTAGAAACCTGGGAATAGAATAGGATACTATTCATGGGCATCACAGACATCGCTGAGAAGGAATTGGCTGGTGATAAGCAAGATTTATAAAGGTTTCTATAGTAATCCTAAAGTTTGGAATATCTTACTACAATCTGTGAAACAAATTTTAAAGTAATTGGGAGGACAGTATTGGCTGGACATCAGAGTTTGTGTAACAGTGAAAGTCAGTCGAGGCACAAGAATCCTGAAGGGAGTGGTGTAAAATCTTGAACTGGATACAAGCTTTCTTTTAAAGTGTCATTTGAAAATCCTGGACTTGACTTTGGAATGCAATCCACTGATGGAAAGGATAATAATGAGAGAAGATTTTAAAGCATGTTCTGGGAAGTAGAGTTTGGAAACTCCGATGTGACAATCATCTGGGCGGATTCTGAGGTGACATTCACAGACATTCACTTGGAATTTCAAAAGTGAGTGTGTATTTGGCCGCAGTCATCTTATGAGCATCAATTGCATGTCAATTAAACTATTGAATCTTCAAATGCACTTTGGCATTCATGTTAATCATAAAACTGTGTTTGTTAAGCTGTGGGGGGAAGAGAGTATTGTATTATAATCTAATATTTCAATGTTTAATCAATGCTTTTTTACTTGTTATAACTAATTAGTAGTCCTGTGACTCTGTTCTTCCAGGTTCCTTAAACAAACGTGAAAGTTACAGTGTTGTGAGCCAAGGTTCCATTATGGAATCTTCCCGTCCAATTATAACATCAAATGGGACCATAACAGTTAACATATTTCTATTCACTATCTCAATGGATGATAACTTTAATACTGCATCACATTTGAATTCACTCGTTCAACCCCAGGAAAAGAATATTCAACTCTGGTGCAGTGTTTTATAGTATAAGGGTCTAATGTGGGATTGAGTGCAGTGCTGCCCACATTGTGATGTAAGAGAGCTCATGACCCACACCCACGATTAGTCAAGTGCTGGACAGAGACGTGTGCACCAGCAAGCATGGAGACAGTTCCTGGCTTGTACCCTTCAACAGTAATTGTAAATAGCTCTAAGAGACAATAACGGCTTACAATTGACCTACGTTTAGACAGGCATAGAATTTACAGTGCAGAAGGAGCCCATCGAGTCCATACCGGAAAGACAAACCCACATATTCCCACACCTCCACCCTATCCCCACAATCCAGTAACCCCACCAAACCTTTTTGAACACCATGGGCAATTTATCACGGCCAATCCACCTAACCTGCACATCTTTGGACAGTGGGAGGAAACCGGAGCACCCGGAGGAAACCCAGGCAGACACGGGGAGGACGTGCAGACTCCGCACAGACAGTGACCCAAGCCGGGAATCGAACCCGGGTCCCTGGAGCTGTGAAGCAACTGTGCTAACCACTGTGCTACCGTGCTGCCCATTGCTACCGTGCTGCCCATTGGGGATGATTAGGAAGACTTCATCAGACCTACTGAAATGTAAACGACACCCTAAAATCCGTTTGTTCTATTGGACCGTGATGAAATGCAGAGTACACAGTTTTCCTCAGTAGTCTGCTCAAATTAGTGTGCAAGCTGCTGCTATTTCCATATAGCATGCAATTGCCTTGAAACACAAATGACCCTATCTGTTCCTATTTCTGTTAACATTGATTGATCACTTTCCCCTGTTGCCTTTCTTGCTGGAGAACTGGGACACAAATATTTTTCTCAGTAGAGTCAAATCATAGACACATCGTATTGAGGGGGTGTTTACAACCCTCTCGTATCTGATACACAGAGGAAATCATCCTTCAATGTCCTTTGCGTGGCATGAGCTGGATAATTTCCAGCCGATGGCCCAGTCAGCGTTGAGGTAGGTGGTTATTTCCGTCTACCTCCGTGCTCTTTCTTCGACTGGCCAGGACTGGGGAAAAAGCACATCCAATTGGGAGTGAGCATAAATGGTTCCTGCATGAAGGTAGCTCATGAAATGAAATGAAATGAAAATCGCTTATTGTCACAAGTAGGCTCCAAATGAAGTTACTGTGAAAAACCCCTAGTCGCCACATTCCGGCGCCTGTTCGGGGAGGCTGGTACGGGCATGGAGACGGGAGCAAGCCGCTGTGACAAAGAGTCTGGAGCCAGAGTGAAAATCTCGGGATCTCACTTTAATGGTTCAAGTTGGCAACTGCTTGTTCTGAGGACACGGCCGATAAATTATGTGACAGATGTGGGTTGCTGATGAGCTGTAAATTTCCAGTTTGGATTAGGGTAATTGCATTTGCAGATGCAGAAAGCAGCATTATCTCACGTTTGAAGCTTTAGGAGGGCTGAAAATGACTGACTGTGACATCTTGTTCATATCAAGTCAGCTAAATAGGGTTGAAAATATTTTCAAATGTTATGGGCTCACTTGTAATTGCTCAATGACGGGGCTAAATTTCTTTTGCGTTACTAGGTTTTGATTTTTAACGGCACTTTAAGTCCTACCACCGTTGGTTTAATGTTGGTTATAATTATGGCCTTTATTATGCTGTGGATTTGAGTCGGTTGGAATTTACTGCTCAGATAATCTTTCAATAGCAGTACATGCTGGTTTAATAACTCAGTGCCTGTAACCATTAGGTTTGTCCAATAAAGGGACTGTGCTGAAATAGTATCACAAACAATGTTGTGATGTAATAAACCAGGGTCACCTGACTTTTTGTTGTCCTACCCTATCTGTCCAAATGACTGATACATGTTCTATTTCCAGAGTGCATTCACCAACTCATTGTCTGTACTCTGGTTCACTTTCTCACTTCGCATTTCACAGCTTAACCCATTAATCCCTGGTTGGGGAGGGGTGGGGTGGTTGGGGGAGGGGTGGGGTGGTTGGGGAGGAGTGGGGTGGTTGGGGAGGGATAGGGTGGTTGGGGGAGGGGTGGGGTGGTTGGGGGAGGGGAAGGGTGATTGGGGGAGGGGAGGGGTGATTGGGGGAGGGGAGGGGGAGGTGGAGTGGGGGGGCGATTTCAGCATCAGGGGTTGAGCCGGGGGGGGGGGGGGGGGCTGTGACCCAGAACTCCAATGTCCCATGGGGGAGGGTGCCCCAACACTGAGGGAACACCATGCCCCCACTTCCCACCCGAGATGGAGAAAGGTGAAAATGTCCATTTCTCATCCTCCCCACACCCTATCCCACCAGCTTAGAAATTGAGGCTAGTTGGGATAAGGCCCTTACTTAAGTGACCTTTAAGAGACCATTTAAGGGCCTTAATAAATGTAATGGGCAGATTTCCCGCCTGAAGCCCTGCCCGCCCAAGCGTGAGATTACACCTGGGATGTTCCCGAGGGGAATCCTGTCCATTCAATTTTACACTCCCCCTCCCCCCGCCTCAGAGCCCGCCTCAGGATGGAACTTAAAATTGTGCCCCAGGCAATTGGCGAATCAGCTTTGTTGGAGAACCCGGGCAGGATGTTACCACCCTTCAGCCAATTGGCTGGAGGAACCCGTAAAATGGCGAGGGAAGGCAAATATGTGGAGAACTCCATGTCTGGTCTTTCTGCTTCCACAGTGTTTTACCAGTGGCGGTGAAATTGCGTGATGACCAGCTTCATAAATATTGTGGCTACAAGAACAGGTCAGAGGGCAGCACGGTGGTGCAGTGGTTAGCTGAGGTTGCAGATTCGATCCCGGCTCTGGTTCACTGTCCGTGTGGAGTTTGCACATTCTTCCCGTGTTTGTGTGGGTTTCGTCCCCACAACCCAAAGTTGTGCAGGGTAGGTGGATTGGCCACGCTAAATTGCCCCTTAATCGGAAAAAGTGAATAATAATAATAAACTTTTATTGTCACAAGTATGAAGTTACGGTGAAAAGCCCCTTGTTGCCACATTCCTGCGCCTGTTCGGGTAGGCTGGTACGGGAATTGAACCCGCGCAGCTGGCCTTGTTCTGCATCACAAACCAACTGTTTAGCCTACTGAGCTAAACCAGCCAGTATTGGGATACTCAAAATTAATTTTTTTTAAAGAACAAGCCAGAGGCTCGGAACCTTGCCGTGAGTAACTCACCTTCTGTTCATCATCTCCAAGGCTCAAGTCAGGAGTGTGATGGAAAAGTCCTCACTTGGATGAGTGCAGCTCCAACAGCATTCAAGAAAGGGGACACCACTGAGGACAAAGCAGCCAGCTTGATCAGCACACCAGCTACCTCATTGGACATTCACTCCCTCCACCGCCAATGCACATGGGCAGCAGTGTGCACCATCGACAAGGAGTAACTCACCAGACCCCCTGAGACAGCACCTTCCAAACACGCAACCTCTACCACCTAGAAGGACAAGAGCAGCAGATGCATGGGAACACCACTACCTGGACATTCGCCTCCTTAGTTCGAAATATATCGCCGTTCCTTCACTTGTCGCTGGGTCACAATCCTGGAACCACTTGCCGAACAGCACTGTGGCTGACCCTACACCACACGGACTGCAGCAAGTCAAGATGACAGCTCACCACCACCTCCTCAAGGGCAATTCGGGATGGACAATAAATGCTGGCCTAGCCAGCAATGCCCACATCCTAACAACATTTTTTATCAAACTGATAATTTCACCTGTTTATCATGGTGTTGGCTGAGGGCAGGACATTGACCTGAACAACAACATTAACCTGCATTTGTATTGCACATTTTAAAAAATGTCCCAAGGTGCTTCACAGAAGCACAACCAAACAAAGGTAGCACTGCGCCGAAGAGGAAGATATCCATGAAGATAACCGAAAGCCTAATCAAAAGGATCAATTTCAAGGAAGGTCTTTAAGGAAGAGAGGCTTCCGGAAGAACCACCTGACTATACACTTTAATGTATAGGGCTTTAATGCCTCACCTGACTGACAGCAGTTCCAATGGTACAGCACTTACTTAATAATGTTGCAGCCCAGATCATGGCGGGATTCTCTGCAGCCGCCACCCCGCCCCCCCGACCTCATGAACCCGCTGTGGGGGGGTCGCCTCCCGGGAAACGGGGAGATCCCGCCAGCAGGAACATTCAGTCCAATGTCTGAAAGGGTGCTTGCACTCAAGAACCTTTGAAGTCAGAAGTGAGAATGCTGACATCTGAGCTCAACCTGCGACTGCAGCACAATGGAGAGTATTAGGTTGAAGAACTACGGAGTAGTTTTGTGGACCATGGAGATGCCTGTGGGCTATTGTTCCCAAATGACACCACTGGGTGGTAGACTCTGTTTCTAAGGCGGCACCGTGGCACAGTGGTTAGCACTGCTGCCTCACAACTCCAGGGTCCCAGGTTCGATTCCCAGCTTGGGTCACTGTCCTGCTAACTGAAGGCTCTGCAAATAATTCAAATAATGGGACGTTAATCTTCATCCTCCTGGGTAAATGGCTACTTTTCGCTCTCATTATACACTGCCATTTCTATCACAGTTTTGTTTGTCATTTGAATCCAAAACCAAAAAAAAGCTTGAAATGTATTTCAAAGTAATTTCAGTGCAACTGACTTCTTGTTTGCACTTTCTCCCCGTGTCTGCGTGGGTTTCCTCCCACAGTCCAAACATGTGCAGGTTAGGTGTGGAGGTGTGGACTTAAGGAGGGTGGTCTTTCCAAGGGTCGGTGCAGACTAGATGGACCGAATGGCCTCCTTCTGCACTGTAGACTGCATGATTCTAAATTAACTGAAGTTGCCTAAGGGTGATCGAGGTTCATCCATGGGCAGTGAAAATCTCCCCGAATGAATCATACGTGTATCGTTATATTTAGCTCTTGGATTCTTTTCCTTTTTTAAAGGAATTTGTGGATTGTGCATCACGGCATTTAGCGATATGTAAGCCATAATTGCATTTAATCACTTCACGAGGTATCAGCAAACATGAAATGTAACAAAAGAGTCATTTATATTAAACCAGGAAATTGATATTTAATTCATTACTCGTATCTGAAAATCTTGTCAGAGCAAACTTGGAAAGAGCCTGTTTATTAACATAAACCAATGTTCTATAACAAATTATTACCTCACAGTTTCAAGTACTGAAACCTTGTCTAGATTTAATATGTCAGTTTATTCCAGCTAACTGAAGGCTATGCAAATAATTCAAATAATGGGGCGTTAATCTACACCCTCCTGGGTAAATGTCTACTTTTCGCTCTCGTTATACACTGTCATTTGTGTCACAGCTTCCTTTGGCATTTGAATCCAAAACCAAAAAAAAAGCTTGAAATGTATTTCGAAGTAATTTCAGTGCAACTTATTTCTTGCCTCGGTCGTTTGCATCTCTCGCGATAGGGACGCTTGGCGTGGGCACTGCGAAGATGAGAGGATGGTCTTTCCGATGAAAGAGTCCTTCCTGTTTATTGCCTTTCTTCCCATTCATTTTATTTTCTTTTTATTATTTTGGTCTCTGGACCATAATCGGGTTGCACCCTTAAGCAGAAGACTCAAAGTTGAAACAACCTGCTTGCTGGGACACTGTGTTCCCAGGTTTTGTATTTTGGAGAGGAGAAGTCAGGCTCCTTCGCACCCAGTGGATCTTCGGAACCAAGTTTGGAGGGAGTCGCTTCGATTGGTCAGCTGGCAACCAATGGATCGGCCAGGGCAGTGTTCTGCCTGATAACGGTCAGTAATCGGTTCCTGTGTGTGGCTTTCTGAAAGAATTGGGCAAAAGCGTTTGGATCTTGGTAGTGAAAGAAGTTCTGCATCTCTGTCCTATTTGATGAAGTGAAAAAACTGCTGTATTGCTCCTAAAGCAGCAAGTGCCTGGTACATCCTTTGCTGTCAACCTGAAATGTTGCTGAGTCTGCAGAGAAAGTATATAACCTTGACAGAGAAAACCATCTGAAGCCTAGAAGGAAGAAGTACCAAAACGAAAGCCTGAACTTCAGAAAGACATTAACTGGAAGTCAAGCCAGTGCAACAGAGATCCTTATCCTTTTATTTTTATCAATATTTTCTTTCTCTTTCCACCACCCTTTCCCCTCTGTGTTGTTTGTGTGCATGTGTGTGTAGAGAGTGGGGGGGGGGGGGGGGTGTTAGGAAGGAAAGGGTACAGTGAAAAGTATTTTCCATAATAAATGTTCACTTGCGTTGCAAAGTTACAAAGCTGGCGACTGTCGCATTGGGCTCAACCAAGGACTTTGGGTATTCAAAATAAAATCTAATTTCACCTGTGTTGCGACTCTGGGTCACGTGGGGCTGGAATTGACCGTGCACTGGTCCATGATGTCATAACATTGATCTCAGTGTCATCTCACAACAATGTATGCCCGTATTATAATGAATGAATCCAATATCAACATGTCATTGTTTAAATACAGAATAATCAATTCTTTAGATTCAGCTGTTGTGTTGATGGTAGCTGCCATCCATGTGTTTGTGGGCTGGGGGGTTGGTTAGCTGACTTGGAGGGATGGCTGGTTTATGATGTAGAGAGACAGCAGAGCGGGTTCAATTCCCATACGGGCTGGGGTTATCCGTGAAGGTCATGCCTTCTCAATCGTTTCCCTCGCCTGATGACCCTCAGGTTAAACCACCACCGGTCAGTTCTCTTTCTCAAAGGGACCTAAGGCCCTCTGGGACCATGGCAAATTTCATTTGAAAAAAATGAAAAATGAAAATCGCTTATTGTCACGAGTAGGCTTCAATGACGTTACTGTGAAAAGCCCCTAGTCGCCACATTCCGGCGCCTGTTCGGGGAGGCTGGTACGGGAATTGAACAGTGCTGCTGGCCTGCTTGGTCTGCTTTAAAAGCCAGCGATTTAGCCCAGTGTGCTAAACCAGCCCCTGGTTTCATTCATATTCATGGATTATTATAATTTAGGGTCACATTCATGTGCCTCATTATTTGCAGTTTACAAATTTGTGGCTACAGATTCGATGCAGACTGGGGACATGGTCTTCAGCCCTGGCCAATGCGTCATCACAAGGTTCTCTTCAGTTTAAGTCTCAGAAGTCGGTTAGAGCTCGAGGGGAAGCATCTATCTCATCAAGCCATCAAGTAAGACTTTCTGAGTCTTTGAAGTTTGGAGAAAATGTTTCCATAGCTCAGTAATGCGCAATAAATATAAGAAAAACTTCCCCAAAGGATTTAGGGGATTTCTTTCCTCAGCTGGAGAGGAATAAGAATGTGGCACTCCCAAAATGTGAAATTTTCCAGTCTGAAAATGGATGCAACGCCTCTAACTTTCACAAAGTTGGAAGTCCCCCGTATCTTCGCCAAAATGGCCACAGAGCCCAGAAGTCCCGTCCCGAACCTGGCACCCGCCATTGTCACCGAGGCAGGGGGGAGATGTCGCGGACTGGTGTGGGATATATTTCACCCATTCACCATTCACGGAGGCAGCAACATATGTAAAGGTGCAGCTGTCGTCAGACCAAAGGAATTTTGGTCACCTAGGTTTCTGAAACAATACTCATGGGATTTACAAATTTGATTCAAAGGTTTAAAACTTACTGGAGTAATTTGGAGAGGTCAGGTACTCTTTTGGGAGAGGTCAGGTACCTTTTTGGGATCGGTAAGAGTAGACATAAATGCGCGTAAAAAATGGATAATGTCTGTGGAACTCTCAAGCTGTTGTTGCTAACTTTGGTTGGCTCTTAATTCGTTGCTCGTTGTGTCTTTACTTAATTTGCTCTGTTTCTATAACCTTTGCTCTAGAGTTGCCAGGTATCTTTATGATACCGCCACGAGGTTCAAGTTCAAGTACTGATCAATAACTCGACACACCAATTAGTAAGATTCAAATCAAAACACATTTATTATACACAGTCAATTTCTACTCATGCATAAAACTCTACTTACTAGACTATCTCTATCACTAAAAGGCCTATACTTAGCTTCAGAACTGGCCCACCAGGTCAGGGGAACAAATGGCCTTTCGTTCGATTCTGAGTCTGCAGGATTCAAAAGCTGGTATGGACTGGTAGCTAGGAGTGCCTATCTCGTAGTGTGCGTTGACTGGAGACTTACTTGGTCGATGCAGCAGCGAGGCAGGTCACTGTCACGTTTTGGTTCGAGCTGCTGAGTGACCCTGCCAAGAAGGACGATTTGAACTTGGGGGCTCTATTTTATAGTCCCCAGGGGCTTCATGCCGTTCGGGGCGGACCCCGTATCTGGTTCCAAGTGATTGGACTACGTTCCGATCACCTGGATCGATTTCTCCAATACTGGAGCCGTTCCCTGATCGCTGGGCAGTCCCTGTGTGTCCGTTGGCCTTCCTTTGTCTTGGCTCCTGTTGGCGCCGAGGAGACTATCCTGGCCTTATTCACCTTACATGTTTCAACTGTTCCCGGGGATCGCTCAATAGTTTGCAGATGGCTGTGAGTTTCAGTGCTGTCTGGGTTTCTGCAAGTTCTAATACACAGGAGACTTTGCACCTGCTAGTTTTTCCTGGCTTGGCTGAATTTTCCTGCATTCTTTGCGGATCTCCATTTTATGTCGGGAAGTGGCCAACCCAGGTGGCTACACTGTCAAGTCATTTAAATTCCCTGCCCTGTTGAAAAAAACAGCCAGCTTGCTCCCTCATCAATACTGCCAAATTACACCTTCCTGATGCCAATTGTCACCACGGGGGAAATTCTCCGGAAATGGCGCGATGTCCGCCGACTGGCGCCCAAAACGGAGCCAATCAGACGGGCATTGCGCCGCCCCAAAGGTGCAGAATGTTCTGCATCTTTGGGGGCCGAGCCCCAACATTGAGGGGCTAGGCCGACGCCGGAGGAATTTCCGCCCCGCCAGCTGGCGGAAACGGCCTTTGTTGCCCCGCCAGCTGGCGCAGAAATGACATCTCCGGGCGGCGCATGCGTGGGAGCGTCAGCGGCTGCTGACAGTTTCCCACACATGCGCAGTGGAGGGAGTCTCTTCCACCTCCGCCATGGTGGAGACCGTGGCGGAGGCGGAAGGGAAAGAGTGCCCCCACGGCACAGGCCCGCCCGCGGATCGGTGGGCCCCGATCGCAGGCCAGGCCACCGTGGGGGCACCCCCCCGGGGTCAGATCGCCCCGCGCGCCCCCCCCCCCAGGACCACGGAGCCCGCCCACGCCGCCTTGTCCCGCCGGTAAGGTAGGTGATTTAATTTACGCCAGCGGGACAGGCAATTTATCGGCGGGACTTCGGCCCATCCGGGCCGGAGAATCGAGCGGGGGGGGGGCCCGCCAACCGGCGCGGCGCGATTCCCGCCCCCGCCGAATATCCAGTGCCGGAGACTTCAGCAACCGGCGGTGGCGGGATTCATGCCAGCCCCCGGCGATTCTCCGACCCGGCGGGGGGTCGGAGAATGTCGCCCCACATCTCTGTCAGCTCACCTGCTGCTGCAATCCTCATCCATGCCTTTCGTACCTCCAGATTTCCCACCTTGCACCCTCTGTAAAGTTGAGTTCATCCAAAACTCTGCTGTGTCCTAAATTATGGTCAAACCCATTCACCCACCGTTCCTGGTGCCCAGTCCAGCAATGGTTCAATATAAAAATGCTCACCCTGGTTTTCAAATGGCACCATGACCTTGTTCCTCCTTGTCTCTGTAATCTCCCCCAACTCTGCAATCCTCCGAGATGTCGACACTTGCACCACTGGCCTCTTGGCCGTTGCTCCACCACTGGTGGCCGTGCCTTCAGCTGCCTTGGACCTGAGCTCTGACATCGCTTCACTGAGCCTCTCCATCTTACTATCTCTCTCTCCTCCTTTAAGACAATCCTTCATCACTTTGGAGCCTTTCACTACATTAATGGCACTATATAAATGCAATTTGTTATGACTGTAATTTGCTTCCATCCTAATATCTGGAATTGCCAATGCTGTATCAAGTAAGCGATGGTACCGAGGTCATTCGGATGCTATTAACCCACATGAAGCAAGGCACAACAATGGAAGCTGTAGGTTTTTTTTAGAAAACATTTCATTGAAGCATTTGTAATTTTAACATTTTAACGCTCTAAACAACCGAGCAGTCCGACACACTCAACAACCTCACAGTAACATATCCAACTTCCCCCCCCGCCCTACCTCCTGACTACCCATTCCCGACCCGTATTCTTCACTGCCATGCCTCCCTTTCGACCCATCGAGTCTGCACCGACCCACTTAAGCCCTCACTTCCACCCTATCCCCGTAACCCAATAACCCCTCCTAACCTTTTTTGGATACTAAGGGCAATTTATCATGGCCAATCCACCTAACCTGCACATCTTTGGACTGTGGGAGGAAAGCGGAGCACCCGGAGGAAACGCACGCACACACGGGGAGAACGTGCAGACTCCGCACAGACAGTGACCCAGCGGGGAATCGAACCTGGGACCCTGGCGCTGTGCAGCCACAGTGCTAATCACTTGTGCTGCCGTGCTTCCTGAAAGAAGTCACTGAACGGCTGCCACCTCCGAGCGAACCCCTGAATTGAACCCCTTAAGGCGAACTTAAATCTTCTCTGGCCTGAGAAACCCTGCCATGCCACTAACCCACACACCAGAGGCTCTGAGTCTCTCCATCACAGCAATATCTGTCTCCGGGCCACCAGGGAGGCAAAGGCAAAAATGGAAGCTTCAGTTAAGAGTATTCTTGCAAATTGAAATGCTGGAAAAAAACAAATTATTTTAATTTTAACACTTTATTGATAATCCTTGGGGTCAACAAGCTGCGGTGAAAATGTTCCCGTTAGATATTTGCCACCCAACACTTACTAAATGTATGTGCTTCCCATCACCCAAGCATCGTGAGACACTGCTCTTCGAAAACTATGTTCTGAGGATATTTGTGGCCGATATCAGTTTTATGTGTTTTGGCCTTGCTCAAGTTCAGCTGTTTCTTATTCCAGAGGCAGAAGCTCTTCAAATCCTGAATTCTTTTGACTGGATGTTTGTAAATGACTGCTGACACCTCCGTGATTGCACGGTTTCTGATTTGTTTATAATGTTTTGCGGCTAAACCTGTATTTAATTGTTGTTAGAATGAAATGAAATGGTCCTCGTCCCTCCTCACCATCCATTCAATTATTTTCTGTGCACCCTCTGATAAATCGACGAAATGTGAGTTCCGCCACAATGAATCATCATTCAGTGATTGGCCTCTAACTAAAAATGTAAGTGCTCTGTGCTCTAATGGATGGTGCCGTGAGGTTGACTTACATTACACTGTCAGGAGTCCGACATAATGGCAACATCAAGGCCTTTAGATCCTTCCTTTCTGATAGCAAAACATCCCAAGAAGGTTCACAAGGGCGTTAACAAGGATACTGAGCCACATGAGGATTGGCGATCAAACCCTAGTTCAAAAAGGTAAGTTTTAAGCAGAACCTGAAAGGGAAAAGGAGAGGTAGAGAGGCGGAGGGGATCAGGAAGGGAAATTCAGAGCTTTGGGTCCAGACAGCGGGAGTTCATAAGTTCATAAGATAGAGTGTGGTGATATGCCTATGGGCTATATCATAGTTGGATGGTCGGCGACCTCCAACCAGCAGGTGGCGGTGCAGACACATCATGCGGCCTCTGGACCAAGGTCATGTGACCAGTGACTCCCAAATTAGCGGAGACACATCCAGCCATCTGGAGAAGAAGATTGAGAGGGTAATCAGACATACAGGTGAATGGTCAGTGCTGGGTGCAGATTCCAGAGGAGTAATAGGCAGACTCCATGTTAGCGAGCTCTGTAACAGATTGCTATCTTACCACACGAGACACAATATAGAATATGGTTTGGACAAGTCAAAGTGTTTGGTGGATTCCTTTGTGAGGTTTAAAGGACCAACACAACATATAGGAGCAGAATCAGGCCATTCGGCCCATCGAGTCTGCACCAGCCCTTGGAAAGAGCACCCTACCTAAGCCCACACCTCCACCCTATCCCTGCAACACAGTAACCCCACCTAACGTTTTTTGACACGAAGGGCAATTTAGCACGGTCAATCCACCTAGCCTGCACATCTTTGGACTGTGGGAGGAAACCGGAGCACCCGGAGGAAACCCACACAGACACGGGGGAAACTTGCAAACTTCGCACATTCAGTGACCTGAGCCGGGAATCGAACCTGAGTCCCTGGAGCTGTGAAGCAACAGTGCTAACCACTGTGCTACCGTGCCGCCCACAATTATGAAACCGGCTTAACCCACTCACGTCTTGGCGGTGAATGAAATTAGGTTATTCGATCAGCTGTCCCACATGGCGGCCATCATAACCATTTACGTTTCTCTCCATGAATCATCCAGCAGGGGCCATTGTACCATCAGATCAAAGGTTTGCCCCCTCCCAACACGAGATTCAGTGTCCAGCAGGAAGGAGATTTCTGTGAAGATAAACTCGCACCTCACAAATTCTTGATTCACCTCAAGCGTAGCAATTGGGTGAAATCGGAGAGAGAAAGCAGTCGAAGGAAGAACAGAATGAATCATCAGCATTAATGATGGGTTAAGCAGGAAGAATGGAAAAAAAGAGGGGAATTTAGTGAAGGAACAGAAGCAGGGGAAGGAATATCCCGCCATTACTCACGAGGCTGAATCACCTCACACATCATCAAGAAAAGAAAGCTGACTCAGGTCAAGTGACGAGTGGAATTTTCCAGCCATGCTTCATATGTTGAATGTAATACTGTCAGAGACTTTCCACAGAAAGGGGCCAGAATTAAAAAATAATTTCAGAAAAATCCATTCAAAAAAAAAGTTCCATTCTGTGGAGAAGAATGCTGATTAGGTCAAAGGGATCCTTCCAGTAAACCTCTGTATGTTCTTGTGAGGATTTGCAAAGAGAATCTGAGCACCGGTCATCGTTGCTATCATACTGAAAGATTGCACTGCACAGATATAGGTAGGTGGGTGAGCCAGTGGGAGGGCTCGGGTGGGCCGACAGACAGGCTGGCAGGCAGACAGGTAGGTGGGCAGCTAAGCAGGCAGGCAGGTTGGCAAGCAGGTAGGTGGGTGAGCGGGAAGGTGGGTAGGTAATTGTTTACTGAGAAATCATCAAGGCAGCAAGTGACAAATTATAACGACAACACAAAAAAATCATAATTAATGAAGTAGTCATAGGCAATCATTAAAACAAAGTATAGAAATGAAAGGATTGCTCAATTATGAATGTTCAACATACAAATAATTAAAATGCATTGCGAAGTGAGGGTCTCCTTAATTTACACAATGAAAACAAAAGGTCCACTACACGCTGTATTCTGTATTAAAGTTCATCAGGTTGTGTTAATTGAACTCACAAGTTTTTACATACTATTCATGAGTTTTGTAAAGTGGGGTATTGGACTATTTTAAATATATTCTTTTTTTTTAAAAATTAGAGTACCCAATTATTTTTTTTCCAATTAAGGGGCAATTTAGGGTGACCAATCCACCTGCCCTGCACATCGTTTTGGGTTGTGGGGGTGAGACTCACGCAGACACAGGAAGAATGTGCTAACTCCACGCGGACAGTGACCCTGAGCCGGGATCGAACCCAGGTCCTCGGCTCCGTGAGGCAGCAGTGCTAACCACTGCGCCACCGTGCCAGCCATTAAATATGTTCTGTATCTTTTCTCCTTAATTCCATCACACAATTACCGTTGTGCCGTGGTGGCAACAGTTAGTGGCAATGAGGGGTGGGGTTCAAGAGGTTTCTAGCCAAGTTCAGGCAGAGCTTTCTCCACCTTTCAGCAAGGGAACACATAGGCATTGTGCCAGACTGTGTCAGAGTAGCTTTGGTAGGGGTGAGACAAGATCACTCGTCTCAGAGATTTTGAGCTTGTCACATGCTCATTGATATGTCCAGCATTTCAGACAGGCACCATGCATTCAGCAATGGGTCTTAAATAATTATTAAACACAGTGAACATAGGAACATAGAAAATGGGAACATGAGCGGGCGGCACGGTGGCACAGTGGTTAGCACTGCTGCCTCACAGCGCCAGGGACCCGGGTTCGATTCCGGCCTTGGGTCCCTGGCCGTGTGGAGTTTGCATGTTCTCGCCGTGTCTGTGTGGCTTTCCTTTGAGTGCTCCGGTTTCCACCCACAAGTCCCGAAAGACATGCTGTTAGGTGAATTGGACATTCTGAATTCTCCTCTGTGTTTCCTCAAACAACTGCAACTGGCTTATGGGGCATGTACTAGCCCCATGTACCAGTCCCGTACCAGCCTCCCCGAACAGGCGCCGGAATGTGGCGACTAGAGGCTTTTCACAGTAACTTCATTTGAAGCCTACTTGTTGCGATTTTCATTTTTTCATTTTCATGTTTTCCCTATCAGAAATCCAACTCTGCCCAATCCTACCACAGTTTTCTCAGTGTTGAGTTATCGCTTTCTTTACAATAGATTCCAGCATTTCCCCGATTATTGACGTCAGGTCAACTGGGCTGCGGTTCCCTGTTCCCCTCTCCCTCCTCTCTTAATTAGTGGGGTGACATTTGCTACCTTCTGTGGTAGTCACCACTGATGTATATATTAGGTGATTTTTGATAAGGCCCTGTACTACAGGTACGGGGGTAGTTCCCTGCCTGCTGGCTCCGCCCAGTAGGCGGAGTGTACATATGTATGCTCCCCATACAGCAGCCATTTCGCCAGCTGCTGTCGGAGGCCACACATCTTTGTGTAATAAAGCCTCAGTTGCATTCAACTCTCGTCTTTGTGTAATTGCTCGTGCATCAATTTATTACACTAAAGTTTTCAGAAGATGGACCTCCACATCAAGCCGGATCGCCTGCAGCTGGACCCGCAATCAGGCAACGCCAAAAAGGACTTTGAACATTGGCTAGTCTGTTTCGAAGCTTACATCAGGTCTGCACCAGACACAATTCCGGAAGCTCAGAAGATTCAGATCCTCTACACGCGGCTGAGCTCCAACCTCTTTCCGCTTATCCAGGACGTGCCAAACTACGACAAAGCCATGGCGCTACTGAAAGAAAACTACGCTCAGCGGACTAACACGCTTTATGCCAGACACAACTTCTCCATGCGCAGTCAACTCCCTGGTGAGTCAGTAGAAGACTTCTGGCATGCTCTAATTTCCCTAGTCAGAGACTGTGATTGTCAGGCCATCACGGCCATGGAACACTCGAATTTGCTTATGAGGGACACTTTTGTTACAGGGATAGGGCCAGATTAAATCCGCCAACGCCTTTTAGAAGGGGCCACGCTCGACCTCGCGGCAACCAAAAAGCTTGCGTTCTCACTGATGGTCGCCTCGCGCAACATCGAGGCCTACACCCCCGGCCGCGTGGCCCAGCCCTCCTACGCATCGTGGACTCCGTAGACGGCCACCCCATCGGGGACCCCACTCAGCCAACCCCTCGCCTGAGCCGCGCGGCAGCCAACCAAACCTGGGGGCCCCAAATGTTACTTCTGTGGGCAGCCAAAACACCCCTGACAATGCAGCCCGGCCCGCAGCGCCCTTTGCAAGGCCTGCGGCAAGAAGGGGCACTTCGCGGCGGTGTGCCAGGCCCGTTCAGTCACCGCTAGTGTTCCGCCCACCCCCCCCCCCACCCCACCGTACGGCCAGTGGGCACCACCATCTTCCCCTCCTCGGACGACGTGTGGCCCGTGGGCGCCACCATCCTGTTCAACCCCTACCACGTGCGGCCTGTGGGCGCCGCCATCTTGTCCTCCCCAGGAACATCAAGCGCCGCCACCTTGGCTCCCCCACGGCACGTGCGGCCTGTGGGCGCCGCCATCTTACCAGGACCCATGCCCCCCGGGCACCCCATCGTCTGCCACCATCGACGATCAGCCGCGTCTTGCCTCGGTCACGATTGGCCAGTCTCGCCCACGCAACCTAGCAACCGCCTCTACAAACGTGAAAATCGAAGGGAACGAGATCTCATGCCTGCTGGACTCCGGGAGCACTGAGAGCTTCATTCATCCCGATACGGTAAGGCACTGCTCCCTAGCGGTACACCCCGCCAATCAGAGAATCTCCCTCGCCTCCGTGTCCCACTCCGTGGCGATCCGGTGGGACTGCATCGCCACTCTCACTGTCCAGGGCGTTGAGTTTACCGGCTTCCGCCTCTACGTCCTCCCTAACCTCTGCGCTGCCTTACTACTCAGCCTGGACTTCCAGTGCAACCTCCAGAGCCTAACATTGAAATTCGGCGGGCCCCTACCACCCCTTACTGTGTGCGGCCTCGCGACCCTAAAGGTCGACCCACCTTCCCTATTTGCAGACTTAATCACATATTGCAAACCCGTCGCCACCAGGAGCAGACGGTACAGCGCCCAGGACAGGACCTTCATCAGGTCCGAAGTCCAGCGACTGCTTCGGGAAGGCATCATCAAGGCCAGCAACAGCTCCTGGAGAGCCCAAGTGGTAGTGGTGAAAACTGGGGAGAAACACAGAATGGTCGTGGACTACAGCCAGACCATCAATAGGTACACGCAGCTCGACGCGTACCCCCTCCCATGCATATCTGATATGGTCAATCAGATTGCACAGTACCGGGTCTTCTCAACTGTGGACCTTAAATCCGCCTACCACCAGCTCCCCATCCGTAAGGCGGACCACCCATACACTGCCTTTGAGGAAGATGGCCGCCTTTACCACTTTCTCAGAGTTCCTTTCGGCGTCACCAACTGGGTCTCGGTCTTCCAACGGGAGATGGACTGAATGGTTGACCGGTACGGGTTGCGGGCCACTTTCCCGTACCTGGACAATGTCACCATCTGCTGCCACGATCAGCAGGACCACGACGCCAACATTGCCAAATTTCTCGACTACCTCCTTCAACATTCTGGGATGTAGATCATCAGGTCCAGAGGACTCACCAACTTTCAGTCCCATTCATTTCTCCAGTGCTACTTTCTTTAAAAAATACTGATTTCTTTCAATTCTCGATACTTCCTTATTTCTCTACTATTTCGAAGAGGGTTTTTTTGTGCCTTCCTCCATGGCGACAGAACCCATTTCCTTATTACTCATTATAAATTATCCTATCTCTGCCTGCAATGCATTTGTCTTTACTAATCTTTCCCTTTTTGCATACCTACGGAAGCTTTGACAAATGGTTTTTAAGTTTCTCACTAGTTTACTTTCATATTCTATTTTCTCTTCCTTTATCAGCTTCTTTGTCCTCCTTTTCTGAACTCTAAAGAGCTCCCAACCCTAAGACTTTCTTGGCAACTTTATGAAACTCTTCCTTTGACCCAATACAATCTTTAAACTTCCCTTGTTGGTCACAGTCAGATCTCTTTTGCTGTTTGTTTTTGCTGCCTCATGTATATTTGTTGTAAACCATACATTTAAAAAAAATTATTGTCATTGCCTGACCACCATCATACATTTTCATGTTGTTTTCCAATCTATCACAGTCAACTTTCCACTCTTATCTTTGTTTAGATTTAAGATCCTAAATTCAGATTGAACTGCATCACTTTCAAAATTAACGTAAAATTCTATTATGTTATGGTCATTCTTCCCTAAAGACTCCTTTACAACAAGATCATTAATTAGCCCTGTCTAGTTGCACAATATTAATAGCCCATTAAAATAGTCTGTTCCCTCGCTGGTTCCTCAATGAATTGTTCTAGAAAACAATTTTACATAATGTTCTAGGAATTCATCCTCCACAGTTTTGGTGCTAATTTGTTTTAACCAGTCTATGTGTCGACTGAGGTTCCCCATGATTACTGTATTGCCCTTGTTACATGCGCCCCTAATTTCCTGATTTACACCATGAGCTACATTATAATTGTTTGCTGGTCTGAAATCAGTCCACCAATGTTTACTGCCCTTTGCTATTTCTTAGCTCAATACAAACTGATCCTACATCTTGATCTTCCGATCTAAGATTCTCTCTTACTAATGTCCTGATCTTATCCTTTATTAGCAGCGCTACTCCACCTTTTTTTCCTTTTTGCCTTCCCTTCCTAAATTTTGAATACCCTAAAACATTCAATCCCCAGCCTTGGTCCCTCTGCCGCCACATCTCCATTACAGCAATGAAGTCATATCCGTTTAGTTTTGCTGTCAGTTCATCCACCCTGTTGCAAATGCTGTATGTAGTCAGATACACTCGGCTAGATTCTCCGTAGCCCGAAGCTGAAATTGTGTTCGGCGATCGGGCGGAGATTGGATTTCCATGTTGAAATTGGAGTCGGCGCTGTTTGTCACCATTTGACGCTGGTCCGCCATGCTCCACCTCTTCCAAACTGGCGAGTTCGTGACTCGCGCCGCGTGCCTTTTCTACAGCGTTGGCGCGTCACCAGCCGGCCCACCCACGATGCTCCGCTCCTGATGGACCGAGTTCCCGACGGCGCTGGCCGCGTGTCGTCTCAGCGGTCGGGACCCCGGCATGGCAGCTGAGGACTGTGTCCAGCGCCGCCTCACTCAGCCGGCATCCGTGCGGCCGGCCGGGGGAGGCTTCTGCTGCGGCTGGGGTGACTGGTGGGGGGGGTGGCCAGGGGGTGGGCTGTGGGGCCGCGGTTGGCAGGTTGGGGTCGCGCACGGCCGGCGCCATGTTGTACGGTACGACTGGTGCAGGACGTCAGCCGTGCGCATATGCGGCCCGGGACCCTGCCATTCTCTGATTGTTTTTGACGCGATCCGCAAGCGTTTCACGCAACGCCAATGCTAGCCCCTCACCGGTACCGGAATCGGGGAGGAGTTTTCGCCGATTTGCCTGTCGTGAAATACCATGGGACCCACGCCAGCATCGGCGCTTAGCCACAGGAATGGAGAATTCCGCCCACTGCTTTTCATTTTGCCTTTTTAAAATTTTTCCGTATTTCTGGCCCTATTTGATGCTGGCTTTTCATCTGCTGCCTTCCAATGTTGTTTATTACTTTTCATCCTACCATTACCAGATTCATTTCTCTCATGATTTTCATGTGAATAGGTCACTTTGAGATCCAGTGTGATGCTTGGGATTAAGCAGCTGTGAAGTCTTGCGTTTGTTGTCTTACCAGCGGGCAAGGAAACATCAAGGATGCTAATTACCTCTGCTACCTAGGGAGCAACATCTCCAGGGAGAACAGTGCAGAGATTGGCATCCACATGAGAATCAGAAAAACAGCATCTGCCTTCCAGCGGCTCCTAGTGCTCGAGGCATCCAAAACCGTCAACCCGGCCTTGAAGCTGCAATTCTTCATGTCCATAGTAGCATCAACAACAGTCAATGGAAGAGAACAGCAAGAGTGTCACGTAAGTTGTGCGTCTTCCACCAGTGCTGCCTCCGTAAGATAAAATATTAAAACATGTTGCTGTGCAGAGGGACCTGGGTGTTCTAGTGCATGAGTCGCAAAAGGTTGGTTTACAGGCGCAGCAGGTGATTAAGAAGGTTTTGTCCTTCATTGCTGGAGGGATGGAGTTTAAGACTAGGGAGTTTATGCTGCAATTGTATAAGGTGTTAGTGAGGCCACACCTGGAGTATTTTGTTCAGTTTTGGTCTCCTTACCTGCGAAAGGACGTACTGGCGCTGGACGGTGTGCAGAGGAGATTCACTAAATTAATCCCAGAGTTGAGGGGGGTGGATTACGAGGCGAGGTTGAGTAAACTGGGCTTGTACTCGTTGGAATTTAGAAGGAGGCGGGGGATCTTATAGAAACATATAGAATAATGAAGGGAATAGATAGGATAGATGCGGGCAGGTTGTTTCCACTGGCGGGTGAAAGCAGAACTAGGGGGCATAGCCTCAAATAAGAGGAAGTAGATTTCGGACTGAGTTTAGGAGGAACTTCTTCACCCAAAGGGTTGTGAATCTATGGAATTCCCTGCCCAGTGAAGCAGTGGAGGCTCCTTCATTAAATGTTTACAAGATAAAGATAGATAGTTTTTTGAAGAATAAAGGAATAACGGGTTATGGTGTTTGGGCGGGAAAGTGGAGCTGAGTCCACAAAAGATTAGCCATGATCTCATTGAATGGCGGAGCAGGCTCGAGGGGCCAGATGGCCCACTCCTGCTCCTAGTTCTTATGTTCTTATGTAAGACCTTGGGCATCTTAGGGAGAAATAAAATCACCGATGAGGAAGTGCTGCAGAGGACTGGGCACTGGCACGTGTGGGACATTGTGACGGAGCGAGGACTGATGCTGGCAGGACACATCCTTCACCTCACGGATGTACGCCCAGCCAGAGTGGCAGAGTGGACATGACCAGGTGGAAGGAGAAGACAAGGCCAGCCGAAGAAGACTTGGCGAAGTACATTTAAGGAGGACCTCCTAGAGCTGGAAGCCACCTGGGCTAGAGGGAAAGAGAGTACAATAGAGCGGAGCTGGTGACAAAGTCTTGCTGCTCATTGTCCTGCCTGGGGCCAGAGGAGCTAAGTCGAAGGGCTGATAGATCCTGCAGAAAAACTTCTGTGGTTTAACAGAGGAAAGCAAAAATAATGAAAATGTTGAAAATCTGAAATAAAGCAGAATGTGCTGGAAGTACTCAGCGGGGGCCTGCAGTGCCTGTGGAGAGCAAAACAAGAGTTAGCGTTCGGGTCGCGACCTATCATCAGAACTGGGAGAAAGCAGGAACGGAATCGCGTTTATGTAGGTGAAATGGGGGAGGGTGAATAAAGAACAAAAGGGACGATCTGTGCAGGCGGAAGCAAACTGAAGGTATTAAGTGACAAAAGAATTGGTTGTGCACAGCCAAATGGAACAAATAAAGAAACTAAAGGTGGGTCCAGAGGAAGTGTGAATGTCAGATTAATTAGAAGTTGCAAAGCAATAAGAACAAGGTAAAGGTTGAAACATGCAAAGCAAAGGAAACAAAATGGTGAAGCGAAGATTGCAATGTAAAACCGTTGAACTCAGTATCTAGCCTTGACTGTCGTAAAGTGCCTCATTGAAAGATGAGGTGCCGTTCCGCAAGCTTAATTGGAACACTCAATACAGGCTGAGGACAGAGATGTCAGTGTGACTGACAAGGTCGAGAATTAAAATGGCCGGTGACCAGATGCTCGGGGCCATGCTTGCGGGCTGAATGGAGATGTTCCACCAAGTAGTCACCCAATCTGTGTTTGGTCGTCCCAAAATAGAAAAGACCATCTTGAAACCATAAAAGGGCTGGTTTAGCTCAGTGGGCTAGACAGCTGGTTGGTAATGCAGAACAAGGCCAGCAGCGCGGGTTCAATTCCTGTACCATCTGAGAATTGTGAATTCTCCCTCTGTGTACCCGAACAGGCGCCGGGCTATGACGACTACGGGCTTTCCACAGTAACTTCATTGCAGTGTTAATGTAAGCCTACTTGTGACAATAAAAAGATTATTATAAAACGTAATTTTAGAATCGGCTGGCTGGAATCCCGAGTTGAATTTTTGAAGAAGAAACTAAAGCCACATGCCAAAGACTTGGAGACAGCAACCCAAGATGGCGGCACAATTTTCATTGCTGTACACCGATACCTTCCACATTCCAACGTCATCGAGGTGGAGACGAAAGCCTGGATTTGCACTGTGTCTGGATGACCTGGAAGTCCCTAAAGAATGGCAGATTGCTCCCGATTTATGGATTCATGACTCCATTCCTGGGCTGCCTGATTTTTGAAACTGCCATTTAATGGTGCAGGCTTGGTCCTGTCAAAGGTCCTCATTTGGCCGGCTCCATTGTGGAGATAGGCCCATCCCACTCCTCTACAATTCCCATGGCGTCGGCCAGATTTTTAATGAGTCATGATTGGTGTGGGTGGAAGTGTAGAGCTTGGTATGTGTGCATCAGGGATCAAGGGGGTGGGTGGGTGGGGGGCTGGGGCATGAGGTGGGGTGGGTGGGGCATAGTGAGTATTTGGACAGTGAAGGGCAAGGGCTGGAGGGTTTTTGTGTTCTTATTGTAACGGGGATGAAGTCCCACGACATTGAATCGATGTTTTTAGACTGACCCTGTGGCTGCCTCCAAGATCCCAGATAAACTGGCCTGATCTCAGCCCACTACCCGCCCCCCCCCCCCCCCCCCCCACATCTCCTGGCCCACGTGAACAAACCACACATCTACGAGCCCATTAGCACAAAGTCCAGAGACTCACCTGGATTCTCAATCGAGATGCAGACAAACCATTAGGCATAATCATTCAGACAACGGGACCCTGGCTGAGAGAGGGATTCCCAGACATAATCAAACTAAATTGCAATTGGGGCACCCTGGCCATGACTTTACTTGGATTCCTGGGCAGTTGGAGAGAGGAGGTCAGGTGAGAAGCCGACCTTTTGTGTGTTTTAAGCACCACCTTTCTCTGGAGACCAATCTGCGCCCTATGTAGAGGAACCGGCGCCTTTGCTCCGGCCTCCCATCGTTCTCTGGTCCCTGTGCCGGGAATCACATGGGCACGGATCATTGGTAGTCTCAGCAATCCCCCTAAGGCCCACCAAACCAGGGCCACGCTGGTAGAAACCATCAAAGACAACCCAAGGGCCTTCCCCAACCAACAATGCACTGCCTGCCCACACCTCATTTCGCCGAACCCCATGCCCCACCCCACAGAGACCTCTATAATAACGAGACACCCAGGGACCCCTAAAATAGGGAGACCCACCCAGGGACCCTTGTAATAGGGAGACCCCCCTAGGGACCCGTGTAATCGGGGTATCCCACAGTGACCCCTGCCTAATGGATCCCCCTCCACAGGGGCCCTGGGATGACCCCCTATCACAGGGGTCACCGAGGGCCCCCCCTATTACAGGGGTCCCTGGGTGGGGGTTGAGTTACCCCTGTACCAGAGAGTGGGGGGGGGGGGTGGCAGGCAGGCAGGCAATCCAGGGGTGGGGGCTGCTGTGCAGTGGGGGGAGAGGTCAGGGCCAACTTGCGGTGCGGGGAGGGGGGATGTCGTGGCCAATTTGCGGTGTGGGGGGATTGGCCAGCCTTGGGACCGCGCTATTGGGCCACCCACTCAACATGACAGCCCTCCAACGGGATTCCCTGGGAATCCCTCATATTCCATGCCTAGCATAAATTTGCATGGCGTGGATCACTGCATCCCACATTACAACCACAAGGAGATCGCAAAATTAGTGCAATTCAGCTGCGGCAGGAGAACAATAGTCTCTCAGACGGAGAAACCCACACATTCTGTTTTCTGATGTTAACATTCAAGAAAACCTGTCTGACTGCACCTTACATCATCACGGTGCATTAAACACTGAAACACACGCTGAGTTGGCAAGTATGTCCGTTTTAATTTTTAAAATCCTGTTGCGGTCAAACAAGGAGGGAAAAGAACATAGAACATACAGTGCAGAAGGAGGCCATTCGGCCCATCGAGTCCGCACCGACCCACTTCAGCCCTCACTTCCACCCTATCCCCGTAAGCCAATAGCCCCTCCTAACATTTTTGGTCACTAAGGGCAATTTAGCATGGCCAATCTGCACGTTCTCCCCGTGTCTGCGTGGGTTTCCTCCGGGTGCTCCGGTTTCCTCCCACAGTCCAAAGATGTGCAGGTTAGGTGGATTGGCCATGATAAATTACCCTTAGTGTCCAAAAATGTTAGGTGGGGTTACTGGGTTACCAGGTTAGGGTGAAGGCGTGGGCTTAAGTGGGGTGCTCTTTCCAAGGGCCGGTGAAGACTCGATGGGCCGAATGGCCTCCTTCTGCACTGTAAATTCTATGATTCTATGATTCTATGATAATCCACCGAACCTGCACGTCTTTGGACTGTGGGAGGAAACCGGAGCACCCGGAGGACATCCACGTAGACACGGGGAGAACGTGCAGACTTCACACAGACAGTGACCCAGCGGGGAATCGAACCTGGGACTCTGGCGCTGTGAAGCCACAGTGCTAGACACTTGTGCTACAGTGCTGCCCCGTTATGAGACTCCGAGGGGAGTCACTCGTCCTCACCTCCGCCGATCACAACACCACATTGGGAGCAGCAGATCGAGGATACTCATTTGAAAGAAGTCAACATAAGCAGAGGGTTTGGGCCTTTGCCAGCAGCACAAGTGGAGACATAGAGTTTTGCGTAGCATTCTACAGCACAGAAAGAGGCCCTTCAGACCATTGTGTCTGTGCTGGAAACAGGGCAGGTGGTACATTTCCTGTTTATGCGTGGTTAGGTAACATGGGAAGGTGTTGGGGTGACTTGAGGACTGGACTATGGTGACGGGGAGAGATGGGTCCCTTTGGAGTGCCAAAATGGAAGTGGTGGGGGAGATGGGTAGATGTGATGGAGGTGGCATCACATTGGAGTTGACGGAAAAGGAGGAGGATAATCCACTCGATGTGAAGGCCGGTGAGGTAAAAGGTGAAGGTGGGGGGAACCTTATCGTGGTTCTGGGAGGGAGGGGGTGGGCGGGGGGGGAGGGGGGAGTGGAATCCTTGATGCGAAAGGGAAGGCACCTCAGAATATATAATGCATAAAGTTGGCATTCTCTGGTAAAGTTACTTCAGCTTTGAAGTTGTGATTAACAAGCACTAATGACACCATTCTTTTTATGTATTATTAATTAGTATCTACCTGAAGGGTTTGCCACTTATAGATGAGCTGTGGTAAACATTACTACAGGATTACACCCACTGCATGACTCTAATGCTTATGAATAACTGAGTGATACATTTCAAAGGCAGATCACACAAAAACGGTGGCTCATTACAGACTTTGCGTCATGCTTCAGGAACTGCTTTGAATATTTGCCCTGGCCACCAATAATGTTTTTCAACCTCCTATTTCTCAAAATTCTTACCCGACGTACACACTGATGCCATCAGAAGCTGCCTTCTTTAACTTAAAGTGGCGTCCAACAATAAACGATCACAAATATTTACAGTGCGGTCGGTAAAACCGTTACTTACATCACCAAAGCGGCAGGAAATGTTAGGTTGTTGCAAGAAGCTAGCCGCTTTGACAGGTCAACATAGCGCCAATACCCCTACGCAGTTAAATAAGTGGACAGTTTCAGATCCCCATATGGCTGGTTGAATAAGAAATTTCTCATCCAATCTAGCACTGCGGATTTGAAAGATACATTGGGGGAGAATCAATTTCTCCTGTTGTATTTCAAATGCAGCAACAGAATATACCGAAAATAAATTGATCATTTCCTGGCAGCTTGCATTGGTGTAAGCAACTTGTCATCAAATTAATGTTTGAACCCCTGATGTAAGGCGAGCTGCCAATTGGTCTTCTGTCATATGTCTGTTTCAGACAGGAAACCATTCACACAGGGGACGCGATTCTCCGCTCCCGCACGGTTGGGAGAATCGGCTGGTGCGCCATATTTCCCCCCGCCGCCGGTCTGACGCCCTCCCGCGATTCACCCAAGCGGCGAGAACGGCCCCGTCGAGTTCTGCGCGGCGCAGGCCGGAGAATCGCCCGGGACACCCAAAATGGGGATTCTCTGCTACACCCGCTATTCTCCGGCCCGGATAGGCCGAGCCGCCTGCCCAAAGCGACGGCTTCCCGCCGGCGCCATCCACACCTGGTCGCCGCCAGCGGGAACAGCATGGGAACGCTGGAGGGGGGCGGCCTGTGGGGGGGGCGAGGGGGGTTCTTTCACCGGGGTAGGACTCAAAAGGGGTCTGGCCCGCGATCGATGCCCACCGATCGGCGGGCCGGCCTCTCTGAAGGAGGACCTCCTTTCCTCCGCGCCCTGCATGATCCATCCGACATCTTCTTGCGGGACGGCCTCGGGGAGGACGGCAACCACGCATGCGCGAGTTACGGCAGTTACGCGGCGCCGGCCGCGCCATTTAAGCGGCGCCGCCCGGCGCGCGCTGACGAAGCTGCTTTCGCGACACGCCCCCGAGTTTCTCGCGGCCCCGATCCTAGCCCATTTTCGGGCCCTGAATCTGTCGAGATCGGGGCCGTTTGGCGCCGTCGTGAACCTCGACGGCGTTCACGACGGCGTGGGTACTTAGTCGCGGGAGCGGAGAATCGCGTCCAGGGCTTTTAATGATCCTTCCTGCATAGTTAATGGGACATCATGGAATAGGAATGATCGGGGTTTTACATACAACTGCCCATCTTTCTTTCCATCTGACGTGACTGGCCTACTGGCGATACATCAGTCACTGCAATGTAACTTTTATTTCTCGTGTTTCAGGCACATCGCACTAATTTCACCGCAGTTGGCTGCATGTCTTCTTTTTCCCCTCCAGAGGTATCCATTTTTTAGCCACTTCAGGTTTACAGGCTGGACAACAGACAGCACAGGAGGAGAGTGAGCAATGGGATCACGGGTGTCAGCCAGGGCTCTGTGGTTATTGCTCTTACTTCTGAGTCACAGCTTCATTGCTTCAATTCCACCACAGGCTTCCAACACAAAAATTGAGGCTCCTAACTTTTTCCAGTGCTGAGGGAGCACGCCACTGTTGGGAGGTGCTGGCTCGTATTTTCATGTTTGTGTCGGAACGCCATCCCTATCCCTGTCATGTAGGATTTTCATGGCCCCGAGATGAGGCTGCGAGTTAGCAAGTGCATAATTGCAGTCTCACCATTCCACCGGCCACTTTAAACTCCCCTGCTTTTTCCATGGAGTTGGGTTCATTTTAGTAGGGGAAGTGGTCGACTGCATTTTCTAGCAGCCACCAAGCATGGGCAAGCCTAGCCTGGAGTTGACAAACTTTTGGCAGCTTTTAAAAGTTGTTGACAACTTTACATGGCATATCGTAATATATAATGGAATAGAAACATAGAAAATCAAAGCAGGAGGAGGCTACTCAGCCCTTCGCGTCTGCTGCGCCATTCATTATGATCATGCTGATCATCAACTTCAATACCTTTTCCCCCATATCCCTTGGTCCCTTTAGCCCCAAGAGCTATAATATGATACATATGTTAAATATGTTTGCAATATCGTAATCAATGATCATGCTCTACTTGGAGAAGTTGTGACCATTAAAATAATCAACATTGCGGAAGTGTTCAGATACTTCGAATACTTTATCCAATGGTTAAAATGCTCTTCTGCATTCAATAGCATTAAGATTACGATTTTAATGTGTCGATGTTGTCATAATTCAATCCTTTCCTGATCGACAGTCCAGACATTCATTTAGCTTTTTGACAGATGGCTAGCTGCTCCACTATTTCAAAAAGCTTTAATGTATTGATCTCCAGAGATTTTGTTACAGAAATGCTTTTAAATCACATCATGAATGCTCAGCTGAGCTCCAATTTTTTCCACTGGATTTACCTCAGCAGGGATTGTTATAAAGCTGTCAATGGGATTGTGAGCTTTGCTTTGATGTGCAGTTTTATGAGCTCCTAAGGAGATTAGCATTTTTTGAAAAGGTTTTTGAATGGAAGTTAGTTTTTTTATTTTGGCAGTTTTATGAGCATTCCAAAAATTTCCCAATAGGGCTCATGAGTTTAGTTCATAGTGGATACTGGTTGAGTGAGTTTGGGGTCACGGGTCAAGGGTCACATGTGGATATGTGGGTGGGGACATTGTGGGTGGAGTAGGCCTGGGGGTGTGGAGGGTGCCTGGTGGTGAGTTGGAGGTGAGGGCTAGGGTGCCTAATACTTATTTACAGACCTGAGCCAATGTCACAGTGAATGGAAGTGGGCGTACGAACCTGCCGGCCTCAGCATCCGCCCACTTCTATTCTCTCCTCAGTCCCCTTGTGACTGACCCTTCAACTAAGGGGAACAGCTGTCCCCTATCCACCCTGTCCATGCCCTTCATAATCTTGTACACCTTGATCAGGTCGCCCTTCAGTCTTCTCGACCAGCAAAAACAACCCAAGCCTATCCAACCTCTCCTCATAACCTAAATGTTGCATCCCAGGCAACATCTTGGTGAATCTCCCCTGCACCCCTCCAACATATTGAATTAAGAAAAGCAAACAATGCCAACCAGTCTCCAAATTGGGTGAAATAAAACCAATTATCTGTTTTGTTGGTTTAAAAAAGTGGTTAATACGGCAGTTGTGATCTGGCACATCAGAAGCAATTGCTGATGCAATTCATCCAATATGAACGTGAGATTAGTTTGTTGTCTCTTTATACACAGGGTGCACTGCGTCCTCTATCTAATGCTGGTGCAAAGTATTGATACACCTGGAACAATTTCTCATAAAGTGTATTAATAAAATACCTCACTTTTTTCCAGAGAGTTGCTTTTTAAAAATTAAAATCAATTACCAAAATAAATGAATCGAAGTACCTCGCCCATCTTAGCCATGTTTCTCTCAATTGAGCTTGTGATAAATTGAGCTTAAAGTCGTCTGCTGGTCCAGAATCTCATTACTATTGACTTGTTCAGTCCATTCAAGCTAAAGTGTTCCACATCTGTCTCTTCCTATTTCGAGTTCCGGTCAGATGGAGCTACTTTCTCTATCATTTGATTCCTCGGAATGCTTTATTCATGAATCACTCATCAATTCACTTCAGAATTCAGAGTATGAAATCAAAGGATTATAGGCTAGGGCACAGTAAAGGCCATTCAGACTGCCAATCCTATGCTGGCCCTTTGAAAGAGCAATTTAGCTCGTCCCACTGCCTCACCTTTTCACCGTCACCCTGCAGGTCTTTCACCTCAGGGTGCTTATCAAATTCCCTTTAGAAATCCCTGATTGAAGCGATCTACATGTTAGAATAAAGTAAAAAATTGAATTTTCAGATGCTTTTCTTGCGCTGAAGAGTTTGGCTGGGATCTGTCATGGTGGCGGAAATTCTTTTCCAGCAGAATGGGATCGGGTTTTTTTTGTAGCGCGCAATGTGTTTGGAATGATTTGGGTTACATATCGTAGATTGGAACATTAAACCTCCAGCCAGGTGGATGGTAAGGTAGGTGTCATCTGATTAGCTGCGCATTAAACATTGAAGTCAGAGCAAAGGAAAATCGACTGGGTGTGGAACAAACGGACAATCTGCCACTGCTTGTTTTCTGTTTCAGGTACAGTTTATAGTTCCACCTATATTGTGCTATTTACCTGATATTCGTCTGGTCACTTTACACATGTGTAACATCAGGGTTAATGATGCTGGGTGAATTCCACATTCTATACCTGTGGCTGGGAATTGCAAGGTAAGCTGCAAGGCTACGGACGAGTGCTGGAAGGTGGGATTTGAATGGGCAGCTAGTATTTTCAGCCGGTGCAGACACGATGGGCTGAATGGCCTCTTTCTGGGTCATCCCTCTCCTCTGCTTCTATAGAAATTACCTTGTGAGCAAATACGTGTTAGACATTCACACACGGCTGGCTCGATGGTTTAGCACACTGGGCTAAATCGCTGGCTTTGAAAGCAGACCAAGGCAGGCCAGCAGCACGGTTCAATTCCCGTACCAGCCTCCCCGAACAGGCGCCGGAATGTGGCGACTAGGGGCTTTTCACAGTAACTTCATTTGAAGCCTACTTGTGACAATAAGCGATTTTCATTTCACTTCATTTCATGAGGTAATGGGTTTGCATTGTTAATCGACCTCACAAACCACCCTCAATCTATTGAATTGGTCTGATTAGCAACCTGTCCACTCAGTTGATGGTTACAGGTTGCAGAGGGGTGAGGGCCAAGTTGCTTTGAAGTCTGGTTGATGTGTCCATCTCAGCAGTCAGGCTCAAAGGGCCGAATGGCCTCCTTCAGCTCCTATCTCGCATGTCCGTATGTTCCTGATGCTGAGGGATAAATTCCACGGCGTTCCTCAGTTTGTGAGTTTGTCTTGCACTGTGTGGAAATGGCATACAATCTTAGATAACATTTCACCTACAGATGTTCAAGTACAGATTTCAATCCAGGTGTCTTGTTATTCAGATTTAGAAAAATCTCATATCCTTTTTATCATTTGAATTCAAAGAAAATTTAGATTAGAAATATTGTGATTGAAGTCTGTTTTAAATATTATTCATTCTCGGGATGTGGATGTCGCTGGCGAGACCAACATTGATGATCCAGCCTTAATTGCCCTTGAACGGTTGGTGGTGAGATGCCTTCTTGAACTGCTACAGTCCATGTGGTGTAGGTACACCCACTGTGCTATTGGGGAGTTCCAGCATTTTGAGCCAGCCACAGTGAAGGAATGGCAAATATTTCCAAGTCAGGATGGCGAGTGGTCGACACGTGGCAGTGTCCCCATGTATCTGCTGTGCTTGTCCTTCTAGATGGTATTATGGGCCAGGGATTAGAAACTCCACAGTGCATTGGGCAGCACGGTAGCACAAGTGGTTAACTCTGTGGCTTCACAACGCCAGGGTTCCAGGTTCGATTCCCGGCTTGGGTCACTGTCTGTGTGGAGCCTGCACGCTCTCCCCGTGTCTGCGTGGGTTTCCTCCGGGTGCTCCGGTTTCCTCCCACAGTCCAAAGATGTGCAGGTTAGATGGATTGGCCATGATAAATAGCCCTTCGTGACCAAAAAGGATTGGAGGGGTTATTGGGTTATGGGGATAGGGTGGAAGTGAGGGCTTAAGTGGGTCAGTGCAGACACGATGGGCCGAATGGCCTCCTTGTGCACTGTATGTTCTATGTACTATGTACTATTTTGAAGCTCACTTGACCTATAACTTTTATGTAGAATTTGGCTGGGATGAGCACAAGAGCTTTCACTTCAGGTGTGATTCATATGACTTCATAGGTGTTTTTATCAAAACAAAGTTTATTATAAGAATATAGTTACCATATAAAAACACTTAGCAAGAAGTTGTTCTCTATTACAAACATGCAAAAACACACAACAGCTACGGTAATCCATGTATATAACGCTTAATGAATCCCCCTTAATAGCTGTTCCAATTCAATACAAAATCCAATAAACTGGAAACCCAGCACACTGTAATCTCACTTGAATGGTACTGGTCCTTTCCCTGAGATTCTGGTCCAGTTTACAACCAGCAGATTCAAAATTCCTTCTGGAAAGCAACTCTATCTTGAACGTTACCAAGGCAGTTTGCCACACCCAATGTGCTTTCAGTTCACCGGACAGCTGCAAAATAAAAACAGAGAAAACAGGGAAACACTGCTTTTTCCTTCTGCAGACCAAAGCAACAAACAAAAACACTAAACCCCCTCTGACCTGACATCCAGAGCCCAGCTCCACCCATAAATGACAAAGTCGTGCTACAAGTCATGTGATAAGACAAAACCTTTCTGAGAGGGACACTCACATGACAGTGGCAGACGTCATGGGTTTGGAAGATGCTACGAAAAATATCTAATATATAATATATTTTATATTAATATAAAATGCTACAAATCTGCTATATTAGTTTGAGCTGTTCCATCAATTATTTTTGTTTATAAGCTAAATCACATGGCCTGTTGGTGTTTCTTCTTCCACTATTCCAAGGCTGGAATAATTGAGAGGACTTGCTTCAATTCCATTGAGCCAACTTCAGGATCAAGATTAGAACCTCCGGCAACATTGCAATGCCTGACATTGGGGCAGAAAATTCTAGAATGAGGCCACTCATGCCAAACCCCGTTCGCTAGACTTTCCCCTTGAAAACCCTCTGCTTCAAAAATCTTAACTCCGTGGTAGTGCAGGCCGATACTGGTGCGACACAGGCGATCGGGCACCTGCGAACGTTGTGGCTTTAGTGGAGCAAAGGGCCCTTGGGCCGTTATAAACTCCGGTGCAGCGCGCAAGGGAGATGGGCATGCCACAGGGTATGCATGGGGTTCATTGAGATGATCAGCAGGAAATAACAAATTTTCAAACCAAAAATCAAGGACTTAAACAATCAGAAAGAGGAAAATTAAACAGGTCTATCATAGAATTTACAGCGCAGAAGGAGGCCATTCGGCCCATCGAGTCTGCACCGGCTCTTGGAAAGAGCACCCTACCCAAGGTCAACACCTCCACCCTATCCCCATAACCCAGTAACCCCACCCAACACTGAGGGCAATTTTGGACACTAAGGGCAATTTTGCATGGCCAATCCACCTAACCTGCACATCTTTGGACTGTGGGAGGAAACCGGAGCACCCGGAGGAAACCCACGCACACACGGGTAGAACGTGCAGACTCCGCACAGACAGCGACCCAAGCCGGAATCGAACCTGGGACCCTGGAGCTGTGAAGCAATTGTGCTATCCACAATGATACCGTGCTGCCCCCTAAGGTGAGGTTGGGATGGGGGGGGGGGGCGGTAGAAATTTGCCTGTGCTGTGCACATCTTCGCGTTTAGATAAAGTGTGGACGGGTGTGTACTTGTGGGCATTCTGGGCAGTCACCTAAGAGGAGACCCCGACAAAATGAGGCAATTAATGGAGTGGGCGCCGCTCAAACTTATTTCAGCGACCGCCAACGTAAAATACTTACTTATTTCTTCAGCCAGTCAGAGTTATCGCCCCTTCCTATCGCCTCTTCTTTCGGTGAAGCAAGCGGCACGCGCTGACAACTCGGGTACCGGTGAACAAGGCCCAAAGGCTCATTCCGGGGTAGCCTGGAGCCTCTCGTTTAAGCTGAGGAGAATCGAGCAAAGACGAATCGCTATTTGAAAACAGACCCAGGCTCATTTCAACCCCTACCGGTGCAGAGAAAACAAATCAAATAAAAATACCTTCTCCTTGAAACGTGTGAAAAATATTTGAAGACAAATCCATGCTGGAGCTATCAGATGAATCCTAAATCTGAATAAAACTTATTCATCGCGACGTTGAAACATTTAATTTGCATTTTTTTCAATGCTCCAGTTTAAGCCCAAACAAGCTAACCTAGCTACGGAGTTTGAGTTTGGCATGACCCAAACGGATCCAAATGCATCAGATTGAAAACTAATGGCAAGCAGCTGCAATTGCTATTTTCCCACAACAATGACCAGGGGTAACTTGGCTCTGATCCAGGTTCAGTGATATCAGGAGCACAAACTGAGACATTGGGCGGAATTCCTCCCGAAACATTTCTCCAACGGGAAATGAGGTGCGATTCCGACCAGGTGGATCAGCTCGATCCAGATCGCAACCCACCCACACGAAGAAGTCTTTTTGAGCCAGGAGTGGTTTGCGCTTTGGGACCCGAAGAAACCAGAAAGACCAGAGATCGGAGCGCCCTTTTTAAAGGGCGCCCTCATCTCAGAATAACACAACAGCATTCTAACCCCCCCCCCCCACCCAATTCAATCACTGGCAAGACCACCAGCCCTCACTGCAAGTGAGAAACATGCACCTAAGCCCACACCCCTTTAGGGTCTTCCCTTCATGCCCATGCCCTCTTCAGCAGCGCCCATCTTAGTTCCCCATTCCAGGATGCCAGCTTGAAGGCCAACATTTCAGTGACTGTTGCATGAGGATACCAAGATCTCGCTGAGTATCCCCCCCCCGGCCCCCCCACCAGTCCCCCCCCCCAGCCCTCGCGAACTCCCCCTGTAGTGTTAATGAGGCCAGTCCATAAGAGGGTCATTTAGCAATCTGGTGACAGTGGGGAAGAAGCTGTTTTTGAGTCTGTTCGTGCGTGTTCTCAGACTTTTGTATCTCCTGCTCAATGGAAGAAGTTGGAAGAGTGAGTAGGCCGGTAAGGGCATTGCCTCGAGCAGGACTACCAGTTATAACCCCAGGGGAAACGGGCAGGTGGAGAGGGAGAACGCGACAGTTCCACGATGGCTTGGGCTTCTTTTTCGACCGAGGAGTGTCGAATTTCAGAGGTGGTGAGGATGCGCGAAATAAATGCCACCGGTCTGCCTGCTTGGTTGAGGGTAGCGGCGAGAGCGACCTCTGATGCGTCGCTCTCCAACTGGAAGGGGACGGACTCGTCCACCGTGTGCATCGCGGCTTTGGCGATGTCCCCCTTGTTGCAGCTGAAGGCCTGGCGGGCCTCAGTTGCCTGTGGAAAGATGGTGGCCTTGATCCGTGGGTGGGCTTTGTCCACATAGTTGGGGACTCACTGGGCATAATATGAGAAGAACCCGAGGCACCTCTTCAGGGCCTTGGGGCAGTGAGGGAGGGGGAGTTGCCGGAGGGGTCGCATACGGTTAGGGTCGAGTTCTAGGACCCCGTTCTCCACGACGTAGCCGAGGATGGCTAGTCTGGTCGTGCGGAAAACGCATTTCTCCTTGTTGTAGGTGAGATTGAGGGTTTGGGCGGTTTGGAGAAATCGGTGGAGGTTGGCGTTGTGGTCCAGCTGATCATGGCCGCAGATGGTGACATTGCCCAAGTACGGAAATGTGGCCCGCAGCCCGTACTGGTCCACCATTTGGTCCATTGTTCTTTGGAACACCGAAACCCCGTTTGTGACGCCAAAGGGGACCCGGAGGAAGTGGAAAAGGCGGCCATCTGCCTCAAAAGCCGTGTAGTGGCGGTCCTCCGGGCGGATTGGGAGCTGGTGGTATGCAGACTTCAGATCCACCGTGGAGAACACGCGGTAGTGTGCGATCTGGTTAACCATGTCTGCAATCTGGGGAAGTGGGTACGCATCGAGTTGCATGCACCGGTTTATGGTTTTGCTATAATCAACAACCATCCGGAACTTTTCCCCGGTCTTGACGACGACCACCTGAGCTCTCCAGGGGCTATTGCTGGCCTCGATGACTCCCTCCCACAAGAGACGCTGGACCTCGGACCTAATGAACGTCCTGTCCTGTATGCTATACCGCCTGTTTCTGGTGGCGACTTGTTTGCAGTCGGCGGTGAGGTTCGCGAAGAGTGAGGGAGGGTCGACTTTTAGGGTTGCGAGTCTGCATATGGTGAGTGGGGGCAGGGACCCCCGAACTTCAGGGTTAGGCTCTTAAGTTGCATTGGAAATCTAGTCCCAATAGGAGAGGAGCGCAGAGGTCTGGGAGCACATATAATTTAAAATTTTCGTACTCAGCGCCCTGTATTGCTAGGGTTGCGGTAGTGCACCCTTGGATTTGCACCGAGTGCGATCCAGAGGCGAGGAAGACGGTTTGGTGCGCCGGGAAAATTGGGAGCGAGCAGCGTCTTACCAAGTCCAGGTCAATGACTCTCTCTGTGCTCCCGGAGTCGAAGAGGCAAAGCGTCTCGTGCGCGATTACCCGGACGGTCATCATGGAGTTCTGGAGGTGCTTGGGTCGCGACTGGTCCAGGGGGACCGCGCTGAGTTGCGGGTAGTCGGCGTGGTCGGAGGTGCAGGGGCGGCTCCATGATGGCTGCTCATGTTGATCGTACGCGTCGAGCGGCGTAGCAGATGACGTCCAAGATGGCAGCCCCCGTTGGTCGAGCGTGGCAGACGGTGAGGAGGATGGCGTCCAAGGTGGCGGCCCCCATGGATTTCACGTGGCTGGCCGTGTGGGGGAGGATGGCCAAGATGGCGGCCCCCGTGACTCGCACTTGCTGTGTGGACTGGAAGATGGCTGCTCCCACGGATAGCACGAGGCTGATGAGGGGGCGGAGTCGGCAGACACGCTGCCACGCTGCGGGGTCTGTGGGCCTGTGAGTCTGAGGATCGGGCCTGTGAGTTAGAGCTCTTGGACCTGGCCAGGTAAACTTTGGCGAAATGTCCTTTTCTCCCGCAGCTGTTTCAGTTTGTGTTACAGGCCGGGCAGTGCTGCCGGGAGTGTTGGGACTGGCCGCAGAAATAGCAGGGTAGCCCCCCATGTTGGGTGGGCGGCCTCACGGCACAGGCCTGGGGTAGTCTTTGGTCAGGGTGCACGAGGGGGTTGCGTGGTCAGCCGGGAATGTGTTAAGGCTCTGGAACGCTACTTCCAGAGAGGGGGCTAACTTTACCGTCTCATCCAGGTCCAGGGCCCCCTTTTCGAGTAGGCGCTGTCGCACGTAGTTAGACCGGACTCCCGCCATGTAGACGTCTCGGATGGCGAGTTCCTTATGCTGAGTGGCCGTAACGGCATGGTAGTTGCAGTTGCGTGCGAGGGCTTTGAGGTCGGGTAGGTAGTCATCTAGTGACTACCCAGGACGCTGGCGGCGAGTGGTGAGGATGTGTCACGCGTAAACCTCGTTCACGGGCCGTACATAGAGGCGTTCGAGCTTCGCGAGGGCATCTGTATAGGAGGAGGCTTCGTCAAGTTGAACAGAGATCCGATGGCTCACCCGTGCGTGGAGGAGGCTCAGCTTCTGTTCGTCAGTGACGGAAGGCGTGGAGGCCGCTGCGAGATCGGCCTTGAAGCATCGAAGCCAGTCCGAAAAAATTTCTTTCGCCTCAGTGGCCTGCGGATCGAGTTCCAGTCGGTCAGTTTTGAGGGCCGATTCCATAGTTGCGTTTAAGTTGATTAAATTGATGCAACCATCAACTCACTCGAGACAAGAGTAAAGGTAAACTGTGGCTTTAATCAACTTAGAACAGTGCCGGCCTGCGACTGACACAATACTGTGCGCCGCCTACAGGTCGACTGTTCTTTATACCCCCCTAAAGGGGAGGAGCCATGGGCGGAGCCCATACATGTCCCAACATGTTCCCCTATGGATGATGCCATACAATAGCCCATAGGTGGACCCCACAAGGGCAACAACATAGCATAGATACAGTGGTGTATTATTGGTACAATACATTCACCACAAAGATCATAGCTCAACTTCACTTTCCTGTCTGCCCCACATAACTCTTGATTCCCTCGTCGATCTGAAATCTGTCCAGCTCGGGGATGGCGATTGAGTATGGCGACATTGGCAATGAGGTCTGATCTGCTGAATGTAATGCTGCCAGAAAGTTTCTTGACCTGCCTGTGGGATTGATTCCTCAATTTCGGGCCAGGTCCCCAGCTGTTAGTGAGGAGGACACCGCAGGACTGACTGGGCAGGGCCTGCTTTCATCGTTTCTGATGTTTAGGTTGATGTCGGGCGGTCCGCCATGTTTCTCAACGTTTCTGCAGCAAGTCGACACAGCTGAGTTACTTGCTGGGCCATTGGGCCTGGAGTCATAGGTGGGTCAGGCCAGGTCAGGGCAGCAGAATTCCTTCCCCAAAGAACATTAGTGAACCAGCAGATTTATTAACTAATCAAAGTTAAATTCCAGTGGGGTTTGGAAAGGTAATCTGTGGATTATTAGTCCCAGATCTTTATCACAACCCCACTATCCCCAGGCTGAAACTGGGGAAACGATTTACTACGTGTCACAAAGATACACAATTCACAACATTTAATTTTTTAGCTGTCACATTACAGAAGTTACATAAGTCACACGTAACGTGTGAAGGTGGCACGGTGGTTAGCACTGCTGCCCCCCAGCGCCAGGGACCCAGGTTTAATTCCTACTTCGGGTGACTGTGTGGAGTTTGGACTTTCTTCCCCTGTCTGTGTGGGTTTCCTCCGGGTGCTCCGGTTTCCTCCCACAGTCCAAAGATATGCCGGATCGGTGGGGCTATGGGGATAGGGCAGGGAGTGGGCCTGGGTCGGGCGCTCTTCTGAGGGCGGGAGTAGATCCGATGGCCCAAATCGCCTCCTTCTGCACTGTAGGGATACCACAGTTCTTTTTCGCAGGGTGCTAAAATGCCTCAGCTCACATGGGCTGTGAATTAAACAAACCGTCCAACTTGAGCAGCCACCCAACCAGACACTGATCCCTGACAGCCCGGCCTCCATAACCAGTGGGCCTTGAGCTTCCAGACATCTCATGCCCTCTGGCTTCACAGTGCTGCCTGAGTGTGGTGGGTTCAGTCTGACTGCGCTCCTTCCCCCCCGCCCCCCCCCCCCCCCAGTCTTCAGCCATCATGAGACTGGGAACCACCCTTTGCCAGAGTCCCACAATAAGAACATAAGAACTAGGAGCAGGAGTAGGCCATCTGGCCCCTCGAGCCTGCTCCACCATTCAATGAGATCATGGCTGATCTTCTGTGGACTCAGCTCCACTTTCCGGCCCGAACACCATAACCCTTAATCCCATTATTCTTCAAAAAACTATCTATCTTTATCTTAAAAACATTTAATGAAGGAGCCTCTACTGCTTCACTGGGCAAGGAATTCCATAGATTCACAACCCTTTGGCTGAAGAAGTTCCTCCTAAACTCAGTCCTAAATCTACTTCCCCTTATTTTGAGGCTATGCCCCTTAGTTCTGCTTTCACCCGCCAGTGGAAACAACCTGCCCGCATCTATCCTATCTATTCCCTTCATAATCTTATATGTTTCTATAAGATCTCCCCTCATCCTTCTGAATTCCAACGAGTACAGTCCCAGTCTACTCAACCTCTCCTCGTAATCCAACCCCTTCAGCTCTGGGATTAACCTAGTGAATCTCCTCTGCACACCCTCCAGTGCCAGTACGTCCTTTCTCAGGTAAGGAGACCAAAACTGAACACAATACTCCAGGTGTGGCCTCACTAACACCTTATACAATTGCAGCAGAACCTCCCTAGTCTTAAACTCCATCCCTCTAGCAATGAAGGACAAAATTCCATTTGCCTTCTTAATCACCTGTTGCACCTGTAAACCAACTTTTTGCGACTCATGCACTAGCACACCCAGGTCTCTCTGCACAGCAGCATGTTTTAATATTTTATCATTTAAATAATAATCCCTTTTGCTGTTATTCCTACCAAAATGGATAACCTCACATTTGTCAACATTGTATTCCATCTGCCAGACCCTAGCCCATTCACTTAGCCTACCCAAATCCCTCTGCAGACTTCCAGTATCCTCTGCACTTTTTGCTTTACCACGTATCTTAGTGTCGTCTGCAAACTTGGACACATTGCCCTTGGTCCCCAACTCCAAATCATCTATGTAAATTGTGAACAGTTGTGGGCCCAACACTGATCCCTGAGGGACAATCTGCCCATGCAGCCTGGCATCTCACTGGACGCCACCCAGGGTCCTCACAGTCACCGCCAGTGGGCTGCCCCTGTGGAGTCACTCGCTCCTGCCCACTTTCCAGCTGCCACTCTGGAAGGGCAATTCCTCAGCAGTGATGCCACCTCCAACCCAGCAAGGAGGACATGGGAGGACATTAAGGGGCATTAAGACCTGCGGATCAGCCCACCGAGACTGAGACTGAACACCCCCCCGCCCTACTGGGCCCCCCCCGCAACCTCTCTGGTGCCCCCTCTCAAACTGACACCCTGGAGGACGTTGGCGACCTGAGCGTTTACCTCTGATATCTGCCACCCCCCCCCCCCCCACAGCGGAGAGGTCACCAGGTCCCCATTTTCTTATTTTTATAGAGCTGGTGTAAATCACGCCGCCGTGACGTCTCGCAGCGGCCGATGGAAGTGCAGTGAGGGGAGAAGTCCTGGGGGGGCCTCGCGAGCAAGATGCTAATGTATTAAATGAGGTTCCTGACCTTCCGTGGCGGGATCCTTGTTACATCACCGGGGAGGGAGAGTGGAAAATCGGGAAAGGGAAGCTCGTCGACAAGAATGGGGAAATGCGATTCCCGCTGTATTTCCGCCCGCTGAGGGTTAATACGGGCTGAACCCCCCCCCCCCCCCCCCCCCCCCCCCCCTCCATTGTGCTGAGTTTAGCTCAGTTGGCTGAACAGCTGGTTTGTGATGCAGAGCGAGCGGCTTAGGTTGTGCGACGTAGGAGACTATTGAGTTAAATTAAACAACAATCTAGTAGCTGGGGAAATCTGAGCCAAAAGGAGTTTCTATCAGGCAGGAAAATCTCCAAACCCCACTCGGCGCGGGAGCTGAATCGTGACTTGAGGATGGAAATAAGGAACGGGCTTAGTGAGCAGATCTGTCGAATTATGCTTGGCCACTCTTGTTCCGCGGACACAAATGGAAAATATGTGTCTGCGTTTGTGTCCAATCTGCTTGCCCATTAATCTTTGAGATTGGAATTAATCGCCGGAGCCATACCTCACTGCTTCGGATGCCAAGTTCTTGTCCTCCCACATTCCAGCGAGCACAAATAATTTAGAGTTTTGCAGAACATTTTCACACACAGGCCATTAAGTTCTGATTATCCTCATCTGCACACTGGATGTCAGCTGCCCGCCTGAACCACAGCTGCTCAGGGCGATAGGCGGGCAGCAGTGTTCTGTGCTGCAGTAGAATAGTCGCTGGCGCTCAGGTAAGTTGGAGAAGGGGGTGGAGGGAGGGGGGGTTGGCAAAGTGAGTTTGTGCTTTGATTTCATCTTAATGTCTGTAGTGACTCGCCGCCTGTCCAATTGTGGTGCATTCGGCATCAGTCACAACAGCATCCAAGTGCATTTATATAGCACCTTCGCGGCAGCAAACTGTCCCAGGACACCCGACAGGGACGCTGTCAGACACAATGGGAACCGGTGTGAAGAGCGGTAACCTGAAGCTTACTCAAAGTGAGTGATAAGTAGGCACTGCTCAAAGCAGGAGTACGACCCAGGGAGGTTTAGGGAGAAGAGTGTCAGAGGTTAATTTTAAGCCATCAAAGCACTCTGCTGAGCTGATGTCATTTCTTTGGGGAATGAAGGTTTTTTATGCCACTGAGGGGGAACCGCTGATTCTGGTGGAGTTGGGAGAGGATTCTTGCGAGGCTCATGACGCAGGCCACCGGGTCTGGCACATGATAAGCCACCCACCTGTTTCATGATTCCAGTCATTGGCGCTGGATGCTGAGGGAGAAATAAACTGCTCTCTATCATGATGACAAGTGGAACATCCACCGTGGGCAGTCCAAAAACGTATTTTAATCATTTTGGCCCTGACAATGGGCCAGGATTGGGGCCGCATCATCTACACGCGCCAGGCCTTGTCGCCCGCGTAAAAGCGGCGCCGCATACATGATGCGGCCGGCGCCGCATAACGGACGTCATCCGCGCATGCGTGGTTGCCGTCCTCTCTAAGTCTGCCCCGCAAGAAGATGGGGGACGGATCTTGCGGGGCCGCGGAAGGAAGGAGGTCCCCCTTCAGAGAGGACGGCCCGACGATCGGTGGGCACCGATCGTGGGCCACCCCACATTCCAGGTAAAGCCCGGTGCAAGATCCCCCCTCCCCCCCCCCACAGGCCGCCCCCCCAGCGTTCACGCACTGCCCACGACTGCAGCGACCAGGTGTGGACGGCGCTGGGGGAACCCGCCGTTTTGGCCTGGCTGCTCGGCCCATCCGGGCCTGAGAATAGCGGGGGTGCCGGAGAATCGCCATTTTCGGTGTCTCCGGCGATTCTCCGGCCTGCGGCCCGCGAAACTGGACCGGGCCGTTCCCGCCGCTTGGGAGAATCGCGGGAGGGCGTCGGACCGACGTCCCCGGAAATTTGGGCGGCCCAGGCGATTCTCCCAATCGCGCCCATGAGGTTTGCATATTGGCTGCATGTGTTGAGGGTTCTCAATTTTGGCTGGTGCCCCCACCTCAGACCCTGCGCGGGTGCGGCCCTGCTCCTCGCCAGTCAGCTCAGGGGCTCTCTCCATAAAGGGGATTAGGGTTTCCAGCTCCAGTGTGACTCCAGCAGGAGGTGCCCACGCACAGTGGTGGTGCTCGAGTTTTTCCCACAATGAGACACATGGGGGGCGAAATTCTCCGTTATCGGCGGAAACTCCGCCGATCGGCGCAAAAAACGGCACAAATCCCACTTGCGTCACGTCATAAAAATGGGCCGATAGTCTGCGGCCCGAAATGGGCTAGCAGCGACGTAACGGGATCCGCGCTGGCGCAGTGGTTCACGCCGTGCAGCGTCATACGCGCTGCACGGCGTGACGGCTCATAAGGCCGCGCAGCTCCCCCCCACCCGACCGGAACAGCCGACCGCAACACCCGACTTGATGGCTGGCCGTCGCTCAGCCCCGAGGTTCGAGTCACGCGATGTGGAGGCGCTCCTGGATGCGGTGGAGCAGAGGAGGGACGCCCTGTATCCCGGGCACGGCCGCAGAGTTGCCCCACGCCACAGCCGGCGTCTGTGGAGGGAGGTGGCAGAGGCCGTCACCGCTGTGGCCCTAACACCACGGACAGGCACCCAGTGCCACAAGAAGGTGAACGACCTCGTCAGAGCAGGCAGGGTGAGCGTCCCCCATATCCCCCATATCCCCCATATCTCCCATATCCCCCCTCCCCCATATCCCCCCTCCCCCATATCCCCCCTCCCCCATATCCCCCATATCCCCCCTCCCCCATATCCCCCCCTCCCCCATATCCCCCCCTCCCCCATATCCCCCTCCCCCATATCCCCCATATCCCCCCTCCCCCATATCCCCCCCTCCCCCATATCCCCCATATCCCCCCTCCCCATATCCCCCATATTCCCCCCTCCCCCATATCCCCCATATCCCCCCTCCCCCATATCCCCCCTCCCCCATATCCCCCCTCCCCCATATCCCCCATATCCCCCCTCCCCCATATCCCCCCCTCCCCCATATCCCCCATATCCCCCCTCCCCCATATTCCCCCCTCCCCCATATCCCCCATATCCCCCATATCCCCCCTCCCCCATATCCCCCATATCCCCCTCCCCCATATCCCCCATATCCCCCATATCCCCCCTCCCCCATATCCCCCCATCCCCCATATCCCCCCTCCCCCATATCCCCCCTCCCCCATATCCCCCCTCCCCATATCCCCCATATCCCCCCTCCCCCATATCCCCCATATTCCCCCCTCCCCCATATCCCCCATATCCCCCTCCCCCATATCCCCCATATCCCCCCTCCCCCATATCCCCCCTCCCCCATATTCCCCCCTCCCCCATATCCCCCCTCCCCATATCCCCCATATCCCCCCTCCCCCATATCCCCCCCTCCCCCATATCCCCCATATCCCCCCTCCCCCATATCCCCCATATTCCCCCCTCCCCCATATCCCCCATATCCCCCCTCCCCCATATCCCCCCCTCCCCCATATCCCCCCTCCCCCATTTCCCCCATACTCCCCCCTCCCCCATATCCACCATATCCCCCATATCCCCCCTCCCCCATATCCCCCATATCCCCCCTCCCCATATCCCCCATATCCCCCATATCCCCCCTCCCCCATATTCCCCATATCCCCCCCTCCCCATATCCCCCCTCCACCATATCCCCCATATTCCCCCCTCCCCCATATCCCCCATATCCCCCCTCCCCCATATCCCCCATATCCCCCCTCCCCCATATCCCCCATATCCCCCCTCCCCCATATCCCCCCTCCCCCATATCCCCCATATCCCCAAGTGAATCCAGCCCTAACCTTAACCTCGGCAATGCACGCGCAACCGATGGCGTGCATTCATATACCTGCCTAACACTGTTGCCTTTTACCCCTGCCACCACCCCACCCCCAGGAGAAGCGCGCACACAACAATAGGGAGCATGTGAGGACTGGAGGAGGGCCCGCTGATGAGAGGCCACTGACCGTACACGAGGAAAGGGCCCTGGAACTGGCTGGCGGACCTGAGGACCGGGAGGTTGCTGATGCAGAGGTCGGGGCCCCACGAGCAAGTGAGCCACCAACAGCCCGTCCCCATATCCCCCCTCCCCTATATCCCCCTCTCCCGTATCACCTGATCACTGCCTGATGTCTAACCATGCATGCTTCATTGTGTATCGCAGGACCAAACGTCCAGGCACCCATCCCCGCAGATGCAGACCGCCCGCAGGATGCCCCTCGGAGACCACGGGAGACGGAGAGACCCGCACCCTCCAGCATGCGACGCCCGCAGGATGCCCCTCCGAGACCACGGGAGACGGAGAGACCCGCACCCTCCAGCATGCGACGCCCGCAGGATGCCCCTCGGAGACCACGGGAGATGGAGAGACCCGGACCCTCCAGCATGCGACGCCCGCAGGATGCCCCTCGGAGACCACAGGAGACGGAGAGACCCGCACCCTCCAGCATGCGACGCCCGCAGGATGCCCCTCGGAGACCACGGGAGACGGAGAGACCCGAACCCTCCAGCATGCGACGCCCGCAGGATGCCCCTCGGAGACCACGGGAGACGGAGAGACCCGAACCCTCCAGCATGCGACGCCCGCAGGATGCCCCTCGGAGACCACGGGAGACGGAGAGACCTGGAGCAACAGGGAGACGACACCCCCGTCACGTGCGGGAGCGACCACCCAGCGATGAGGGGGGCAGCCACAGGCCCCCGTCACATCCGAGCCAGGACACCACTACCCAGGACACCACTATCCAGGACACCCCTACCCGGGACACCACTACCCAGGACACCCCTACCCGGGACAGCACTACCCGGGACAGCACTACCCGGGACAGCACTACCCAGGACACCCCTACCCGGGAAGACGAAAGACCGGACAGTGACTCAGAGTGGATGGGTGGAGACGAACCCCCACCCCAAAGTGCCATGGACTCAGAGTGGGACGAAGAGCACGACACAACGCCACTGCTGTCACCAACACCCTCCACCATCGCAGAAACACTCACCACGGTTGGGCACTTTAGTGATGAGGCGTCTGGTACACTCACTGGTGCGCACAACACAGCTGTCCCGGTACAGCAGGTGGAGGTAGGAGCAGCAGAGGGACCGGGCGGTCGGAGGGCAGCCCAGGCCAAGCGAACATCTGCCGCCCAGATGGATCCTGGGTTCCTGCAGTTACCACACCCACACATAGATCCGATGCAACCACCGACACGGAGACGAGCGAATAGGGTGACGGGTGGCTTGCGGCGGCTGCGGTCGCAGGTGGAGGAGTCCACCCGCGTCCAGGAGCTGGGAGTGGTCCCGGTCATGCGTGCCACCCAGGCTGACACCGCACGGGTGGCGTCCGCGGTGGAGGCAATGGGTGCGACGGTGTCAGACATGGGGAACGGTTTGCGAGGCCTGGGGCCTTCCGTGCAGGCGGCGTCTGTGGCCCAGGAAATGGCTGCCCTCTCACAGGAGGCCATGAGCCAGTGCCAGCGCCAGATGGCAGAGGCGCTCAACGCCATAGCCCAGTCTCAGCAGGCCATGGCCCAGTCTCAGCAGGCCATAGCCCAGTCTCTGCAGGCCATGGCCCAGTCTCTGCAGGCCATGGCCCAGTCTCAGCAGGCCATCGCTGAGGGCATCGGCGCCAGTGGCCATGTGCGAGCTGGCGTCGCACTGTCGCAGACAGGGTTCGACAACCCCCTGGGCTCCATGGCTGCAAACCTGCAGACCCCTGTCGATACCAGCACGGGCCTCCAGGACTGGCAGCGCCAGATGTCGGGGGTGCGTCGGATGGCCAGTCCGTTCGCATCCCCCACCCATGTAGAGGCCTGGGGGCCATCGGGCACCCCGAGGGAGGAGGAGGTGGTGTGGTCCGTCCCGGCTCCCTCTGTAGGGGAGGTCCCGGTACACCGCGACACCTCGGACTCCCCCCCTTCCGTCCCAGGTGCATCGGGTGGGCAACGGGCAGGACAGGCTGGCAGCTCGCCATCCCAGTCGCCCGGGCCGCAGCCTGGCCCATCTAGGCCAGGACGCCCCAGGAAACGGCCGCCAAAGGGATCCAGTGTCAGAGGGCAGGAATCACAGGAGTCCACCTCCAGTTCTGCTGTACCGTCTGGGGAACCACGTAGACGTAGTCAAAGGGCCCGTAAGGCCAAACAATTAGACACTGAGTAAGTTGGCACGGGTGCAGGGCACAGATGAGTTTTAGGCGCTAGGGCACGTGCATGAACTCCTTTGGTTATTAAAGTCAATGTTACACCTACCGAAGCTGCCTTTGTGCTCTGTCCAAAGTGTGCGGGGGTGTCATGTACGTTGAGCGCAAGTGTGTGTGTGAGGGGTGGTCTTACCTCAGCCCCAGGTGAGTCTGCCCCCTTCCCCCTGGGCCGCCATCAACATCCCCCGGGCAGAGGACGGGACCGTGCGCTGCAGTGTCACAGCCGCATGCAGGGATGGTCCGGGTGGATGGTGGTACTGTGGCCATGGGTCAGACATAGTCCAACGATGTAGAGCCAGGAGCTCATCGGAGGCGGGTTGTCATCATTCTCCATGGCCTGCGATAGACACGCGTCCACCCGCAACTGGGTGAGCCCGGCCCGTTGTGCCGCCGGTGGATCGGCAATTGGGAGTGGGGGGGTGGTGTGCATGCGGGTGGGGTGTGTGGGGTTGGGGAGGGGGGTGATGGTGCTGGGTGGATGGATGGGTGGGGGGTGTGGGTGGTCGGCTGTTGTCATGGTGTGCGGTCTGTGGCCATACTACCCGATTCCCACGCCCATCTAGTCAGTGAAGCGGGCGTCTATCAGTCTGTCCCGTGCCCGCTGGGCCAGCCGGTAACGGTGGACAGCGACCCGTCTGTGTCTACCCCGTCTGCCCTGACCATTGCCCCCATCCCCCTCATCTGGGGAGGACTGGGCCTCTTCCTGCTGCTCCTCCACTCCGCCCTCCTCTGCCTGCGGCACATCGCCCCTCTGCTGGGCTATGTTGTGCAGGACGCAGCACACCACAATGATGCGGCCGACCCTATCTGACCGATACTGGAGGGCGCCCCCAGAGAGGTCCAGGCACCTGAAACGCATCTTCAGCACGCCAAAACACCTCTCGATCACTCCCCTTGTCGCTACATGGGCATCATTGTAGCGGTTCTCCGCCTCATTGCGTGGCCTCCGTATAGGCGTCATCAGCCACGATCGCAATGGGGAGCCCCTGTCGCCCAGCAACCAGCCCCTCAGCCGGGGATGGCGTCCCTCGTACATGCCGGGGATGGATGACCGCGACAACACGAATGAGTCGTGTACACTGCCTGGGTAACGGGCGCAGACGTGCAGGATCATCATGCGGTGGTCGCATACCACCTGTACGTTCATCGAATAGGTCCCCTTCCTATTAGTGAACACGGCCCTGTTATCTGCAGGTGGCCGCACGGCGACGTGCATCCCATCGATCGCGCCCTGGACCATGGGGAACCCGGCAATGGCAGAGAAGCCCACGGCCCGGGCATCTTGGCTGGCCAGGTCCACGGGGAAGCGGATGTAGCGGTGCGCCATGGCATAAAGGGCATCTGTCACTGCCCGGATGCACCGATGCACCGATGTCTGCGATATGCCGGACAGGTCCCCACTCGGTGCCTGGAATGACCCCGTTGCATAAAAGTTCAGGGCCACCGTAACCTTGACGGACACGGGGAGAGGGTGTCCCCCGCCAGTGCCACGCGGTGACAGGTGTGCCAGCAGGTGGCAGATGTGTGCCACGGTTTCCCGGCTCATCCGGAGTCTCCTCCTGCATTCCCGGTCCGTGAGGTCCTGGTATGACTGCCGGGGCCGGTACACACGGGGCGCCCTCGGGTGCCTCCGTTGCCGTGGGGCCGCGACGTCCTCCTCCCCCTCCTCGTCCTGTCGGTCAGGTGTCCCTCCAGCCTGGGCGGCTGCCGCCTGCCCCTCTGCGGCAGCCTGCGCCGCCTCTCTGGCACGCTCCTCCTCCTCCTCCTCCTCCTCCTCCTCCTCATCCAGGGCAACATAGACATGAGCGGCTGCCACCACGGCGGCCAACATCGCTGGATGATCTGAAAACATGACGACCTGGTGGGGGGGAGGGGAACGACGACATGTCATCATTGCCCATATCCCCTCCTCCCCCCAGCCAGGTGGCATGGACCGCATGGGTCCAACTGTTGGAGGCTGGCACCTGGCCAGGTGGACCAACTCATTTGCCCTCCCATCACCCACCCCGGCACGGACCCCCTCCCCAACCCCCAACCTCCACCCCGGCATCGAACCCCCTCCCCAACCCCCAACCTCCACCCCAGCACGGACCCCCCCCCCAACCTCCACCCCGGCACGGAACCCCTCCCCAACCCCCAACCTCCACCCCGGCACGGACCCCCCCCCAACCTCCACCCCGGCACGGAACCCCTCCCCAACCCCCAACCTCCACCCCAGCACGGACCCCCCCCCCCCCCCCAACCTCCACCCCGGCACGGAACCCCTCCCCAACCCCCAACCTCCACCCCGGCACGGACCCCCCCCCCCCAACCTCCACCCCGGCACGGACCCCCTCCACAACCCCCAACCTCCACCCCGGCACGGACCCCCTCCCCAACCTCCACCCCGGCACGGACCCCCTCCCCAACCTCCACCCCGGCACGGACCCCCCCCCAACCTCCACCCCGGCACGGACCCCCTCCCCAACCCCCAACCTCCACCCCGGCACGGACCCCCTCCCCAACCCCCAACCTCCACCCCGGCACGGACCCCCTCCCGGCACTCCCCCGGAGCCCAGCCTACTCTAACCACCCCCCCCCCCCGCCGCACACACACACAAGCCGAGACACACCTCTCCTCAGGCAATCAGTCTGCGGCCACGCCATTTCCTGCCCAGAGCCAACCCCCCAGGCCGTCACTCACCTCCTCGCTGGTCGGCGTGAGCCTGGAGCACCGGGTCACGCCGATGAAAAGGAGGTTTGATTGACGTCGACGTGAACGATCATCACGTCGACGGGACTTCGGCCCATCCGGAAGGGAGAATATCGGCAGGCCGAAAATCGGCTGCCTTGCGCAGACCCATGACATTCTCCGCGGCAGCGGCGCCATTAACGCCCCGCCGACTTTTCTCCCTTCGGAGACTTCGGCGGGGGCGGGGGCGGGATTCACGGCGGCCAACGGCCATTCTCCGACCCGGCGGGGGGTCGGAGAATGACGCCCGGGGAGAGTGAAGTTGAGAATCCTGCCGGGTCCTGGCTACATTTTTCTCACCGATTTTAAAGTTGCGCCCGATCTGCAAGAAACGTCTACTTTCCCCGGACCCCCACGCCATGGAGGACTCACTCACAGGTTTTGTGGTGACCCTCCCCCCCGAACCCCACAACCACAGAGGTACCAGGGGGCACCCCTTCTCCACACCCCAGCGCGTTCATTGGCATACACACCCCTCTCCCACCAGACATCAGGGGAAGCTTCCTTTGCCCTGGCAGTGCCCACCTATTATCCCACCTCAGTGACTCTTGCTGTCCACTGGCACTACCAGGGTGCTGGGGCAATGCCCAACATCGGCGCTCCACCCCAGGACCTCCAGGTACCCTCACCCCCCCCCAACATGGTCACCATGACCGGTTCTCCTTTTCGAAAACCAGTAGTGAATGGCGCTGGCACAATCACGCCCCTGCGGGGCGACATTCCAAGCGGCCGGATGCACCGGCGTAAAGCTGTTGATATTGAAATGCACGTAACTTTATAGGAATCATAAATCAGGTCACCAGCGGGGGAGGGACAGAGGGGAAGATCTCAAACCGAGATCGCCCCGGCACAAATCTCGTTATGGCCCTCTCGCGACATTTAGCAGTCATAATGGGCTGTGCCCATGGCGAACGGACTGAATAATCGCGCCCTACAGTTTCCTGGGGTGAGGGAATCGGACGCAATCCACCATGAGCGCGGCGTGAAACAAGTGGCAAAAGCTTCTTGTTAAAGATTAGGAATACACGGTGGGTTTTCCTGCCATCAGCGCCGGCGGGATTCTCCCCGGTTTTGTCGCCGGGACCGACACTTTGAAAAAATATCGGAAAATTCCACCCGAAGTTTGCGATACGAAAAAAAAAGACCATGGGTAATAAATGAAAGACAGCAACAATTTGCATTTAAATAGAGCCTTTTTAATGTAGAACCCATTTCTAGCTGCTCTAAAAAGGGCGACGGGCGGGGGCGGGGGGAAGGTCAACCAAATAACGGACACCGAAGTATAGAGGGACAATCTGGGGTTTAGGGGGCTGGATTCTACAATCCTGCGGCTATGACCGCAGATCCATCTGGTCTTACGACCAGAAAGTCGGCGCCGCCCCCCACACCGATCCTCCGCCCGGTGGGGGGGGCTAGCAGCCACGCTGCGTAAAGCCCCCAACAACATGGTGCCGTCCGCCCGCAGACCCGGCCTGCCAAAAACTGCCCCCTCTCGCCACCCCTGGACCACTCCCCACCAGTCCCCCCAGCCCCCACCAAAGCCCCCCTGCCAGCTGAATGGCTCCCCCCCCCCCCCCCCCACCCACCGAATGTGGCAGTGCTGGACACAGTCCGCAGCCGCCACACGAGGTCCCCGAACGTCGTGAACACGCGCACCCCACGCCATCGGAGACTCCGCCCACTGGGGGCGGAGCATCGTAGGAGGGCCTCAGGTGACGTCCTGAGGCCGTCCATACGCCGTGCAGCGTACTCCCCGAGTACGTCGTCTTTGAGAGGGCGGTGCATCGCAGAAACGGCGCCGCCCCAACTTGCAGCCTAAACGTGGATTCTCCGGCCGATCGCCGAACGCGATTTCAGCGTCAGCATCGGAGAGACCCGCCGAGGAGATTGCGGGAGCAAGCTCCAGAAAGTGTGCCTGGATTAAATGAGCTGTATTCCCGTTACGCCGGCAGCACACCCATGCCCGGGGCTTTTCCGGCGGCGTGGGGCTGACCATAATGGGAAATCCCATTGGCCGGCTGGCGGGACGGAGAATCCTGCCCAAGAATCTTTCTATATTTGTAAGGCTGGGAGAGGTGGGGATAAGGTGGAACATACTCACGGGATCTGAAGTTGAGAATGGGGATTTTTGGTTCAACGAATTAGAGACAAAGAGCCAAGAGGAGTCAACAAGGTCAAGAATTAAGGTCTTAGTTCAGCACAAGATGCGCGTAATTGAGTTTTCGGCAAGTTGGAGTTTGTGAAGGGTGATGCGCAATCAATTACTCTCAAGACAAAGTGATTCATAACTGAAGGCTTTAATCTGCTAGAACTCTTCCCCAGCAGCTTCGATACAGAAAGTGAAGGCTGCTGGGATGGCACCGGTTCTTATACTCTGCCTCTCAGGGCGGGGCTATGTACAACAGCCAATGGTACACTCCTGGGTCTAGCCAATGGTCATCCACCTCTTAGGTACCGCAATACCTGGTACTACCACATTCACCCCCTGTTAAAAAAGAGCCCGGCGGGGGTGGTGGCCAGCGTTAATAGTCGCCTTTAGCATGGTATGACCAGGTATGGAGGTACCGTGATATCGAGGGAATTTACAAAGTGTTCATAGTGCAGCAATCAGTCGATCGGGTGGCCTGGTCGTCCTTCTGGAGCGTCTGGGCCTCGGCGGTGATTCTGATGAGGGTCCCGGCGGTTGCGACTCCGGGAGCGTGATGTCGTCCTCCCTGGCAGCTTCGTCACCCCTAGGCGGCGCTGTTGGGGCAAAAGGTGGACAGGGGGGAAAAGCGCCTGTAGGGGGCGTCAGTGTGTGGTCGGGCCTAGGCAGGAGCAGCAGGAGTACTGACCCTCCAGTCAGGTGCTGCGGGGAGGTTGGGGGTGGGGGCAATGGTTCGGGTGCGCGTGGGGCTCCAGCGGGCACCAGGTCCCGAAGGGAGACTCTGTCCTGCCGGCCATCAGGGAACGCTACGTAGGCGTACTGAGGGTTAGCGTGCAGCAGGTGGACCCTCTCGACCAACGTGTCCGACTTGTGCGCCCTCACAAGTTTCCGAAGCAGGATGGGTCCGGGTGTCGCTAGCCAGGTAGGGAGCGAGGCCCCGGAGGAGGACTTCCTGGGGAAAACAAGGAGACGTTCATGAGGTGTCTGGTTTGTGGTTGTACAGAGCAGTGACTGGATGGAGTGGAGGGCCACCGGGAGGACTTCCTGCCAGCGGGAGACTGGGAGATTCCTGGACCGTAGGGCCAGCAGGACGGTCTTCCAGACCGTTCCGTTCTCCCTCTCTACCTGCCCGTTTCCCCGGGGGTTGTAACTGGTCATCCTGCTCGAGACGATGCCCTTGCTGAGCAGGAATTGACGCAGTTCGTCGCTCATAAAGGAGGACCCCCTATCACTGTGTATGTATGCGGGGAAACCGAACAGTGTAAAGACACCCTGGAGAGTCTTGATGACGGTGGTTGTGGTCATATCTGGGCAGGGGATGGCGAATGGGAACCGGGCGTACTCGGCAATCACGTTAAGGAAGTACGTGTTGCGGTCGGTGGAGGGGCGGGGCGCCTTTGAAATCCATACTGAGGCGTTCAAAGGGACGGGGAGCCTTTATCAGGTGTGCCCTCTCTGGCCGGTAGAAGTGCGGTTTGCACTCCGCGCAGATTTGGCAGTCCCTGGTGACGGACCTGACGTCCTCGATGGAGTAGGGCAGGTTGCGGGTCTTGATAAAATGAAAAAAACGAGTGACCCCGGGTGGCAGAGGTCCTCGTGGAGGGATCGGAGGCGGTCCACTTGTGCGGTGGCACAAGTGCCGCGGGACAAGGCATCAGGAGGCTCGTTCAGCTTCCCCGGACAGTACAAGATCTCGTAATTGTAGGTAGAGAGTTCTATCCTCCAACCTAAGATCTTGTCGTTATTAATCTTGCCCCCCTGCGCATTATCGAACATGAAGGTAACCGACCGTTGATCCGTGAGGAGAGTGAATCTCCTGCCGGCCAGGTAGCATTGTGGATAGCACAATTGCTTCACAGCTCCAGGTCCCAGGTTCGATTCTGGCTTGGGTCACTGTCTGTGCGGAGTCTGCACGTTCTCCCCGTGTGTACGTGGGTTTCCTCCGGGTGCTCCGGTTTCCTCCCACAGTCCAAAGATGTACAGGTTAGGTGGATTGGCCATGATAAATTGCCCTTAGTGTCCAAAATTGCCCTTGGTGTTGGGTGTGATTGCTGGGTTGTGGGGATAGGTTGGAGGTGTTGACCTTGGTGGGGTGCTCTTTCCAAGAGCCGGTGCAGGCTCGATAGGCCGAATAGCCTCCTTCTGCACTGTAAATTCTATGATCTATGATCTATAATGCCTCCAATGTCGCACAGCTTCTACTATGGCCTGGGCCTCCTTTTCGACCGGAGAGTACGGGAGAAGAAAGCCACAGGCCTGCCTGCTTGGTTGAGGGTGGCCGCCAGAGCTACGTCGGACGCATCGTTCCAGACCTGGAAGGGGAGGGACTCGTCGATGGCGCGCATCGTGGCTTTTGCAATGTCTGCTTTGATGCGGCTGAAGGCCTGGCGGGCCTCTGTCGACAGGGGGAAGGTTGTGGACTGGATATGGGGTCGAGCCTTCTCTGCGTAATTGGGGACCCATTGTGCATAATAGCTGAAGAACCCGAGGCAGCGCTTTAGGGCCTTGGGGCAGTGAGGGAGGGGGAACTCCATGAGGGGCGCATGCGCTCAGGGTCGGGGCCTTTGACTCCACTTCACACTACGTAGCCTAGGATGGCTAGACGGTCAGTGCTAAACACGGATTTATCCTTATTGAATGTCAAATTAAGGATTTTCACGGTGTGGAAAAATTTGCGGAGGTTGGTGTCGTGGTCCTGCTGGTCATGGCCGCAGGTAGTGATTATCCAGATACGGGAATGTTGCGCATAAGCCGTCCCGGTCAACCATTCGGTCCATCTCTCGCTGGAAGACCGAGACCCCGTTCGTGACACCGAAGGGAACTCTTAAAAAGTGATAGAGCCGCCCGTCTGCTTCGAAGGCAGTGTACTGGCGGTCACCATTACGGAGGGGTAGCTGGTGGTAGGCAGACTTGAGATCCACCGTGGAAAAAAACCTTGTATTGCGCGATCCTGTTCACCAGGTCGGCTATACGGGGAAGAGGGTACGCATCCTGCTGCGTAAACCTGTTGATGGTCTGACTGTAGTCAATGACCATCCTATTTTTCTCCCCGGTCTTTACCACCACTACCTGAGCTTTCCGGGGACTGTTGCTCTCTTCGATGACCCCTTCCCTCAGCAGCCTCTGGACCTCCGACCTGATAAAGGTCCAGTCCTGGGAACTGTACCGTCTGCTCCTGGTGGCGACGGGTTTGCAATCCGGGGTGAGGTTCGCAAACAGGGAAGGCGGGTCGACCTTAAGGGTCGCGAGGCCGCAGACAGTAAGGGGGGGTATAGGGCCACCAAATTTAAAGGTCAGGCTTTGCAGATGGCACTGGAAATCCAGCCCAAGGAGGGTGGCTGCGCAGAGGTGCGGCAGGACGTACAGGCGGAAATTGTTGAATACCCTGCCTTGGACAGTGAGGTTCGCTAGGCAGAACCCCTTTATCTCCACCGCGTGTGACCCGGAGGCCAGGGAGATCCTTTGATTTACGGGATGGGTGACAAGAGAACAGCGCCTTACCGTGTCAGGGTGAACAAAGCTTTCCGTGCTCCCGGAGTCGATCAGGCAAGACGTCTCGTGGCCGTTGATGGAGATCGTCGTTGTAGCTGTTGCAAGCGTCCGGGGCCGACTTTGGTCCAGAGTCACCGAGGCCAGCTGAAGTAATTGAGGGTTCTGGTCGGGCAGCGTGTAGTCGGCTGTGCTGGGGGCCTGGGGCCCCATCCAAGATGGCGTCACCCATGGGTCACACATGGTGTCCGGGGATGAAGAAGATGGTGGCGGTGAGGGACAAAATGGCGGCACCCACCCGTCCAGCATGGTGTCCGGGGGGCAAAATGGCCGTGCCCGCGGGTCGCACGTGGCCTTAGGATAGGGGGGTGTCGGTGAGCGCTGGGCGGTAGGAGCCTGAAGGGGGGGTTGCCTATAGTCGCTGGAGACCGCGGCCACGGCGCGGGCCTGGCAGACCCCCACATAGTGGCCCTTCTTGCCGCACCCTTTGCAGGTGGCAGTGCTGGCCGGGCAGTGCGGGCCGGGCAGTGCGGGCCGGAATGATTCGCCAGCCCGCAGAAGAAACAGCGGGGTCCGGCGGCGTTAGCGGGCCGTCTCGCCGCGCAGGCTTGCGGGGTCAGGGGGAAGGTCTGAGGTGCTGCCGCTGCGGGATACCACGCAGCCCAGGGGGCCGCCGCGCAATCGGGTGCAAAGGACAGCGCGTTTATATAGGCAACATCCATGGAACCTGCCAGGGCTCGTGCCTCTGTAAGTCCCAGCGTGTCCCGTTCTAGGAGCCTTCGGCGGATATCGGGGGAGGTCATACCTGCCACGAAAGCAACCCTGATCAAAAGTTCCATGTGCTCGCTCCCCGAAACTGGCGGGCAGCCACAGTTTCGGCCCAGCACCAGCAGCGCCCGATAGAAGTCTTCCAACGTTTCTTCGGGGCTTTGCCTCCTAGTCGCCAGCAGGTGACGAGCGTAGACCTGGTTCACAGGGCGGATATAATGTCCTTCTAGCAGCTCGATCGCGGCAGCATAATTCGCCGCCTCCTCGATTAGAGGTTAGATCCCAGGGCTGACCGGTGAGCGTAGGAGATGCATCTTTTGTCCTTCCGTGGGGGTGTTGGCGGCCGTGTCGAGGTAGCCCTTAAAGCACACCAGCCAATGTTTAAAAATAGCGCGCAGAGTTGTCCGCGTGGGGGCTGAGCTGAAGGCACCCCGGTTTGATACGGAGATCCATCCTTCCAACTGAAGTTGTAGCAGATTAAATTCTTACGCAATCAATTACTCTCAAGACGAAGTGATTCATAACTGAAGGCTTTAATCTGCTAGAACTCTTCCCCAGCAGCTTCGATACAGAAAGTGAAGGCTGCTGGGATGGCACCGGTTCTTATACTCCGCCTCTCAGGGCGGAGCTATGTTCAACAGCCAATGGTAGACTCCTGGGTCTAACCAATGGTCATCCAGCTCTTAGGTACCGCAATACCTGGTACTACCACGAAGGGTGAAGGATAAGCATTGCTGACTAAAGCTTGAACAAGGGTTTGAGATGTAGACAGGCTAAGGGAACAAGTGAATGTATTGATGATGGGTCGGATATTCGAAGCCCGGATACCAAGATTCGAAGCTTCAACAGGATACCAAGGTGTTGGAAAGCCTGACTCAGTCTGAATGAGTGTCTACAAAGTAGAATGGAATCAATTGCAAGGGAATGGAGATTATGGCAAAAGATGGTTTCAGGTATCCAATGTCCAGTTGTAGTAAATTTTGACTCATCAATAATTTAATGTCGGCAGGCGGATAGGGCTGTGGGAACTGGTGAAGAGGGAAAAAAGGAAAGACTTGCATTTATATAGCCTCCTTCATGACCACAGGGTATCCCAAGCACTTGGCAGCCTTTAGAAGGGCAGGGCAGAACTTAAAAGGTATGACCAGGGTTCTGCCCATTGGCTGGAGAATCAGTGGGGAACCCCATGTCACTTCTCTCTGATAGGCCCAAACCCATTACCAGGCAACCAGACACCTACCTGGACAGAGTAAGGCCTCCCACCCCCGGGAGCTGTCGGCCAATTACATAGGGCCATCTTGAGGATTGTCACTGAATCCCCCTTTAGAGGTGAATATTAGTGGGATGGGGGGGAGTTGCAGAGAGGGGGTCAATTGTGATTGGCGGGGAGAGTTATGGGAGGCAAGGGCAGAGGGTTGGCCTTCCCTTCTCGATGCCGGGTTCCTCCGTCAGGCACAGAGTTCTTGAAAACCAGGTCCTACCCACCCCTCCAAAATAGGCCAGACGCAAACCTAACAGGGAGGACTAGACAGTCCTCCCGCGTGGCGATTTGCCTGCTGCTGCAATTGAATACCGGTGACTGCTGGATGATGCCCTCAAGTGACTCTTAAGTAGGCACTTAAGGGCCGCAACTGGCCTCTGGAAGGAAGGCAGCTCTGCACCGTTCCCACCCTGGGCTCGATCTGGGAGAAGCAGGAAAGTGGCGGCGTCCCCACCTCAAATCCTACCGCACGATCAAACGCCCGTCCCCATCTCCAAAATATCTGCCTCGTGACCCTCCAAAGCCTGTAAACCATCTACAAGGCACAAGACAGCAGTGTGATGGAATACTCTCCACTTGCCTGGTTGAGTGCAGCTCCAACAACATTCAAGAAACTTGACACCATCCAGGACAAAGCAGCCCTGCTTGATTGGCAACCCCTTGCACAAACATTCACTCCTTCCATCATCAATGTGCACGGCAGCAGCTGTGTGTCCCATCTACAAGATGCACTGCAGTACCTTCCATACCCACGACCACTGCCATCCAGAAAGAAAAGGGCAGCAGACACATCTTGTGGAAGTTTCCGTCAGAGCCATACACCATCTTGACTGGGAAATAAATCGCCGTTCCTTCCCTGTCGCTGGGTCAAAAATGGAATTCCCTCCCTAACAGCACTGTGGGGGTATCTACACCATAGGGCCTGCAGCTCCAAACCTCCTTCTCAAAACAATTAGGGATGGGCAATAAATGCTGGCCTAACCAGTGACACCCCCATCCCAGGAATGATTTTTTTTAAAGTCAGTGTTAGAACGGAGTTGAAGGCAAGCATGAAAATTGCATCTTAATAGTCCTCGGGCTCAAAGATGGCCATCAAGCTCTATCAATCTGTGTTTTATGTGCATTTATCTATATTTTCAAATCCATCTGTCATTTTTATCTTTGTCCGCTAATCCCTTTGATTGCCATCAATTATAATTATACTCATTGCTGTATCGATGCCTTGTCCTCTGATTCTGTCCACTTGAGCATCGCTGATGTCAATCATTCCACCATTGGTCGCTGCGCCTTAAGCTGGCAGCGCCCTCAGCTCTGAAATTTCCTCCGAAACCTTTGACCGCCTCTAACTATCTTTGCTCCTTTTCAACATCTTTCTTAAAATCGTGTTTTTGACCAAACGCTTGGTCACCAATCCTAATATCTCCCTACGTCTCGGTGTTGCATTTTGCTTTGTAACACTCTGTGAAGCAGGTGTTATTGTGTTTAAATGCTTCAGAAAGTTCTTCCTGCTGTCACCATGACTGGAAATTCATTTTTTTTTAAAATATATTTTATTGAAAATATTTGGTCAACCAACACAGTACATTGTGCATCCTTTACACAATATTATAACAACACAAATAACAATGACCTATTTTATAAACAGAAAATGAATAAAAAATAAATAACAAAAATGAAAACTAACCCTAATTGGCAACTGCCTTATCACAAGTAACACTCTCCAAAAATATAATTTAACAGTCCAATATATAATTATCTGTAGCAACGACCTATACATATTATACAGTATATATTAACAACCCTGAGAGTCCTTCTGGTTCCTCCTCCCCCCCCCTCCCCCCCCCCTCCCCCGATCCTGGGCTGCTGTTGCTGCCTTCTTTTTTCCATTCCATCTATCTTTCTGCGAGGTATTCGACGAACGGTTGCCACCGCCTGGTGAACCCTTGAGCCGACCCCCTTAGGACGAACTTAATCCGCTCTAGCTTTATAAACGCTGCCATGTCATTTATCCAGGTCTCCACCCCCGGGGGCTTGGCTTCTTTCCACATTAGCAATATCCTACGCCGGGCTACTAGGGACGCAAAGGCCAAAACATCAGCCTCTCTCGCCGCCTGCACTCCCGGCTCTTGTGCAACCCCAAATATAGCCAACCCCCAGCTTGGTTCGACCCGGAACCCTACTACTTTTGAAAGCACCTTTGTCACCCCCATCCAAAACCCCTGTAGTGCCGGGCATGACCAAAACATATGGGTATGATTCGCTGGGCTTCTCGAGCACCTCGCACACCTATCCTCCACCCCCAAAAATTTACTGAGCTGTGCTCCAGTCATATGCGCCCTGTGTAATACCTTAAACTGAATCAGGCTTAGCCTGGCACACGAGGACGACGAGTTTACCCTGCTTAGGGCATCTGCCCACAGCCCCTCCTCGATCTCCTCCCCCAGCTCTTCTTCCCATTTCCCTTTTAGTTCATCTACCATAGTCTCCCCTTTGTCCCTCATTTCCCTATATATATCTGACACCTTACCATCCCCCACCCATGTCTTTGAGATCACTTTGTCCTGCACCTCTTGTGTCGGGAGCTGCGGGAATTCCCTCACCTGTTGCCTCGCAAAAGCCCTCAGTTGCACATACCTGAATGCATTCCCTTGGGGCAACCCATATTTCTCGGTCAGCGCTCCCAGACTCGCGAACTTCCCATCCACAAACAGATCTTTCAGTTGCGTTATTCCTGCTCTTTGCCACATTCCATATCCCCCATCCATTCCCCCCGGGGCAAACCTATGGTTGTTACTTATCGGGGACCCCCCCAAGGCTCCAGTCTTTCCCCTATGCCGTCTCCACTGTCCCCAAATCTTCAGTGTAGCCACCACCACCGGGCTTGTGGTGTAGTTCCTCGGTGAGAACGGCAATGGGGCTGTCACCATAGCCTGTAGGCTAGTCCCCCTACAGGACGCCCTCTCTAATCTCTTCCACGCCGCTCCCTCCTCCTCTCCCATCCACTTACTCACCATTGAAATATTAGCGGCCCAATAATACTCACTTTGTAGATCCCCAAATTTCTTTCTCTGTCAGTCTGGCCTCAATAAAAGTTGAGATGGATTCGCACGTAAAAAGAAGTTATTTATTTAGCTTGCAAGCTTGATTCATTTCATAGAAATATAAGAGACATCCAGTTTCCTATATCCCAGAAAGCGAATGAACAAAGAAACAAAGGGATCTCTGCAAATCAATTCAAATGGTATCAAGTTTCACATACTCGACAGACATAGGTCAGCCTATGTCCCTCCTGACCTGTTCGATCTATTCTGATTGGCTCACTTCCAATCCCTTTCTCTGGCCCCTATCAATGCAGCATCACTCTCATAGACACACCTCTTCCTGCTTTTTCCATGCGGTCTCAAACCCCTTTGTCCCTAACTGCCAGAATCAAAGTGGCTTATTTCTACATTACATTAACTAGTATCTCTAAAGTAACTATTTTATATCACATTCGTCAACTTAGACTCGGTAGTGCCAGCCCCCCCCTATCCCTGCTACGCTGTAAGAATCCCTTCCTCACTCTCGGGGTCTTCCCGGCCCACACAAAACCCATGATGCTCTTTTCGATCCTTTTAAAAAAAGCCTTCGTGATCACCACCGGGAGGCACTGAAACACAATGAGGAATCTCGGGAGGACCACCATCTTAACTGCCTGCACCCTCCCTGCCAGTGACAGGGATACCATATCCCATCTCTTGAAATCCTCCTCCATTTGTTCCACCAACCGCGTTAAATTTAACCTATGCAATGTGCCCCAATTCTTGGCTATCTGGATCCCCAGGTAACGAAAGTCCCTTGTTACCTTCCTCAACGGTAGGTCCTCTATTTCTCTACTCTGCTCCCCTGGATGCACCACGAACAACTCACTTTTCCCCATGTTCAATTTATACCCTGAAAAATCCCCAAACTCCCCAAGTATCCGCATTATTTCTGGCATCCCCTCCGCCGGGTCTGCCACATATAGTAACAAATCGTCCGCATACAAAGATACCCGGTGTTCTTCTCCTCCTCTAAGTACTCCCCTCCACTTCTTGGAACCCCTCAACGCTATCGCCAAGGGCTCAATCGCCAGTGCAAACAATAATGGGGACAGAGGGCATCCCTGCCTTGTCCCTCTATGGAGCCGAAAATATGCAGATCCCCGTCCATTCGTGACCACGCTCGCCAACGGGGCCCTATACAACAGCTGCACCCATCTAACATACCCCTCTCCAAAACCAAATCTCCTCAACACCTCCCACAAATAATCCCACTCCACTCTATCAAATGCTTTCTCGGCATCCATCGCCACTACTATCTCCGTTTCCCCCTCTGGTGGGGCCATCATCATTCCCCCTAACAGCCTCCGTATATTCGTGTTCAGCTGTCTCCCCTTCACAAACCCAGTTTGGTCCTCGTGGACCATCCCCGGGACACATTCCTCTATTCTCATTGCCATTACCTTGGCCAGGATCTTGGCATCTACATTTAGGAGGGAAATAGGTCTATAGGACCTGCATTGTAGCGGGTCCTTTTCCTTCTTTAAGAGAAGCAATATCGTTGCTTCAGACATAGTCGGGGGCAGTTGTCCCCTTTCCTTTGCCTCATTAAAGGTCCTCGTCAATACCGGGGCGAGCAAGTCCACATATTTTCTATAGAATTCGACTGGGAATCCATCCGGTCCCGGGGCCTTTCCCGCCTGCATGCTCCTAATTCCTTTCACCACTTCTTCTACCTCGATCTGTGCTCCCAGTCCCACCCTTTCCTGCTCTTCCACCTTGGGAAATTCCAGCCGATCCAAAAAGCCCATCATTCTCTCCCTCCCATCCGGGGGTTGAGCTTCATATAATTTTTTATAAAATGTCTTGAACACTCCATTCACTCTCTCCGCTCCCCGCTCCATCTCTCCTTCCTCATCCCTCACTCCCCCTATTTCCCTCGCTGCTCCCCTTTTCCTCAATTGGTGTGCCAGCAACCTGCTCGCCTTCTCCCCATATTCGTACTGTACACCCTGTGCCTTCCTCCATTGTGCCTCTGCAGTGCCCGTAGTCAGCAAGTCAAATTCTACATGTAGCCTTTGCCTTTCCCTGTACAGTCCCTCCTCCGGTGCTTCCGCATATTGTCTGTCCACCCTCAAAAGTTCTTGCAGCAACCGCTCCCGTTCCTTACTCTCCTGCTTCCCTTTATGTGCCCTTATTGATATCAGCTCCCCTCTAACCACCGCCTTCAGCGCCTCCCAGACCACTCCCACCTGGACCTCCCCATTATCATTGCGTTCCAAGTACTTTTCAATGCACCCCCTCACCCTTAGACACACCCCCTCATCTGCCATTAGTCCCATGTCCATTCTCCAGGGTGGGCGCCCTCCTGTTTCCTCCCCTATCTCCAAGTCTACCCAGTGTGGAGCGTGATCCGAAATGGCTATGGCCGTATACTCCGTTCCCCTCACCTTCGGGATCAGTGCCCTTCCCAGCACAAAAAAGTCTATTCGCGAGTAGACTTTATGGACATAGGAGAAAAACGAGAACTCCTTACTCCTAGGTCTGCTAAATCTCCACGGGTCTACACCTCCCATCTGCTCCATAAAATCTTTAAGTACCTTGGCTGCTGCCGGCCTCCTTCCAGTCCTGGACTTCGACCTATCCAGCCCTGGTTCCAACACCGTATTAAAATCTCCCCCCATTATCAGCTTTCCCATCTCTAGGTCCGGAATGCGTCCTAGCATCCGCCTCATAAAATTGGCATCATCCCAGTTCGGGGCATATACGTTTACCAAAACCACCGTCTCCCCCTGTAGTTTGCCACTCACCATCACGTATCTGCCCCCGTTATCCGCCACTATAGTCTTTGCCTCGAACATTACCCGCTTCCCCACTAATATAGCCACCCCCCTGTTTTTCGCATCTAGCCCCGAATGGAACACCTGCCCCACCCATCCTTTGCGTAGCCTAACCTGGTCTATCAGTTTCAGGTGCGTTTCCTGTAACATAACCACATCTGCCTTAAGTTTCTTAAGGTGTGCGAGTACCCGTGCCCTCTTTATCGGCCCGTTCAGCCCTCTCACGTTCCACCTGATCAGCCGGGCTGGGGGGCTTCCTACCCCCCCCCCCCTTGTCGATTAGCCATCCCCTTTTTCCTGCTCCTCACCCGGTTCCCACGCAGCTGTACCTCCCCCAGGCGGTGCCCCCCCCGCCCATCCCCTCCCATACCAGCTCCCCCCTATCCCCAGCAGCAGCAACCCAGTAATTCCCCCCTCCCACCACCCCTGCTAGATCCCCCGCTAGCGTAATTACTCCCCCCATGTTGCTCCCAGAAGTCAGCAAACTCTGGCCGACCTCGGCTTCCCCCCCGTGACCTCGGCTCGCACCGTGCGACGCCCCCTCCTTCCTGCTTCTCTATTCCCGCCATGATTATCATAGTGCGGGAACCAAGCCCGCGCTTCTCCCTTGGTCCCGCCCCCAATGGCCAACGCCCCATCTCCTTCACCTCCCCTCCTCCCCCATCACCACCTGTGGAAGAGAGAAAAGTTACCACATCGCAGGATTAGTACATAAAACTCCTCTTTCCCCCCTTTTTAACCCCCCTCTTCGCCCCCCACATTCGCCCCACCACTTTGTTCAAACGTTCTTTTTAATAACCCGCTCATTCCAGTTTTTCTTCCACAATAAAAGTCCACGCTTCATCCGCCGTCTCAAAGTAGTGGTGCCTTCCTCGATATGTGACCCATACTCTTGCCGGTTGCAGCATTCCAAATTTTATCTTCTTTTTATGAAGCACCGCCTTGGCCCGATTAAAGCTCGCCCTCCTTCTCGCCACCTCCGCACTCCAGTCTTGATATACGCGGATCACCGCGTTCTCCCACCTACTGCTCCGAGTTTTCTTTGCCCATCTAAGGACCATTTCTTTATCCTTAAAACGGAGGAATCTCACCACTATGGCTCTGGGAATTTCTCCTGCTCTCGGTCCTCGCGCCATCACTCGGTATGCTCCCTCCACCTCCAACGGACCCGCCGGGGCCTCCGCTCCCATTAACGAGTGCAGCATCGTGCTCACATATGCCCCGACGTCCGCTCCGTCCACACCTTCAGGAAGACCAAGAATCCTCAGGTTGTTCCTCCTTGCATTGTTCTCCAGTGCCTCCAACCTTTCCACGCATCGTTTCTGATGTGCCTCATGCATCTCCGTCTTCACCACCAGGCCCTGTATGCCGTCCTCATTCTCGGCTGCCTTTGCCTTCACGACCCGAAACTCCCACTCCTGGGTCTTTTGTTCCTCCTTTAGCCCTTCGATCGCCTGTAGTATCGGGGCCAACAGCTCCTTCTTCATTTCCTTTTTGAGCTCTTCCACACAGCATTTCAAGAACTCTTGTTGTTCAGGGCCCCATGTTAAACTGCCACCTTCCGACGCCATCTTGGTTTTTGCTTGCCTTCCTTGCCGCTGTTCTAAAGGATCCACTGCAATCCGGCCACTTTCTCCTCCTTTTTTCATCCATATCCAGGGGGGATTCCCTTCTGGTTTACCGCACAGTGTTTTTAGCCGTCAAAATTGCCGTTGGGGCTCCTATCTAGAGCCCAAAAGTCCGTTTCACCGGGAGCTGCCGAAACGTGCGACTCAGCTGGTCATCGCCGCACCCGGAAGTCCCCTGACTGGAAATTCATAATATCACGGTACGGGCGGCACGGTATCACAGTGATTAGCACTGTTGCTTCACAGCTCCAGGGTCCCAGGTTCAATTCCCACGTGGATCATTGTCTGTGCGGAGTCTGCACGTCCTCCCCGCGTCTGCGTGGGTTTCCTCCGGGTGCTCCGGTTTCCTCCCACAGTCCAGAGGTGTGCAGGTTAGGTGGATTGGCCGTGCTAAATTGCCCTTAGTTTCCAAAAAAAAAAGCTTAGGTAGGGTTACTGGGTTACAGGGATAGGGTGAAGGTGTGGGGCTTGAGTAGGACGCTCCTTCCAAGGGCCGGCGCAGACTTGATGGGCCAAATGTAACGGCGCTGTAAATTCTATGATCACAGAAAGGACCTTCTTCATAACAGCAAAATCCCCAAAGCCAACCCAGGCCACAGGATCACATGAGCAGGCAGGTTCTCGCCGACTATTTCTAAGAATGCTCATTCCTATAATTCAATTCTCAGTTCCAGATGTTTCCAGTTCTTTATTTGATTGAGCTGGTGCGCACAGCATTAACAATCACCTCATCGTCCTCCAAATCCAGCGCTCTGAAACTGAGGTGGATGAAAACCTTTCTTGAGCTTTGCTACGCTTGATTCTTCTGCACGAACAGTGAAAATTAAATAATGTGCGTGCACCTATAATATTAATGCCTCTCAACAACCAGCATCCACTGCAATGTTCTCCCAGCTCATTTGCATACCAATACTATGTTTAAAGGTATCACTTCCATCGGAATCACAAGGTATATTTCACTTGCATCCTAAAGTTACAGCCTTGAATTTTAATCTCTCCCTGCCATCTAGGATGTTTGCAATGCTATTACTATTTTGATTCACTTAACTAGATTGTTTATGGCAGTTGATGTTGCATAGTCTTATTATAGTCAGTGTCAGATTGTTTGTAAGCAACATAGTTCATTAAATAATTGCATTAAAGAGGGAAAATGAGCAAATCGATCCCACTTTGGGCTCCAATTTCAGCCCGATGGAATTCTTCTTGCGCTATTTGCTATTTGAATGTTACGCCGTTGAGCTAGGCAACTCTGAAAGATTACTGATACATTCATGGTGGTTCTGAGCAAATTAAGAAATGGCAAATTTAATGAATCTGACTAAATGCAAAGTAGCACATGTTGCTGAGAGGAGCAAGAAACATATCGATACCCAGAATGGCAAAAACATTTGCGTATGATTGTTAATTATGTATTATTGGCATGAGGTTATTGTCCGGATTCATTCATCGCTGGGACGCAGTGTGTGCATTTGGTCTCAACAGATTACTAGCATGTTATTTGAAGTTTTGGGCAATATCCCATCAAGGAATATCGATACCTGGGAGAGGGTTCGAAAGAAAAGCAATGGCCATGATTCAGGGACTTGACTGAGTTGTGAAGATGGACCTGCAGAATTGAACTTGTTTGGTTGAAGGCAAAAGATGTCCAGAGATGAGCAACATTTGAAGAATGTGCAGGGTTACCGGGGAGACGACGAGATGATGACACTGGGTGAATTTCTCGTTCTGAGAGCCGGTGCAGACATGGCAGGTTGAATGGCCTCTTCCTGCACTGCAAGAATTCTGCGATTTTGACCCATACCTGCCTGGTGAGAACTAGGAAGACAGGTAGCTGCAGGAGTGGTCGAAGGCTTCCCACAGTATTCCTGATGAATTTGCATCGGCCATCATTTTAACCTCGTTAACTCTGGTCGTGCCCACCATAGGCTCGCGTGAACGCCAACGATATTTTGAAAGTGGTGGCCTTCTTACTTGGACCCGAATGCAATTAAATGACATCACTGTATGCAATTCTTAATCCTGAAACCATCATTGATAGCTGGCCGCAGAAAGCATGGGGTCAGAAGAGGCCCAAGTAAGTTGGATCTTTTTTTAAAGGACATTTTGGACTTCTGTCCTGAGTTTCCACTCGCAACCCTGATTCTCACCATACTCTCCTTGCTAGTGTAGGCCCAGTGCCAAGAAACCTTCTCTCCGGTCTCAAGGAGCATCGTCCTGTCCCCCCCAAAAATCCCACTCTAACCAGCCAGTCTCCTCGATGCTCCCAACATGTTTAGGCAGGAGTAAGCGTTTCAACATTTAGATGAGGTCCATGCCTCACAGCACCATGATCATAGCTACGTCCTACATGCTGTACTTATTGCCTGACTTAAAACCATGACTTGTTAATCAGTTTCTTAAGATGCTGAAGGCATTGATAATTGGGCCACAACTTCCTCGGAGTGGCAATCAGCAACGGATTGCCACCTCGTACCCACTTACCTGAGCTAAATTGTTTCAGTGCCTGTCTTGCCCAACCTTCCTGATTCAGGCTGGGTGAGAGGCAGGTAACGCTGCGGGTCCCTGGGACCTGCGTTGGAGTCTAAAAGAAGTGGAGTAAAGGAGGGCATGCCCCTTTTTTAGAGCACGTGCTGCCTTAAAGCAGGTGAGTTTAAATATCCCAATTAAAATAACAGGCCAGGGAGAAGGTAAGTGTCTAAAGTATGTTAATGTTAATGAGATTTGGGAGGTGGGGCGTTGGACGTGGCAGGGGTCGGCGTTGGGGGGTGGGAGTCAGATATCTGAGGGTTGGAGGGGTCGGACATGTGGGTGAGGGGTTCAGACTTGGGGGTTGGGGGTCTGGTCAGGTCAGGTTGTCGGGGTGGGGGGGGGGCGCGGTCAGGTTGGGGGAGGGGATGCGGGGAGGTGATGGAGGGCTGGGCCAGATCTGGAAGGGGTCAGGTTGAATCGGGGCTGGTTAGGTTAGTCTGTTCTGACGGGATTCAGGGGGTGCAGTTAGAGTATTTTGGGGGTGGGGGGTGGGGGGGGGGTGCGGTAAGTCCCATGCGGCTCCAGTTTGGGTATTTAAAATAATTACACTGAAGTTATTTGTGTTATTCATTTCCTTCTGACTCAGAATAACTATTGGTCTAAAACTAGCAGAAATATCTGAAGTTAGTGATTTAAATCACTTTGTCGGACCAGCTCAATTGTCCAGGGGAAATATACACTTCTGGACAATTGTCATGTATACCCTTAACTGGGAACGTGTGAGAGGGATTCCCAATGCATCTTTGGGGTGACCCCCATATCTGATGCTGGGCAGCCAGGAAGTTATATAACTATTTATTTCGCTTGCATTTTCAGTACTGAACTAGAGACACGACTATAAGAAGAGACCTCAACAAAATCCTTTGTCAATTAACTTGTTTCAAATGGTAGTATAGTGTAGATTTTCCAGTGCAGAAGGAGGCCATTGGGCCCATCGAGTCTACACCGGCCCCTGAAAGAGCACCCTACTTAAGCCCACACCTCCACCCCATCCCTGTAACCCAGCAACCCCACCTAACCTTTGGACACTAAGGGGCAATTTATCATGGTCAATGCACCTAAGCTGCACATCTTTGGACTGTGGGAGGAAACCGGAGCACCCGGAAGAAACCCACGCAGACACGGGGAGAAAGTGCAGACTCCGCACAGATAGTGACCCGAGGCCGGAATTGAACCCGGATCCCTGGAGCTGTGAGGCAGCAGTGCTAACCACTGTGCCACCGTGTTGCCCCAAAACGCCAGTGGAGTTTCTGGGTAGGTTGAAAGTTCCCCGAGGGGGAATTGAACCCATGACAGGCGGGGATACTAACCACTATACTAACGAGGAACTGAGCAAATATTGGTGTTGCAAAACACAAAGGCATTTTCGACTGGCAGGTGTGAACACGCTCAAGTATGTGCACAAACTATTTTACTGGTGTAACGGGAATAAGCAGGAAATCTGTTCTCTATTACTGCCATGTCTGAATTATTCATTATGAGAGGCAAACGTGTTAGCCGATGTAAGGATTGGTAAACTGACTCCACTCTTTAAGATACTTTACTCATAGTATCAAATGAAAGAACTCAACACCATAGAGCATTATTGTATTCAGTCTTGAATAACTGGGGTTATGAAATATTAATTTGAATTGTAATATAAAATTCCAACTTTTAAAGTGCAGATGGCTAAATATTTCAATCCAAATAATATGTCAATTGTCAATAGTTTCTTTGGAAAATGACTAACATCAGCTTTGGGGAACTTGCTGGAGTCTGTCATTAAGAAGAGAGACACTGTGCACTTGAACAGATATAAAGTGAGAGAGACAGCCTGGGTGGGATTCTTTGTTTTGGGGGCTATGTCCCCACACCGTCGTAAAGATTGTGGACTTTCATATTCCGAGCACTGCAGGGGGCTAGTTGGGACCAGGCGTAAATCTAGCAGCTTTTGCTGCAGATACGGGCTCCCGCACCTCCGGGTCGGAGGGCGCGCATGCGCACAGCGGCAGTCTTCAGCGACCGCGCCATGCTCCATGGCGGACTCAGACTGCGAAGCTGGACAGTGAAATTAGACCCCCTTCCCCCCGATCGGCCGCGCGCCCGACCCTGACCGCCCACACAAAACTTTCCCGGCCACTTTTAAGGTGCACCCCCTGCCCTCCGATCAGCCCGTCCCCAATCAGGGCGACGGCGGACTGAGTCCACAGCCGCCATGTCAGTTCCCCGACTGGCCAGATCATGAGTGGGCCACCCCATCGGGACTTCGGCCGGATGGGGGCGGAGAATGGCGGAGCTGGCCTCCGGCAATGGCCTCGGGTAGGTGCTGCGTGGTGTGGCGTTATTCCGCTTTTCGGGCCCCGGAGAATCGGGGAACCGGCGCTAGTCCTGATTCTGTGCAGGGAACTGGATTCTCCGCCCCGGCGCTGGCCACGATTTTGGCGCCGGGGTTTGGAGAATCCAGCCCCCTGGCTTTGTCTCGTCTGACAAACGTAGTCGAATATTTTGAGCAGGTCATAGAACATAGAATTTACAGTGCAGAAGGAGGCCGTTCGGCCCATCGAGTCTGCACCGGCTCTTGGAAAGAGCACCCTACCCAAGGTCCACAACTCCACCCTATCCCCATAACCCAGTAACCCCACCCAACACTAAGGGCAATTTTGGACACTAAGGGCAATTTAGCCATGGCCAATCCACCTAACCTGTACATCTTTGGACTGTGGGAGGAAACCAGAGCACCCGGAGGAAACCCACGCACACACGGGGAGAATGTGCAGACTCTGCACAGACAGTGACCCAAGCCGGGAATCGAACCTGGGACCCTGGAGCTGTGAAGCAATTGTGCTAACCACAATGCTATCGTGCTGCCCAGGTCCCTGACTAATAAAGTAAAAAAGGAAATGCCGGAGATGGTATCGAAGTGAGTTTCCAAAAGGCATCCAGTAAGAGATTATTTGGAAAGATGAAAGCACGCAATCGGAGGCAACCTCATGACTTGGGTTAAGTATTTGTTAGGTGACGGGAGAGGGCTGGATTCCCCAGCCTCCCAGCCCCGTGTTTCCCGGAGGCGTGCCACTCACTTGCGGAGGAATTCTCTGCTCCCGCCGCTGTCAATGGGACATTGAAGCCATCCCACGCCGTCGGGAAACTGGGCGGGCGAGGGTGCGCTGCCAGTGGGACCAGAGAATCCCACCGCCAGTGAACAGTCGGAGAATTCTGGCCTAAGATACATCGTCAGACAGGCATAACGTGGCATGTGGCGTCCCTCAGAGATCTCTACTGGAGGCTCAGACTTTACCATATTTACTAATGACCGGGGTGAAAGAATAGAAAGTTGTATATCCCGGTCATCAGATGACACTCAGGGTACAGGAACCAGAGGCCGGATGGCCTGAAATACTGGCGCAGGCAGGTGTTTCAGCTCTGCCATTCTGTGGACGGTGTGAAGACCTGAACACAGGTAGGCAGCATCAATCATTGGGATATGAATCTCTGCAGGAAGGATGGAACACCAGGCAGCAGGAGGAAGCTGGGATGGATCATTCAGGTAGCATTTCTGGCTGGGTATGATTGAAAATGCTTGTTTTTTCTTTTGCATGGTGTGCTGGGCTGTACTATCATTGGGGACGGCGATGTTCATGAACCCTCCTCCTCTGGTCGATTGTGTAATTATCCATCACCATTCGCTGGGAATCGGACCTGGGTCCCTGGTGCTGTGAAGCAACGTGCTAACCACTATGCTACCATGCCATTATTAGGTTGAAAGGCAACTTAGACTTTAGGAGCCAGAGGTGCAATTATAACCATCATTAAAAAACCTGGGTGATGCAATTTTATTTTGATTAAGGGGATTCCCTGGGGTGTTAATTAGTTTTCAGCTGGGTGAGATTATGTCAATGTGGAGTGGAGCTAAGGCATCAGGCATTTTGAGAAAGCAGTGTCGTTCTGAGCTGAATGAAGCTGTGTGCACAAGTGAGGTAATCTGCTCCCGCTGGAGGTTAGTTAAAGAGATTAACTGTATTTAAAGCAGTGCAGACTTGTCTGCAGACAAAAGGAGCTGAAACAAGCCAGTTAAAACAGCTTTTGAAGACACACAGCCAGAGTTTCTGCATGGTTCTGATCGGAGTCAGATCTTTTCTGTAAAGCAGTGTCAAGAGATCTCTCTTATCTGTAAAGCAAATATTCCTCTGTGCCATTGGTATTTAAGGTGGATTGATAGTTGAGATGTTTTTTCCCCTTGTTTAAGTGGGAATAAGGATAGCAATTAAGGATATTGTATTCACTGTATTGAGTAGTATTTTTAAGGGGTAATTGTAAGCTATTTTCAGTGTGATGTTAAAAGATTTTAATACCATATTATTAATAAAGTTTGTTTTAAAATACCATGTCCCAATTTCTTCAAAATAATAATATAATAATCTTTATTGTCTCAAGTAGGCTTACATTAACACTGCAGTGAAGTTACTGTGAAAAGCCCCTATCCCAATTTTTTCATGTAATCATTCCTAGAGCGAGACATCCTTTTCTCATAGTCTTAGAAAATTAAGATAAAATATTGGCATTTCTGTCCTGTATCCTAGCCACTGTTGGGCTCTATTCAGGGATTGTAATAAAAGTTCAGAGGGGAAGTCTGAAACAAAATAAGCAAAGCTCGTACGTGAAGACTGGTAGCTACAGGAAAGCAAATCCAAAATCCTTTGATCAGTATCAGCACATGAATAATAAGGGAATAAAAGGAGTGATTGGACGGTATAGGGACCAACAAGGGGATTTATGCATGGAGGTAGAGGACATGGCTGAGATACTAAATCATACTTAGCATTTGTCTTTACTAAGGAAGAAAATGCTGTTAAAGCCATGGGAAAAGAGGAGGTAGTTGAAACACTGGTTGGCCTAATATTTGACGAAGAGGTGGGTGGCACGGTAACACAATGGTTGGCACTGTTGCTTCACAGCGCCAGGGTCACAGGTTTGATTCCCGCTTGGGTCACTGTCTGTGCGGAGTCTGCACCTTCTCCCCGTGTCTGCGTGGGTTTCCTCCGGGTGCTCCGGTTTTCTCCCACAAGTCCCGAAAGACGTGTTTTTAGGTGAATTGGACATTCTGAATTCTCCCTCTGTGTACCCGAACAGGCGCCGGAGTGTGGCGACCAGGGGATTTTCACAGTAACTTCATTGCAGTGTTAATGTAAGCCTTCTTGTGACACTAAAGGTTATTATCTTTTAAAACATGATTACAGCAGTCAAACATAGTCTAATCCAGGTTTTTAACCCATACGCCACTAAATAATTATAATAGACATACGCTGTCACATCTTCTGCTTCATTTTGCTCTCTGTCACTTTCACCAAGGGTAGCTTTGTTTGACCTGCCTTTCCCCTTCCTAAAATGTACCGTAACTGTACCTGCAATATCTCCTCACTGTAATTTCCTTTATATCTCTCCCATTAATTGGCAGCCTATAGAATGCATCCAGTAATGTATCTCTATTTTTCTTAGCTCGGAAGAGATAGATTCTGTCCTTGATGCTTCCCGGACTAATTCTTTCTCCAACAGTAATACTCTCCCGAATCAATATTGCCTCACCTCCTCCTTGCTTTCCTTCCCTGAATATCCTATATTCAGACATGTTTGGTACTGTACCCAGTCTTGCCTTTTTGTGAGCCATTTATTACCACAAATTCCTATTCCCCTGTACTTACCTGCATCTCTAGCTCACCAACATTATTTACTACATTCCACGCGTTCACATAAAAAGCACCATAATATCTGGATTATGCATCTTAACATATTCTAAAACCTCATTGACGTATTGGCCACGTTTGCTGAACTTCATTGGTTTCCTTCTGACAATTTTAAAATCATCATCCTTGTTTTCAAAGCTCGCATGGCCTTGTCCATTTCTATCTGTGTGGCCTCCTCCAGTCTTACCAGCCTTCAATATCTCTGTGCCCCTCCAATTCTGATGCCCTGCACATCCAATGTTAATTGTCTTGCTTTCACCTTCCTTTGCCCTGGACTGAGGAATTCCCTCCTTAACCACCCCCCCCCCCCCCCCCCACCTTTTTCAAAGATGTTCCTAACAACCTACCCAATTGAGAAATTTTCCATCTTTCGTGATTTATTTTCCTTCTTGTGCCTTGGTGTCAATAAATGTCAAAAATGTTGTCAGAAATGTCAACTGCTTTTCTGAAGAGCCTTGGGATATTTTACCATGTGTCACGACAACAGGAAATTATGACTGAGACATCTAAGTATAACTTCACCAGCCAACCAAAATTGTATGAATTGTTTAGAGGACCTTTTTTCAAAAAATGCAAGAAAATACACTAATCAGAAATGGCTGCCACAAGATGTCTGGAATTGTAAGTGGACAACTGACATGTTGCTCATGGAAACTTTACACCTCGGGGTGTCAACACTTCAAAATGTACTTGTGAAAGGAATGGACAAGTGATCTGTATATTTATGAGTTTATCTCTCCAGCAGAGACCGAGCATCCATCAAGACAATGGGGATCTGCTAGCCAAAAAGGACAAATATCCAAAAGGCTCAAAACCCCTGTGAACGACGAAATAACCCCATCTCCTTTTGGTCTCTACTATCTGGAAATATGTCAAAAGTTTCTGAGATGAAACAACATAATGTGATTACTTGTTCTACAATAATGCCGAAAGCAGACATGGAAATCAACCTTGTTTAGAATGTACAGCGAGCAGGACTTCAAGGACTGGGTTTGCCAAGCAGAGGGAGAGGAACCTGGAGAATATGCTGCGGGAGCTGTGAGGAATCTCTCTCTCTTCTATATCTTCTATATCTACCCTCTCCAAGGAACCAGATAACTTCAATCAACCACGATGCTTAATCATCTGCACCTCAAAGACTCCTAACCGTATAATCTTTTAACCTTTGTTTGGACTCTTTAACTTTCAGTACTTCTGATACCTGTATGTGTGTGTGTGATGTGGCATTTTTATTGTTTTTCCCCCGGGATTAGTGGCTAATAAACTTGCTCTTTCCTTGACTCCTCTGAAAAGCTTCTGATTGCCTCCTTATTATTCACTGCACAGATAGCAAAAAAAAAAATACATCTGGATTTGGAAAAAGGCACCTGGGGGGGGAAAGAAAAATGTAAAAACCTTTGTTGTGACCGAGAAAGCTGAGTAGAGGGCAGCAACTTCATTGCTCCTCACCCGAGTGTGACATGTGTTTAATGCACTATATAAATGTAAGATGTTGTTGTAAACAGCTTAGGAACAGTTCTGGACGTGTTCCCTTTTTTCTACAAAGGATTTATTGCACGCAGTCCTTGACAGCTCATTTTTAATTATTTTATTTTGCATTGCACATATCCCTTTTATACAACATCTCTAATATTGCTGATTTTAATGCTTATAAACATGGAGATTTATTTTACTTTACAAAATAAGAGGGTTCCAAATGCCCACTTACAGTAGCACCCAAATAAATAAAACATTTGCTGTATTTACACATCTCGGCAGGCAATGAGAGTGGAAAACAAATTGCATCATGCAATGTAAAGCTCTCTCTCTCTCATGACTCATGTGGAGCACCACATACCAAGGGGAGAAGATTTCGTCAAACATATATAGAAAAGTGAAGATTTGGAATTTAGAAACAGTCCTGGTGATCCAGTACCTAAAATAATTTTGCAGCAAATCAAACACTGTCCAAACCATCCTCAAAACACATTCAAAATGTTCCTTATAATAATACACTACAGAATTTGTACATAATAATGAATATACAGAATTATTTATTACCATAGTATATGCTATTGTTTTGAGCTTTAGCATGATAGCCTTGTTTCCTGCAATTAAGTCAAATCATTATTTCATTTTATTTACACTGCAATTACCTCTGACTTTGTACAACCGGGACAACCCCTGAATGTAAAGTTACATTTTCCATGTAAACCAGGTAATATCTGTTTATCTACATTTGTGAAAAAATATATTACTTTTTCACTACACTACTTTTCTTGAATTCCTTTTTACAATATATATCACGTGATTTTGCACATAGCAAATTTCATAAGTAAAGCTTTTTATAATACATTTCTTTTAAAAAAAAAGTGACTTTGGTATTTTTGCCTCTTTTAATGATAAAACCTTGATCGAAAATTGCTTTCTTAAAGCCTGCAGCTCGCATGCTCTAATTGAGAAAGTGCGATGTAAAGTGATGCCTCACAGTCGACAGATTATTTCTGACTTCTTGGAAGGTTACTATAAGCAGTAAAATTAAACTGCAGGCGAAACCACATAACGTAATATCAAACCTGCTGAAACGAAAATACAAACAATAAGAATTAAACCCAAGTGGAACAATCAGTGCCGGCTTTGAGTATTACATCGATGCATGCATTCCGATAAATTGCTGGCATTTAGCATTCAAGGTTTAAATTATCCTGTGGTGTGCCTTTTAACAACTGCTTGAATAATATACTGCAGTAGCCTCTTCATCCCCTCAGTACTTACCACCAAGCTACTCTTAAAGTCCTCTGCCTCTTTACTCTATGCACGTGTATACGTAGATAAAACCTCTACAAGACTGGTTGTAAAAAGCATGTTAATTTTGTTGTTGTTTTGCTGTTCTGTCATTGGCCAATGTAATAAATGGTATTAATTACTATACTCATTTAATGATAATTTCAGGGCCCCCCGACAAGATATGGGACTGGATTTCACAAGGCACCAGATCCCCCACATTCCACTGAATAAGAAATTGGGTTGGGGACCTGCCCAGGCGAAGAAAGACTGTCCTGCAGCCAGTTCTTTTAAAATTCACTCATGGGATGTGGGCGTCGCAGGCTGTGCCAGCATTTATTGCCCATCCCTAATTGCCCTTGAGGGGGAAGTATAGAGTCAACCACATTCATAGATTATCATAGAATTTACAGTGCAGAAGGAGGCCATTCGGCCCGTCAAGTCTGCACCGGCTCTTGGAAAGAGCACCCTACCCAAGGTCAACACCTCCACCCTATCCCCATAACCCAGTAATGCCACCCAACACTAAGGGCAATTTTGGACACTAAGGGCAATTTATCATGGCCAATCCACCATCTTCGGACTGTGGGAGGAAACCGGAGCACCCGGAGGAAACCCACGCACACACGGGGAGGATGTGCAGACTCCGCACAGACAGTGACCCAAGCCGGAATCGAACCTGGGACTCTGGAGCTGTGAAGCAATTGTGCTATCCACAATGCTACCGTGCTGCCCTACATTGCTGTGGGTCTGGGGTCACATGTAGGCCAGACCAGGTAAGGACAGAAGATTTCCGTCCCTAAAGGACATTAGCGAACCAGATGGGTTTTTAAGACAATCGACAATGGTTTCATGGTCATCGTTGGACTTTTTAATTCCAGATATTTTATTGAGTTTGAATTCCATCGCCTGCCATGGTGGATTCGAACCCAGGACCCCAGATCATCATTCTGGGTCTCTGGATTACCTCCATTTGATGGAGGCGCGACTTCCACCATTTTGGCAGAGTCTTACAGCACCATTGTGGTGTGGGTGGGAGCAGAAAATGTGGCGAGCTGTTCAAAACTCCATCGACTTCAGTGGGCCTGTAGAATCCCTCTCTTTGGATGAGCTGGAGTGCGGGTGTTTTTTTGGGGGGGGAGACGGTGGTGGACAGGCTGGCTGGGGCAGGGGCCAAACAACCAGGAGGAAAGTGGCACATGGGGGGGTCCTCCGATAATCCCGGGAAGCCTATTAAAGAGGGACAACGCCACATCAACCCATGCAGGGGGGAACCTGCCAGGCTCACCGCTTGGCATGGGTCTCTCCGCAGGAGGATGAAATCCTTAAGTGGGAATTAATTGTCCACTTACGGACCTCAATTGTCCCACTGGTGGGTGGACGGCTGACAGACACGCCCCGCCACTGGTACAGCTGCGGATGGGGAAAAGGGTGAGCAGGTCACCCGTTGGATTTAACGCCCCCCCCCCCCCCCCCCCCCCCCCGCCCCCATCCTCAAACCACCAGTAATGGAGTGTTCAATCCAGCCTGTGGAGTTTAACTTCAGTCAAGCCAGTGTGAGCTTGGGTATTAGCGAAGAGGGTGAGACCAGCAGAAGTAGATAGCCTCATGTTGCTGTGCCTTTGCACAGTAGTTGCAAAGTGCCCACAACGCCTGTGAAGAAACATTTTTGAATTTTCGCATAAAAATTCACCAGGACAATTTAGCATTTTTTTTAAAAACGAAGTGCATTTGGAAACTGAGGTAAAAGTTTTTGTTTAAACTCTGCTGACAGCATGTGAGACTCAAGAAGATTCACGTCGGACTTCCCATGAGCTCTAGAAATCTGGGCGGCACAGTGGTTGGCACTGTTGCCTCACAGCGCCAGGGACCAGGGTTTGATTGCAGCCTCGGGTGACTGTTTGGGATTGCACCATAGAGTCATAGAGAGTTACAGCATGGAAACAGGCCCTTCGGCCCAACTTGTCCATGCCGCCCAGTTTTTATCACTAAGCCGGTTCCAATTGTCCGCATTTAGCGCTCTCTCCGTGTCTGCGTGGGTTTCCTCCGGGTGCTCCGGTTTCCTCCCACAGTCCGAAGATGTGTAGGTTAGGTGGGTTGGCCAGGCTAAATTGCCCCTTTGTGTCCAAAAACATGCAGGTTAGGTGGACCTACCGGGATTAGGTAGGGTCGGTGCAGACTCGATGGGGCAAGTAGCCTCCTTCTGCATTGTATGGATTCTATGGTATTTTACAAATCCAACTTGTTTTAAACATTTTGGCGTCTTCTATGTTATTAGCAACAGCAGTCCATATTTTGAACGAACTATGATCCAGTATTGGTTCAAAGCATTTTCAGAAATTGTAGAAATGCGTTTTAAAATGTGAAGGACAGAGAGCGGAACTTTCCGAAATAATGGCAGAAATAGGTGACACACCCAATTTGATAATTATGTGCACTGGAACATTCAGCCTGCAACAGTACAGACAGGCTCAAAGGGTCAAGTGGCCTACTCCTGCTCCTATTTTCTAAAGCACTTTTAATAAATATGGAATTGATTGAGATTAATGTTTATGGATTATGCTGTGGTGCAGAGGCACACTGCTATAACTGCAGTTATATTAAAGTTAAATGGTTTAGACTATGAATTTTGCATTGGCTAGATGATAAGTTAACAATACAGTGAAGTCCCACTGTTTGCCAGGGTTACATTCCTGCCAAACCTCGCAAACTGCAAAATGGACCATTTTTCTGAACGGGACTCAGTTAGATAGGTTCCAGCCGAGCGAGGCAGCTTTGGTTTGGGTAGTTACAGTACTCCACTGTGTTTCTCCTCACTGAAGCTGCTGAACCTGCTGTGTACACTCCCTGGGCTGGATTCTCCGCCCCGCCGCACAAGATTTCTGGGGCGGGATTTTCCCCTACCCGGTGGGGCGGGGGGTCCCGGCGTGATGCAGTGGCGGGAACCACTCCGGCGTTGGGCCATCCCAAAGGTGCGGATGTCTCCGCAACTTTAGGGGCCAAGCCCTCACCTTGAGGGGCTAGGCCCGCGCCGGAACGATTTCCGCTCCACCGGCTGGCGGGAAAGGCCTTTGGCCCCACGCCAGCCGGTGCCGAAAGGTCTTCGCCGGGCGACACGGGTCCACGCAAGCGCGGGAGCGTCAGCAGCTGCTGACATCATTCCCGCGCATGCGCAGGGGAGGGGGTCTCTTCCGCCTTCGCCATAGTGAAAACCATGGCGCAGGCGGAAGAAAAAGAGTGCCCCCACAGCACAGGCCCGCCCGCGGATCGGTGGGCCCCGATCGTGAGCCAGACCACCGTGGGGGCACCCCCCGGGGCCAGATCGCCCCGCGCCCCCCCCAGGACCCCGGAACCCGGCCGCGCCGCCTTGTCCCGCCGTTCAAAAGGTGGTTTAATCCACGCTGGCGGGACAGGCATTCCAGCAGCGGGACTTAGGCCCATCGCGGGACGGAGAATCGGCGGGGCTGGGCCTGCCGACTGGCGCGATTCCCACCCCTGCTGACCGGCGCAGCGCGATTCTCGCCCCTGCCGAATCTCTGGTGGCGGAGAGTTCGGGACACGGCGGGGGCGTGATTCACGCCAGCCCCCGGCGATTCTCCGACCCGGCGTGGGGTCGGAGAATCCCGCCCCTGGTTCAGCACGCCGGCGGGATGCTCCGTTTCGCCGGCTGGTCAATGGGGTTTCCCATAGTGGGGCAGCCCCACGCCGTCAGGAACTCCCCGCCCTGGGCTGCTGGCAAAATGGAGCATCCCGACGGAGGAGAATCCAGCTCCCTATTTTTGCTTCTCGTTTACGATTTCCTGCGCTGTCTGTTTTATTCGCAACACATATAAAGATCACAGTAAATGGAAAAGGGAAAAGACCAGGGCCAGCGAGGTGTAAAATATACCCCGGAAAATTTCACTCCGAACCATACCCGCTTTCCCCCTGAGGTCACTGAAATCAGCCAATGAGATCACATGAACCAAGGATTCCGGAGATTTATAAAGACACTTACATTCCGTATTATGTGATTTCAGCCCTTGGCAGAAACTAGTCCAGATCCTTCTGGAAGTATTCGGAGAGTCAACGCCTACCACACCAGCCTGTGTTATATTCCGGAACCTCACTATTTAGACAAACCTTACTTGAGCATTTGCAAACTCCAATTGTAAACTAAAGGATTTTTTACAAAAGAAATTAATGATGAACCTTCAGAAAAGAGGCCATTCGGCCCATCGAGACTGCAACGACCCTCTGAAAGAGCACCCTACATAGGCCCATGCCCCCACCCTATCACTGTCACCCACCTAAACTTTTGGACACCAATGGCCAATTTAGTGTGGTCAGTCCATCTAACCTGCACATCTTTGGACTGTGGGAGGAAACCGGAGCACCCGGAGGAAACCCACGCAGAACGGGGAGGAAGTGCAAACTCCACACAGACTGTCACCCGAGGCTGTAATTGAACCTGGGTCCCTGGTGCTGTGAGGCAGCAGTGTTAACCACTGTGCCACCCTGCCGCCCACGGATATCTTCGGGTAAATTAACTGATTCTGCGCTCAAGCTGTGTTTGAAAGGTGAAGAATTAGTGAAGAGGTTTAGACACTTCAAGAGCGGATAAGGGAATATCGCTCGAGCGGTGGATGACGTGGTATACAAAGTATGGGTAATTGAAAATGTGAACAAGGAAATCACGAAAGGCAGGATTTTACCATAATTAGCAGATTCAAATTTACATTTAACATATCGAAGTGAACTGTAAGTGAAGCACAATGGAAAGAACAATATCATGCGTCAGAAAAGAAGAAGGAAGGTTTACGATGCTTCTAGATGACTAAAAACCTGCATATTCTAAAGGACTCTTTTTGTCGAGGTAAATGAGGCCCAGCAAACCAAAGAGGGCCTTCTAACCAGCCTGCACTCACCCAGGCACCCACAGCACCGGCACCAGACTCGAACCCTACCCACCCTTGGCTCACGAAGATGAAAATGCTTTGAGAGTGCAATGACTTCACGAGTTTTGGAATGTGAAGTCAGGAAATGGCCCAACTCACAGTTCCCAATGCTGAGGAGAAAACTTGGCCCTGTATTTTAATCTCTTAGGACGGCTGAAAATCTTCCATGAGACCTTTTCTTAGCTGTGCCAAACAAGCTTCTATGGTCTTATCTCCAGGCCTTATTACCCCCTTAGTCCAAATGTGGACAAAAGAGCTGAATTCCAGAAGGGTTACGGAGGCTGCCCATGACACCAAGGCAGCATTGTTCAGAGAATGGCATCAAGGGACCCTGGCAAAACTGAAGTCAATAGGAACTTTGACTTCCTATTGGTTGGAGTCATATCTAATGTAATGATTGTTTTTGTTGGAGGGCCTATATTCTGAGCCCAGTACATCGCTGCATCGGTTCCTCAGGTTGCTGTCCTCATCCCAATTCATCCACATCTGCCTCATCACTGCCAGTGCATGGTGGCAGCAGTGTGTATCATTTACAAGATGCACTGTAGCAACTCGCCTAGTTCATAGCACCTTCGAAACCTGCGAGCTGTATCGCCTTCACAAAACAAGGGTGAAACAAGACACTTGGGAACACCGTCACCTGCAAATTCCCCCCTGACTCATTCAACACACTGACTTGGAACTGGATTACGGTTCCTTCACTGTTGCTGGCTCACGATGTTGGAACTCCTTCCCCAACAAATTTATGGACATGCCAATGCCACATGGATGGCAGTGGTTCAACAAGGCAGCTCTCCACAACCAGCTCGAGGGCAATCAAGGATAGGCAATGAATGCTGACTTTATCAACAATGTTTGCATCCCTACTAAAATTGGGAAAACCTCTGTAAGACTACGGAAATACTAGTAAGAACTGTACACTTGTATAAAAAAAAGTATAAAAGCAATTGCCATGGCGATATGGTATAACTGTAGTACAATATCTACAACTGAAACCTGTCACTTCCTGAAATATTTACACGTACGTATGAACTTTATCCACATATTGGGCATGTTTACATAATTGCATTCATGTATTTCTGTTTCAGGCATGGAATGCATGCATAAAGGTAATACAAAATGGAACAATTTAATTAACTCTGGGGTAGATTTGAACTATTCAATGGCTAACCAGTGGAAATATACCAGTGGGCTGATGCTGCGTTAGGCGGTCTGTTTCATTTTGAAGGGTGGACTTTGTCAACTTGGTGCCGGTGAGTAATGGACGGTAAATCCAGCCAGGGTCTGGATGGTGCAGCTTGCGAAGTGGGAGGAGCCTGGGTGGGCAGTGGCCCATATCGTTCTTGTGGAGCCAGGAGGGGCATCTCTGCTCGTCCTGGCTCCATAAACAGTTTTCAGAAATATCCTTCTTTGCGCACCTACTGCTATATCTTCTGATGCAATTGGGAGGCAGGTAAACGTCTGTCAAAATTGCAACTGGACTTATGTACGTCACATAATTGTGATTTGCATATTAAAAAGGGCCCCACCACCTCAAGCAGGTGAGCAGGCCAGCTGCCCACCAAGGATGGCAGTGGCCAAAGTGCTGATCTCAGCCGGTTTTGGACCATAACCACCCTGTTTATACCAGCTCATCAAACTTGGTATCTACCCTCTAGTTTTGGTAGCATTTTTAAAATGCTGTTACACCAGCAAGTCAGGAAGCAAATTCTTATGAAAACAACTGATGCCACATTGATCACTCACTAGCCTATTACATCAGGTTTTGTAATCTGCAAATTCCTCCTTTGTCCTTCTTACGATGTTGGTTAATTTGGTAAGAGTTTCATTTGTCTGTTGTGTCCGGTGTTGATGGTAGATTCCCAGTCTAGTTGATTTGTGCCATTGCTTTGAAGTTCATAGAATTCCTAAAAGAGATAGAAATACGATTGTCTTAGCAATGTAGGATAACATGAATAGAATGCATATTTTGTAGATCACCAAATCATGGCAGACTACTAATCCTGCCATAGTCTGGATAGCACTACTACTTATTACATAAATAATTGAGCATCAAGAGAGCTACACCCCAGTTTTAAAACTGCAGGTTAGCTCCATGGTATCTTTTCAAATGAAGTTATAGCTTTGTTCGTATTACATTTCTCAATGTATTACAATGCAGATAAACTATGTGACTGCGATTGAAATGCTAGAAAGCAAACTGCTTCCTTCAAGTTTATCGGTGGCACGGTGGTTAGCACTGCTGCCTCGCGGCACCAGGGATTCCAGCCTTGGGTGACTATCTGTGTGGAGTTTGCGCATTCTATTCCATCTTGACAAATACATGAATAGGATGGGAATAGAGGGATGTAATAGAATTTGCAGTGCAGAAGAAGGCCATTTGGCCCATGGACTCTGCACCGGCTCTTGGAAAGAGCACCCTACCCAAGGTCAACACCTCCACCCTATACCCATAACCCCACCCAACACTAAGGGCAATTTTGGATACTAAAGGCAATTTAGCATGGCCAATCCACCTAACCTGCACATCTTTGGACCGTGGGAAGAAACCGGAGGAAACCCACGCACACACGGGGAGAATGCGCAGACTCCGCAGTGACCCAAGCCGGGAATCGAACCTGGGACTCTGGAGCTGTGAAACAATTGTGCTATCCACAATGCTACCGTGCTGCCCCAGAAGTGTAGAAGGTTTTAGTTTAGACAGGCATCATGATCGGTGCAGGCTTGGAGGGCCGAAGGTCCTGTGCTGTATTGTTCTTTGTTCTTCTTTCTTTGTCCAAAACTAGCTGCACCATGCACCATGTTGCACTTCTTGAGTTCCCCATTCTCTCTGCTGCTTGACTTAAAGATACAAGTCCATTAAGCACCCATGGATCAAAATGATCATGGCAAAAATAAAGAACAAAGAACAATGCAGAACAGGCCCTTTGCCCTTCAAGCCTGTACCGGTCATGATACCAGCCTTGGCCAAAACCCTCAGCACTTCCTTGTGCCGTATCCCTCTATACCCATCCTATCCATGTATTTGTCAAGATGCAAAAAATGTAATTGATTAAAGTTGAATTGTCCCAGCAGCCATTGAACCCACGACCCCAGGGCATTAGCTGGGCCTCAAGGTGAGTAATGACATTACCACTACACTACCATCTCATCTCAGAAAGAAAGGAGAAATAAGGGAATCAGCAGCAAGGACCCTTCCACCATTGCTTTTAGAATGGCATTTTGCATACTAGCTCCCTCTAAATATAAAAATTTTAATTTCTCCCCTCATTCTTTTGAGTTTTCAATGTCGACAGGAAATACTCAGGGTTTACCAGTCTACTTGTTAACTCCACTGGGAGGCTGAAACGTGACAGAAATTCAGTCTCCGCCATTTCTGGGGTTTCTGACGTACTATATAACTAGACTAGTACTAGACGTACTATATTGGGCAGCACGGTAGCATAGTGGTTAGCACAATTGCTTCACAGCTCCAGGGTCCCAGGTGTGATTCCCAGCTTGAGTCACTGTCTGTGCAGAGTCTGCACATCCTCCCCGTGTGTGCGTGGGTTTCCTCCAGTTTCTTCCCACAGTCCAAAGATGTGCAGGTTAGGTGGATTGGCCATGCTAAATTGCCCTTAGTGTTGGGTGGGGTTACTGGGTTATGGGCATAGGGTGGAGGTGTGGGCTTCGGTAGGGTGCTCTTTCCAAGAGCCAGTGCAGACTCGATGGGCCGAATGGCCTCCTTCTGCACTGTAACTTCTATGATTCTATATAAGGAGAAGACACTCCATTTCCCCTTACAGAACAATTGTATTCGGGATTAGCAATTGTATTCATAAATGCCCCACCTTGTCAACCTGCCACTCGCCTGAGATCCTCAGTTTAAATCACCACTAGTCAGCTCTCCCCCTCAAAGGGCAAAACAGCCTATGGTCATCTGGGACTATGGCGACTTTATCTTTATTAGGGAACCAGACCCAGGATGGGTCTCGTACTCTGGACGCCTTGTCAGCCTGGCTCAAGTGGGATTCAGCCCTTAGCTGAAAGCTGGTATGTCAGGTTAGTTGATAGGCTTGAACATCCAAAAAAAACAATTGCATTCCTTTCTGCTTTAACCACTGCTTCTTGCAAAAACTAGCCATGGAAACAGACAAAGGTCAGCCTGAGTGCACCATGAGATGCGGGAAGGGAATTGAAACTTACAAAGGGGACTGAGTGATGTGCCATCAATGAACACAAAACAAGTAGTGAACATAACTGAGGCTTTAATAAACTAAACAGCAAGTCTCCTGGCCTCTGATCACGAACTGGGTTAGAGGCGGAGACCAGCCACTTTTATACCGAGCCCGAGGGGAGGCGGAGCCATCGGGCAGTGGTTTACCACATTACATGCAATACCGTAGTCGTTTACCACAATACACATATTATATACTACAGTGGTTTACCACATTCACCCCCTGTTAAAAAAAAAGAGTCCAGCGGGAGTGAAGTGGACTTAAAGATCAAGTCTGTCGGGGGCCTTGATCTTCCGCCGTGATCGCCTCAGTCCCGGCTGTGGTGTGGGCACCAGTGTCAAGGCCTGCGCGTCCGAGAGCGTGTTGTCCTCTTCTTCACCCAGTAGTTGAGTCGGTGGAGGGGGGGGGGGGGGCGGTGTATGGGCGGGGGTGGTGGTGATGGTCGCCGGTGGGCCTGCGGGTGACAGTTCATGAAGTAGCTAGGTAGTGGTGGAGGGAAATGGTGTAGGGTCGGGGGTGGTCGCTGGGGAACCTGCAGATGCCAAATCCCGGAGGGAGACTGTGTCCTGTCGCCCGTCATGATGTGCCACGTAGGCATATTGTGGATTGGCATGGAGGAGTAGGACCTTCTCGACGAGGGGATCTGATTTATGACTCCTCGCATGCTTCTGGAGGAGGACTTCCTGGGGAAGGCAAGCATACGTTTGTGAGGGGTCTCATTGGTGGCAGTGCCCAGGAGCGACCGGATGGAGTGGAGCGCATCGGAGACGACCTCCTGCCAGCGGGAGACTGGGAGACTTCTAGACTGTAGAGCCAGGAGGACGGCCTTCCAGACCGTCGCGTTCTCCCCCTCCACCTGTCCGTTGCCACGGGGGTTTTAGCTGGTCGTCCTGCTGGAGGCGATGCCCTTGCTAAGCAGGAACTGATGCAACTCGTCGCTGATGAAGGAGGAATCCCCATCGCTATGGATGTAGGTGGGGAACCCGAACAAGGTGAAAAGACTGTGCAGGGCCTTGATGACGGTGGCAGCGGTCATATCAAGGCATGGGATGGCAAAGGGGAATCGTGGGTATTCATCAACAATATTGAGGAAGTACACGTTACGGTCAGTGGAGGGGAGGGGCCCTTTGAAGTCGAGGCTGAGGCGCTCAAAGGGGCAGGAGGCCTTTACCAGGTGCACCCTGTCTGGCCGATAGAAGTGCGGTTTGCACTCCGCGCAGGCCTGGCAGTCCCTGGTCACGGTCCTGACCTCCTCGATGGAGTAAGGCAGGTTGCGAGCCTTGATAAAGTGAAAAAAAACTGGTGACCCCCGGGTGACAGAGGTCATTGTGGAGGGCCCGAAGTCGGTCTACTTGTGCAGGATAGGGCATCTGGGGGCTCATTGAGCTTCCCAGGTCGATACAAGATATCGTAGCTGTAGGTGGAGAGCTCGATCCTCCACCTCAGAATCTTGTCATTCTTGATCTTGCCCCGCTGTGTATTGTTAAACATGAAGGCAACCGACCGTTGGTCAGTAAGGAGAGTGAATCGCCTGCCGGCCAAGTAATGCCTCCAATGTCGCACAGCTTCTACAATGGCTTGGGCTTCCTTTTCGACGGAGGAGTGTCGAATTTCAGAGGCATGGAGGCTTCGGGATCAGAGGCCAGGAGGCTTTCTGTTTAGTTTATTAAATTGATGTGCCATCAGTGAACACAAGACGAGTAGTGAACGTAACTGAGGCTTTAATAAACTAAACAGAAAGCCTCCTGGCCTCTGATCCCGAACTGGGTCAGAGGCGGAGACCGGCCACCTTTATACCAGGCCCGAGGGGAGGCGGAGCCATTGGGCAGTGGTTTACCACATTACATGCAATACAGTAGCCGTTTACCACAATACACATATTGTATACTACAGTGGTTTACCACACTGAGGTGACCATAATTGGGGTCTGAGGTGGATGATACTGGATCCTCCAACCATCGGGAGTAGACAGGCACCAAAGGTGAGAGTTTGGGGGTGTGCTGGGATCCAGCATCCAGGCAGGCTATGGGGCCCTCATTGTCTGTCTGGCCACAGCTGCGGAAGGATTTCCCCTCCAAATTGGCAATGTTAATTTGGCCTACTGCCAGCTGAATGTTTGGTGGGCTGGGTAAGACCTCTGCTTTCACATCCATGCGTTATCATATCCAAGTGATCGTCAATCACTATATTCCAATCCAGAGTCTGATTATATGATTATCAGCTACGTATCTGGAATAAACTTCCAATTTCACGTTTCATGGTCGGGTTATTTTCCTTAAATCTCAAAGGGTCTGAGAGTGAGACGTAAACATAATCCTCGTGATGTACCATGACAGGAATTGAAATAACTACACACCAGTAACCTTGGGCCAATATGCAACACTTCGATGGTATCTTAATGTAATATGAATTTGCTAATAACTCTTGTTCACATTCATTTAGTTCCATTTATAATACACTATCAGTCTCAGATAGAAGTAATTCGACAGAACAGTGAAGCGGCAAATTCTTTCAGGTTTCACAGGCAAGTTCAAACAGCAAGACATTGTAACAGAGGCAGGACAACTGTGCATCTGGGCCACCTGTCAGTAAATAATAATTAGCACCTTTGGCTTCAACGGGTGAAGTAATGAAGAAACACTTGGAAGATACTGTACACAACCTGTGCTCTTTAGCAATATTAACAAGCTTATCATTTTTTGCAGTTTTTTAATTATTTCTAAGTTGCACTGTGTTCGTATATTGTTCCAGGACCCAACCTGGAAATAAATAACCCCCTCCCTCCTCACTGTTCAAGACCCCGGGTGGATTTCTTTCAATCTGTTATATTGGGCGGGATTTTCTGGCTGTTCACGTCGGTGGGACCTTATGGGCTCACCGACCGCGTACCCCTGCCGTGGGTTTTGCGGTGGCGATGGGTGGGTTCAACCAGAAACCCCGTTGATGATGGCGGGACCAGAAGATCCTGCCACCGGCCACTGCCGAGCCACCCTGCGCCGCTGCAGAACACTGCTCTGCACATGTCACACCAAACGCGGATTAAGGGCAGCACGGCAACACGGTTGGTGTGTTGCCTCCCAGGTGCCAGGGTGCATGATGTCTCAGATCGTGTTTTCGGGATCCTTAAGGGACAGGGGGAGCAGCTCCAAATCGTGGTCCACATAGGTACCAACGACATAGGTAGGAAAAAGGATAGGGATGTAAGGCAGGAATTCAGGGAGCTAGGATGGAAACTTAGATCTAGGACAAACAGAGTTATTATCTCTGGGTTGTTACCTGTGCCACGTGATAGCGAGACGAGGAATAGGGAGAGAGAGGAGTTGAACACGTGGCTACAGGGATGGTGCAGGAGGGAGGGTTTCAGATTTCTGGATAATTGGGGCTCATTCTGGGGTCGGTGGGACCTCTACAAACGTGATGGTCTACACCTGGACCAGAGGGGTACCAATATCCTGGGGGAAAATTTGCTAATGCTCTTCGGGAGGGTTTAAACTAGTTCAGCAGAGGCTTGGGAACCTGAATTGTAGCTCCAGTATACAGGAGGTTGAGAGTAGTGAGGTCATGAGTAAGGTTTCAAAGTTGCAGGAGTGTACCGGCAGGCAGGAAGGTGGTTTAAAGTGTGTCTACTTCAATGCCAGGAGCATCCGGAATAAGGTGGGTGAACTTGCGGCATGGGTTGGTGCCTCGGACTTCGATGTTGTGGCCATTTCGGAGACGTGGGTAGAACAGGGACAGGAATGGTTGTTGCAGGTGCCGGGGTTTAGATATTTCAGTAAGCTCAGGGAAGGTGGTAAAAGAGGGGGAGGGGCGGCATTGTTAGTCAAGGACAGTATTACGGTGGCAGAAAGGTCGTTTGATGAGGACTCGTCTACTGATGTATGGGCTGAGGGTAGAAACAGGAAAGGAGAGGTCACCCTGTTAGGGGTTTTATATAGGCCTCCGAAAAGTTCCAGAGATGTAGAAGAAAGGATTGCAAAGATGATTCTGGATAGGAGCGAAAGCAACAGGGTAGTTGTTATGGGGGACTTTAACTTTCCAAATATTGACTGGAAACGCTATAGTTCGAGTACTTTAGATGGGTCTGTTTTTGTCCAATGTGTGCAGGAGGGTTTCCTGACACAGTATCTAGATAGACCAACGGGAGGCGAGGCCATATTGGATTTGGTACTGGGTAATGAACCAGGACAGGTGTTAGATTTGGAGGTAGGTGAGCACTTTGGTGATAGTGACCACAATTCGATTAAGTTTACTTTAGTGATGGAAAGGGATAGGTATATACCGCAGGGCAAGAGTTATATCTGGGGGAAAGGCAATTATGATGCGATGAGGCAAGACTTAGGATGCATCGGATGGAGAGGAAAACTGCAGGGGATGGGCACAATGGAAATGTGGAGCTTGTTCAAGGAACAGCTACTGCGTGTTCTTGATAAGTATGTACCTGTCAGGCAGGGAGGAAGTGGTCGAGCAAGGGAACCGTGGTTTACTAAAGCAGTCGAAACACTTGTCAAGAGAAAGGAGGCTTAGGAAAGATGAGACATGAAGGTTCAGTTAGGGCGCTCGAGAGTTACAAGTTAGCTAGCAAGGACCTAAAGAGAGAGCTAAGAAGAGCCAGGAGGAGACATGAGAAGTCTTTGGCAGGTAGGATCAAGGATAACCCTAAAACTTTCTATAGATATGTCAGGAATAAACGAATGACTAGGGTAAGAGTAGGGCCAGTCAAGGACAGTAGTGGGAAGTTGTGCTTGGAGTCCGAGGAGATAGGAGAGATGCTAAATGAATATTTTTTGTTAGTATTCACACAGGAAAAAGACAATGTTGTCGAGGAAAATACTGAGATTCAGGCTACTAGACTAGAAGGGCTTGAGGTTCATAAGGAGGAGGTGTTAGCAATTCTGGAAAGTGTGAAAATAGATAAGTCCCCTGGGCCGGATGGGATTTATCCTCAGATTCTCTGGGAAGCTAGGGAGGAGATTGCTGAGCCTTTGGCTTTGATCTTTAAGTCATCTTTGTCTACAGGAATAGTGCCAGAAGACTGGAGGATAGCAAATGTTGTCCCCTTGTTCATGAAGGGGAGTAGAGACAACCCCAGTAACTATAGACCAGTGAGCCTTACTTCTGTTGTGGGCAAAATATTGGAAAGGTTTCTAAGAGATAGGATGTATAATCATCTGGAAAGGAATAATTTGATTAGAGATAGTCAACACGGTTTTGTGAAGGGTAGGTCGTGCCTCACAAACCTTATTGAGTTCTTTGAGAAGGTGACCAAACAGGTGACCTTTTCCTCACAAACCTTATTGAGTTCTTTGAGAAGGTGACCAAACACGTGGATGAGGGTAAAGCAGTTGATGTGGTGTATATGGATTTCAGTAAAGTGTTTGATAAGGTTCCCCACGGTAGGCTACTACAGAAAATACGGAGGCATGGGATTCAGGGTGATTTAGCAGTTTGGATCAGAAATTGGCTAGCTGGAAGAAGACAAAGGGTGGTGGTTGATGGGAAATGTTCAGACTGGAGTCCAGTTACTAGTGGTGTACCGCAAGGATTTGTTTTGGGGCCACTGCTGTTTGTCATTTTTATAAATGACCTGGAAGAGGGCGTAGAAGGATGGGTGAGTAAATTTGCAGATGACACTAAATTTGGTGGAGTTGTGGACAGTGCGGAAGGATGTTACAAGTTACAGAGGGACATCAATAAACTGCAGCGCTGGGCTGAGTGGTGGCAAATGGAGTTTAATGCAGAAAAGTGTGAGGTGATTCATTTTGGAAGGAATAACAGGAAGACAGAGTACTGGGCTAATGGTAAGATTCTTGGCAGTGTGGATGAGCAGAGAGATCTCGGTGTCCATGTACATAGATCCCTGAAAGTTGCCACCCCGGTTGAGAGGGTTGTTAAGAAGGCGTAGTGTGTGTTAGTTTTTATTTGTAGAGGGATTGAGTTTCGGAGCCATGAGGTCATGTTGCAGCTGTACAAAACTCTGGTGCGGCTGCATTTGGAGTATTGCGTGCAATTCTGGTCGCCGCATTATAGGAAGGATGTGGAAGCATTGGAAAGAGTGCCGAGGAGATTTACCAGAATGTTGCCTGGTATGGAGAGAAGATCTTATGAGGAAAGGCTGAGGGACTTGAGGCTGTTTTCGTTAGAGAGAAGAAGGTTAAGAGGTGACATAATTGAGGCATACAAGATGATCAGAGGATTGGATAGGGTGGACAGTGAGAGCCTTTTTCCTCGGATGGTGATGTCTAGCACGAGGGGACATAGCTTTAAATTAAGGGGAGATAGATACAAGACAGATGTCAGAGGTCGTTTCTTTACTCAGAGAGTAGTAAGGGAGTGGAATGCCCTGCCTGCAACAGTAGTGGACTCGCCAACACTAAGGGCATTCAAATGGTCATTGGATAGACATATGGGCGATAAGGGAATAGTGTAGATGGGCTTTAAAGTGGTTTCACAGTTCGGCGCAACATCGAGGGCCGAAGGGCCTGTACTGCGCTGTAATGTTCTATGTTCTATGTAGCACAACTGGCTAGCACTGTGGCTTCACAGTGCCAGGGTCCCAGGTTTGATTCCCTGCTGGGTCACTGTCTGTGCGGAGTTTGCACGTTCTCCCCGTGTCTGCGTGGGTTTCATCCGGGTGCTCGCGTTTCCTCCCATTGTCCAAAGACGTGCAGGTTAGGTGGATTGGCCATGATAAATTGCCCTTAGTGACCAAAAAAGGATAGGAGGGGTTATTGGATTCCGGGGATAGGGTGGAATGAGGGCTTAAATGGGTCGGTGCAGACTCAATGGGCCGAATGGCCTCCTTCTGCACTGTAGGTTCTATGTTCTAAGTGTCCGCCTTGCTCCATCCAGTTTGCAAATATAACCCTGATCGTCCAATTGCTTTTCATTTTAATTCTCCACCTTGCGTCTACTCTGATCTTTCTGCCATTGGTCTCCTGCTGTGTTTCAGTCATCATCAACCACATCAAAGAGAGTTAAGTGCATTTCAATTGCACCCCTTCACGCTTGAGTGATTTTGAAATGCAGAGCTGGAAATTGACAGCACTTAACTCTCTTTGATGTGGTTGATGTTTGCAAACATTATGGTTACAGCACTTAGAGTGAATCAGATGAATGAATCAAGGCTCACAGCTGTTTTGTGGAAGCAGTCAATCACAGCCCAGTACCAGAAATGAATGAATGGTTTGAAGCTAATGGATCTGAGGGGTTTAAACACAGGTCACAGTTTTTCTCTTTCCAGGAATGGACACTTGGCGCTACCACATGAGTGTTACAACTGTAATTTTCTTCACTGCACTGTCTGGACTGCCCTGTAGCTTCGAGACAGAAGTCTCTTTTTTGAGGGAGGGGTTATCTGGGGGCCTTTAGTTAGGGCGGCTCTGAGGGTGGGTCCCTTTAGTTAGGGGTCCGTGTGGGAGTTGCTTTAATTAGGAGAACCCCGTCCCTTTAGTTAGGAGGTTCCTTTAATTAGGAGATCACTGTCCCTATAGTTAGGGGTCTCTGGGGGGTGGGGGTTCCTTTAGTTAGGGGTCTCTGGGGGGGGGGGGGGTTCCTTTAGTCAGGGAGTCCCTGTGGGGCGGGTTCCCTTTAGGTAGGTGGTGTCTGGGGGGTGGGTGGGGGTAAGCATATCTGGCATTGTTGCAGGGGAGGGTGGTCCTCGGTGGACTTTGGGGCCAACCCTCTTAAGGGGTTACCCCCTTGGCCCACGTCGCGCTCCACCACGTCAGGGCCACGTTTGTCTATATCTGTTGCAATCCACGCCCATCTGATTCCCGTCCCAGAGGACCGGAAAATCACGCGAGCCCAGAGAATCTGGCGGCCGGCCCACCAAGTGGATGCATCCTCCCACTGGCGTCCGGCAAGAACCCCAATCCTGTTGCAAGCGGGGCAGTTGGAGCATTGCAGTCGGTTTGGTACCCGGCGCAAACCTCGGACGTCGTAAATGAACGTGATTGTCAATTCAGATTCTTTGGAACAAACTTCATTTGAGTAGGTGGGCTTGGCCTTCATAAACTTGTCTGCAGTACAGAAATACAAGATTTTAAAACTGTTTTTGAATTTCAACTGAAGTGTTCTTTCAAAACAAAAGTTACAGACACGACAATTCGTTGATCAGAATAAAATAAAAAATATGGTCTGGATTCTCGGCGTGTGTCCGCCATTGGAATTGTTGAACAGGTTTGAGGTTCCCTCAGCTTATTTGGATGAGAGTGGGGGGGGAGGCTACGGGATGAATGAGTTGACTAGCTATGGCACTGTGGTACTGGAAACCATTCGAGTTGGGGGAAGCACATAAGGATGGCAGTGGTAGTAGGGAACAGTATAGTAAGGATGATTAGACCCTCTCCAGTATAGAATGAGGCCATTCAGCCCATCAAATCTGCACTAACCCTCTGAAAGAGCATCCTATCTAGGCCCACTCCGCCACCTTATCCCCATAACTGCACCTAACCTGCACATCCCTAGACACTAAGGGGCAATTTATCATGGCACCTAACCTGCACATCTTTGGATTGTGGGAGGAAACCGGAGCACCCGGAGGAAACCCGCGCAGACACGGGGAGAATGTACACACTCCATACAGACATCACCCGAGGTCAGAATCGAACTGGGTCCCTGGCGCGATGAAGCAACAATGCTAACCACTGTGCCACTGTTTTCTGCATCAAAGAGCCAGAGTCCAGATGGCTGCGTTGCCTGCCTGGTGCCAGGATTCGGCACATCTGCTCCGAGCTGAAGAGGAATTTGCAGTGGGAGGGGGAGGATCCCGTTGTCATGGTCCACGTAGGTAATAATGACATAGGTAGAACATGGAAAGAGGTTCTGCATGGCGAGTTTGAGGAGCTAGGTACTAATTTAAACAGAACATCCAAGGTTATAATCTCTGGATTAGTGCCTGAACTGTGTGTAAATTGGCATAGGGCACATAAAATTATAGAGATGAATACATGGCTCAAAGACTGGTGTGGGAGAGGCGGCTTTCAGTTCATGGGCCACCTGCATCAGTGCTGGGGAAAGTGGGGGCAGTGCCGCTGGGACGACCCACATCTGAACTGTGCTGGGACCGGTGCTCTTACAAACTACATGACTAGGATGTAGAGCGGGCTTTAAACTAAATAGCGGGGGGGGGGGGGGGGGGGGGGGGATGGTTCTGGAGAGGGGATACGTCGGCTTACAAAGGATACAGGAGCACTGCAAGGCAGCTATTTAGGTGACGATACCCAGAGTGCGACAGCAAGGGACAGAGTGTACAAACAGTAAAAAAACACAGGAAACAGGGTCGGGGGAATGGTAAAAAAAATGTAAAATGAATTGGTCTTTACTTAAATGCACGTAGTATTCAGCAAAAGATAAATGCATTAACGGCACAAATTGAGGTTAATGGGGTTTATCTTATAGCCATTGCAGAGACGTGGTTACAAGGAGATCAAAACTGGGAACTAAATATTCAGGGGTATGTGAACCTTTGTACAGACAGGCAGGAAGGAAAGGGTGGTGGGTAGCTTTGTTAGTACGACATGGAATAAGTATGATAGAAAGAAATGATCTTGGGTGATGACGTGGAATATCTATGGGTGGAAATAAGAAATAACAAGGGGAAGAAAACACTGTGGGTGTAGTCTATAGGACCCCTAACACTAGCTATATTGTAGGACGGAGCATAAATAAGGAGATAATGAGGGCATGTAAAAAAGTACATTAACCATGGAGGACTTTACTCTTCATGTGGATTGGGAAAATCAAATTGGCAAAGGTAGCCAATAGGGAGAATTCATAGTGTATTTGGGACAGTTTCCTAGAACAATATGTTGTTCTCGGGCAGCACGGTAGCACAGTGGTTAGTACTGTTGCTTCACAGCCCCAGGGACCCTGGTTCGATTCCCGGCTTGGGTCACTGTCTGCGGAGAGTTTGCACGTTCTCCCCATATCTGCGTGGGTTTCCTCTGAGTTCTCCCTCGGTGTACCCGAACAGGTGCCGGAATGTGGCGACTAGGGGCTTTTCACAGTAACTTCATTGCAGTGTTAATGTAAGCCTACTTGTGACAATAAAGATTATTATTATTATTGTGGATCCAACCAGGGATCAGGCTACTTTAGATCCGGTAATGTATAATGAGGCATGTTTAATAAACAATCTCAGAGTAAACAGTGACCAAAACATGGTAAAATTTAGCCTGTACTGGTCATGATACCACCCTTGGCCAAAACCCTCAGCAGTTCCTTGTGCCGTATCCCTCTATACCCATCCTATCCATGTATTTGTCATGATGCCTTTTGAATGCCGTTAATGTATCTGCTTCCACAATCTTCCTTGGCAACGCGTTCCAGGTACTCACTACCCTCTGTGTAAAAGACCTGCCTCGCACATCTCCTCTAAACTTTGCCCATGGACCTTAAACATAAGCCCCCTGGTGACTGACCTCTCCATCCTAGGAAAGAATGCCTGCCCATCCATTCTATCCATGTCCCTCCTAAACTTATAGACCTCTATCAGGTCATCCCTTAACCTCTGTTGTTCTAATGAAAACAGTCAGAGTCTATTCAGCCTCTCCGCATAGCTAACACGCTCCAGGCCAGGCAACATCCTAGTAAATCTCCTCTGCACCATCTCCAAAGCCTCCACATCCTTCTAATAGTGTGGCGACCAGAACTGTGCGCAATATTCCAAGTGCAGTGTAAGTAGCAAGTATTCCAAGTGAAGAAGAAGGATTCTAAGAAGGAAGTTAAAATATTATTAAACTGGGCAGCCCTGCTGCCTCACGGCGCCGAGGTCCCAAGTTCGATCCTAGCTCTGGGTTACTGTCCATGTGGAGTTTGCACATTTTCCCCGTGTTTGCGTGGGTTTCGTCCCCACAACCCAAAAGATGTGCAGGGTAGGTGGATTGGTCACGCTAAATTGCCCCTTAATTGGAAAAAATGAATTGGGTACTCTAAATTTTTTTTAAAAATAGTATTAAACTGAAAGAGTAAACATACAACGTGCCAAAGATTAGTGGTAAGCCAGAGGAATGGAAAGTTTTAAAAACTAACAAAGGATGACCAAAAAATAATCATGAGGGAGAAGACAAACTCCTCGCAAGTAATATAAAAATGGACAGTAAGAGTTTATTGAAATATATAAAAAGGAAGAGAGAGGCCAAAGTGAACATAGGCCCCTTAGAGTGAGACTGGGAATATCATAATGGGAAGCCAGGAAATGGCAGAGAGTTAAAAAAATACTTTGTGTCAGTGTTCACGGTAGAAGACACTAATAACACCAAAAATACTAAATATTCAAGGAACAAAAAGGAGTGGAGGAAATAAATACAATAACTTTCACGAGAGAAAAAGTCCTAGGGAAACTCATGGGGCAAAAGGCCAACAAGTCCCCTGGACCTGGTGGGTTGTATCCTGAGATATTAAAGGAAGTAGCTAAGAGATAGTGGAAGCACTGGTAGTAATCTTCCAAGAATCCTTAAATTCTGAAAAAGTCCCAGAGGATTAGAAAGCTGCCAATGTAACACCCTTATTCAAAAAGAGAGGGAGACAAAAACGAGGTAACTATAGGTTAGTGAGCTTAAAATCTGTCATTAGCAAAATGTTAGTGTCCATTATAAAGGTTGTGATAGCAGAGCATTTAGAAATGCATAATACAATCAAACAGAGTCAGCATGGCTTCATGAAGGGGAAATCATACCTGACAAATTTATTAAAAATCTTTGAGGTGGCAATGAACAGGATAGATGCAGGAGAACCAGTAAATATAATCTACTTGGTTTTCCAAAAAGCGTTCGATAAGGTACCGCACAAAAAGCTACTTAATGAGAGCCGATGATGTTGGGTGTAGTACATTAGCATGGATAGAGGATTGGCTGATTAACAGAAGTCAGAGGGCGTGATCTTCCCAAATGGGAATAAAGTCCCCCAGCGAGCTGGTTTAGCCGCATGTTTCCTGACACTCGCAGTACTGAGAAACGCACGGCTATTCAACGCTACTCGCATTGAACAAGGGGCCTAAATGGGGAACGCACGGCCAAGGCCGCACGCACATAGCCCTGTTTTTTTACAATGGGAGAGCTGTGCTCACCTGAGCTCCCCATTGCAGCAAGAGATCGGGACGCCATTTTTAAATGGTGTCCCGATCTCCAAGGCCCACAAAAGAAAATCCCAGACCTCCCCCCCAGTCGGAAGGGTCCCCGGCACCCCCACCCCCACCCCCAATGGACACAACCCTGGCCCAATTGCGCACATGCATAAAATGCCAGCTTGGCACCCTGGCAGAGCCAGCTTGGCAGTGCCCCACCAAGACAGTGCCAGGATGGCACCCAGGTGACACTGGCAGGGTGTCAGGCTTGCAGTGCGAGGGTGACCAGGTGGCACCAGCAGTGCCAGGGCACGATCCTGTCCAAAGGGCACGCAGCTGGAGGTCTTCGATCCCCTGGAGACCCCGTTGAGTGGCATTCCACCTGCTCCCCGTTTGTGGGGACAAAGAACAAAGAACAAAGAACAAAGAAATGTACAGCACAGGAACAGGCCCTTCGGCCCTCCAAGCCCGTGCCGACCATACTGCCCGACTAAACTACAATCTTCTACACTTCCTGGGTCCGTATCCTTCTATTCCCATCCTATTCATATATTTGTCAAGATATATTTGTCAAGACCAACACCAAATGGCACTCGCCCAAGGGGATTGAATCCCAAAGCCTCAGGTACCTCGGGAATCTGCACTTTAGAGTGAGGCTTACTGCCTCGCTCGAATATGCAGATTTGCCAAAAGGTGACCCCGTGGATTCATCTTGCAACGTCACGCGATATTGCATTGTATCTTGCGAGGCATTGCGAGCCGGGTGGATCCCGGGAGCGTGGTCTCCTGGCTTTCACCGGCCACGCTGCACCGCAGCGAGATGTTTTTCCGGGACAGCGTGGCCATATGATCATGCCCAGAGAGTTGGAATAAGAGGCACATTTTCAGGATGGCAACCTGAATAATGGAGCGCCACAGGGATCAGTGCTGGGACCACAATTATTAACAGTACATATTTCACTTGGATGAGGGAAGTGAATGTACTATTGCTAAGTTTGCAGGTGACACAAAAATAGGTGTTAAGGCAAGTGATGGGGATGATACAGAGTCTACAGAGGGATATAAACAGGTTGGGTGAGTGGGTAAAAATTGGACAGACACAAAAAGGCAGCACGCAAGTTCAGCAAGTAATTGGGAAGGCAAATGGAATGGTGGCCTTTATTTCAAAGGGAATGGAGCATAAAAATAGGGAAATCCTGCTGAAGCTATACCAGGCACTAGTTAGACCACACTTGGGAAACTGTGAACAGATTTGTTCCCTTTATCTAAGGAAAGATAGACTGGCATTGGAGGCAGTCCAGAGAAGATTGACTCGGTTGATCCCGGATATGGAGGGATTTTCTTATGAGGAGAGGCTGAGTAGGTTGGGACTGTACTCATCGGAGTTAAGAAGAATGAGAGGATGTCTCACCTTGTGGGAGAGTCTAGGGCAAGAGGGCATACTCTTAGAGTAAGGGGTCACCCATTTAAGATAGTGATGAGGAGGAATTTATTCTCTCAGAGGGTAGTGAATCCATGGAATTCCTTACCACAGAGAGATGCAGAGGCTGGGCCCTTAAGTATGTTCAAGGCTGAGATAGACAGTTTTTTAATCAGCAAGGGAATTAAGTGCTATGAGAAGATGGGAAAGTGGAGTTAAGGATTATCGCATCTGCTCACGGTCAACGATCTTGTACGGCGGACGGAGCAGATTCGATGGGCTGAATGGCCTATTTCTGCTCCCACGTCTTAGGGTTAAAACAGTTTTCATTTGATCTCACTGTGTACGTACCATGAAGGGAATCCAGCTGTTAACGTACATAAACAGAATTCAGAACTAATTGAAGTTGCATTGAACAAGTAGCATCTGATAAAAGTGGGACCTCAGTTTTTAAAATGTGAAGTCACAACTTGGCACACCGGCTAAAAATAACATTGTAATTGCACTGCACATTAGGGACCAGATCTAACATTAGTCACGGAATCAGAGAATCACAGAAAGCTTACAGCACTGCAAGCGGCCACTTGCCCCATTGAGTCTGTGATAGCAGAAACATTGTGAAAAATAACCCTGCAGTTTACGGCACTTCAGGTGCACATTACGAAGCCGCATACGTAGCACGAGAAGGCAGTGACCGAATGGCCCAATTGAATGTAACTTCTGGTCGAACGCTTTGGAAACAGTCAAGAGCTGTCTTTTGTTGAACATTCTTTCCTGTTAATTCTTAGAGCAAAGGATTGTGTACTTTGAAACCCGGCTAACACCTTTGAGTCAGCACATCAGTGCAGTCACTATGGGTCGTTGCGCGCGAAACCCATCTCCCAGCTGTCAAAAAGTTAAAATGGAAAGCCTCTTGTCGGTGGGAGAGTCTCGGGAATGGTTTATTCTCTAAAGTCATTCTCCTTCCCGGATGAATCGGGTTAGTTTTCTCTTGACAGAATCAGTTGTCCCTGCCTGGGGAAATTAATCTTTCTGACGGTTAAAAAAAAAACCAAATTTATAAATAAACTGCATTCACTCAGGACTGGTTATGTTTAAATTACAATAGAGAGCAAAAACAGGATTGGTGCAATCCAATTCTAAAGTCATCCTGACGCAGGGTGTACAACGTTTTATTTTTAAAAGGGTGTAAGACAAAGCGCTGAGCATTCAGATTAATTACTAATTAGCTCAACTCATTATTTTGTGCCAGTAACGTGCTGGCGATGCCCAATTGTTATAACCCACAAGTGTCTTACGGGGTTTGAGCAATTAACTTCCCCATGAATTTTGCAGAATATGAGCTCCCCTGTTGTGGGGGTGAGGAACCTCTAAACAATGTGCAGTTGGATGGTATATAAAGTCTGACATATATATATATATAAAGGCAGACCCAGTTGTGATCTACCGTGTGATGTACATAATTGTTACTGTAAATGTAGCACAGTGGGTAGCACTGTTGCTTCACAGCTCCAGGGTCCTAGGTTCGATTCCCGGCTTGGGTGTCAGTGTGGATTTTGCACGTTCTCCTTGTGTCTGCGTTGGTTTCCTCCAGGTGCTCCGGTTTTCTCCCACAAGATGGCAATTTGGACATTCTGAATTCTCCCTCTGTGTACCCGAACAGGCAGAATGTGGCGACGAGGGACTTTTCACAGTGACTTCATTGCAGTGTTAATGTAAGCATACTTGTGACAATAAAGATTATTGTAATAAACTAAAGCTTCTTTGAACTACTCTGTGTGGACTCCTTCGTGGCCTTGTAAAACCAATGTTACTAAAAAGTATCACACATTAATTATTTGTCTGAAGCCACAGAGTCAGGCTTGAGAGCCAAACTCTACAATGCTCCAGTACATTATGGAGGAATGGGATATGGATTTACGTCCAGGTCACACGGTGAGTTCCAACATGTAGAGTTGCCAGGCGGTCATATCAGTTATGCAGTGAAAACTGAAAATAAACCTCGTCCCCTCTCCAAACAATGCCCCCTTTGCTCCCTGTTACTGCACAGCATTGAAAGGAGAGTGAATAGCAGTGAGTCTTCCAGTTTTATCACAGGTGTGGCGGCTGTGGGCAGAAACTCAAAGCTCATAATGCGGCAAGTCCACAGCAAGCCTCAGATGCGGATGAAGTCTTTCCTTAGACTTACAAATATCATTGTTATAGAATCAAAATTCATGGTGTGGTTTGCTGTTAAGCTGATGAAAATTAGGCAAACTCTGTAAAGGTTGTGGAATCGAAACAGCCAGTTTATCGATCACTCAGAGGGTGAAAATAGAAATCTACCCAATAATTTCTCAGTCCTCAGCCAGTTCTTCCTTGACTTTCCTACGATGCTTGAATATAACCTGTTAGATCTTGGCACTGGATTCCCCATTAGCTGCATTAACCTCTCTCATACTTCCCTTATATGGATTGTTATGACATCCTGGGTCAGTGCCAATTGCACTTGACCCGGAGTCGCAATTCGGTTCTAATTAACTTTTATTTTAGAATATCCGAGGTCTTCGGCTAGTCAATAACTACAGTCACCAGCACATTTGCAAATTTAAACACAATTAACTTTTTTTATCGTTGACAATAATTAACTATAATTAAATAGGTAACAAATACAACTGGTTAACTACTACCAGCCAATCTCAAACCATTTTAACTCACCCCACCCTCTACACACACAGACAAACACAGAGGGGAAAGAGGAGTGTAAAATAATGATGAAAGTAAAAGGTTAAGAGTCTTTGTTTCAGATGGGCAACTTCCAGTTAGTTTCTTCTCCAGTCAAACTTTCAGATGGACGTTACCTTTCCTTTCATTCACGCAAATAGCAGGCAGCCAGCATTCAAGAGAGTGAGAGTGAGAGAGCGGGCTTCTGCCTTCATGCATTAGGCAGCAGAGCAGAGAGAGAGGGCTGGATTCTCCACATCCCTACGCCAAAATCGTGGCCGGCGCAGGAGCGGAGAATCCATTTTCCCCGCAAGGAATCAGGACCGGCGTCAGTTCCCCGATTCTGCAAACCCCGGAAAGCGGCATATCCCCCCCTGCAACCTACCCAGGGCCATTGCCAGAGGCCCGCTCTGCCCCCGATCAACCGAAGTCCCAACAGCGTGGAACTAATGTGCTCCAGCTGGTCGGGATACTCAGGTACTCAGTCCGCGGCCACCCTGGTCGGGGGCGGGCCAATCGGAGGGCGGTGCCTTATAGGCGGCCTGTAAATGCTTGTGCGGGCTTTAAGGGTCGGGTGCGCGGCTGATTGGGGGGGTTTGTTTTTGGGTCCAGCTCTGTGGGTCCGGGTCCGCCATGGAGCACGGCTGGAGGCCGCGGCCGTGCGCATGCGCGGTCTCCGACCCGGAAGTGCGGGGGCCCGTATCTGCAGCAAAAGCTGCGAGAGCTACTCCGGGGCCCTGCTAGCCCCCTGCAGGGCTAGGAACGCATGTTTCTTTGATGCCAGTGTTTCTGACGTGAAACTCTACCGATTTGATGCCGGCGTGGGGACATAGTCCCAATAATGGAGAATCCATCCCAGAGAGTTGCTTCCACCATTAGGCTCCAGTGGTTTCGCTTGAATTCTCTGAAAAATCACACCTGACAGGAAACGGTCGCTGTCATTTGCCAGGTAGAATACTGTCCCTGACCAATTCATTAGCCACTAGCCAATCAATCTAAACTAACCCCTCCAATCTCTTGACTGTCATAAAGTCTGAGTTCTGCCCAAAATCCAAAATTTTATAACACAGTACACTCTTGAGTTCTTTACTTCCTCTGCTCGACTTAAAGGTATGTCGCCATTAATGATGGATAGGCCAAAAATGATAAAGACAATATATTAAAAATAACTAAGGGAATCAGCAGGAAGGGCCCTTATAGGATTATAATATTTCTCATTGAACTTCTTACCAACTTAGGGTTTACCACCTTCCCAATATCCATCCCTTCTGTGGACATTTGTATCCTGGCAATTTCTATGTTTACTCTCCTCACCATTCTCTCCTCTCAGGGACTTCACCTCATTACATTTCTTATTAACATATTTGCAGGACAGTTCGTTTCTCCTTTATAAGCCTGAGGAAAGTGGACTGACACCTAACTTCAGTCTGGTTTTTCATAGATAACTAAGGATACCATGGACTCTGGTTTTGGAACATGCCAAAATCATAATTTGGTCAATGATGAGTATTATACATGTGGTGGACTGCATGTTCTAAATAGCGTGACGTTTTGGACTGAACTGAACAGACAACACCTTTCAAAATAACTGCTATTAACAACAAGGTACAACAATGATTACTGACATGGATCAAATAGCACTAGCCCATAATATTTTCCACTGGCATCAGTAATTTCAACGCATATCAGGACTTGATTATTCATTGAACAAGGAATAAGAACAACAGCCGTTCACATAATCCACAAGTCAAAAAGGAGAGGGGATTACGTAGACAGGACTTTCCAATTTATCATTTTTTTGGAACATCAAGCCCCATATAATACCTTACTTATACTGGGCTGGCTGGAAACTATAATTAAAGATTATGATGTTTGGTCGCTTGTCAGAATCTTGAAGTTGGAAAATTATCCCAAAGAATTTACCCAGTAAGTGACGGAGCTCGACAGACAAAAACATCCCAGATTCAATTCCCATTCTGTGTTGAGTTAACTGGTCCCTTTGGTAAGGCTGATATAATTTGCCTTAGAACTCCTGGGGTTCAGGAGTGATAATAAGTTTGGGGAGTTCGCGTCCTGGCTAACCAGGGCTTCCCGTTGGCATCATGACCGTGCAGGCAGTCAGCACAGTTACTTTTTCCAATGTCCAGGCACCAAGAATCACTGGGCCGGGTGTCAAATAGGCAAACAACGTGCATGCAGAAAGGATGAACAGCTTGACGAATGCCACTGCCCCCATTCACACACAATGGGCGCAAAACGTCATTTGGACATAATGATGAGCACTTATGCATCATTAGGTTGGCTCAAGTAGAACAGGAAAAAAATGTGGGAACAGTCATTTAAGTTGCTGAGTGAAATGTGGGAGGAGGTAATTTTGAAAACGGTCACCTGTCAGATATGCATTGCAGGTTCAGCAAATGACACAGCTCCAACACTTATCGGGAGGCATCTTGGGATGATGCAAAGCCGTTTCTGCCCAATGCAGCCTTGCCACTTGCTGCAATGATAGTTTGATGGCTAATTTCTCATTTTCATTCCACTTTCACCAAACCGCCGTCTCATAATAATTAGAAATTAAATCATGAAAGGCCGATGGTTACTCGTAAGGCCGACCGGTGGGGTGCGGGGCGGGATTCAATTGTAAAAACGGAATTGACAATTGAAGCACTAATTTAAGATTCCAATTTTATTGTCACGTGGCTTAGCTGGAAAGGGTAAACTTTCTCTCCACTCACACTCGTTCCACCTTAAGAGGGGCACAAATGTTTGCTTTGAAATGAAACATACATGAGGCTTGCTGGGAAGCAGACTTTCACCAGCAGTATTCTTCATTGATGTTTGATGCGGGGTGGCACTGTGGTTAGCACTGCTGCCTCATAGCGCCAGAGACCCGGGTTCAGTTCCGACCTCGGGTGGCTGTCCGTGTGGAGTTTGCATGTTCTCCCCGTGTCTGCGTGGGTTTCCGCCAGGTGCTCGGGTTTTCCCCTACAGTCCAAAGATGTGTAGGTTAGGTGGATTGACCATGCTAAAATTGCCCCTTAGTGCCGAACGGTTAGGTGAGATTACGGGGATGGGGTAAGGGAGCGGCCTAGGACGGGTGGTCTTTCAGAGGGTCTGTGCAGACTCGATGGGCCGAATGGCCTTCTTCTGCACTGTAGGCATTCTGTACCAGCTGTTGGAATACATCCCTCTGGTTCATGTAGGTCACTTCATCAGGGGTCCAAGTGGCAAGATGTGGACAAAACTGTGCAGCTTTGGTTAATGTGATGCTGGTCAGTTGCAAAAACATTGAAGTTATTACAGAAAACTGACTTAGACTGGATATGTCACCAGTGATTTCCTAAACCTGCACAATACGCAGAAACCAAAAGGAATGGTGCTTTTGATCTTTGGGGTTGGTGTGTAGCAGTTTGGTCATGTGAATGATTCGCGGACTTTGACATTGGTTGCATAAACGCTATGGCAAAATTCAAGACATGAGCTTGTCTAAGAAATTGATAAACATGCCACACTCACTGAGTTGGGAATCACTGGCCCCAGGCACATGGTAGGAGGTCTGGCTGGGCTTCTCTTTCTGGCTGTGAATAGCGAGGGATAGAACATAAAGAAAGCAGAGGGAGGAAGTCAGGTTTTAAACCACAATGTTGCACAGGTAGTCAAAAAACAAAAGGTTGCAAGAAGGTTGAAATGCATTAAGACCAGCATTAGAAGTCAAGCAAAACAACCAACCAGAAGGCATTGTATATTCATTATTTCTGCATCACTACCTGAAGTCTAGTCGTACTAATTGAATCAATTGCCATTCTGTATGTTCACTCTCTATTTCATAATTTATATCAAAGTTTGCCAGAGTTTTGTTCAGTTCAGTTCTGGAGAGACAGAAGGGCTACAGAAGCAAGAGATGTTTCCTTCATGAGAAAAGTGATTTCACTTTGAAAGTACCAGATTGGTTGTAAAAGATTCTGCGGTGCCCTCAGGATATCAAAGGTGCTATATAGAGGCAGGTATAAAAGTAAGATGTTCAGACTTCTTCTGGAAGTAACCAATACCTCTGCACTCAAGCTGATTCTATCATAGATCTGAAGTTTGTAAAAGTTTCATTCACCTCATCAAGTATGGGGTGGCACCAATAAGACTTGTGAGGCTGAATGCAGGGTCAGGAGAGGTCACCTAGTCACATCTTTGCATTCATTTGTTCGGCTGCAGTTAGTTACTCGCTATATCTTCATATTAAAGCTATATTGCACGCTAAGCTGAAACCCTCCTCCATACCTTTGTTACCTCTAGGCTTGACTACTTCAATGCATTCCTGGCCAGGCTCCTATGCCCGACCCTTCACAAACTTGAGGTCATCCAAAACTCTGTTGCCAGTACCCTAACTCACTCCATGGGCGAGATTCTCCGACCCCCCGCCGGGTTGGAGAATCGCCGGGGGCTGGCGTGAATCCCGCCCCCGCCGGTTGCCGAATTCTCCTGCACCGGAGATTCGGCGGGGGCGGGAATCGCGCCGCGCCGGTTGGCAGGCCCCCCCCCCCAGCGTTTCTCCGGCCCGGATGGGCCGAAGTCCCGCTGCGGGAATGCCTGTCCCGCCGGCGTGGATTAAACCACCTGTCTTACCGGCGGGACAAGGCGGCGCGGGCGGGTTCCGGGGTCCTGGGTGGGGGCGCGGGGCGGGGCGATCTGGCCCCGGGGGGTGCCCCCACGGTGGCCTGGCCCGCGATCGGGGCCCACCGATCCGCGGGCGGGCCTGTGCCGTGGGGGCACTCTTTTCCTTCCGCCTTCGCCATGATCTCCACCATGGTGGAGGCGGTAGAGACCCCCTCCACTGCGCATGCGCGGGGATGCCGTGAGTGTCCGCTAACGCTCCCGCGCATGCGCCGCCCGGCAGTGTCATTTCCGCACCAGCTGGCGGGGCACCAAAGGCCTTTCCCGCCAGCTGGCGGGGCGGAAATCAGTCCGGCGCGGGCCTAGCCCCTTAAGGTTAGGGCTCGGCCCCCCAAAATGCGGAGGATTCCACACCTTTGGGGTGGCGCGATGCCGGACTGATTTGTGCCGTTTTTGGCGCTGGTCGGCGGACATCGCGCCGATAACGGAGAATCTCACCCCATGTCCGGTTCATCCAATGTCCCCTTATGCTCGCCAACCTCCCGGTAATGTCTCAATCTTAAAATGGTCATCCTTCAAATTCCTCCATGGCCTTTAGCTCACCCAATCTCTGCAATTTCCTCCAGCTCCACATCACTTCAGGAAATCTGCACTCCTCTAATTCTGGCCTCTCGAGCGTGCCCAATTTTAGGGGAATTGCTAATGGTGCTTTTACATAGGAACATACATAGAAAATAGAAGCAGGAGGAGGTCATTCAGCCCTTCAAGCCTTCTCCTCCATTCATTATGATTATGGCTGATCATCAAGTTCAATACTCTGATTCTGACTCCCCCCCATATCCCTTGATTCCTTTAGCCCCAAGAGCTATATCTATTTCTTTCTTGAAATCACACAACGTTTTGGCCTCAACTACTTTCTGTGGTAGCGGATTCTACAGATTCACCAATCTCCAGGTGAAGCAATTTCTCCTCACCTCAGTCCTAAAAGGTTTACCCCTTATCCTCAAACTATCACCCCTAGTTCTGGACTCTCCCATCATCGGGAACATTCTTTCTGAATCTACCCTGTCTAACCCTGGTCGGATTTTGTAAATGTCTCTGAGATCCCCTCTCACTCTTCTAAATCCCAATGAATATAATCCTAACCAACTTAATCTCTCCTCATGTGACAGTCCCGCTATCCCAGGAATCAACCGGGTAAACCTTTGCTGTACTCCCTCCACAACAAGAACATCCTTCCTCAGATAAGGATGCCGAAACTGCACACAATCCTCCAGGTGTGACCTCTACAACCCCCTATACAACCTTGCGAACTGAAGCAGTTCAATGCCTTCCTGGGAAGCTTCACGTTCTTCGCATTCTGTTGAGCTCACTCTTCAGCCCACTTCCTGTCCTGCAGCGAGATGCTCACTACCCTGCCCTTTTTGACCTCGTGCCTCCCAGTGCCCCAACACGTCATATTTAATGCTCCACCTTTGCCAGGCGTGCCTTCAGCTGCTGTAGCCCTAAGCTCTGAAATTCCCTTCCTGAACCGCTTTGGCTCTTTTTCCTCCTTTGAGGTCATCCTTAAAACTTACCTCTTTGTTCACCTGCTCTAACATCTCCTTGTGTGATTCCGTGATTCAAGATCTGTGGAACTGCTGCCAATTACATTTCTCTCCGTAGCCCTTCTCTCGAGTGCTGCAGACTGTTCCCGATCACGGCATCCTGTTAGACCCTCAAGCTAAATTTCCAACAGCATCGCACAGACTGTTAGCTCCACTTCCATTACGTTGCCTACGATCATCCCTCCTCCTAATGGTGCTTTAGCGAGCTGATGTCTTCCAACGCCTTCCTGGGAAGCCTCACGTTCTCCACATCTTGTTAAATTCAGCTCACCCCCTATGTTGCACCCCTATCCTTTTTGACCTTGTCCATCCCAGTGCCCCAAAACGTCACATTTAAAATTCTCATTACCGTTTTAAAATCCCGTGAGACCTCTCCCATTCATTACTTCCCCCAATCTTTGTTCCCTGAACTCTCCATTTTTTTGGACGAGCTTTTTTGTAGACCCTCCTGCCCATTTGCCTTGTCCCTGATCGCTGTTCTGGCCCTCGCTCTCTGGAATTCCCTCCCAAACCCCTTTAAAATACCCCCTAAAACCCATTGCTTCGACCAAAGTCAGCTCACTCTCTTATTCCCTCCTCTCTAACTTGGTGTTCACTTTATGAAAATTACAACTCTGCATTTTCAGACGTTTTTCTGTGTCAATTTAAGTAAAAACAGATAATATTGGCAGCAGGTCGCGTCTGCGGAGAGAGACAGAGTTAACAAAATGATAACAGAATGTTGGCTCTGTTTCTCTCTCCACAGACGCTGCCTTAAATATTGAGCATTACGAGCATCTACCAGTCCTTATTTCACATTTGCAGTGCCTGCAATATTTATCTTCGCCACAAATCATAGAATTTACAGTGCAGGAGGCCATTCGGCCCATCGAGTCTGCACCCTAAGCCCACATCTCCACCATATCCCCGCAACCCTGTAACGCCCACCCAATCTTTTTGGACACTAAGGGCAATTTAGCGTGGCCAATCCACCTAACCTGCACATCTTTGGACTGCGGGAGGAAACCGGAGCACCCGGAGGAAACCCACGCAGACACGGGGAGAACGTGCAGACTCCGCACAGACAGTGACCCAAGCGGGAATCGAACCTGGGACCCTGGAGCTGTGAAGCTAACCACTGTGCCACCCAAATGTAAGTTGTTATTTTGTTGATTATTTAAAATAAAAGTACGAACATAGAAAATAGGAGCAGGCGGAGGCCATTGGGTCCCTCGAGCCTGCACCTTCTAAACTTCCAGTCTGCAACCCAAATTGTTGTTTCAAACAGTCACAAAGTTCCCTCCGGAAATATTTTTTTTTCCCCAGAAAGTTGTGTTATTAATTCCCCACACTGACAAGTTAAATCCTTCAGCGTTCAATTCTTTGCCAAGAAAATTAAACCAGCTGACAGATATGTCAAGCAGCTAGCTGAAAAACACACGGACATTCATTTACAAATGTGCTGTGTTCACTTTCAGATCACAGACTCCAATTCAATTTGCCCTCACTCCATTCTTTGGCCTGACAGGGTGGTCGGGGAGTGGGCGTTGTGATCGGAGGGTGAGATAAAGGGAATGGGGAGGGGTTGAGGGAGGGGAATGGGGTGCGGCGAGGGAGGGAAGTGGGAAGGAAATGGTGGGTTAAATTGGGGGGGGGTGAGGAAGGGAAATGGGGGGTGGGGGAGGGTAATTGGGGTGTGGGGGTTGGGCTGATGGCACAGCCTCGTCCTAGGAGAATCTGGAGATGATGAGGGCCTCCCTGGTCCTCCTGGCATGTCAGGCCCTTGCCGCTGCCGGTCCTCCATCCTCCAGCTCCTCCTCAGGCTTGTCCTCCAGCCCCTCCTGAACCGCCTCATCATCCTCCAACTGTGATGGAGCCACATGTCCCTACGCCTCCTCCTGCTCCGGCATGTCACCCTTCTGCTGTGCCAGATTGTGCAGGGCACAGCAGACCACCACAAGGCGGGAGACCCTCTGGGGGGTGTTCTGCAAGTCACCGCCAGAGCGGTCAAGGCATTGGAGCCACATTTTCAGCAGCCCGCTGCCCTGCTCAACGACAGCACGGGTGGCAGCGTGGGCCTCATTGTATCGGGTTTCTGCTTCGGTCTCAGGCCTCCGCACTGGCAATGACCTCAGCGGGTAGGCCTTGCCCCACGCCAGCCAACCCGTCAACCTGGGGTGGTCCTCAAAGACACCGGGATTTCCGACTGCCCCAGGATGTAGCTGTCATGCATCCCGCCAGGGTAGTGGGTACACATGTACGTGATTCTGCGGTGGTGGTCACACATGATCTGAACATTCAAGGAGTGGAACCCCTTCCTGTTAATATAGGGCACTCCTTGATGCCCCGGTGCTCAAAGGGTGACATGCATACCATTGATTGCCCTCTGGACCTGGGGCGTCCCAGTGATGGCAGCAAACCCTGCAGCGCCGGCATCTTGGTGGGCCTGGCTCGAAGGTGGTATAGTCTGATGCCTGGGCATACAAAGCATCCGTCACCTCCCGGATGCACCTGTGGACGGATGAATACGATATGCCCCACAGGTCCCCGCTCGAGCCCTGGAGTGACATGGTGGCATAAATGTGTAAGGCTGCGGTGATCTTCACGGCCACTGGGAGCAGTTTCCCTCCTCCTCTGCAGGGTGCCATGTCCGCGAGGATCTGGCATAGGTGCCGCACTGTCTCTCTGCTGAGATGGAGTGTTCTGCGGCACATGCTGCCTGTCAGTTCACGGAATGACCAACGTCGCCTGTAACATTGGGCCATCACTGGCCTCTCCTTCTGGGTCCCTTCTCAGCCTGCTGGGCGGCTGGGTCTCCAGGGTGGGCGGCAGTCCCCTGCACTTGGGGTGCCGCCTCCAGCATGAATTGGCGTTGCTGCCTTTTACGCCTCAGTTGCCACAAGCACTGTGAGGGCAGCAGGATCAACACCAGCAAACATTGATATATCTGGAAGGAATTGGAGAAGGAAACAGACTGACAATCAATTGGGGCTTCCATCCTGGAACCCTCAAATCCCCCAAGCCTCCCCACCCTTACCGTGACTGTCCTGCCTTCTCTCAGAGTGCCATCCAGCGACCCGGCTGTGCTGGCAAAGCTGGCTCTGCACACTCACCCCCAGCCTCATCAGGTGAGCCTACACCCCAGATTTCTGCCAATAGGGAGCATGTTCTCAGCTGCCCTCCGCTCATCCACAAACATACCCTTTGGCCGCGAGAGGATCCTCAGTGGGGAAGCCCTGCTCTTCCATGTTTCATTGTTGGCAGCTGCCTCAATGGTGCTGACGCTCCTCGAGTACAGGCACACTGGTCAGGCATCAATGTTTGCTGGATATGCAGTACGCTAATCATCCTCTGAGACACGGCACCAGTGCGTGCGAGGAGGCACTTGAGTGTTCAGGAGCGTGAAGTGCTTCACAACTAACAAGGCTAATTCCTCACTTGAAATAGCCCTCAGCTGTGAAGCTAGAGGCTGCTCTCAGTCAAAGGGAGTGAAATTGCTTTTCAGGGGTGAAGCCGCAGCAGGGCTGTGTCCTGGAAGAGTTCGGCAGTACAGACAGGCTGCAACTGTGGTTGCTCCAGTTATGGGTCTTCACAGTATTCAAAGATGGCTTGAAGGCTTCACAGGCGCAAAGTCCCTCAACCACCCCCGGCCTAGGGGCGACCGCTGACCTGGAATTCTCCAGCTACCCGACCAAGTCCAACCCCCTGAAGGCACCCCCCCCACCCCCCCCTCTCACCCCCATCCCACCCCGAGCAGTGGGGCAGTAGCTCTGGTGCCCTTGAGCTGCGTGCCGGAATATGGAAATGGCTACTCAGCTCTTCAGTTCCCATCAGAAACCATTGCGCTCACTTCACGTTTTAAAAAGGAATACTAAATGCCGCCTATTTGACATCCTATGTGAGCTGGGGAGTCGAACAGTTCCCAGGAGGCCACTGCATTTGACTTCAATCTCGTTAATGAGATTGAAATGAATGCAAATTAGGGTTTTAAAAAAAATAAATTTAGGGTGCCCAATTATTTTTTTTCCAATTAAAGGGCCACTCCACCTATCCTGCACATCTGTGGGTTGTGGGGGGTGAGATCCACGCAGACACGGGGAGAATGTGCAAGCTCCACACCAAGGGTGACCCGGGGCCGGGGTCGAACCCAGATCCTCAGTGTTGTAACGCAGCATGCTCTGAATTTCATATTTGGGGAGAGCCAAAGTCAGCCTGGGGCGGGAGCGGATGTGAAACCCGCTCCTCTCCGAGACTGCACTGTTGACGCGATATTAATGGCCACCGAGCATGGAACATGCTCAGTTATTGACTGAGTGCGAACGTGGAGGGCGGGAGCTGTGAGGAGGGAGGGTGCTTCCAATAAGCTCCCTCCAGGGGGCCGCCGCAGTGCAGCTGTTGGAGGGAGCTGCTGCCCTGTAAGTAATAAATATCATCAGAAAATTACAGGTGTCTGGGCAGAACAATCGTACACAGACCTCCGTCCCCAGGCACAGTCTGTCAATTTCACTTGAGCCCTGAATTTCCTCACGCCCTGGATCGAGGTTCAAGCTGAAAGGTAGAGGGCACCTTGCCAATCGGACAACCCGGCACCGCAATGGCAGACGGGCAATGTAAAATCCCAGACAATTGCTGTTTCATTAATTTAAATTGCCTTTTTGGATGGCGGCAGGGGTGCTTCTGACCGGTGCGCGTCTGCCGACTGAAACATTGTGTGAGAGCGCGATGATGCCAGGATGTGTGCCTGCCGCCTGCTCGCACCATCTTCCGCGCCCTGGGGTCAGGCGCGCCCCAGCCTGAGCAACGTAAAATTCTGGTCAATGGTTGTTATTTAACATCTCTGACGAGCACAAATCAGGGCGGCATGATAGCACAGTGGTTCACACAGTGGTTAATGATAATGATCACTTATTGTCACAAGCAGGCTTCAATGAAGTTACTGTGAAAAGCCCCTAATCGCCACATTCCAGCGCTGTTCGGGGAGGCCGGTACGGGAATTGAACCCGCGCTGCTGGCCTTGTTCTGCATTGCAAACCAGCTGTTTAGCCCACTATGCTAAATCAGCCCCTAATTAGCACTGTTGCTTCACAGAGCCAGGGTCCCGGGTTCGATTCCCGGCTCAGGTCACTGTCTGTGCGAGTCTGCATGTTCTCCCCATGTCTGCGTGGGTTTCCTCCGGGTGCCCGGGTTTCCTCCTACAAGTCCCAAAAGCCATGCTTGCTAGGTGAATTGGACTTTCTGAATTCTCCCTCAGTGTACCCGAACAGGCGCCGGAGTGTGGCGATGAGGGGATTTTCACAGTAACCTCGTTGCAGCGTTAATATAAGCCTACTTGTGACAATAATAAAGATTATTATTGTTAAATGTGTGAATGTTCCTGTCCTTAAACATACATGGATTTATCCAGAGCACTTTGCCTGAGAGATACTGAAACAGGACAGGAAAAGGTTTTTAAAACTGCTTGAATTATTTATTTGAACAGACGAACTTGAATTGAAAGCTTTTTAATTTCCGATTCCATTTTAAGATTTTCTGTCGTGAAGATTTGCGTGGAAATAAAATGTGTTATTATTAAGTTATTTCTGATGGATAAGATTTAGCAGATGCAAAATGAGCCATGAGAACAGCACTGGTCCCATGAGGGGCATTAATTAATTGGAGTTTACTTTCTAATCTCACGATATCAAGTCTGACATCATAAAACCAAAATTAGAAGTCATATTTCATGCGTGGAGCGTACGCCCAGTTGAGGACAACAATCTCAGTGGGCTTAATTACAAATAAAAGGTTCAGTTAAGAATTATGACACAGAGAGATCGTTTGCGCAATTTAATTTTGTGGATCTTTGCTTGAAAATGCAAACAACCTCAGATAAAGTGGTGCTTCTGGTAGAAACGAAATGGGAGTTTGATTTTAAAGCATATTCTATGTTAATACGATTTTGTTTTTCTATTCTACACACTGGGATGCATAAATTAACTCCCCAGGACCATGTTGCAATGAGATAGTGCACTGGTAATAAAATTCCAATTTGAATTAGTGTTGTTATTCTTCAATAAATTTCAGTTCAGGTCACTAATGAAAAAGATTTTTTAAAAAGCCATCTTTTTTCAATTACTGGAGCAGAAAGTAAGTATAATACATCAGTAGAATACGTAATTCAGAACAAGGTGGAGCTCACAAATTTCTGTGGATACCTTATCCGTAGAATTTAATCCAATTGATGATGTCCGGAAATCTTAGATCAATGGGCTGAATCGTTTAACACTCACCCACTGGCGGGTTCGAAGGCAAGTGAGACATACTGGGCGGGATTCTCTGACCCCCCCCCCGCCCGGGTCAGAGAATCCCAGGGGGGGCGGCGGCGGGAATCCCGCCCCGCCGCCCCAATGCTGGCTGCCGTATTCTTTGGCGCCGGTTTTCAGGCAGTGGCGGGATTCATGCCACGCCGGTCGGGGGAAGTTGGCAGCGCCCCCCACCCCCCGGCAATTACCAGGGGCCCCGGTGGGCCGAGCGGCCGCCCGTATTTGGCCAGTCCAGCCGGCGTGGATTAGACATGGTCCCACACGACGGGATCTGGCAGGGGCGGTCAACGGGGGGGGATCAGACGCCGAGGGGGGTAGGGCCCCCACGGTGACCTGGCCTGAGATCGGGGCCCACCGATCTGCGGGCGGGCCTGTGCCATGGGAGCACTTCTTCCTTCCGCGTCGGCCCATGTAGGGCTCCGCCATGGCCGGTGCGGAGAAGACAACCCCCTGCGCATGCGCCAGTCAGTCTGCGCATGCGCGGAACCACGCCAACGTTCCGCGCATGTGCGGGATCACACCGGCCCTTAGGCGCATGCGCTAACTCATGCAGTTCCTTTCGGCGCCGGCTTGCACGGCGCAATGCCTCCGCTGTCCACCAAGAATACCACACTTTTGGGGGCTGGTGACGCCAGAGTGGTTCACGCTAGTTTTCCCGCCGGTGTGGGGCATTAGTCCCCGGAAAGGAGAATCCCGCCCATTAAATCTGGGCGTGTCCAGAACCAGGGGTCACAGTCTGAGGATTCAGGGTAAACCATTTCGGACAGAGATGAGGAGACATTTCTTCACCCAAAGAGTGGTGAGTCTGTGGAATTCATTACCACAGGAACTAGTTAATGCTAAAACATTGAATATATTCAAGAGGTGGCTAGATATAGCCCTTGGGGAGAATGGGATCAAAGGTTATGGGGAGAAAGCAGGATTAGGCTACTGAGTTGGATGATCATATAGGGCGGAGCAGGCTCGAAGGGCCAAAAAGCCTCCTCCTGGTCCTAGCTTCTATGTATCTAGCAGGCGGTCTACCTACTGACGCACCCCCCACAAACTCCCCCTCTCCTCAGGCCCCCACTGGCACGCATCCTCTGGGATTAAATTTGTGACTGGGACACAGCCTGCCTGCCAGTGGGCCGGCAATTAATTCCCTCGTCCCGCTGCTGCGGATAGAGAGGCCCATACCGAGTGCCCAGCCCAGCAGGTTTATCTGCGCATGTGGGGGTAGAAGGCAGCCCTCCTGAGGCCGCAGAGCCTGGCGAGAGCCCTTCCAAGGTGTACGCTCTCCAGTTTCTGAAGTCCAGCTTCTAGACTTTTTGGCCCAGGAGCGGTAGGGGAAGAGCTATGCAGGGGAAACTCCAGTGACCCATTAGTCCAACACCATGGTTTTATTTAATTAAAAATACAATAAACTTAATTCTAGCCTTTTTGTGTGTCAATACTTTTTCCGGTTTTGGAATTCACGGCTGTGAAAACTGTATTGAAGTGGACCGCCTCTGATCCCTCCACGAGGATCTCTGCCACCCGGGGGTCACTTGTTTCTTTCATTTTATCAAGACCCGCAACCTGCCCTACTCCATCGAGTAGGTCAGGTCCGTCACCAGGGACTGCCAAATCTGCGCGGAGTGCAAACCGCACTTCTACCGGCCAGAGAGGGCGCATCTGGTAAAGGCTTCCCGTCCCTTTGAACGCCTCAGTCTGGACTTCAAAGGCCCCCTCCCCTCCACCGACCGCAACACGTATTTCCTGAACGTGATTGACGAGTACTCCCGGTTCCCATTCGCCATCCCCTGCCCAGACATGACCACAACCACCGTCATCAAAGCCCTCCAGGGTACCTTTACACTGTTCGGTTTCCCCGCATACATTCACAGTGGATGGGGGTCCTCCTTTATGAGTGACGAACTGCGTCAATTCCTGCTCAGCAAAGGCATCGCCTTGAGCAGGATGCCCAGTTACAACCCCCGGGGAAACGGGCAGGTTGAGAGGGAGAACTGCACGGTCTGGAAGACCGTCCTGCTGGCCCTACGGTCTAGGAATCTCCCAGTCTCCCGCTGGCAAGAAGTCCTCCCGGTGGCCCTTCACTCCATCCAGTCGCTGCTCTGTGCAACCACGAACCAGACACCTCATGAACGTCTCTTTGTTTTCCCCAGGAAGTCCACCTCCGGGACCTCGCTCCCAATCTGGCTAGCGACACCCGGACCCATCCTGCTTCGGAAACATGTGAGGGCGCACAAGTCGGACCCGTTGGTCGAGAGGGTCCACCTGCTGCACGCCAACCCCCAGTACGCCTCTGTAGCGTTCCCTGACGGCCGCCAAGATACGGTCTCCCTTCGAGACCTGGCGCCCGCCGGAGCCCCACACGCACCCGCACCAGTGCCCCCACCCCCACCCTCCCCGCAGCACCTGACCGGAGGGTCAGTACTGCTGCAACTTCGTTCCGCAACCCTTTCAAACCCCCCGGGAGGAACAAATGGAGGAACAAGATGAAGAGGAGAACAAACTACGGCCGGCACTGTAGCACAGTGGCTAGCACTGTTGTTTCACGGCGCCAGGGTCCCAGGTTCGTTTCCCGGCTTGGGTCACTGTTTGTGCGGAGTCTGCACGTTCTCCCCGTGTCTGCGTGGGTTTCCTCCGTGTGCCCTGGTTTCCTCCCACTAGTCCCGAAAGACGTGCTGAAAGGTAATTTGGACATTCTGAATTCTCCCTCAGTTTACCCGCACAGGCGCTGGAGTGTGGCGACTAGGGGCTTTTCACAGTAACTTCATTTCAATGTCAATGTAAGCCTACTTGTGACAATAAAGATTATTATTATTACAGGATGTGTGACTGGTAGTACCGTTGCCAGCTGCCACAGCTCCGTCCAGCACCTCTCTGAGAAAACATAATTTTCACTATAATCTGTTGGGCAGGTTTTTCCTGCCCAATATCCAACTACAAAAGAGCTTGATCCAAGGAAATGTAACAGAGAACGCTGACTCCATACACCAGCTGTTGAAATATAATACAGGCTGCCATGTAAATTCTCCTCTCTTTACGGAAAGCTGGCTGAATAAGCACTCTACTAAGACCAGGCAAGGCTTTGAACAAATAGCTGGTTTATTTACATAAAAGACGTAATTGGACAGTATACAGACTGACAGAATGAGAACGCATATTCTCTTATGCCCTTGGGTTATGAAAACAACAAAGAATCAACTTGCTTTCTTCCTAGACTGGGACTCAGACAAAATGAAACTACGTTCCCCGACTTTAACCCTTTGAAATTATATAATTTAATAATAATAATCTTTCATAAACAAGTAGGCTCACATTAACACTGCAATGAAGTTACTGTGAAAATCCCCTAGTCGCCACATTCTGGTGCCTGTTCGGGTACACTGAGGGAGAATTCAGAATGTCCAATTCACCTAACAAGCACGCCGTGGGCGATTCTCCGATATGGAGCCCAAGTGTTCGCGCTGTCGTGAACGCCGTCGCGTTTCACAACGGCGCGAACCGGGCCCGGGTACGACGATTGCACGGCGCTGGAGTGGTTCACGCCCCTCCAGCCTCCTATTGGGCGCCGCGCCAACCCGCACATGTGCAGTTGGGCCGCGTCAACATGCTCATGCGCGGGGGACTTCTTTAGCGCGCCGGCCCCGACTCAAGATGGCGTCGGTGTGCAAGGGCCGGGCGCGCCACCAAGTGGGCCGGGGGGGGGGGGGGGGCCGGCCCACCAATCGGTGGGCCCCAATTGCGGACCAGACCCCATCGGAGGCCCGCCCTGGTGAAGGGGCCCCCCCTCCCCCCCCCACAGGCTGCCCCCCGACCGTTCCTGCAGAGTTTCCGCCGGTAGTGACAAGGGGTGAAGGGCGCCGGCGGGACTCTGTCGTATCGGCGCGGCTGCTCGGCCATCCGGGCCGGAGAAACGGCGGAACCGCCGATTCCAGCGGCCCGCCAAACACGGCGGCGCAAATGGCGCCGATTCTCCGCACCTTGGAGAATCGCGCGCCGGCGTCGGGGCATCGTGGCGCGGTCACGGCGATTCACCGGCCCGGCCTAGGGCTCGGAGAATCGCGCACGTCTTTCGGGACTTGTGGGAGGAAACCGGAGCACCCGGAGGAAACCCACGCAGACACGGGGGGAGAACATGCAGACTCCACACAGACAGTGACTCAAGCCGGGAATTGAACCTGGAACCTGGCGCTGTGAAGCAACTGTGCTAACCACTGTGCTACCGTGCCACCCTGATTCAAAAGTTAATGTACTAACAACTGGGGGCAGCATGGTGGCGCAGTGGGTTAGCTCAGCAACCTCACGACGCAGAGGTCCCAGGTTCGATCCTGGCTCTGGATCACTGTCCGTGTGGAGTATGCACATTCTCCACGTGTTTGCTTGGGTTTCGCCCCCACAACCCAAAGATGCGCAGGGAAGGCGGATTGGCCACGCTAAAATTGCCCCTTAATTGGAAAAAATGAATTGGATACTCTAAATTAAAAAATATATATACTGACAACACTTTTCTTCAAGCATGGGCCGTCTCATTCAGAATTTACTCCAGTATTTGCTGTTCACCCCTGCCAGGGGGCATGCTCAGGACCCGCATTATGTCACCTCAACTCTAGTCTGTAAGGGTTATTCTAAAAGATGGAATTTTGACCAGTCGCAGAGTAGAGAAGACGAGGATCAATTTCAACATTAGAGTTGAGATATAGAAAGGCTTCACCCTGGTTGACCAATGTCTCCATTAAAACCCTGCTGGGGGTTGTGAGGCACGATCAATTTGGCTGGAGACGAAGTTGAATTCAAACTGAGGCTTTATTAGTATCTGAAGTGTGGCCTCCTACAGCAGCTGACGAAATGGCTGCGAGCTGAAGGCCACGCATATTTATAACCCGGCTCCTGGGCGGAGCTAGCATGCAGGGGCCCAGGTGAACCTGTAGTGCAGGTTCTACCGTACAACCCTTAATATAGGAACACAGTGGTTTACCACATTCACCCCCTGTTAAAATTGAGTCCGGCGGGGGTGGTGGATAACTATATACAATTCGCAATCTTTAATATTTACAGAACAGTGAAAAAAAAATGTCTCTGGTCATCCGGTGGACCGGTCAGATCGACGAAGTGGAGCCGGCGATGTTGGTGCTGTTGTGGTCGAAGTTGACTCCGGGAGCGTGCCGAAATCCTCTTCATCAACGGGGGCAGGGGGAGGGCGGACGGTCCTAGGGGGGGTGATGGGGGCAGCAGGGGAGGGGAGGGTGGTGCCGGGGGTGGTGTGGAGGTGGAACCTGCTGGTGCCAGGTCCCTGAGGGAGACGGTATCCTGGCGGCCGTCGGGGAACGCCACGTAGGCGTACTGTGGGTTTGCGTGGAGCAGGTGCACCCTTTCCACCAACGGGTCCGCCTTGTGGAGCCGCACATGTTTACGGAAAAGCACGGTTCCCGGAGCTGTGAGCCAAGTTGGGAGTGATACCCCGGATGTGGACTTCCTGGGGAAGGCAAAAAGGCGTTCATGCGGTGTACTGTTAGTGGCGGTGCAAATTAATGAGCGAATGGAATGTAGTGCATCAGGGAGGCCCTCTTGCCAGCGGGAGGCCGGGAGATTTCTGGACCGTAGGGCCAGCTGGACGGCCCTCCATACCATCCCATTCTCCCTTTCTACCTGTCCATTTCCCCGGGGGTTGTAGCTCGTCATTCTGCTGGAGGCGATACCCCTGCTGAGCAGGAACTGGCGTAGCTCATCACTCATGAATGAGGATCCCCTGTCACTGTGGATGTAGGCGAGGAAGCCGAACAGAGTGAAGATAGAATTAAGGGCTTTAATGACGGTGGCAGACGTCATGTCGGGGCATGGGATGGCGAAGGGAAAACGGGAGTATTCATCGATCACACTGAGGAAATACGTGTGTTGGTCGGAGGAGGGGAGGGGGCCTTTGAAATCCACGCTGAGGCGTTCAAAGGGGCGGGAGGCCTTCACCAGATGCGCACGGTCCGGCCGGTAGAAGTGCGGTTTGCACTCCACACAGACCTGGCAGTCCTTGGTGACCGTCCTTACTTCCTCGACGGAGTAGGGCAAATTTTGTGCCTTAATGAAGTGGTACAACCGAGTGACCCCTGGGTGACAAAGGCTGTCGTGCAGGGTCCGGAGTCGGTCTGCCTGTGCGCTGGCACATGTACCTCGGGATAGGGCGTCTGGGGGCTCGTTGAGTTTGCCAGGGCGATACTTAATCTCATAGTTATAGGTGGAGAGCTCGATTCTCCACCGGAAGATTTTGTCATTTTTGATCTTGCCCCGCTGCGTGTTGTTGAACATGAAGGCTACCGACCGTTGGTCAGTGAGGAGAGTGAATTTCCTGCCGGCCAGGTAATGCCTCCAATGTCGCACAGCCTCAACGATAGCCTGGGCCTCCTTTTCGACGGATGAGTGCCGAATTTCGGAGGCATGGAGGGTGCAGGAAAAGAATGCCGTGTGCCTGCCTGCCTGGTTGAGGGTGGCGGCAAGGGCGACGTCCGATGCGTCGCTTTCTACTTGGAAAGGAAGTGTTTCGTCTACAGCGTGCATTGTGGCCTTGGCAATAACAGCTCTGATCCGGGCGAAGGCCTGTTGGGCCTCTGCGTCAGGGGGAAATGAGTGGACTGTATGAGTGGGCGGGCTTTGTCTGCATAGTTTGGGACCCACTGAGCGTAATACGAGAAGAACCCCAGGCAGCGTTTGAGGGCCTTGGGGCAGTGGGGGAGGGGAAGCTCCATGAGGGGGCGCATGCGGTCGGGATCGGGCCCCAGAACTCCGTTCTGGGCCACATAGCCGAGGATGGCTAAGCGGTTTGTACGGAACACACGCTCCTTGTTGTACGTGAGGTTGAGGAGAATGGCGGTGCAGAGAAATTTAGCGAGGTTGGCGTCGCGGTCCTGCTGATCATGGCCGCAGGTGGTCACATTGTCTAGGTACGGAAACGTGGCCCGCAAGCCGTACCGGTCGATCATTCGGTCCATCTCCCTTTGGAAGACCGAAACCCCATTGGTGACGCCGAAGGGGACCCTAAGGAAGTGATATAGCCGGCTGTCTGCCTCGAAGGCGGTGTATGGCCGATCCGTTTACGGATGGGGAGCTGGTGGTAAGCAGATTTCAGGTCCAGCGTTGAGAAGACCCGGTACTGTGCAATCTGGTTAACCATGTCAGATAAGCGTGGGAGGGGGTACGCATAGAGCTGCGTGTACCTGTTGATGGTCTGGCTGTAGTCCACGACCATTCGATTTTTCTCCCGAGACTTAACCACTATCACTTGAACTCTCCAGGGGCTGTTGCTGGTCTCGATGACTCCCTCCTGAAGCAACCGCTGGACCTCAGACCTGATGAAGGCCTTATCCTGAGTGCTGTACCGCCTGCTCCTGGTGGCGACGGGTTTGCAATCTGGAGTTAGATTGGCAAAGAGGGAAGGAGGATCGGCGTTTAGGGTCGCGAGGCCGCACACAGTGAGGGGTGGTAAGGGTCCGCCGAATTTAAGGGTCAGGCTCTGGTGGTTGCACTGAAAATCCAGGCCAAGGATAAGTGCAGCGCAGAGGTTAGGGAGGATGTAGAGGCGAAAACTGTGGAACTCTACGCCTTGGACTTTGTGCGTGACCGTGCAGTACCCCCGGATGCGCCGCGATGGGATCCGGAGGCCAGGGAGATACTTTGATTGGTAGGGTGTACCTTAAGGGAGCAGCGCCTTACCATATTTGGATGTACAAAGCTCTCGGTGCTCCCGGTGTCCAGTAGGCAGGAGGTCATGTGGCCATTGACCTTCACGCTGGTGGATGCGTTGGTCAGAGTGTGTGGTCTGGACTGGTCGATTACCATGGATGCGAGTCGTGGTTGATCGTCAGGTAGTGAGGCGGCCGCTGTGTCGGGGTCCTGAAACGCAGTTGGTCTCCATGTGCTGCGCGGTGGACAAGATAGCGGCGCCCGGAGGTCCTGGGGGTCACAAAATGGCGGCGCCCATGGAACGCCGTTACAGGGGGTGGAGCAAGATGGTGGAGCCCATGAAACGCATGTGTTATGTGGGGAAGAAGATGGCAGCAGCCATTGCTCGCACATGGCCTGTGGAGGAGGGGGGATAGCGGCGCCCATTGTCCGTGACCGGTGGGGTTGGGGGCGACCGCTGCTGCTGAGCGGGCCTGGCACACTGCTGCGTAGTGGCCCTTCTTCCCGCAGGCCTTACAAAGGGCAGCGCGGGCCGGGCAGCGTTGGTGGGTTGTCTTTGTTGGCCTCAAAAATAGCATCGCGGCCCCCCGGAGATCACCGGCTGGCGCGTAGCGCAGGAGTATTGGGTGCGTAGCGCTCCCGCTGGGGCGGCTGCCTGTGGGGCCCATGAAGCGTAGGAGGAGTGGGCCGCGCAGTTGGGGGCGTAGGACTGTATATTGCGCAGGGCGACCGTCATGGAAAACGCTAGTGTTTTAGTCTCTGCGAGATCGCGCGTGGCCCCTTCTAGGAGCCGCTGCCTGATAACATCGGACCCAATCCCAGTTACAAAAGCGTCCCTCATAAGGAGATCTGAGTGCTCCTTCGCTGTAACGTCCTGGCAGTCACAGTCCCGCACTAGTGGGATCAGGGCCCTCCAGAAGTCCTCGATTGACTCACCCGGTAGTTGAGTACGCATTGCGAGCGCGTGTCTGGCGAAGAGCGTGTTCGTCTTCTGCTCATAACTCTCTTTGAGTCGAGTCATAGCGTCAGCGTAATTGGGTGCATCCTGGATCAGCGGGAAGATTTTAGAGTTGAGTCTGGAGTACAATATTTGAATCTTCTGAGCCTCTGGAACAGGGGTCGGCGCCGCGTTAATATACGCTTCAAAACAAGCTAGCCAGTGCTGAAAGTCCTTTCTGGCGTCGCTTGTGTGTGGATCCAGCTGCAGTTGATCTGGTTTAATCCGGAGGTCCTGAATCAGACACTAATAAATTGAGGCACGATCAATTTGGCTGGAGACGAAGTTGAATTCAAACTGAGGCTTTATTAGTATCTGAAGTGTGGCCTCCTACAGCAGCTGACAAAATGGCTGCTAGCTGAAGGCCACGCATATTTATAACCCGGCTCCTGGGCGGAGCTGGCATGCAGGGGCCCAGGTGAACCTGTAGTGCAGGTTCTACCGTACAACCCTTAATATAGGAACACAGTGGTTTACCACATGTTGTGAGGGTGTGGAAGGACACACTATTCCCCAGAACTGAGGTGGTAGTGGTGGTGGAGGGGGACTAGTAGAGAACATCTAAAGGCAGTAAATAAAGAACGTATTGTCAGAGGTTGCCCAGGAGGTGATCAGTAATAGTGTTATGTCATGTACCTCAATACGGTTCAGGAAATGTTTCAATGACCCGATCAAGTTGAGAATAGTTGCACATCCCCCTACGTCTGGCTGCATGCACATCTTCCCACCCTTCTCAGTTTGCCTCTCAAATCTCGTCCATTGCAGCACTCTTCACACACACTTAACTTTGTGGGTGCGCCCATCAGTCTCTGTCGACAGCACTTCCTCACATTGTCATCTATCTATCCACCACAAACACAACCTTGCCCTTCGACAATTTCAAACCTCTCCCTGATACCCTCCCTCACGCAATGCCCTGCTTTCATTGGGTAAAGGCATCATTACACTAATGCATTGGCCCTGATCTCTCCCTCCTGGCAGAAGCGAGAGGGAGAAGGCTGGAAGTGCTTCTCCAAACACCTCACAACTGACGCACAAAGAACAGGCAGGTATTGGAGATCAGTGAAGTTCTGGCATCCCTGGCTGTCAGAGAGGGGGAGTTCCCAGCGATTTGATGAAACAATTAATTATCAGCACCTCATGTCGTATGTCACTCAGTCATGTTGACTTAATTTTGAGTGCTGGACCTTCACACTGGAGACAGGAAACAGGAGTCTTGTCTGTGTTTATGTCAGACATGTGGCTCCGCTGGGACCAACTAAGTGTTGCATTTTCCCAGGGGTGAGCCTTAATTGGGATAAAGACGGGATCCGTGCCCCATTAAAGCTCGTGGGGCAGGAATGGAGACAGGTTTCAGACAGCCATCACTTAGGCCGTTGCTTGTCCTAAGGCAGAGAGTTTGTACAAAAACCTGCTCCTGATGGCACAGAGGAGCCAGGGGACTGGCACTCATGAGGGAGGAGAGAGGTCCTCTTCCGGGATGGTGGCAGGAAGTCAGGCCATCATGCAGCAGGGCACCTTTCCCTTCAGCACCATACACCTCTGCCTGAGAGGATTACAGGGCACCACCTAACTATTCCAAGCACTGAGCCCAGTGCCCTCTGTCACCTGGATAATGCACCATTGTGCAACCATCTGTGAGATGCCGCAGTGGTCTGCAGCTGGCGTGGGCGTAGATGTTTTGGACAACCTGTTTAAAGAGTGGCAGTCTCCTTTGGCACAGCTCTCAAGCATGTATAGCGCTGCCCATGGATCCTGTGCTCACGGTGGTCACTCATTTCCTCTTGGGCCCTCGTCACTCTTGTCTGATCTGATGCCCAGTGCTCCGCCCTTCCTGTTCAGGTTGCAGCGTCTCAGTTTCAATGGCCTCTATTTCTGAGGGGGCGGCAGCTTCCTGGTGTCCGGGTGGAGCCCAAACAGTCCTGACCACTGCTCCAATGCTCAGACATCAGAAGGATGACGGCCCTTAGTGCTGGCAACATTTTTAATGTCGGGTTCTTCCCCTCACTTTTAATGGAACTTTAGCTAAAAGGCTAAATTTTTGAAAAAGTTTTTTTTACTTACCTTTTGAAACACTTCCTGTCTCAAAGAAATGTCCTTGCCCTCCATGTAGCTAATCTGACACCAAACAGCTCCTGAAATCTGGCTGTCACCCTGAAATTCAGAAACTTACCAGACACGGGTTCTTAATGAGCCCATAATGAAGCAAATTAGATCCTTCATGGGGGCAGGCATGTTCTGAGGCCTTCTCACTTTCCTGCCGTCAAGAAAATGGGAAAGGGGAACACGTATGTGCAGCACGGTAGCACAGTGGTTAGCATAGTTGCTTCACAGCTCCAGGGTCCCAGGTTTGATTCCCGGCTTGGGTCACTGTCTGTGCGGAGTCTGCATGTTCTTCCCGTGTCTGCGTGGGTTTCCTCCGGGTGCTCCGGTTTCCTCCCACAGTCCAAAGTTGTGCAGGTTAGGTGGATTGACCATGCTGAATAGCCCTTACTGTCCAAAAAGGTTGGGTGGGGTTACCGGGTTACGGGGATAAGGTGAAGGCATGGGCTTGGGTAGGGTGCTCTTCCCAGGAGCCGGTGCAGACTCGACGGGCTGAATGGCCTCCTTCTGCACTGTAATTTCGATGATTCTATGATGTTGGATGGACTTCTGGCCTTACAGCTTGGCTGCCACTTTCTCCTCAGATCCACTTCTGCTTCCATCCAATTGTGGCTGAAAAATATGGCCAGGGTAGTGAATGAAATTTGATCACCTACATAATAATAACTTGTGGCATATTCTTATCTTTCCAGTTATGTATTTTATCACCCACAGGGGACTTCACAAACAGTGCATGCCCAAATGCAACAAGACCTGGACAATATCGTGGCTCAAGCTGGCAAGTGGCAAGTAACAGTCATGCCACACAAGTGCCAGGGCATGATTACCTCTAACCAATGTGAACCTATGCCATCACCCCATGACATTCAATGTCATTACCAATACTGAATCGTCCACTATCAACATGCTGGAGGTTACCATTGACTAGAAACTGAAGTGAACTTGCCATTTAAATATTGCCAAGAGCCAGTCAGGAATCCTTTGGTGGGTAACTCACCTCCTGACTCTCCAAACCATGTCCACAATCTGCAAGGCACAAGTAAGGAGTGTGATGGGATATTCGCTCCTTGTCTGGATAAGTGCAGCTCCAACAACACCCAAGCAGCTCAACGCCAGCCCACGTGATTGACACCTCATCCGAGAATATTCATGCCCTCTGCCAACGACGCACAGTCACACCATCTACAAGATGCACTGCAGGAGCTCACCAAGGTTCCTTAGGCAGCACCTTCCAAACTGATGACCACTCCCATCTAGAAGGACAAGGGCAGCAGATACCTGGCAACACCACCACCTGGAAGTTCCCCTCCAAGCCAATCACTATCCTGACTTGGAAATATGTCGCCGTTCCTTCACTGTTGCTGGATCAAGATTTTGCAACTCCCTTCCTAACAACCGTGTGGATGCACCTACACCGCATGGACTGCAACGGTTCAAGAAGGCAGCTCACCATCACCTTCTCAAGGGCAATTAGGGATGGGCAATAAATGCTGGCCTAGCCAGCGAAGCTCACATCCCTTGAATGAATAAAAAATAAATGTAACAGAAGTCAGTGAATGTTATAGATGATGATTCCTCTGAGGAGCTGAGCCTTTCTGACGGTACACCATCACACAACTCATGCAGACCACGCAGAAGCTCAGGTGCCCACACTTCAATGGGACCATGTAGGCAAATAGATGAGATTTTCACCTGGTGACTCAAACTTCATATGATAAGCAACAGCAAATGGTGATGACAAGGACTAACTGAGCAGTCATTGGGGACACAAGTTTCTAACCAGCTGAACACAGATGCTGGAACCCACAAACCACCGATGAAGAATTGTTGTACAGCAGCAGTGTGCGATGCTCTGACAGGCCTTCAAAGCAAAGTGACCACAAGTGCTGACAGAATGGAGGTGTCCACCACAAGCATATGTAGGTTAATATTGCAGGGCATCGCAATGATGTCTTCTTGCGTGAATAGAGTGGCCAACACGTGGAACATCACGAGTGACTGATTTCATGCCGAACGGGACCACAGATGCACAGGCTCTGGGTGACAGCATGTCAGCCACCCAATAGAATGACAGATAGCTTAGCCTTGACCTCACAGTGGCACCAAAGTACACATCAATGCAGCGGTATCTTGTGAAATGCAACTGGGACACTTGAGGGGGATGGCAAAAGGGGGCTTGTAACTGGGAGAAACCCTTTCCTGTGAGCCGATAAGAAACTAGCTGTGAATACTGAATATTCATTGCAGTATTGCCTTGGATTTCAATAAGGCCCCTCAATTATGTCTGTGCTTTCGCCCTGTCCTGTGTTCACTGAAGACCATGAAGAAACCTGGAAATCATGTACATTAAATTAAGTTTGAGAGTGAGTTGGAATATCACTCAAACTAAGAAATTAACTTAAGGTAAAGGCTCTCCCGAGGGGGTTGCATGAAAGCATTGTAATGCTCCCCAGTTGAATCCCAAAGTCAGTGGGGGACAAACTCTGAATGCACTGACAATTTCACTGATCTTAACCCCCTCTACCACAGCCAAACCCATACGCTCCTCCAGGTTAAAACTCCCCTTGCTGATTCTGAGAAAGACATACTGCTTGTGCATTGATGCACTATCAATTACGACGAGACGAGAGTAGAGTGTAATCGAGGCTTTATTAAGCAGAGATGTGTAGCTTCCTGCAGCTGTTGCCGAAATGGCTGCAGCTCGGTGAGCACAGACATTTATACTCCACCTACTGGGCGGAGCCAGCAGGCAGGGATCTACCCCCGTACCTGTAGTACAAGAGCCTTACCGTATTACATCTCATATGTGATATATACAACAGTGGTGACTACCACATGCATTGTGTCCACCCTCCCGTTAAGACATTTGATCAGTCACTCTGCTGAATGCAAAATATTCCATTAACCATTATTATCAGTGTTAACTACATTCAATTTATTTTTCAGCTATTGAAGTGGTTTCCAGTTAGAATTGTGCTCAAGGCAGTGATTAGCCTCCTGGAAATCCCTATGTGGATCCCCCGGGGTACCCAGGCCCCAGTTTTTCAACAACTGACAAAGAAGAATCAGTGATGATGAATCATGGTGCTTTAAGGGTTATTTCAGCAGGAAAGACTTGCTGATTTCTGTAACAATTACAGTCATCCAGGAGGCAGAATTTATTAGAGATTAAAGAAGGATTTCAGGTAGTCCCTCCGGCACACTGACCACATACAAACAATAGGCCAAGAACTTTAGAAGTATCTATCTAAGAATGATAGGACTAAGTTCACTGATCTGTTTTGGACTATTTATAGATCAAACATTGTACTAACAAAAGAGCATCAATGTTCATTGATTTATCCTGTTGCCCCATGAGGGAACCACACTCAAAACAGTTACAAACTAGAGAAAGAGGTACAACTAGTCCCCTAACACATAGTCCATTCAAAGATGGTTTACTGCTCTGTGCGATTGCTAAATTTGTCCTGAAATAGATAATAATCTGATTTCTTTACTGATGCTGTTGTGTTTATGGTTCTTCAAGATCACACTTCTTTAATAGAGATTCACTCATTAAGAAGTGGTGCGAGGCTGCATGGCTGTGTGCACATTCGGAACAGACATATATAATGTTAAAAAGAAGCACTTGTTTGTTCCTGCATCATTGTTGTATCCAACAAAACATTCTATAAACTGTTGTGTTCTGCTTCTTCATGTAGCATAAGCTGCTTCCTTGATGTATACTCTGACAAAGGAAGGTTCAGACTTGGAGACAGGCTCAACACATTTCTTGAACAGTTAACAATTCTCCTTCTTGAGTTCGACTCTCCTGCTAATCTTACTATAGTAACTCATACTAACTAACCAGTCTGCTCTAATCCATGCGGTGGGTGTGATGCTCTGATCTGCCCCTGTGTCTCTCTGAGTGTCGCCTATGGAAAGAGAAAGAGCATGTGTGCCCTGTCCTTTAATATGGGTAGCCCCCTTGTGGTAGTGTCACCTCTGGTTGTGTCTTGACTGCCCATTGGTCGTGTCTTCTCTTACTGACCTATTGGTTGAATGTCTGTGTGTCATGATGTCTGTGGTGCTCCCTCTAATGTTTATTTAGTCTTAGTGTATTTGCATTAGCCCCCTGTGTATTTACAGTGATGCATATCACCACATAAACTTCTTTAGTTTCTACAGTTGTTATGATCCTCAAACAGGCTCCAGAGGTTTTGGTAAAATCCTGGTAGGAACATAGGAATTAGGAGCAGAAGTCGGCAATTCAGCCCTTTGAGCCTGCTCCACCATTCAATCAGATCATGGCTGATCTCTTCCTGGTCTCAAATCCACCTCCCCGATCCATTCCTCATATCCCTTTAACCCATTTTAAAAATGAAATGTAAATCGCTTATTGTCACAAGTAGGCTTCAAATGAAGTTACTGTGAAAAACCCCTAGTCGCCACATTCCGGCGCTGTTTGGGGAGGCTGGTACGGGAATTGAACCGTGCTGTTGGCCTGCCTTTGTCTGCTTTCAAAGCCAGCGATTTAGCCAAAATCTGAAATATATCTAGCTCCTTCTTGAAACCATTTAATGACTCAGATTCCACCGCACCTTGAGATTCCACATATGCACCATCCTCTGTGATAAGTAGCTCCTCCTCATCTCAGTTCTAAATCTACTGCCTCTGAACCCAAATCTGTGACCTCTCGTTCTAGATTGCCCGACAAGGAGTGTGATAATATAATCAGGGCCTAGTTTTAAGGCCGATTAAACTGAATATCCCAAATTTAAAAATTGGGCAGATAAAATCAAACACAGTCAAACCTCGGGCAGGCCAGACTTGATTAAGGTCAAATATACAAAGACACAGAAACATGTCTGGGCCTGTCCCATCAATCACCCATCAAAGATCATCGCATTCTACCGAGCCCCAGCAGGAGACCCTCGCACTCCATTGAAATGCACCGGCCTACTGTTAGAAGCCCAGATCGGGCCAGACTTTCTGTCACCTAGAGTTCCTGCCGTTACCTTGTATGGCAACAGGTTACATGTAAGCAGTTCCATGGAGATTGACACCTGGGGATGGCCCTGGTGTCCCGTCAGGCAGACATCAAGAAACCCATTGGGTATTGGGAACTCCGCCCGAGGACTCATTGGCCGGAAGCCAGAGAAGTTTCTGGAAAGGCAGGAAGGGAGGGGGATAAAGATATGCATCTCCAACACACCAGCGACAAAGACGAGGGGCGCAATTCTCCGATCGCAGGACAGAGTGTCCACGCCGTCGTGAACGCCGCCGAGGTTTGGCTGTGGAGAGGCCGGCCCGCCAATTGGTGGGCCCTGATCGCGGGCCAGACCCCTTCGGAGTGCCCTCCCCCCCCCCCAAGGGACAGAGACCCCCCCACAGGCCGCCCCCGACCCTTCGTGCAGAGATCCCGCCGGCAGCAAACAAGTGTGGACGACGCCGGCAGGGCTCAAAGCTTTTTCCGCGCGGCCGCTCGACCCACCGAGGCCGGAGAATCGGCGGCCATGCCGCGTACAGTGGCCCGTGACCGGCGTCGCGCCGGCACAAATGGCGCCGATTCTCCGCAACTCGGAAATTTGTGCGCTGGCGTCGGGGTGGCGTGGCGCCGTTGCAGCGATTTTCCGGACCGGCGCAGGGCTGGGAGAATCGCGCCCTAGGTGTCCGAGGTGACTTCGACCAGACCAGAAGGAAGGAAGGGAGCAAGGAAGAGATCGCCAGCGAGAACCATCTTTGTGAAGACGGGTCAGAGAAATTCTAGTGATCAGCTCTGTAGCCTACCAAGCCAATTTTACTTGAATCTGGGGTATCCTCTTATTTTATGTGGGTAATTTAAGGGTTAATAGTATTATTATTACTAAACTTATTGAACCTTTACTTGTGTTTATCCTTTGTCCATCTTTCAACTAAGTGCACCTGGGTAAAACTTTGATTGATATACTGGTTGAAGTAGCTGAGATTTAGCACATACCCAACAAGAGAAATATTTGGTCTATGTTTACTTTATCAATCCCATTTAGTATTTTATACACCTCGATCAGATTCCCTCTCATCCTTCTAAACTCCAGTGAGTGTTAGCCCAAACTGTTTAATCTCTCCTATACGTCAACCCCTTCATCCCCAGAATCAACCTGGTGAACCTCCTCTGAACAGCCTCCAATGCCACCACATCCTTCCTCAAATAAGGAGATCAAAACTGGACACAATATTCCAGATGTGGTCTCACCAACACACTGTACAATTGCAACAACACTTCTCTACTTTAATACTCCAGTCTTATTGCAATAAATGCTAACATTCCATTTGCGTTTTTAATTACATGCTGTACCTGCACAGCGACTTACTGTGATTCATGAACAAAGACACGCAGATCCCTCTGCCCAGACGTATTTTGAATCTTGCTTTCCATTTAGATAATAATTTGCCTTTTTTTTTTGGTCAAAATGGATAACCTCACATTTATCCACATTAAACTCCATCAAATTCTGGCCCAACCTCCTAGCCTATCTATATCCACCTGTAAAATCTTTATCGCCTCTTCACGACCTGCTTTCCAACCTATTTTAGTATCAACAAATTTTGCTACGTTACACTCTGTCCCTGCTTGCAAATCATTTATCTCTAGTTAGTGAACAGTTGAGGACTGATTAGTAACATTCTGTTTAAAAGTAGACAGAGTTTGAGATTCAAGACACTAGCACAGTGAATAAAGTCACAAGATTCCACAGATTTTGAGGAAACAAAAATAAACTTTACTATACAATATCAGAAAGATAAATAATTTCTAATATCTATCTTGTACGCTAACATTCAGAGTATGAGGTACATGTGAATTAACAAGCAAACTGTGATGAAACACACCACACTGTGCAATAAATGGCAGATGTGACCAAGCCTGGATTTCTCAACAAGCCATCCAGATGTCAGTAACGCAGTGGGCCAACCAATGGCACTGAAACTCTGGACGGGATTCTCCGACCCCCCCGCGGCGGGGGCGGGAATGGGGCCACGCCGGTCGGCGGGCCCCCCCCCCCCCGCGATTCTCCGGCCCGCGATGGGCCGAAGTCCCTCTGCTGTAATGCCGGTCCCGCCGGCGTGAATTAAACCACCTCCCTTAGCGGCTGGACCAGGCGGCGCGAGCGGGCTCCGGGGTCCTGGGGGCGATCTGGACCCGGGGGGTGTCCTCATGGTGGCCTGGCCAGCGATCGGGGCCCTGTGCCGTGGGGGCACTCTTTTACTACGCGTCGGCCGTGTGGGTCTCCGTGATGGCCGACATGGAGGTGACCCCCCCACTGTGCATGCACGGGGATGACGTCAGCAGCCGCTGACGCTCCCGCGCATGCGCGGAATTCCGCCTGCCGGCGGAGTCCCTTCGGCCCCGGCTGGTGTGGCGCCATGGGCCTTCCACGCCAGCCGGCGGGACGGCAACCACTCCAGTGCGGGCCTAGCCCCTAAAGGTGAGGGCTTGGCCCCTAAAGTTGCGGATTTCGGCCCGACACTGGAGTGGCTCACGCCACTCCATCCCGCCGGGTAGGGGAGAATCCCGCTCTCTGTCTCTCTCATGAGGAACTCCAGTCATCACCTTCAAGGATCTAACCTGGGAATTCTCTCCAAATGTTGCTCCAATTTGGATGGCATAAACATTGGCCCCTCTCACAGGTTTCAATCTTGTCTCCTGAGATTCCTTTCCCCCGGATTCCCGAGTAGACACCCAATCACCAACTCGTGTGGGCAGCACAAATGGATAGCACTGTGGCTTCACAGCGCCAGGGTCCCAGGTTCAATTCCCCGCTGGGTCACTGTCTATGTGGAGTCTGCACGTTCTCCCTGTGTCTGCGTGGGTTTCCTCCGGGTGCTCCGGTTTCCTCCCACAGTCCAAAGACGTGCAGGTTAGGTGGATTGGCCATGATAAATTGCCCTTAGTGACCAAAAAGGTTAGGAGGGGTTTATTGGGTTACGGGGATAGGGTGGAAGTGAGTGCTTAAGTGGGTCGGTGCAGACTCAATGGGCCGAATGGCCTCCTTCTGCACTGTATGATCTATCTATCTGTCTAACTCACATGCACAACTTTGGCCGTGCTGGGCAGGACACTGCTACTCCAAAGGGGTACCTTTACCCCAACGGTCTGCAGCACCGAGTCATCAACCTTTGGTTGCCTTCTTCATTTAAGAGTGAACTCTTTTCCCATTTGAAGTCTGTTTCTCTGCTCCTCGCTTTTTACCTAAACTTCAATTTCCAACAGACCTGGACCTTTTGTGATGCGCAGACCAGGGTCAGGCAGCACATGCTCAGATTTGGCATTTCTGCTGCTGACCCTTCTTTGGGACTTCACCTACCCCCATCTACTTTTGGGCCCAATCCCTGTCCCATCTCCCTCTCTTGCATGGCACTGTGCACCTGGTCACATCGCCCAGGTTTTCAGGTTGTTTCCCTTCGTAGCACGGGCACACTGGGCCCAAGGAAGCTAAAAATGCCAAATCTGAGCATGTGCTGCCTGACCCTGGTCTGCGCATCACAAAAGGTCCAGGTCTGTTGGAAATTGAAGTCTTAGACCTCTGTTCCCAACACTAAGTTAAGTTTGACTTTCATAGCACAGTAAGAGGCGCCAGATGCATCTTAGCACCACAAAGAACAAAGAACAATACAGCACAGGAACAGGCCCTCTTGGCCAAAACTCTCGGCAGTTCCTTGTGCCGTATCCCTCTATACCCAACCTTTCCATGTATTTGTCAAGATGCCTTTGGAACGCCGTTAATGTATCTGCTTCCACAACCTTCCCCGGCAGGGTGTTCCAGGCACTCACCACCCTCTGCATAAAAAAACCTGCCTCACACATCTCCTCTAAACTTTGCCCCACGGACCTTAAACCTATGCCCCCTGGTGACTGACCCCTCCACCCTGGGAAAGAGTGCGTGCCCATCCACTCTATCCATGCCCCTCATAATCTTGTCGACCTCTATCAGGTCGCCCCTCAACCCCCGTTGTTCTAATGAAAACAGTCCGAGTCTATTCAGCCTCTCTGCATAGCTAGCACACTCCAGACCAGGCAACATCCTGGTAAACCTCCTCTGCACCCTCTCCAAAGCCGCCACATCCTTCTGGTAGTGTGGCGACCAGAATTGTGCGCAATATTCCAAGTGCAGCCTTACCAAGGCTCTATAAAACTATAGGATGACGTGCCAGTTTTTATACTCGATGCCCCGTCCGATTTGATGATCTTAATTATATAACAAATCATGTGATTCTACGGGCTTTATTATGTTGCTTCTTATTCTTGGTTTATGAATTACAATGGCACAATATAGAATCTTTACCTCAAACATTCCTGCTTCACTCAGACCTGCGCATGCAATTGGGAAACTCAGTACGCGACAATTCATGTTTCCCAGAATTTCCTATCTATCAGCTTTCAGGGAAATCATTGTGGGAAATCATGGAGTATAACCTTGGGTCGACAATGCGCATTCAGGAAATCAGGCCTTTCATGTACAGGTGAGTTTTGAATTGGGTGCATGCCCAGGATCTTAAAATGTGTTTCCAATGTGCAAAACCTCACACCAGGACTGTTAAAAATGAAGATTTGCCCTATTTATAGATGAACAAATTCCTTAGAGGATAAATGGTTATTGGTCTTAAACAGTGTCAATGAACAAATGTCTGCAGGATAACCACGCAATTGGTTACATTTTATGTAGCAGCAACAAGTCATTCACTCCCAGCACATATCAGGAAACTATGTGGATATTTAGCACTGAACAATGATAGCACGTTCTGAGTGACACATATCAGTTGAATTATCAGTGAGTGATGTACAATTACTGCAGGATACCAATATGTGATGTCTATGCACTCCAGTGCTTTTAGTAATTGAGACAATCGTTCGCATACATAAAATATTTGCTGCTTTAAGAACTGCTGCTCCTTTCTCTTTGAGAAGTTACTAAAATTTAAGAAACAAGTCAACAGAAGATAGTCAAAGTTGGCCATGAAGAGGGCAGAAGGGCAGCACGGTCGCACAGTGGTTAGCACTGTTGCTTCACAGCTCCAGGATCCCGGGTCCGATTCCCAGCTTGGATCACTGTCTGTGTGGAGTTTTTACGTTCTCCTTGTGTCTGAGTGGGTTTCTCCCGGGTGCTCTGGTTTCCTCCCACGAGTCCCGAAAGACATGCTGTTAGGTAAATTGGATAATCTGAATTCTCCTTCTGTGTGCCCGAACAGGCGATCGGGGCTTTTCATGGAATGTGGCGACCAGGGGCTTTTCACAGTAACTTCATTGCAGTGTTAATGTAAGCCTACTTGTGACAATAATGATTATAAAAAAAGGGGAGAGAAGCTCGGGAAAGGTTCAAGGATGAGGAGGAGGAGGCAGGGCAGGCGGAGATGCGGGGGAGTTTTGGCTGGCTGGACAAAAGGCAATGGGGGGGGATATGCAGGTGAAGAAATGACAGATGGTTTCGACTATGACGAAATAGAAGCTCAAAAACTTCCTGTTGGAGACGAGGCTAAAGGAGGCAGAGGAATGGGGTTTAATGAGGATACAGCAGGTAGTTGAGAGAAGTTGGCTGTTATGCTTTCTCTCCAGGGCGAACCTGTGGTCGTGTTTGAGCTAAGCGGAGAAGGCGAGGTTGTCATTCAGTCATATCTAAAGATCATCGGTTGGAACATGATAAAACATGGCTGCCTTGTGCGTCCTGGAAATTTTGTTCCTCTACTTCCAAGTTGACAGGGGTTTTGAAATGTTTTGCTTCCTCATCAAACAATCTTTCTTCCGAGCAAATTCCTGCACAAAGCAGAAATTCTCTTGGCACACTTAAATCAGCTTTCGGTTCTTTTAATTTCTGCAGCAAGGTAATAATAATAATAGTTGCTAATTGCCACAAGTAGGCTTCAATGAAGTTACTGTGAAAAGCACCTAGTCGCCACATTCCGGCACCTGTTCGGGGAGGCTGGTAAGGGAATTGAACCCGCGCTGCTGGCCTTGTTCTGCATTACAAGCCAGTTGTTTAGCCCACTGTGCTAAACCAGTGCTCAATTACAATCTCACCTCCACCTTTGATGTCCTTTGTACCCAGCAAAACGCTCTCTTAACCTGGCCATTTCGCTGGTTATGACCCCTCATCTCCTTCAAGTTCAAGGAATGCAGACTTGACCTTAATGGGGGACACCTGGTTAACCAACCATCTGGCTGGACCACATAAAGCAGTATCAAGCCCTGCCCGCCTCCGTCAAAGCTGCTCACTATTCCAGGGTCATCCTGGATAAAAAGACAACTCCTGACTTCTCTTTGCCCCATTACAAACTGTGTCTTAAAGCCCTCTCCCCCGCCTCCTCCATTCTCACTTCCAACAACTATGCACTCCTGCGATTTTGGGCTCTTAGGCATCTCTCACTTTAGTTGCACCACCGTCAGCAGTGTGCGTTCATCTGCACAGGCCCGAACTTTTGGAATTTCCTTTCTAAACCTCTCCACTTCTCTGCCTCTTTTTCCTTCTTGAATGCACTCCCGAAATGTTATCCTTTTCACCAAGCTTTTGGCCATCTGCCCAAAATCTCATTATCTGGCTCTGTGTACAATTTTGTTTGATAACACTGCTGTGAAGCACCTTGGGACGTTTTAATACATTAATGGCCCTGTGTAAATGCCAGTTGCAACTGTTGTTTTAAGCCCATCGCTTTGCTGAACGATTAAGCCCATGGAACCATTTCAAAGGACCGACCCCCTAGTAATTAGTTCCTGGATTTACTATGCATGCAGATTCTAGGTTTTCCACCCAATTGAAATGGGTGGATAGTATAAACTGGTAGAAATTTAACCAAAAGCCAAATTCTCACTCAAAACTCAATTCAGCACTAGAGCAAAGTAGTCAGTGAAATTGCTGGCAAGAGATGATGCTATTATGTTCAATGTGGGCAGCACGGTAGCACAAGTGATTAGCACTGTGGCTTCACAGCGCCAGGGTCCCAGGTTCGATTCCCCGCTGGGTCACTGTCTGTGCGGAGTTTGCACGTTCTCCCCGTGTCCGCGTGGGTTTCCTCCGGGTGCTCCGGTTTCCTCCCACAGTCCAAAGACGTGCAGGTTAGGTGGATTGGCCATGATAAATTACCCGTAGTGTCCATAAGGGATGGGAGGGGTTATTGGGTTGCGGGGATAAGGTGGAAGTGAGGGATTAATGTGGGTCGGTGCAGACTCGATGGGCCGAATGGCCTCCTTCTGCACTGTATGTTCTATGTAATTCTATGTAATACTTCAGGCAATCTCACCATAGTTCTATACACAGCAATTTGTTTGTGTGTACAAATTAGAAGTGTAGAATTCCTACAGTGCAGAAGGAGGCCATTCGGCCCGTTGGGTCTGCACCGAACCTTGGAAAGAGCACCCTAACCCAGGCCCACACCCCCACCCTATCCCTGTAACCCAACCCAACCTAACCTTTTGGGCACAAGGGGACAATTTATCACGGCCAATCCACCTAACCTGCACATCTTTGGACTGAGAGAGGAAACCGGAGCACCCGGAGGAAACCCTCGCAGACATGGAGAGAACGTGCAATCTCCACGAAGTCACCCGAGACTGGAATTAAACCCGGGTCCCTGGCACTGTGAGGCAGTAGTGCTAACCACTGTGTCACCCTATATATAGTATACAAAACAATATATTTTTTCCCATGGCTGTCTGGGGTGTATATATATGTATACATGTCTCCAGGTTTTTCTTACTGAAGAGCCCTCAGGGCAAATTATCCTAGGCATCTGTATGTTGGTTTATTTTTATCTATGTCATTGCCAGTTCACCTTTTAAGGCAGACTTCACATGAATCAAGAGAATTGAACCTTGAAACACCCCGGGTAATTTTTTTTTTTTTAATACAGTTTGCATCTCAAGTAAAAAGTCTACAGGGGTAGAAATTGGACAGGGCTTCAAATCAAGCGTGATTCCAATAGTAAACAGCGACCTGTGCATGACTGCATGGGCAGAAGGTTCGTCCTCGTGGCTCCTCATCATAATTTGGGTGACGCATTGCCAAGGGGCTGGTTTAGCACACTGGGCTAAATAGCTGGCTTTTAAATCAGACCAAGGCAGGCTAACAGCACAGTTCAATTCCTGTACAGGCCTCCCTGAACAGGCGCTGGAATGTGGCGACTAGGGGCGTTTCACAGTAACTTCATTTGAAGCCTACTTGTGACAATAAGCGATTTTTCATTTCAATTAGGCACACTTGCACAACTGTCTGTCAAGGCATCGAAGTTCACAATTAATTCACGGGCTGTGATGATGGCAGGCAATTGAGAGGGGACAAGGACGAGCCTGTAGTGGCCCACAATTATTTTATGGGGCCAGGAAAAACAGACCTGTTCCTTCTAGTTTTCTACTCATACCTTCAGGTTTTGATCGCTGTTGTGGACATTTATTTTTCATTGATAATTCATTTGTTAAAAAAGTTTTTAAGTCTTTCTTTCAATCTCTTCTCTCTCTCCTGCCTCAATCCAATCTTTCTTTCAGTCACTCGCTGGTACAGGATTTGAATATTGCTGCAAAGGGAGATATATTGCCGAAGCTTTTCATCTAGCACTCATCAGGACAAACTCAAGAAAGCCAAATTTCAAACGACCACAACAATTTATACCACCTGAAGGAAGGGGATGCTGACTGGCCATCAATTCAACTATGATTGACGGAGGAAAAAGCATTGAGGAACTACAGGCTCCCCTTGCTTCTTGAGTAACTAAAAAAATGCACTAGGACAGATCATAATCCTTTTACTTGCAGAGGACGGGTTCTTGCCTCTGAATGTATGTCATTTCCAGCAAGCGTGAATGAGGCATGTTACGAGCTTGACTGATTATCTTAAATTGGTTGTTAGTGTAGCCATGAATGCATGCAGGATTTTTCAGTAAGTCCAATAGCAGAACCACAATGAACAGTAGACTTTTTACTTTGGGTTTTGAGAACGCGGCCAGGATTCTCCAACCCCACGCCGGGTCGGAGAATCGCCGGGGGCTGACGTGAAGCCCGCCCCCGCCATGTCCCGAAATCTCCGCCACCAGAGATTCGGCGGGGGCGGGAATCGCGCCGTGCCAGTCGGCGGGGACGGGAATCGCACCGCCCCAGTCGGCTGGCCCAACCCCGCCGATTCTCCGCACCACGATGGGCTGAAGTCCCGCTGCTGGAATGCCTGTCCTGCCAGCGTGGATTAAACCACCTTTTGAACGGCGGGACAAGGCAGAGCGGGCAAGGTCCGGGGTCCTGGGGGGGCGCGGGGCGACCTGGCCCCGGGGGGTGCCCCCACGGTGGCCTGGCCCGCAATCGGGGCCCACCGATCCGCGGGCGGGCCTGTGCCGTGGGGGCACTCTTTTTCTTACGCCTTCGCCATGGTCTTCACTGTGGCAGAGGCGGAAGAGACCCCCTCCCCTGCGCATGCGCGGGGATGACGTCAGCAGCATGACCCCCTCCCCCGCGCATGCGCCGACCCGTGTCGCTCGGTGTAGACCTTTCGGCCCCGGCTGGCGTGTCGCCAAAGGCCTTTCCCGCCGGCCGGTGGAGCGCAAACCACTCCGGGGCGGGCCTAGCCCCTCAAGGTCAGGGCTTGGCCCCTAAAAGTGCGGAGACGTCCGCACCTTTGGGGCAGCCCGACGCCGGAGTGGTTCCCGCCATTCCATTACGCCGGAACTCCCTGCCCCGCCGGGTAGGGGAGAATCCCGCCCCCGGTTGAGTACAGTCTGTCCTCTGTCGATTCTAAACAACTGAAGGAACATATTTTTTCATATGATCAGATAACAATTGAGCAACATTGTGCATAGATTTCCAAGCTGGTGTGATGCACACGGCATAGTAGCAGTGTGAAATGTTTTATTCGTCTCGCCTTTCCAGGGTGATTTGAAGTCACCGGGCATTTTGCCGGTCTGAAAGTAGCCCATTCACGAGTGCAAAATACGCATCGAGCAATGACCTGGTCAAGGTGGCCAAGACTATGGAAAGCACTCCTATTCTTCATCCCGACTGGAATAACCCCCACGAGGCCCATGGGGAAACCATAATTGATCTCCCTGTGGGGCCCATGGAGTACGAGCTTCCCCAGTAGTGGGTGGAGCCTCAGTCAGCTGGAGCTCGCAAGAGCGAGCATAAAAGCCGGCCCAAGCAGGGACCACTGACATGTTGGTTGTCCCAACAGGGACTGTGAAGTGTAAATAGTTACTGCCATGGGCAGGTTTTATGTTCTGTTAAATAAATCCCTTTGGCATTCATACCCCTGGCTTCCAGGTCATTATCTAAACCAAGGGAGATCTCCGGCTAGGTGCCGATTACCAAGCACTCCCTCCTTCCTGGTGACACACAGAGTGTGCAACAAGGTGGAATAGCAGTTTGGTATTTACTCTTTTTCAGGGACATCCTCAGAGAATTTCTGGAATAAGTGTGGCTCAATTGTTTAAATGTCTCAGAAAGATTAATGTGTTTTAGAGGTCCTCTTCGCAACATCAGCAGCAAATGCCATGAAACGGTGCACATTCTACCAAATGATAAGTCCCCCTTTTAAGCAGCGTCGGAAATGGGCAGCAATGCCACGTTTACTTTCACACAGCTGGTCAGCGGACATTAGTTGAAGCGCCAGCCATCAAAATGCCACGCAGCCTCTTTAATAGGTGCTGCCAGACATTTGAAGTGGCAATCAACTGTTTAACTAGCCACCGAGCAGCCATTTCAAACCCTGGTCTCTCACTTCGTTTTCAAGATGGCGTCTTGGGCCAAATAGGTGTTTCAGCTTCAGGTCTTGTTATGTGAGAGTACCTTTAAGAAATGGGTGTTTACTACTGCAATTATGTCAGAGTGTGGGTGGAGCTGGGCTGTCCGTCAGCTTTTTACTTTCGTTTTAGGCTGTTTGCTGCAGAGTGTGTTCTAGTTTTGTTTTCAGTGTTGGAGCTGAAGCCAGACCAAGCAGGTGTACTGCTGTTCTCTCCGCCATCAAAAGACTATCTCTTGATCATTTGGTGAATTCAGAATTATAAATGTTTTCAGTAGTGACTTTAACCTGATGTGCTTCTGTTAAAGGTTGTTTTTTAAGTCGTATGGATGTTAAAAGGAAAGCTTAAAGGATTACTTAGTGTTGTATTCTTTGGGGGTTGTATTTGAATTAATGGTTGCTAAGATGTTCACTGTATGTTTTAAAAAGGTTAACTTGAGTTCATAGAATAAACATTGTTTTGTTTTTAAAAATACTTTTCCATTTCTGCTGTACCACACCTGTAGAGTGGGCCGTGTGCTCCCCATACCACAATCTAGTAAAAGTTGTGGGTCAGGTGAACTACATGATACACTTTGGGGTTCTCTAAACCCTGGCCCATAATAGCCTCTTCTTCAGCACCATAGGTAATTGGCAAAAACCACCACCAAATCTCTGCCCCAAACTAACTTTCAAATTAAAGTTTACCATAACTTTAGACATTCTCGATAACATTATTTGATAATACATGCAAGTCTATCAAAATATAATTCACACAAGTAATTAATATTTAAACGCTGACCATTCTCCTTGTCATTCAGCATGCAGTTACGTAAGAAGCCAGCCCCACTCACACAATGCTTACAAAGTTTTATACATTTTTGAAGAGGATTCTCTGGAGGTTCACTGGAATAATTAGATTAAGGGCAACATCTGCAGCCTTGTAATGTGATTCTAAAGCCTTAACACTAACCATGGTTAAGTGCTTACGGTGTCACCTGCCTTTTGCTAAAATTCCGTTGTTGTACGTTTCAGGTTCTTGTTGTAAGTTAAACTACCTTCACACTTAAATTACAATGGATTTGGATCAAATTTACAACTAATACCTTATTAATAGTGGTATTGATGGCAGATTAGTGAGTGTCTGTGATCCAGCCTCTTAACATCTTACTGCAACCCAACCGAATGCACTTGTACTTTCCTTTCCACTGGTAATAATAACCAAATTATGGTTACTAACACATTCCATAATTGATTGAACATGTTCATGCAAAAATCTAAATATTGATGAAAAAAACATATCAGCTTGCATTATGCTGTGAAAACGCACCCAAATTCAAATTACCCGACTCTTCAGGTATGGCAACTGCTCAGCCAAGACTGTAGGAAACTACAGAGTCGTGAACACAGCCCAGTTCATCACGTGAACCCGCCTCACATCCATTGACTGTCGACACCTCCCGCTGCCTTAAGAAAGTGAGCAGCATAATCAAAGATCCCTCCCACTCAGGTTATTCACTCTTCCAACTTCTTCCATTGAGCAGGAGATACAAAAGTCTTAGAACATGCACTAACAGGTTCAAAAACAGCTTCTTCCCCACTGTTACCACACTCCTAAGTGACCCTCTTACGGACTAAATTGATCTCTTCATACATCCCCTCTACTGAGTAGTACTGCATTCCTGTATGCTTCACCCGGTGCCTGTGTCTATTTACACTGTATATTATGTGTGCTCTATATGTTTTTTCTTTTGTGTACGGAATGATCTGTCTGGACTCTACGCATAACAGTACTTTTCACTGTACCTCAGTACACGTGACAATTAAACAAAACAAATCTTCATGCCCGCAAAAAGGCTGCTCCAATTTTAGGATAAAGGTGACAAGGGATGGGCACAAAATGAAAGAGCTGACTACGAGGTGAAAACGCACACGATGCAAGTGGTTGCAAACTAGCCGTACATTGAGCAAGTGAGTTCAATAGCGATGCCAGATTGTTGACAGGGGGCACATAAGGCAAAGTGCGTATGTCTGTTGCACCCTGCGTAAGCCGACCAGCGCTCTTTTCTCCTACCCCATAGGGAGAACATTTTGGTTTCTCTCCCGTTATGGAGCACCTCGGTAACCTCTCTGCCACTGCGGTGAACAGTAGGTACCTCTCATACATGAATCTCACCACAGAGCAATGTGTGAGAAGTGTTCTCTGAACAAATACCAAATAACAGCAAAGTTAAAGCTCATAAAATGAAAATTGCAAATTGGCTGACTGACAGCAAACTGAGACTATTGATTAACAGTTTTATTTTGGACCGGAGGAAGGTTCTTCGTCAGGTACCCCAGGAGTTGGCATTAAGACTCCTATTTTTTCTGAAATTTATAACTTAGGACTTTGGAACAGGAGTAGGCCATTCGGCCCGGTGTGTCTCCTCTCCCATTCGATAAGGTCATGGCCGACCTGACAGTGATCTCAACTCTCTTTCCCGTTTGCAACCCCCTCCCCGCCCCCCCACCCCATAAGTGCCCTGGAATTTAAAAGATATATAAATTAAGAGCACCCAATTCAGTTTTTCCAATTAAAGGGGCAATTTAGCGTGGCCAATCCACCTAGCCTGCACATCTTTGGGTCGTGGGGGCGAAACCCACGCAAACACGGGGAGAATGTGCAAACTCCACACGGACAGTGACCCAGAGCCGAAGTGCCCTGGAATTGAGTGCACGGGACACAATCACAACAATTTTGGATGACACAAAATGTGAACTGTGAGAAGGATGGTGTTCAACTTCAAAAGGACACAGATATGGGAGATTTGGTCTCAACTGGAGTACTGTGTCCATTTCTGTGCACCACACTTTAAGAAGTCTGTGAAGGCTTTAGGGAGGGTGCAGAAAAGATTCTCGACAACGGTTCCAGGGAGCATCAACTTCATTTGCAAGCATGGATTGGAGAAGTTCAGGCTGTTCTCTGTAAAGTCTCTCCAGTGCAGAAGGAGGCCATTTGGCCCATCGAATCTGGACCAACCCTCCAAAAAAGCACACCACCGAGGCCCAGTTCCCCACCCAAAGCCGGAATCGAACCCGGGACCCTGCCGCTGTGATGCTTCACAACTGTGCCATCCTGCCACCACCCAGAAGAGAAGGTTGAGAGAAGATTTGATAAGAGTTGGATAATTATTCTAAGAGGAAATATTTACAGGGCTACAGGGAAAAGGCAGTGGAATGGGATTAGGTGAGCTACCCTTGGAGCGAGACGGCACAGACACGACTGGCCGAGTGGCCTCATGTGCTGTAAACCGTACTGTCACTCTAGGTTAATCAGTAACCTGAAGTGATGAACCAGTAACTAGCCTATAGGTTCCATACGATGCGTGGGAATATCCGGCCATTCCAAGCGGCGGGATCTTCTCTCCCGGCTGCGGAGGGTGTGAACGATGTGAAATCAAGCTGACAGCGGTGGGACTGGATGGCCCTGCCGCCGGCGAGCCGCAGGGGAGGGCGGAAGGCCGCCGCAATGTCTTCAAATGGTGCTGGTGAGGCGCCTCCCAGTGGTTAGTGTTGTGTGTTATTGGTCAATTCAGCACAGGCAGAAAACAGACCCCTTTTGGCGGTTTCCAGTGGGCCCAGGAAAAACCCAGGCCACGTGGCCAACGCATTTAATCTGAAATCTGTCGGAACTCTATTTGAAATTGCCGATACCATAAATAATGGGTTGAAACAGCTTTCGGTACTGCAACACAAAGCAATAGAGAAAACTAACATAAACCAAGCCGTATCCTCTGGAAAATTGCATTGTAATGAGGTCAATACATAGTTTAGATAGAAGCATTTATAGCAGGATGCGGCCATACATATAGAGCAGAGTCATATAGCAGAGGAGGAAGCCATTTGTCAGCCTGTGCCAACTTTCTGATAAAAAAAAGTATCCAATTAATGCTCTCGCCTATTCATCCCCCATAGCCATGCAATTTATTTTTCCTGAAATTACTACTAGATCTGCTTCCACCACCCTTTCGGGCAGTGCATTCCTGATTGCACCATACTAGTAGAAAATTGATATGGACAAGGGTGCCTGTTTGTGCTCGAGAGATTTAAAAAATATACAATTATACCAAGTGCAGTCGCTAATCTAAATGAGGCTCTCAAGTCTGGCTAATGCAACGCTTCCTATCGATTTCCGCAGCATTTAATTATGGAGTCAGTTTACAACAGAAAAGCTCAAGGTCTCTATTTTTCCTCATTCATGGCACAGCAGAAACTTTCAGCACAGAAAAAGGCCATTCAATCCATTCTGTTTGTGCTGGTTCTTTGGGAGAGCAGTGGCGCAGAGTCGCTCAGACCAGCTTTTGCCGTAACCCGCTAGGTTCCTCATCTTCAATTACTTGTCCAGCTCCCTTTGGACACTGTTTATGGAATCAGCTTCCACCACCATTTCAGGCAGAGTGTACCAGTCCCCAACAACTCTCTCTCCCCTCATCTCCCTTCTCAATCTTTTGCCAATGATTTTAAATCCATGAACTCTTATTGTTGAGCCTCCCAACAAAGGTGAATGAACATCTTGAAGGCCTCTAATAGGTCACCAATTAATCTTCTCTGTTCCATGGATACCTTAATTTTTCCAACCTACCCATGAATGAACTCTCTCATTCCTGGTAACATCCTGCTGCTAAACCTCAGGACCAGGATCAGAGAACCCCGACAGTGCAGAAGGAGGCCATTCGGGCCATCGAGTCTGCACCGACCCTCTGAAAGAACACTCCACCCAAGCCCGCTCCCCTGCTGTATAACCCATAACCTAACCTGCACATCCCTGGACACACTAAGGGACAATTTAGCTTGGCCGATACACCAAACCCGAAAATCTCTCATCATCCCAACTAGTAAGCAAGGTCCTTTTTTCAGTGACACCCTTGGCCGAATGAACATTAACAGAACTGTTATCCACATAGCATTATATGGGCAAACCTTTCTCAGATTGATCCTTGTATAGGATTTCCTTCAGTGTATTAGATTAGTAACCACAATATCCATTGCTTCTACTAATGCCAGTGTTTCAGCAGCCAATGTCCTTTTACAGTAAGAAGTCTTACAACACCAGGTTAAAGTCCAACAGGTTTGTTTCAATGTCACTAATTAATTACCCTTTTAATTACCCTTTTTACTTGCTTCGGCTTCCCAGACTAATGGGCAAGATTACTTTTTCCCACCAAGAATATGATAAACACTGGTGCACTAAAGAATCTATCCAGAAGACTGGCATGTGGAGCATCACTAAAAACCATTAGCAAAAGATTGAGAAGGGAGATAAATGGGAGATTTAGCCGAGCGCCAAATTCTCCATCCTCGCTAGCAGCAGTGGGGCAGCAATATAGCACAGTGATTAGCACTGTGGCTTCACAGCGCCAGGGTCCCAGGTTCGATTCCCGGCTTGGGTCACTGTCTGTGCGGAGTCTGCACGTTCCGCCCGTGTCAGCGTGGGTTTCCTCCGGGTGCTCCGGTTTCCTCCCACTGGTACCGAAAGACGTGCTGTTAGGTGAATTGGACATTCTGAATTCTCCCTCTGTGTACCCGAAAAGGCGCTGGAATGTGGCGACTAGGGGCTTTTCACAGTAACTTCATTGCAATGTAAGCCTACTTGTGACAATAAAGATTATTGTTATTATAGTTGCGGAGTGATAACGGAGTAGTAACGATGAATCCCGGCCCATATCTCCTGGATAACCCAAGGCTGGAACGTGAGTGCGCAGTTCACTGGATTTAATTTCTTTAATGATTTATTTATCCTCAGAACTTCCTCAACTGCAACATGTTTCAGTTTCAATACCTCCTAACTGGCATCAGGTCTAGTCTGAGTGCACAGCCAGTTCAACTGCCCAATTTGACTCCTTGATTGGTCGGTTTCTTCGTTGGTGCTGGATCTTCTTTTTTGTGAGGACCTGGCCCAATTTATTCCAGCATGGTTGACATTTTCTAAGTAAGACTCTTCATTCAAGGTCAGTCTGGACAAATTCTGCTTAATGTCTAACCCTACATATTTAAAGGCCCCCGAAGCCTGGCTCCCAAACTCAAATTCCTTCTTTATTTTATCTATCACCAATTGCCCAAATTCTGCAAAACCACCCCACAGAAAATCATCGACATGCATGATAAAGATGCCTGCTGGCTTCTCCTTGTGACACCAATAGAACATTTAGCTGAACACAAACTGTTTTCGGCAGGATGGATCTAACTGACAAATGCCCCATCCTTGACGCATCGTCAATCCCATAAACACACTTGGTTAATTTCCACCGTTTCCTTCCTATTTCGCCAGCTTCTTTAGGTGGTTCCAACAACACTTCCCTTTGAAATTTCTCACACTCCAAAAAAAATGCAGCTTTTACATCAATCGGTTTTCATTCCTGGGAATGTGTTGTTAACAGAGCTAAGGAATTCTTCAAGCTCACTTTTCATGAAGTGGGTGAATCCACTCTGACATCTTGATCGGCAAGGCTCTCTTTAAAACACTGAGCTACTCACCCGGCTTTAGCCTTACACCTGCCGTCAGGAAGTACCTTTTCTTTGCATATCCACCTGTGTATACACCAAATCCTTTCCAACTTTTTCTGTTTGCTACCCTTTATCAACTTATCTTCTAATTTGTTAGTAGCGCCTAAAACTTCTCGATTGCAGGGGCTTCTACTTCTAGTGGCATTCCTAGCCTGTTCTACGGACCGTTTTGTCACCCAGCTATGTCCTCTGCTTGCCCTCCTGTCTCTATCTGAACTACTGCTTCACGACCTCTCCCACCTGCCATTGTGCTGCCTTTTGCAGGTCTGTGATCTTTTCCAAGGATGGTGAATACTTCACGGCCCCCTTTCAAAACTCGCACTGCATTTTCTGTATTAGCCAGTGTTTGTTCCTGCCCTCCCCAATATGGTGGTGTCCCTCTATGCACTGGCCCCCCCTACTGGCATATATGCTACTCCAATGACAGCTTTTGGTATTTGTCCTTTGCGATAAATAGTCTTATCCTACTTTCCAGTGTTCCAAGTGATGTTATATATTCTATATTGCCATGGCTGGGCAGCTTGGGTGGTCAGCTAATACTTTGTGAACATCTCCTCAATTGCTGCATGATTTTTTTTTACAAATCACATAACTAAATGGGCTTTCCACCGTTATGTACATTACTTTGGTGTACATGTTTTCGACATTTACATTTCAATTCATCGTTGGCAAATTTTCCTCCATTGTCAGTTAGGAACATTTTTCCATGATCTTGCCCACAATTACCTTTTTGTTACGACCATATACTGGTGTGACAGACTGAATTTAATTGCCATGTCTCTGAAGTATAAGACAAAAATGTCTTTCTCCTTATGCCATACATTCAAGTCCATTGCTACAATTTCGTTCACATCTCTGGCTAATGGGAGACTCACCAAGAGCCTTGATGGTGGCCGACTATATTTTTTTACATATAACACTGAACTTTTCAATAAGTTTAGTATGTTCATCGCCCATTACCCTTGCATCCTTCAGTAGAATTCTTAGCCTATGACAAGATGGCTGGCAAAATGCTGAAGTTGTTTTCAAATAACTGGGGCTGGATTCTCCATTGGCAGGATCCTCCGCTTTGCCGGCAGCGCACTCACGCCCACGGATTCGGCGTGGGGGTGCCCACAATGGGAAACCCCATTGGCCGGCTGCCGGGACGGAGGATCCCACTGCCAGCGGAGGCGCGCTACACCAGAAAACGGGTCTGGCGGGACGGAGAATCCCGCGCCTTACCTTTTATCCTTTAAATTACAACCCACTGAAGAGATAAACTAAGGTCTTGTTAAGGAGATACAATAATGTCCCAATTGTGTGTACTCTGAATCTACAGATTTCTCAAAAATAATCGCCTCATTGAGTTCCACATCTAATTTCATCTGAGCCCTTTTCACAAGACAGCTTATTGAACAGTTAGAGTGTTTCACTGGATACCACATCCGTGTTGATAAAGCGGTTTACCCCAACAATTTCACGTGGAATCACCACTCCCCAATGATTTCATTGTATTATCACCCTGGAACCTGAAGTTGAACTTTCATGTACGTTAACCTTATTTCGCTTTTTACTATTTAGGTAACATTTTAACCAATCCAATCCACATAATGTGGACATACGTCCACTACCAAACACAGCACAATTGAATGAGTCCACAACGAGAGCACCCATCACTGGACTAAGACTTCTGGTGATCTGTCTTCTGACTGGTCAGTGAGATCATCTTCCCTTTCCGATCCTCCCTTGCCGTGCGTCATTATTGCCAGCCGGGTCACTGCCGCCTTTCCCGCCCATTATCGGCCTCTGCCGATATTTGGGAAAATTCGCCCAAAGGCCAACAGTCATCCACCCCACCAGTGTTCCAACTATCCCTATTTATAGATGAACAAATACCCATGACCTGTTTGCCAATGTAATTACCAATAATATGGACACCCGCCACCGAAGTTAACCCGAGAGGCCTGCGCCTCCCTGATCTGTCATTCTTCATATTTCTACAATAGTGGTCTAACATCAACAACCCTCGAGTAATAATTTATGGACGGCACGGTGGCGCAGTGGTTTATACTGCTGCTTCACAACGCCAGAGACCCGGGTTTAATTCCAGCCTTGGGTGACTGTGTGGAGTTTGCATGTTCTCCCCAGGTTAGGTGGATTGGCTATGCTGAAATTGGCCCGTTAGTGTCCAAAGATGTGCAGGTTGAATTGGGTTGCAAGGATTGGGCGGGAGAGCGGGCGGGGGGTGGTGTGCTATTTTGGAAGGTCGGTGCAGGCTCGATGGGCCAAATGGCCTCCTCCTGCACTGTAGGCATTCAATGGATTTAGTACGTCAGCCATGCCCTATTTCTCCACAAAGGTTTAGCATCCTTCATGGGCCCAACATTTACAAAACTAACCTCTTACAGTTTAATACGTCCCTCATAGACATAGCTTACTTAATTTAATGTTTTACACGCGAATGAAGTATATGCAAGAGGCAGGAAAGTGCCAAATAGCTCACTCTTTTCGTGGCCATGGTTTGAATTCCAAAATTCAATGAACGTTATACTTGGAAGTACGGGAATAAGGGATGGCAAGCAGGTTTTGGGTTTGGAAAGAACGTTGTGACAAATATGCTGACAGCAAAAAAGTGTGACGGCAGACATCTCAAGGCACTTCATACAGCTGTAATTTAAAATGGATACTTTCTTGGGCTGAGCAGTGTTTTATAAGCAGGGTGTCAAAGGAGGTGAGGCTTGGGTGGAAGAGTTTACAGAAAGAATTCCAATGACGAGGTGGCTGAAGGCGCAAGCACCAGTATCAATGAATAATGCATCAGAGTGCAAAGTCAGTGCAAAATACTCTTTTGGGGATTGGCAGAGGAGGGTTGGGGAGGGTGATCAAGGCGGTTTTTGGGGGGTGCAGAACCAGAGTGGTTAGAGGCTCAAGGTGAAATTTAATGTACTCTCCTGTGACGGGTTTGGTGCCAAAGTTGGCATTTAATTGGGCAGGAAGGTGATGGGTGAGGGTTCTGCCCAACTAAATGCCACCTTCCCGTCACTTAAGTCTGTGACAGGAAAGCTGCGGACGCCCTTTCCGCCCCACTACCAAGTGGGCAATTAATGTCTATTCAAGGCCTCATTCCACTGCTTTTGGCAATCACCAAGTAGTGGATGAGGTCTGGCCATGTGAACAACCTGAAAAACTAACCATGTCAGAGATGTCACTCAGGGCCTGATCAAGGGGCCCAGCAACAGAAAGGGTAACCCACTGAGAACCACCCTCCTTGCTCTTACCCCCAAACCCCATTCCCCTCCTATCCCCACCCTACGACCCAAGCATTCACCTGTGCCTGAGTCCAGGGGCCACCCTCGTTTCGGATGGATGCAGTACCGGCAGCAGCCACTGCTTCTCCAGCAGCGCGGCTGAGCAATGAAGAGCTGCCAGCCTGCGATTCAGACGTTCACTCTCGGGATCTTTGGTCCCATTGAAAGCCACCCCCATGGCCCGGTTAGGTGTCTCTTTGGCACCATATTGGTGGGCCTTCCAAAAGGCTGAAACTCCGGGCTCTCCCTGCCTCTGCAGCTCACGGGCGAGACCCCAGTCACTTTCATTTAGCACCAGCCAGGGAGCGAAGAGATAAGTCAGCCGGACGTATTGCTGATGGGTAGAGGATAGTAGGTGAACAAGGTAAGATGAAGGGATCTAGAGGATGACGGCAGTACTGTCCACCTTTGGGTCTATCTCAAGATGTAAGCTGGCAGAGTCCTTATTGGGCCTTGAGTCCGCCCACATTTCAATTCTCTCCGATGAGTGTGATCTCAGACAATGACCCGCACAAAGCATAGAAGGGAGGGCCAACAGAGGCTGCAAATACAGCCATGTCCCACAGAGTGGTCAAGACCAACACTGGACACTGGCGTGAGCTTTCAATAAAGAATGAACAAAAATAAGCAACATTGTTTCTTCCACAATAAACAAAATGTCCCTAATTCACCTATAACCATCAATGCCTGCCAACCATGAGGTAATTTTTCAGCTCATTGACATCAACGATGTCACGATGGTGCACACATGAATGAAGTGTTATTCACAGGTTAAATTTAATGCTGAAAAGCACAGTGCCCTCTTTGTGCTCTCAGCAAGTCGTACGTTCATGGCAAAGAGGCTGGGGAGAAAGTTACGGCCATGATGCACAGCCTCCCAGTTTGCTCAGAAGATTCTTTTACAGCCTGCCCGTACCTGTCGCACTGTCAGCTGGTGGTGGTTTTGACCATGTGGTAATCACCACTGTTGTACATATTAGAAGATGTGTGGTAAGGCCCTGCACTACAGGTACGGGGGTAGTCCCTGCCTGCTGGCTCCGCCCAGTAGGCGGAGTATAAATATGTGTGCTCCCTATACAGCAGCCATTTCGCCAGCTGCTGTAGGAGGCCACACATCTTAAGAGTAATAAAGCCTCAGTTGTATTCAACTCTCGTCTCTGTGCAATTGATCGTGCATCAGACCACTGAAGAGTTTCCTCCGCCATTTGGCCGCACAGGTCTGCGACCTACCGGGCCACACTTTAAATTTTAATTGTGCGAGCACTCTCAAAAAGCAAGAAACCAGATTGGTGGCCCATTTTCCTGGCCGCCGTCGGGAACAACAGGCCACAGTTAAGATTCCGCATGGGTGTGGAATTCATTTTGACTGAAGCTTTGTTGTGCAACTATGAAAACCAGTGTGTGAGAAAGACTTTTCAAAACTCCGTTATAACTGGAGTGCAACAAAACAAAACTGCTATTGCTTTACCAACGATGGCCTCATGGGTATCTGAAACCACCCTGGATCCAGGTTAATACACCATCCAGCCATATCCTGCCCCAATATTCTTGAGGGACATTGCACAGGATTCAGAGGTGCAACCAGTATATTGTAGTTCTGAGTGACTGGAGTAAACATTATAAATTGTGGCGTCATTCTCCGCCTCACGAAGCCGGAAACGTGAATCGTGATCGGGTGTCCTGCAAAAATTGAGGTTTGCACTCGCCGTTGATTTGGTCGCCATGCAATGGTCCCTCCCTGGTGGCCAAAACATGGTTTGCTTCCCCCGCACCAGGTAGGAAGGGACATGCAAAACCAGCTTTGCATGGATTTAAATGTGATTAGCGGGTTGGATACAGTATGCTCCACGGTTTCCGCAATGCTCCACCCCTCTCCGGCGGAGGTCATGCGGGTGAGAATTAGTACAAGTATTTACAAACAGGGACTGTGCGCCGTGGCTGCAGAGGAGGAGCGGGAGGCTAAACAACATTGAAAAACTGTTGGGCTTGTTGTGGAGGGGCTGCCCGGGCCACGGACTCGGGTATGCCCCCTCAGGATCCGGGTGTCCCGGCTCGGACCGCCATTGCTGCAGTCTGACTTTTAAACGCACCCCTTGGTGCTACTTACAGGCTCCTGGCTGCTCACACTGCTGAGTGCTGCCTGTATCCTTTGAATGCTCAGAGAGCATCAGGTCATCTGGGAGCCCACCCAGGTCGTTCCTCCGGACACCCTCACACCCCAGCTGTATCATCAAGGGAATGGGCGCGGCCAAGCTCAATCAGGGGCCCACCAGATGTTGACACTCCTCAGAAGCGCTGCCCCACGACAGAGGAAGCAGGGGTTCGGCAGAGCTCACCTCATCCAGAGGACATCTGCACGGTGGCCTTTGGAGGCCTCTTTAGTTCTCCACCTCTCTCATGGCAGAGGCTTTACTGAATAGTGCCCAACGGGAACGCGAACCGCACACAATTCAGTCCAGGCGTCAATACTAAGGGCGCGATCCAACAGCCACACTGTCGATGAAAAGCAACTCTCCATTGTGGCCGTGATCACTTTTAGCAAATCTGCACATTGGAGCGAGACAGCTAGACTCACTTTAATATGCAGTTCTCAAGGTACCGAGGCATTGGGATTTATCCCCTTCACCTTGGGGATCTCGGGCGAGCGCTGTTCCATCCTGGTCTCTCCAAACGGGGATCCAACGGACTGACACTCATGGGGGTTCTCCCAGGGGATTAGAGGCCCCTATGTACATGCCCTTTTGGCGAGGTAGTACCCTGACAGTTGGCAGTGCCAGACTGACACCCTGGCAGTGCCACCTGGGCACCTGGGACTGACACCCTGGCATTGCTCAGGTGACACTGCCAGCTGGCAGAGGCACTGCCAGGGTGCCAACCTGGCGTTTTCTGTGTGCTGGTGATTGGGCTGGGGTGCCCTGCACCGGTGTTGTGGGGTGCAAGGGGGCCCAGGGACTCTTGCATAGTGGGTTGGGGTGTGAGTGGGTCGCATCAGAGCCCTCGGAGATCAGGCCATCATTTAAAATCAGGCTATGTGTGGCCTCGGCCACGCACTCCCCGAGCGCCATTTTATAGCCATGTGCTTCTCGGCTCTTTGAGTGCTGTGAAATACACAGCTAAACACACTCGCTCAAGGACTTTGTTCCCATTTAGTTGAATCACACCCTGACAGAGAATCCTGCCCTGTTTAAGAGAAACAAAAACACTAAATTAACCTATGGTAGAATTAAGGAGAAAGGGAAAGATTCTATTCATTTTGTATTGTCTCAAAATGTAGGAGCAATTTTGTTCTCCATTGTTTCCCTTTAAAAAGCCTGTATAAATATTTTGAGCCTACAAAATGTGGGAGACTTTGCCTCTGTCTTCCCTTGTTATGCAAGAATGTTAAAGGTTTTGTTTTGATGTGGAACCTAAGTCTTTTTTCTGTTATATTCGGTTCTTTTACATTCTCTTGAAATTACATAATTGAGTCTGCTAATCCAGTTTCCAAAGGGAAAACAAGGAAAAAAGAAACATGACATCATTCATATTTTGTTTTGCAAACACATGGGGCGGGATTCTGCATCCCACCTCACCAGTTTTCTGGCTGCGGCGCACCCCCCCCCCCCCACCCGCCGGCAGCGGGATCCTTTGTCCCGGCAGCCAGCCAATGGGGATTCCCATTGTGGACACTCCCACACCGTGGGGAAATCCGGTGGGGGGGTGGGTGAGTGCGCTGCCAGCGAAGCGGAGGATCCCGCCGATGGAGAATCCAGCCCATGGTATTTCATTTTCTGTTACCTATTCTGTCTTGTGTTCAGTTAATAAATATCGGCCTGAATTGAACTGGAACTGAAGTTAACTATCCTGCTAACAGCCTGGTTATCTGAGAGAATCTCATTCTGGACTCGGGACTAGCGCATGTAAAAAAAATGATAGTTTTGGATTTCTGAAATGATTACGGGTTTGAATTGGAATTTTGGAACATTTAACCTATGTTTTTTGTATCTTCCATATGATATTGGCCATTAAAGTTCCTCCTGGGCTCGTGAACGAAATAGAATGGTAATAAGTGGTAACTATTATGTAAAACTGAATGAGAGGAAGTGATTGACGATATATAAAGTAGAGAAAGGAAAACTGCTCCACCAAATGGGAATGCTACAAAAATAATTTTCTCAGCTGAATTGGGACCAAATCACCTGCGGACAATTCAACAAGAGATGTTAATGTGGTCTCAATGTACATTCTTTAAAAGTCATACAAGTGTAGCTGGGACTGATAAATTAAGGGTTCCTCTTGGAGACGTATCCTTGTCAATGAATGAACCTTTTAAGCAAACCTCTACGACCCAAGACACGCAGACCATGTGGGCGGCGATGATCGTGTGCACGCAGATGTGATTTATTACATGTTAAGCCACTGACATGCGGAAATGCATGGTGAAATTGAACTGAAGAACGAGTCTCAGACATGCTCAATTACTTGACAACAGTACAACATGAAATGGTTAATGTGGCTTCGGAGTGTGAGACAACTTGTTGAATCATCAAGGCACTGACACATACAGTACTCCACTGGGAAACTTTCTCATTAATGAAACAATGCTGAGAGAGTTCAAAACAATGGTACGTATCAGAGGGATTCAAATAGATGTTGAGGCAGAGAGGGATATCCTGCAGGATTCTCCATTCCCGAGACTGTTGACGCCGGGGCAGGATAGAACATTACAGCGCAGTACAGGCCCTTCGGCCCTCGATGTTGCGCCGACCTGTGAAACCACTCTAAAGCCCATCTACACTATTCCCTTATCGTCCATATGTCTATCCAATGACCATTTGAATGCCCTTAGTGTTGGCGAGTCCACTACTGTTGCAGGCAGGGCATCCCATACCCTTACTACTCTCTGAGTAAAGAACCTACCTCTGACATCTGTCTTATATCTATCTCCCCTCAATTTAAAGCTATGTCCCCTTGTGCTAGACATCACCATCCGAGGAAAAAGGCTCTCACTGTCCACCCTATCCAATCCTTCAGCTGAATGATTCGTGGTCTTCCACGCCAGTAAACCTGGCGCCTCACCTGGACCGATTCAGCGACTGTTAAGCGGCTAGCAGCGGCTTGTGGAACACAATCGATTCCAATGAACAAAATCCCACTGTGGGCGGGATCACTTTTGGCAAATCTGCATATTAAAGCGAGACAGCTTATGTGCAGATTCTCGCGGTACCCGAGGCTTTGAGATTCATACCCTTTGCCTCAGACAGCTATGGCAAGTGCTGTTTGGTACTGGTCTTCACAACTGGGTACCAGACAGAAAGGCATGTGTGGGCCCCCACCCCAGCTGCATGCTGTTTGGGCAGGGTGGTGCCCAGAAACTTCTGGTGCCAGCCTGGCACTGCCAATGTGCCCAGGTGGCACTGCCAGGGTGCTGGGTTGGCACTGCCAAGCTGGCATTTTCTGCGTGTGTGTGATCAGGCTGGGGTGCCTAGCATTGGCATTGGAAGGGGCTGGGGACCCTCCCATAGTGGATCCAGGCGAGGGGGAGTCAGGGTTGCTTCGGGGGCCTCAGCGATCGGGATGCCATTTTTAAATGATGCCTGATCTCTCGCTGGGGAGTTCCAGTGCGCGGAGCTTCCCAGTGATCAAAACGGGGCCATGTGCGGCTTTCCCAATCAATCAGAAAGTGTGGGCGGGATAATGCAACAAATATGTCGAAGGAAGGATACCTACTTAAAGGGAGCCTGGCAATCGGTCAGAATGTCTGAACTGTCCATTGATACTTGTGGCTTCAGCAACCAAAGGAGATCTGGCTGCAGGATCTGAGGGACTGAAGTGAGATGATGTTTCCCGAGGGCAGGAGGAAGAGGCCAAAGTGTCAAATTAAGCAGGCATAGATGGAAGTGGTCAAAGGAATCAGCAGTGGGAACGCGGTCCACTGAAATTGTAATGTCCAAAGAGGTTCAAGGATCTCAAGATGGCAGGACAGCTGTGTGGCATAACACGTTCACTCCAACCCTTCACTCTTGTCCATCCCTCCTCTACAAAAGTATCTATTTCTTACCTTCACGACCAACTGCTTTCACCTCCTTGCGAGGAGAACTCAAAACTCCGAGGAGAGGCAGAGAAGCGGGAGGGTGGAGCTCCAACGGTTGCAACTTAGTGGCCGCAAACAATGCAATCCCAACTGGTTCACTGTGAAGGAGGGCTTATTTCCAGAGGCTGCAAATGTCAGCAATGATTTGCCATTAATGTTTGAGCCTCCTCGCGCGCTACTGTTCTCACACATTGGGAGGACCGATCCTCTGTCTGCAGACCCTTGTTGGGGACCTCCCTTGATTTGGATCTATGTATCAAACCCCTCTGTCATGTGGGACTGCATGTGGCAGAAGAGGAGATGGGTGGTGCTGCTTCTAGTATGGTTGGTGTTGCTGCCGTTGTTCCTCTTGTTCATCATCAGAGGTGCAAGATTGAGCGCATGTGCTGCCCCACGGCCGCAGAGAAGCCGCAGGGAACTGCAGCTGAAGATGAACGAAGTCTCAGACAAATGAAATGATTCCCAAGCAGTTAGACGTCACTTGTTACGCCATGAGCGCACATTCTCAGAAATGCTGCGAGCACCAGCCTTTGATTTAGATGTGGTTGCAACAATTTGGCTTCATTCTTAGAAGACTTCCCAGCCTGACAGTTGAAGAAACCTTCCCCCGGTCACCTGGCCGCTTTGACAAAGCGTCATCGGACTCGAAACGTTAGCTCTTTTCTCTCCCTGTAGATGCTGCCAGACCTGCTGAGAATCTCCAGCATTTTCTCTTTTGCCCCCGGTCACCTGGTGGATTCTGGCGAGTTCCAGACAGTTCAATGAGCACCTGCACTGGCTGCAAAAGCCTCAATGCTGGGTGAAATCCTCAGTTAATTGCCTTTGGAATCTTGTAATTAGGGCCGGGATTCTCCCCTACCCGACGGGGCGGGGGGTCCCGGCGGGATGGAGTGGCGGGGGGTCCCGGCGGGATGGAGTGGCGGGAACCACTCCGGCGTCGGGCCGCCCCAATTCGCCGCCCCGGGTTTCTCCGCACCTTTAGGGGCCAAGCCCTCACCTTGAGGGGCTAGCCCTGCGACGGAGTGGTTGGTGTGCCGCCGGCCAGCGGGAAAGGCATTTGGCGCCACGCCAGCCGGGGCCGAAAGGACTTCGCCGGCCGGCGGAAGTCCGTGCATGCGCGGGAGCGTCAGCAGCTGATGACGTCATTCCGGGGCATGCGCGGGGGGGGTGCCTCTTTCGCGTCGGCCATGGTGAAGGCTGTGACCGAGGCGGAGGGAAAAGAATGCCCCCACGGCACAGGCCCGCCCGCGGATTGGTGGGCCCCGATCGCGGCCAGGCCACCGTAGGGGCGGCCACTGTGGGGGCACCCCCCGGGGCCAGATCGCCCCCCCACCCCCAGGACCCCAGAGCCCGCCCGCACCGCCAGGTCCCGCCGGTAAGAGAGGTTGTTTGATTCTCGCCGGCGGGACTGGCATGACAGCAGCGGGACTTCAGCCCATCGCAGGTCGGAGAATCGCTGGGGGGGGGGGGGGCTCACCGACCGGCACGGAGCGATTCCTGCCCCCGCCGAATATCCGGTGCCGGAGAATTCGGCAACCGGCGGGGGCGGGATTTACGCCAGCCCCCGGCGATTCTCCGACAAGGCCTGGGGTCGAAGAATCCCGCCTTAGATACCTGACAACTCTCTGGGATGGGGGCACGGTTCCTCAATCACCCTTCAAACCCACTGGGTTAAACCATTAAATGAGCAAGATTCTGTTAAGCTCCCAGCCCGCACCAACTTTTGGGACTTTAACCACCACCCCCCTGCGCAAATCACCCCCCTCCCCCCCCCGCACCCCCCCCCCCCCCCCGCCAACCCGCATCTGAACCAATCTACCCTTGCCAGTTAAAATTCTGCCCCATATATCCACTCATCTCCGGTGGGAAAAAGTGTTAAAATAGCTGTGCCTGATAGATGTCTTAGTCGTTTAAACAAGATATGCGTGGGTGAGGCAGAAGATGGAAACCTGAGTAACCAGGGACATTATATGTAACATGTTCTGAAATGGATATTGGAGTTTTGGGTTAAACCAGTGGTTTGTTTCACAAGGATCAAAGGTTTCTGAATTGCAGAGATATAAGATTGGGGTCCTGACCGACAATCAGAGCGATCAGACACATAGAAGACTGGCTAGACGCAAGAGGCGGAGTGCATGAACAGTTACGAGTCATGTCTTATAATGGTAATGGTTGGGGATGTGAAGAGCAGTCTGTGCTGGAGGTGTTTGGGCTATGATTGGATCGGAATGAATGGAATGGGGAAGATAGTCCCCTAAGATGATCAACAGAAGAGAGGCATTGAAGGAGGATGCTGTGGCCATTCATGTCAAAACAGTGAGAAAAATTAAAGGGAATAATTTACCACGGCCACAGACAGAGAGGATTTTGTAGAATCCCTACAGTGCAGGAGGCCATTCGACCCATCGAGTCCACACCGATCCTATGAAAGAGCACCCTACCCAGTCCCAATCCCCCGCCCTATCCCCGTAACCCCACATCTTTGGACACTAAGGGGTCATTTAGCACAGACAATCCACCTAACCTGCACATCTTTGGACTGTGGGAGGAAACCGGAGCACTCGGGAGGAAAGCCACGCAGACACGGTGAGAATGTGCAAACTCCACACAAACAGCCACCCGAGACCGGAATTGAACCCGGGTCCCTGGCGCTGTGAGGCAGCAGTGCTAACCACTGTGCAACCGTGCTCCTGTGCGTATTTGCTTCGGGTTGTTTCTGTGTTGCTGTGGGGGCAGAAGCTTGATTGGTAAGATTCAACTAAGGATTGAGGGCAAGCCGGGTTTGCGAAACTGCTGACTTAACTTCTTAAACATTGTATAATGTGAGGTTTAAGCTTAAATGGTATCGAAATAGAGAGACTGGCAGCTGTTTGACTTGAAGGCATGGCTGAATAATTGATGACAGCAGTTTTGAAAAAGATATCTTGGATGGTGAGTAACATGGGAGGGAATGTAGTAAAGGGAGTGGGAGGTGAATCCTACGGATGAATGAGCTTGAGCGGGGTACAATGAAAGATAGAAGAGAAATTAAAGAGAGAAATGGGTTCACACCTAGGGCAGAGAATCGTGGCTAATAAAAGGCTTGGTAGCTTAAGTAGAGGGGTATACTTTAAATTACTTGGGTGAGAGTTTTTCTTGAGATGGTGCAGAACAAAGTGAGGTTGGACTGGCAATACAGGTGATGAGAGATAAAAGGAAGTGATCAAGGATAGCCATGAACGTGAAGGAGACCATGAAATGCCGTGGTAGACAGCAGTGTCAAAGAAGTGGCTATGAATTCACAGGTTATTCAGGGATATTTAGGGAGGAAGAGAGATGTCCATGAATTTAGACAACAAGGGGAAACTTAAAATCGCTGTGGGTGAAAGGTGACTCAGTATAGAGATTGAGGGTGGAAATGAAGTGACTACTTCAGGCAGCAAGACAGGTTGGGCTTGGAATTCAAGCTCAAAGTCTTCTAATGGTCTCAAAATCAGTTGGAAGTGCAACTTGAGGGAATGCGTCATTGTACTTTGTTGAGAAGATAGATGGTTGAGAGGACTGGGAACACCACCACCTGAAAATGTTCCTCAAAACCAGACAGCATCCTAACTTGGAACTATATCACCGATCCTTCAGTGTCACTGGGTCAAAATCCTGGTACTCCCTCGCTAACAGTCAGCCGTTCAAGAAGGTGGGGAGCAATAAATGCTGGCCTAGCCAGCAACGGCCACGACCTGAGGAAGAAAAAAAACGTTTGGTGCAATCCAGTGACTTTGGGAAGAATTCCCGCAAGCTCCCACTGGCGTGTTCGATGGCAGGCATGGTGGGAGAATATGGCGGGAGGAGGCCCAGAAATTGGTCTCGACACTGTGAACATACAGCGGGATCCTCCGTTAGTGCAGGCCATGGCGAGTTGGAAAAACCCGCCAGAGGCCGGCGTGAACCTCATTTGCATTTCGCGATGGAGATCCGTGGTGCCGGTGGGAAACACGGCAACATCAAACACATTTGGAACAACGTTGGCGAGCGGGTGCCAGGGGCTCCCACCGGAGTTCAGGGTGGAAACCGCCCGCAACCTTGGACCCTGGAACAGCACAACAGTGGGTGGGCGGGTGAGCATCTCAAGTTGAACCCTGCAGATTAGGGGTCCTGGAGGGGTCCATCTTCCAGCCTCAGAATGTTCCAGGAGATCTATCTTCATTTTCAGAAAGTCCACTTTCTTTCTTTAGCAGTGAACCAATTATGTTGGGCGCCTTTTTAAAATGGCACCCGGACACGGTTGCGGAATACACGTGGTCCAGGTCACTGAATACAATGTAAGGCACACGGATGCATGATTAATGAGGTCGGGGCCGGAAGATCTGGCGTGTTTTCCCGCCAGACGCCAGTGGGAAGCCACAGCACTTAGTCTCAAAATGGGAGCATCCTGACCGTTATCTTTTAACCAGAGTTCAAACAATAGGATTATACTTATTATGTTAAAATTAATCTAATGTGCTCACAGTGACTTTCTTGTAAGACTGTGCGGGGTAATTATGTTTTTCAAGTTAAAACCTACAACCTACATTCTGCCTGGACTTATCATAAGCAAAATTCAATTGTCTATGTTAAGTAAGAAACATCTGCTGTTCTCTGGTAAGAGAAAATAAATAATGATCAATGTTTATCGTTATTATCCCTGCATGCGCATTCCTTACGTTCTGTGGACCCACACCCGCTGATATTGAGCATATCTATTTTGTTTATTCTCTGCTTTCAAGATTATTTTCTGCACCTTATAACTGGATTGCAGACTTTCATAGAATTTACAGATTTCATAGAATTTACAGTGCAGAAGGAGGCCATTCGGCCCATCGAGTCTGCACTGGCTCTTTGAAAGAGCACCCTACCCAAGCCCACACCTCCACCCTATCCCCATAACCCAGTAACCCCACCCAACGCTAAGGGCAATTTTGAACACTAAGGGCAATTTGTCATGGCCAATCCACCTAACCTGCACATCTTTGGACAAAAGCTTTCACAGCTAGCCTCCAGCCAAACGGAGCATCGGTGGCCGTTTTGCGCCGAATTTTCCGTCGGAAAATGCCACCGTTTCCACGCCCACATGAGGACATAGCCTCTGAATCGGAGAAACAAGCCCATGAAGTTCTTCCTTTGTTAATAAATCACTTTGTGATTTAACACCGCCTCGTCGTATTCCCCCCACGCTACAAAATTGTCGAGGAGAATAATTCAGACCAGTCCAAAGGAAAGTCTTTGACTTTTGGAAGGGGAGAAGAGTGGCCTCTTGATGTCCTGAAAAAGATAATGAATAAACCACAGTCGAATAGCTGTGCCACGTTCAGGAAAATCTACCCATTCGATTCGGAGGTTGAAAGTTAAGGCCGAGATGTTGAAAGGCTTCAATACTTTTTCGCTGCCAATTAAATCACGGCAGAAGACAAGCAAAAAATTATATCACTCACAGTTTGCAGCCCAGAAACCTATAACCGCGTGAGAAACCTAACATCTCGGAGGCTCCAGAGATCAAATCCTTTGATCGCCTCGTGCAACTGGTGAGAGACCATTACAATCCGTGGCCATCCATTATAATGCAACGTTCTAAATTCCATTCAGCCATTAGGGCTCCTGGAGAAACAGTATCCACTTTTGTAGCCAGGCTTCGACAGATGGCTGAACATTGCAAATTCAGTCCATCTCAGTGATATGCTAACCGACCGCTTGATCTGCGGCGCCAATATTCAGAAGAAGTTGCAGAAATCAGAATATCCTTAGACAAGGCAGTTGAGTTGGCTCAAGCGGCTGAAAGCCCTGAAGAAAGCCCTTTTGAACTGCAAGGCTTGCAAAGCGAGGTAAATCAGTTATGGCGGGAAACGGCGGCCGCCCGATGTACCCTTAGTGAGGATGAGGCACAGCCTGAGAAAGGCCATCAGTCATAAGGTCTAGAGGCTTGTTATCGTAGTGGGGGAGACCATCCCCAAGACAGATGCAAATGTAAAGAGTTTGTTTTTTTATGATGTAATAGAAAAGGCCATATACAAATCAGATGCTGAGCCAGATGCCGTGTCAGATAATCTACACCTAGTTCCCCAAAATAAAACGTTGGCGACTCCAGTGAATAAGCTTATGGAAGACCCCAAAGAGAAGTCGGAGGTCAATAAGCTCAACACGATGATGTTAAGACACCCTCCATCAAAATTGTCCTTTTTGTTAAGGGCCGTCCATTAAATATGAAGGTTGATACAGGTGCTGCTGCCACGGTGGTAGGAGAGCAGACATATAAGTATCTACAGGGAGGAAAGCAACCCTTGAGTCTCAATAGTGCAACAGCCACTTTAGCCACCTATACTGGGAAGGTGATGGGCACGATGTCAGCACCATTCTCATACGAACACCTGTCGCCCAGCTGCCCTTAACTGTAGTAAAAGTACAGAGACCAAGCCTCGTGGGGCGAGATTCGCTGAAGAAAATCAAGCTAACCTGACTGGAGATATTCAGCATCACGGACGGTGCTTTCCAGTGACCTCTCTTTCAGAGAGAGCATAAAAGGGCTAAAGGCCAAAATCTACATACAGCCTGATGCAACACCAACATTTGTTAGAACCCAACCTTATGCTCTAGAGTCCTAGATGTTTACAGCATGAAACCAGACCTTTCGGCCCAACTTGTCCATGCCGTCCAGTTTTTACCACTAAGCGAGTCCCAATTGCCTGCATTTGGCTCATATCCCTCTATACCCATCCTACCCATATAACTGTCTAAATGCTTTTTAAAAGCCTCTGGCAGCTCATTCCAGACACTCACCACCCTCTCTGTGAAACATTTGCCCCTCTGGACCCTTTTGTATCTCCCCCCTCTCACTTTAAACCTATGCCCTCTAGTTTTAGACTCCCCTACCTTTGGGAAAAGATGTTGACTATCTACCTTATCTATGCCCCTCATTATTTTATCGACCTCTATAAGTTCACCCCTAAGCCTCCTACGCTCCAGGAAAAAAGTCCCAGCCTATCCTTATAACTCAGACCATCAAGTCCTCGTAGCATCCTCGTAAATCTCTTCCGCACTCTTTCCAGTTTAATAATATCCTTCCTGTAATATGGTGACCAGAAGTGTACACAGTATTCCAACTGCACCAAAATGTTGAAGTGGAGCTGAAATGCCTGAAAGACCAGAGGATAATTACACCAGTGTAGTTTTTGGATGGGCAGCACCAATAGTCCCAGTGTTAAAGCCAAATCACACAGTAAGGATTTTCAGCAATTGCAAAGTGACTGCGAACAGGGCTGCGAAAGGAGATGGATATCTTATTCCTGGGATAGAGTACCTCTATGCAAAATTGGCAGGAGGCGTCAAGTGTGGTAAATTCGATCTAAATCATGTGTACCAACAGCTCGAGTTGGAGGAAGAATCCAGGAGATTCGCCACTGTGTGAGTGGGAGAGAGTATGTGTGAGTGGGAGAGATTGTGAGAGTGGGAAAGAGATTATGTGAGTGGGAGAGATAGTGTGAGTGAGGAGAGATAGTGTGAGTGGAGAGACTGTGTGAGTGGGAGAGATTGTGTGAGCGGAAAGAGAGATTGTGTGAGTGGGGAGATAGTGTGAGTGAGGAGAGATAGTGTGAGTGGGAGAGAGATTGTGTGAGTGGGAGAGAGATTGTGTGAATGGGAGAGAGATTGTGTGTGTGGGAGAGATAGTGTGAGTGGAGAGAGATTGTGTGAGTTGGGGAGAGATTGTGTGAGTGGGAGAGATTGTGAGTGGGAGAGATTGTGTGAGTTGGGGAGAGATTGTGTGAGTGGGAGAGAGATTGCGTGTGTGGGAGAGATTGTGTGAGTTGGGGAGCGATTGTGTGAGTGGAGAGAGATTGTGTGAGTGGGAGAGATTGTGTGAGTTGGGGAGCGATTGTGAGAGTGGGAGAGAGATTGTGTGAGTGGGAGAGAGATTGTGAGAGTTGGGGAGAGATTGGGTGAATGGAGAGAGAGATTGTGTGAGTTGGGGAGTGATTGTGTGAGTGGGAGAGAGATTGTGTGAGTTGGGGAGAGATTGTGTGAGTGGGAGAGAGATTGTGTGAGTTGGGGAGAGATTGTGTGAGTGGGAGAGAGATTGTGTGAGTTGGGGAGAGATTGTGTGAGTTGGGGAGAGATTGTGTGAGTGGAGAGAGAGTGTGAGTGGAGAGAGTTTGTGTGAGTGGGAGAGGGATTGTGTGAGTGGAGAGAGAGATATAGTGTGGGTGGGCGAGAGAGATTGTGTGAGTGGGAGAGAGATTGTGAGTGAGGAGAGATAGTGTGAGTGGAGAGAGAGATAGTGTGAGTGGGAGAGAGATTGTGTGAGTGGAGAGTGAGATTGTGAGAGTGGGAGAGAGATTGTGTGAGTGGGAGATAGATTGTGTGAGTGGGAGAGAGATTGTGTGAATGGAGAGAGGTTGTGTGAGTTGGCGAGAGATTGTGTGAGTGGGAGAGATTGTGTGAGTTGGGGAGAGATTGTGTGAGTTGGGGAGAGATTGTGTGAGTGGGAGAGAGATTGTGTGAATGGAGAGGTAGATTGTGTGAGTTGGGGAGAGATTGTGTGAGTGGGAGAGAGATTGTGTGAGTTGGGGAGAGATTGTGTGAATGGGAGAAAGATTGTGTGAGTTGGGGAGAAATTGTGTGAGTGGGAGAGAGATTGTGTGAGTTGGGGAGAGATTGTGAGAGTTGGGGAGAGATTATGTGAGTGGCAGAGAGATTGTGTGAGTGGGAGAGAGATTGTGTGAATGGAGAGAGAGATTGTGTGAGTTGGGCAGTGATTGTGTGAGTGGGCGAGAGATTGTGTGAGTTGGGGAGAGATTGTGTGAGTTGGGGAGAGATTGTGTGAGTGGGAGAGAGATTGTGCGAGTTGGGGACAGATTGTGTGAGTGGGAGAGAGATTGTGTGAGTTGGGGAGAGATTGTGTGAGTTGGGGAGAGATTGTGTGAGTGGGAGAGAGATTGTGTGAGTGGAGAGAGAGATATAGTGTGGGTGGGCGAGAGAGATTGTGAGTGGGAGAGAGATTGTGAGTGAGGAGAGATAGTGTGAGTGGAAAGAGAGATAGTGTGAGTGGGAGAGAGATTGTGTGAGTGGAGAGTGAGATTGTGAGAGTTGGGGAGAGATTGGGTGAATGGAGAGAGAGATTGTGTGAGTTGGGGAGTGATTGTGTGAGTGGGAGAGAGATTGTGTGAGTTGGGGAGAGATTGTGTGAGTGGGAGAGAGATTGTGTGAGTTGGGGAGAGATTGTGTGAGTGGGAGAGAGATTGTGTGAGTTGGGGAGAGATTGTGTGAGTTGGGGAGAGATTGTGTGAGTGGAGAGAGAGTGTGAGTGGAGAGAGTTTGTGTGAGTGGGAGAGGGATTGTGTGAGTGGAGAGAGAGATATAGTGTGGGTGGGCGAGAGAGATTGTGTGAGTGGGAGAGAGATTGTGAGTGAGGAGAGATAGTGTGAGTGGAGAGAGAGATAGTGTGAGTGGGAGAGAGATTGTGTGAGTGGAGAGTGAGATTGTGAGAGTGGGAGAGAGATTGTGTGAGTGGGAGATAGATTGTGTGAGTGGGAGAGAGATTGTGTGAATGGAGAGAGGTTGTGTGAGTTGGCGAGAGATTGTGTGAGTGGGAGAGATTGTGTGAGTTGGCGAGAGATTGTGTGAGTGGGAGAGAGATTGTGTGAATGGAGAGGTAGATTGTGTGAGTTGGGGAGAGATTGTGTGAGTGGGAGAGAGATTGTGTGAGTTGGGGAGAGATTGTGTGAATGGGAGAAAGATTGTGTGAGTTGGGGAGAAATTGTGTGAGTGGGAGAGAGATTGTGTGAGTTGGGGAGAGATTGTGAGAGTTGGGGAGAGATTATGTGAGTGGCAGAGAGATTGTGTGAGTGGGAGAGAGATTGTGTGAATGGAGAGAGAGATTGTGTGAGTTGGGCAGTGATTGTGTGAGTGGGCGAGAGATTGTGTGAGTTGGGGAGAGATTGTGTGAGTTGGGGAGAGATTGTGTGAGTGGGAGAGAGATTGTGCGAGTTGGGGACAGATTGTGTGAGTGGGAGAGAGATTGTGTGAGTTGGGGAGAGATTGTGTGAGTTGGGGAGAGATTGTGTGAGTGGGAGAGAGATTGTGTGAGTGGAGAGAGAGATATAGTGTGGGTGGGCGAGAGAGATTGTGAGTGGGAGAGAGATTGTGAGTGAGGAGAGATAGTGTGAGTGGAAAGAGAGATAGTGTGAGTGGGAGAGAGATTGTGTGAGTGGAGAGTGAGATTGTGTGAGTGGGAGAGAGATTGTGTGAGTGGGAGATAGATTGTGTGAGTGGGAGATAGATTGTGTGAGTGGGAGAGAGATTGTGTGAATGGAGAGAGGTTGTGTGAGTTGGGGAGAGATTGTGTGAGTTGGGGAGAGATTGTGTGAATGGAGAGATTGTGTGAGTTGGGGAGAGATTGTGTGAGTGGGAGAGAGATTGTGAGTTGGGGAGAGATTGTGTTTCTGTGGGAGAGAGATTGTGTGAATGGAGAGAGAGATTGTGTGAGTTGGGCAGTGATTGTGTGAGTGGGCGAGAGATTGTGTGAGTTGGGGAGAGATTGTGTGAGTTGGGGAGAGATTGTGTGAGTGGGAGAGAGATTGTGCGAGTTGGGGACAGATTGTGTGAGTGGGAGAGAGATTGTGTGAGTTGGGGAGAGATTGTGTGAGTTGGGGAGAGATTGTGTGAGTGGGAGAGAGATTGTGTGAGTGGAGAGAGAGATATAGTGTGGGTGGGCGAGAGAGATTGTGAGTGGGAGAGAGATTGTGAGTGAGGAGAGATAGTGTGAGTGGAAAGAGAGATAGTGTGAGTGGGAGAGAGATTGTGTGAGTGGAGAGTGAGATTGTGTGAGTGGGAGATAGATTGTGTGAGTGGGAGATAGATTGTGTGAGTGGGAGAGAGATTGTGTGAATGGAGAGAGGTTGTGTGAGTTGGGGAGAGATTGTGTGAGTTGGGGAGAGATTGTGTGAATGGAGAGATTGTGTGAGTTGGGGAGAGATTGTGTGAGTGGGAGAGAGATTGTGAGTTGGGGAGAGATTGTGTGAGTGGGTGAGAGATTGTGTGAACGGAGAGATAGATTGTGAGAGTTGGGGAGAGATTGTGTGAATGGAGAGATTGTGTGAGTGGGAGAGAGATTGTGTGAATGGAGAGATAGATTGTGTGAGTTGGGGAGAGATTGTGTGAATGGAGAGATTGTGTGAGTTGGGGAGAGATTGTGTGAGTGGGAGAGAGATTGTGAGTTGGGGAGAGATTGTGTGAGTGGGAGAGAGATTGTGTGAATGGAGAGATAGATTGTGTGAGTTGGGGAGAGATTGTGTGAATGGAGAGATTGTGTGAGTTGGGGAGAGATTGTGTGAGTGGGAGAGAGATTGTGAGTTGGGGAGAGATTGTGTGAGTTGGGGAGAGATTGTGTGAATGGAGAGATTGTGTGAGTTGGGGAGAGATTGTGTGAGTGGGAGAGAGATTGTGAGTTGGGGAGAGATTGTGTGAGTGGGAGAGAGATTGTGAGTTGGGGAGAGATTGTGTGAGTGGGAGAGAGATTGTGAGTTGGGGAGAGATTGTGTGAATGGAGAGATTGTGTGAGTGGGAGAGAGATTGTGTGAATGGAGAGATAGATTGTGTGAGTTGGGGAGAGATTGTGTGAATCGAGAGATTGTGTGAGTTGGGGAGAGATTGTGTGAGTGGGAGAGAGATTGTGAGTTGGGGAGAGATTGTGTGAGTGGGAGAGAGATTGTGTGAATGGAGAGATAGATTGTGTGAGTTGGGGAGAGATTGTGTGAATGGAGAGATTGTGTGAGTTGGGGAGAGATTGTGTGAGTGGGAGAGAGATTGTGAGTTGGGGAGAGATTGTGTGAGTTGGGGAGAGATTGTGTGAATGGAGAGATTGTGTGAGTTGGGGAGAGATTGTGTGAGTGGGAGAGAGATTGTGAGTTGGGGAGAGATTGTGTGAGTGGGAGAGAGATTGTGTGAATGGAGAGATAGATTGTGTGAGTTGGGGAGAGATTGTGTGAATGGAGAGATTGTGTGAGTTGGGGAGAGATTGTGTGAGTGGGAGAGAGATTGTGAGTTGGGGAGAGATTGTGTGAGTGGGAGAGAGATTGTGAGTTGGGGAGAGATTGTGTGAGTGGGAGAGAGATTGTGTGAATGGAGAGATAGATTGTGTGAGTTGGGGAGAGATTGTGTGAGTGGGAGAGAGATTGTGTGAGTGGAGAGAGAGAGATAGTGTGAGTGGGCGAGAGACATTGTGTGAGTGGGAGAGAGATTGTGTGAATGGAGAGATAGATTGTGTGAGTTGGGGAGAGATTGTGTGAATGGAGAGATTGTGTGAGTTGGGGAGAGATTGTGTGAGTGGGAGAGAGATTGTGAGTTGGGGAGAGATTGTGTGAGTGGGAGAGAGATTGTGAGTTGGGGAGAGATTGTGTGAGTGGGAGAGAGATTGTGTGAATGGAGAGATAGATTGTGTGAGTTGGGGAGAGATTGTGTGAGTGGGAGAGAGATTGTGTGAGTTGGCGAGAGATTGTGTGAGTGGGAGAGAGATTGTGTGAGTTGGGGAGAGATTGTGTGAGTGGGAGAGAGATTGTGTGAGTTGGGGAGAGATTGTGTGAGTTGGGGAGAGATTGTGTGAGTGGGAGAGAGAGATTGTGTGAGTTGGGGAGAGACTGTGTGAGTTGGGGAGAGATTGCGTGAGTTGGGGAGAGATTGTGTAAGTGGGAGAGAGAGATTGTGTGAGTGGAGAGAGAGAGATAGTGTGAGTGGGCGAGAGACATTGTGTGAGTGGGAGAGAGATTGTGTGAGTGGAGGGAGATAGTGTGAGTGGGAGGGAGATTGTGTGTGTGGGAGAGATAGTGTGAGTGGAGAGATTGTGTGAGTGGAAGAGATTGTATCAGTGGGAGTGTGATTGTGTGAGTGGGAGAGAGATTGTGTAAGTGATGCACTATCAATTACGATGAGACGAGAGTAGAGAGTAATCGAGGCTTTATTAAGCAGAGATGTGTTGCCTCCTGCAGCTGCTACTAGAAATGGTAGCAGCTCGGTGTGCACACACATTAATACTCCGCCTACTGGGCGGAACCAGCAGGCAGGGATCTACTCCCGTACCTATAGTACAGGAGCCTTACCGTATTACCTCTAATACACATGTTATACAAACAGTGGTGACTACCACATTCACCCCCTGTTAAAAAAGAGTCCAGCGGGGGTGGTGGAAAAACTATTTACAAGTATGTGAGAATTTAAAGTTTACAGTCTTTTGAAAATTTACAAATGTAGCCGGTCGGGTGCCTTGATCCTCCACTGAGAGCGCCGCAGTCCCGGTGGTGATGCAGGCGCCGGCTTGGTCGCCTGTGACTCCGGGAGCGTATTATCCTCATCTTCATCCCCGGGTGGAACCAGTGGGAGGACAGATCGTCCTGGGGCGAGGGCTGTAGTGAGGTGCGCTGGGGGGAGGGTGGGTGGCGCCGGGGCAATCGGAGGGGGGGTGTTGAGTGGTGTGGTGGGGATCCAGCTGGTGCCAGGTCCCTAAGGGAGACTGTGTCCTAGCGGCCGTCAGGGTACACCACGTAGGCATACTGCGGGTTCGCATGCAGCAGCTGTACCCTTTCGACCAACGGGTCCGCCTTGTGGAGCTGCACGTGTTTGCGGAGGAGGACGGGTCCTGGAGCTGCCAGCCACGTTGGGAGCGAAACCCCAGAGGTGGACTTCCTAGGGAAGGCAAGGAGACGTTCATGGGGGGTTTCGTTAGTCGCAGTGCAGAGTAGCGATCGGATGGAGTGGAGCGCGTCGGGGAGGACCTCCTGCCAGCGGGAGACCGGGAGATGTTTAGACCGCAGAGCCAGCAGGACGGCCTTCCAGACCGTCCCATTCTCCCTCTCCACCTGCCCGTTTCCACGGGGGTTGAAGCTGGTCGTCCTGCTCGAGGCAATGCCCTTGCTGAGCAGGAACTGACGCAGCTCATCACTCATAAAGGAGGATCCCCGGTCGCTGTGGACGTAAGCGGGAAAACAGAACAGGGCAAAGATGCTGTTGAGTGCTTTAATGACCGTGCAGACGTCATATCGGGGCATGGGATGGCGAAGGGGAATCTGGAGTATTCATCGACCACGTTCAGGAAGTACGTGTTTCGGTCGGTGGAAGGGAGGGGCCCTTTGAAGTCCATGCTGAGACGTTCAAAGGGGCAGGAGGCCTTCATCAGGTGCGCGTGATCTGGCCGGTAGAAGTGCAGTTTGCAGAGACCTGGCAGTCTCTGGTGACAGCCCTGACCTCCGCAATGGAGTAGGGCAGGTACGGGCCTTTATGAAGTGAAAGAATCCGGGTGACCCCCGGGTGACAGAGACCATCGTGTAGGGCCCGGAGTCGGTTCACTTGTGCGCTGGCACATGTACTTCGGGATAGGGCATCGGGGGGCTCGTTGAGCTTACCAGGGCAATACAAAATCTCGTAATTGTAGGTGCCGAGCTCGATCCTCCACCTTAAGATTTTATCATTTTTGATCTTGCCTCGCTGCGTATTATTAAACATGAAGGCAACCGACCGTTGGTCAGTGCGGAGAGTGAACCTCCTGCCGGCCAGGTAATGCCTCCAGTGCCGCACAGCTTCTACGATGGCTTGGACCTCTTTTTTGACGGAGGAGTGCCGAATTTCGGAGGCATGGAGGGTGCGGGAAAAGAATGCTACGGGTCTGCCTGCCTGGTTGAGGGTGGCGGCCAGAGCGACGTTCGATGCATCGCTCTCGACCTGAAAGGGGAGGGTCTCCTCGACCGCATGCATCGCGGCCTTGGCGATGTCAGCCTTGATACGGTTGAAGGCCTGGCGAGCCTCAGCCGTCAGGTGAAAAACTGTGGAGTGGATGAGTGGGCGGGCCTTGTCCGCATAGTTAGGGACCCACTGGGCGTAATAGGATAAAAATCCAGGCATCGTTTGAGGGCCTTGGGGCAGTGGGTATTCCATGAGGGGGCGCATGCGGTCGGGGTCGGGCCCTAGAACTCCATTTTCCACAACATAGCCAAGGATGGTTAAGCGGTTGGTGCGGAACACGCACTTCTCCTTATTGTACGTGAGGTTCAGGAGTTTGGCGGTGTGGAGAAATTTGAAAAAGTTAGCGTCGTGGTCCTGCTGGTCGTGGCCGCAGATGGTGACATTATCTAGGTACGGGAAGGTGGCCCGCAGCCCGTACCGGTCAACCATTCGGTCCATCTCACGTTGGAAGACCGAGACCCCGTTGGTGACGCTGAAGGGAACCCTAAGGAAGTGGTAAAGGCGGCCGTCTGCTTCGAACGCAGTGTATTGGCGGTCAACTTTGCGGATGGGGAACTGGTGGTAGGCAGATTTCAGGTCCACTGTGGAAAAGACCCGGTACTGTGCAATCTGATTGACCATATCAGATATGCGTGGGAGGGGGTACGCGTCGAGCTGCGTGTGCCGATTGATGGTCTGACTGGAGTCAATGACCATCCTGTGTTTCTCCCCAGTCTTAACTACTGCCACTTGGGCTCTCCAGGGGCTGTTGCTGGCCTCGAGGATGCCTTCCCGCAGCAGCCGCTGGACCCCCGACCTGATGACGGTCCTGTCCTGGGCACTGTACCGTCTGCTGCTGGCGGCAACGGGTTTGCAATCCGGGGTGAGGTTTGCAAACAGGGAAGGTGGGTCGACCTTAAGGGTCGTGAAGCCGCAAACGGTGAGGGGTGGTAGGGGTCTGCCGAATTTTAGAGTTAGACTTTGGAGTTTGCACTGGACGTCCAGGCCGAGTAACAAGGCAGCGCAGAGGTTGGGGAGGACGCAGAGCCGGAAGTTGCTGAACTCTACGCCCTGGACGGTGAGGGTGGCGGTGCAGTACCCCCGGATCACCACGGAGTGGGATCCGGAGGCCAGGGAGATTTTTTGGGTAACGGGGTGTACCACGAGGGAGAAGCGCCTAACCGTAGCGGGATGGATGAAGCTTTCCGTGGTCCCGGAGTCCAGAAGGCAGGATGTCTCGTGCCCAACAACTTTCACCGTCGTCGTCACAGTTGCGAGGTTGTGCGGCCGGGACTGGTTGAGCGTGATGGAGGCGAACTGCGGCTGATGTTAGTAGGCCCCGGGCTGGTCGGCGGCAGGCGATGAGCAGCCAGATGAGGTGTTCGACGAGCAGGTATCCTGATGTGCGGTCCAAAATGGCGCCAAAGATGGCGGCGCCCACAGACCGCACGTGGCGGTAAAGACGGCGGCGCCCACGGGATGCACGTGTTCTTCTGGGAGGAAGATGGCGGCGTCCACGGGCCGCACGTGGGCTGCGGGGTGAAAATGGCGGTGTCTGAAGGAGGACCTCTCCTTCAGACACCGCCTGAAGGAGAATGTCCTCTCTGAAGGAGGACCTCCTTCCTTCCGCGGCCCCGCAAGATCCGTCCCCCATCTTCTTGCGGGGCGGACTTAGAGAGGACGGCAACCACGCATCCGCGGGTTGGTGCCGGCCAACCCGCGCATGCGCGGATGACGCCCGTTATGCGGCGCCGGCCGTGTCATCTATGCGGCGCCGCCTTTACGCGGGACAAGACCTGGCGCATGTAGATGACGCGGCCCCGATCCTGGCCCATTGTCAGGGGCTGAATCGGTCGGGACCGGGGTCGTTCCGCGCCGTTGTGAACCTCGACAGCATTCCGCACCTTTGGGACGGCGCGATGCCCGTCTGATTTGCGCCGTTTTGGGCGCCAGTCGGCGGACATCGCGCCGTTTCCGGAGAATTTCGCCCCAGGTTCCAATCAGATCAGCCATGATCTCATTAAATGGCAGAGCAGGCTGGAGGGGTTGCAGGGCCTACTCCTGCTCCTTGGAGGCACCTAGGGGCTAGTTTAGCACAATGGGCTAAACAGTTAGCTTGTAATGCCAGCAGCACGGTTCAATTCCCGTACCAGCCTCCCCGAACAGGCGCCGGAATGTGGCAACTAGGGGCTTTTCACAGTAACTTCGTTGAAGCCTACTTGTGACAATAAGTGATTATTATATTATTATTATTGTTCGCATGTTCAGTTAAAAATGTGTTTATTACCGAAAATAAACATTTTTAATAAAACTGTCTAGTCCTCTGTCTCTCTGTAGATTGATTTAAAATCAAAGAATTACTAAGTGGCATGGTGGTACAGTGGTTAGCACTGCTGCCTCACAGCTTCAGTGACCCGGGTTCAATTCCGGCCTCGGGAGTTTGCACGTTCTCCCCGTGTCTGCGTGGATTTCTTCCCGGTGCTCTGGTTTCCTCCCACAGTCCAAAGATGTGCAGGTTAGGTGGATAGGCTGTGCAAAATCTATAGGAATGGGCAAGCGGGCCTACGTAGGGTGCTCTTTCAGAGGGTCAGAGCAGACTTGGACGGCCAAATGGCCTCCTTCTGCACTGTAGGGGTTCTCCGAACCATTTATTAGTGTACACGAGTCAGTTTTCTTTTACTAAATTTAACATATTTTGATATTGGGAGGGTTAGTGGGAGGCACCTGATTCAGGCAAATTGAAACTTGAACCAGCCTGAAAGATCACAGAAAGCACAAGCGTAAATTATTCTGGGAATAACTTGAATGCATTTCATAATTAGCGGATCTTCTGCACGGCATCAGTAGAATCTGACTACAAAATTAGTGGAAATGTACTCCCCCCACCCACACCACCCCCTCGATCCCCATTCAAATTACTCATCGGAGATCTTGGCTGCATTTTCAAAGGGGCAGGACAAAATGGCTGTTCCAGAGGTCATGTCGGCATCCCATCGCCTCAGGTGCAGTTTTGAATTTTTGAAGGGACGACGGGGGCGGGGTGCGACACAGCGGGGCCTGTCCATTCAGCACTGCAATTCTCAATGCTTTTCATGCGAGCCCAAGCAATCTTCTGCACCTTGTTGTCTAGCTGTCGGGTACCCCCGAGGAATCCAAATAGGATTCTATGTCGTTAATATTTTATTCAGATGTGTGGCACCAACTTGTGCCGTCACAAGTTCCGTTCCTTAACCTTGTCATTCACGGTTGCAAAATACTTGACAAAGTGGGCATTTTCAGTGAAGTCAAATGGATCTTATCCATTGCTACTTTCCAAAAATAGTCCCCCTAAAAATACACGCCACAGAATTAAACCTGTATCCAAGGCAGCGCAGTTTTTCATTGGAATGTTCCAACAATTTTACCCAGAGCAACAATCTATTCCCTAAATTCGGCTGCACTAGGGGATGACGATTGGATCACAGTTCCAAGCTCAGTCGTCAGGTTGATCGAATCTTCCAATCTCAGTCCATGTTACAATTTGTTATTTTCATACCTTTTCCTTAATCCAGCCGCAAGATGATCATTCTTCCTCTATGTCATACGATTCATGAAAAAAATAAAACTAACTGTACAGAAGGAGGGACTAACCCGAAACCTGAATCGTATGAGTTCATAAGCAGAATTTCTCATGAATGAGCTCTTTTGGGCAGCACAATGGTTAGCATTGCTGCCTCACGGCGCCGAGGTCCCAGGTTCGATCCCGGCTCTGGGTCACTGTCCGTGTGGAGTTTACACATTCTCCCCGTGTTTGCGTGGGTTTCACCTCCACAACCCAAAGATGTGCAGGGTAGGTGGATTGACCTTGTTAAGTTCCCCCTTAATTGGAAAAAAAGAATTGGGGACTCTAAATTATTATTTTTTTAAATGAATGAGCTCTTTTATGGACTGACCGGATTAATACTATACTCCTGTGTGTTTCACCCGATGCCGGTGTCTATGTATTTACATTGTGTACCGTGTGTTGCCCTATTATGTATTTTCTTTTCCTTTTATTTCATGTATTTAATGATCTGTTTGAGCTGCTCGAAGAAAAATACTTTTCACTGTACCTCGGTATACGTGACAATAAACAAATCCAATCCAATCCCATATGCTAATAAGCATTACAATCCCAGACCAGACCTCAACAATGGCTCGGGCACTGGACTGAAACCCCAATAATTTAGCTTATTTGTAAGACTGTGCGGAAAAAATGATTTGCTCCATGAGTGACTGCATGACGAAATAGGGATTTGGTATTTTTATGACAAAACTTTATTATGAATACAATATTAAACTCTTTAACTTCACACTCAAAAAGAACAACTTACAATTATCCCTTAAACACTGCTACACAATTCCCCATTAAACAAGACACATACAGCTCTCAATCCAGCGTAAAATCGGCTTGGCAAAGAGTAATACTTGCTTTACTGAACAGATTTGGACTCCTGTTATAACCCCTTCAGACTCTGGCTGAATATCTTCAAAAAGCTGGTACACCTAGCGTGTTTCAGCTTCTTCCTTGTCCTCAGACAAGACTGCTCTGCTTTAAATTGTACTACTCTTTTATCGCTATCCTGCTGGGAGAGAAAATCGCCTTTACTTGTGGCTAAAACAAGGGTTTCCAGAACAGGCTTCAATTCTTCTCCAAAGCTTTCTCAAAATACCCTCTCTGAATCCTTAGTTCCACCCAGCAATGACATAATCCTGCTCGGCTGGCGATCAGCAGCACCACCCACAGCTGCAGACTGGCTTGCTGACCTCTCGGAATGTCTCCACTTGGAGAAGTTTAAGTATGACATCCGAGGGTCTGAGGAAGGCCTCCTGGATACTTGGGGGCAGTTTGTCGGCCTGTTCCAAAACCTGTTTGAGGCCAGCAACGTGGAGTAAGTTAAGAATAAAAACCTAAGATAGATGAGGAACGACAAGGACTGCGCAACCCAGTGGGGAGAGGAGGGGGGAACGGAAGGAAGGTGGAGAAACCACAAAAAGAAGAGAAGAGGAGGGAAGGAGGGCCCCTGAAAATAAAAGCAAAGCACAGATGAAGCCAACGGGGGGAGGGGTGTAAGGGACAGGGGGAGTACGAAAGGGAAAGGGGGAGCGGGGGGGCACCATAGACCGACCCAGAGGGCAGCAAAATGTATATTGAACCAATCAAAAGAAAGACAAAATAAACCGTTCTGTACAATAAAGCAACCTAACGCGGGTATGAAAAATCTGATGTATATACATAATTGTTTATAAATATGAGAAATGCCAATAAAAAGATTTCAGGGAAAAAAGCAATGACATAATCTCCCCAAGCCTGAAAACAAATTACCTCACCAGTCTTAAAGCACATTAACTCCCTGGGGACTTTCCTCAGTTAAACCACGGTGCATTATCCCAGACTGAAAAACACATTCCTCTGGTCAATTTCACCTTCTGGCTCTTAAAAGCTCTCAGGCCCTGCAAACAAGTTTCTTTTTGAAAAAGAAAACATGACCACTGCAGGCACACACACTGGGCGGAATTCTCCCCCCCCACGCCGGGTGGGAGAACCGCTGGGGCGCCGCGCGAGTCCCGCCACGCTGCCCCGGCAGCCCCACACGATTCCCCCGCCCCCCAAACCGGCGTGGCGAGAATCACGGCTGGCCGCTGGGAGAACCGCCGCTCGCCGTTTGTAACGAGCGAGCGGCAATTCTCCGGCTCGGATGGGCCGAGCAGCCTGCCCAACACGACGGCTTCCCACCGGCGCCGTCCACACCTGGTCGCTGCCGGCTTGGGGGGGGGGGGATTCCTACACCGGGGGCGGCCTCAAAAGGGGTCTAGCCCACTTTCGGTGCCCACCGATCGGCGGGCCGGCCTCTCTGAAGGAAGACCTCCTTTCCTCCGCCGCCCTGCAAGATCCATCCGACATCGGGGCGGCCTCGGGGAGGACGGCAACCGCGCATGCGCGGGCTAGCGCCGGCCAACCCGCGCATGCGCGATTGACATCATTTACATCATTTGTTGAGTCTGGAGAAGGGGGTGTAGATAGCCTGGGTCACATTGTGATCCAAAAAGACGAGGTGTTGGGTGTCTTAAAAAATATTAAGGTAGATAAGTCCCCAGGGCCTGATGGGATCTACCCCAGAATACTGAAGGAGGCTGGAGAGGAAATTGCTGAGGCCTTGACAGAAATCTTTGGATCCTCGCTGTCTTCAGGGGATGTCCCGGAGGACTGGAGAATAGCCAATGTTGTTCCTCTGTTTAAGAAGGGTAGCAAGGATAATCCCGGGAACTACAGGCCGGTGAGCCTTACTTCAGTGGTAGGGAAATTACTGGAGAGAATTCTTCGAGACATGATCTACTCCCATTTGGAAGCAAATGGACGTATTAGTGAGAGGCAGCACGGTTTTGTGAAGGGGAGGTCGTGTCTCACTAACTTGATAGAGTTTTTCGAGGAGGTCACTAAGATGATTGATGCAGGTAGGGCAGTAGATGTTGTCTATATGGACTTCAGTAAGGCCTTTGACAAGGTCCCTCATGGTAGACTAGTACAAAAGGTGAAGTCACACGGGATCAGGGGTGAACTGGCAAGGTGAATACAGAACTGGCTAGGCCATAGAAGGCAGAGGGTAGCAATGGAGGGATGCTTTTCTAATTGGAGGGCTGTGACCAGTGGTGTTCCACAGGGATCAGTGTTGGGACCTTTGCTGTTTGTAGTATATATAAATGATTTGGAGGAAAATGTAACTGGTCTGATTAGTAAGTTTGCAGATGACACAAAGGTTGGTGGAATTGCGGATAGCGATGAGGACTGTCTGAGGATACAGCTGGATTTAGATTGTCTGGAGACTTGGGCGGAGAGATGGCAGATGGAGTTTAATCCGGACAAATGTGAGGTAATGCATTTTGGAAGGGCTAATGCAGGTAGGGAATATACAGTGAATGGTAGAACCCTCAAGAGTATTGAAAGTCAAAGAGATCTAGGAGTACAGGTCCACAGGTCATTGAAAGGGGCAACACAGGTGGAGAAGGTAGTCAAGAAGGCATACGGCATGCTTGCCTTCATTGGCCGGGGCATTGAGTATAAGAATTGGCAAGTCATGTTGCAGCTGTATAGAACCTTAGTTAGGCCACACTTGGAGTATAGTGTTCAATTCTGGTCGCCACACTACCAGAAGGATGTGGAGGCTTTAGAGAGGGTGCAGAAGAGATTTACCAGAATGTTGCCTGGTATGGAGGGCATAAGCTATGAGGAGCGATTGAATAAACTCGGTTTGTTCTCACTGGAACGAAGGAGGTTGAGGGGAGACCTGATAGAGGTATACAAAATTATGAGGGGCATAGACAGAGTGGATAGTCAGAGGCTTTTCCCCAGGGTAGAGGGGTCAATTACTAGGGGGCATAGGTTTAAGGTGAGAGGGGCAAGGTTTAGAGTAGATGTACGAGGCAAGTTTTTTACGCAGAGGGTAGTGGGTGCCTGGAACTCGCTACCGGAGGAGGTAGTGGAAGCAGGGACGATAGGGACATTTAAGGGGCATCTTGACAAATATATGAATAGGATGGGAATAGAAGGATACGGCCCCAGGAAGTGTAGAAGATTGTAGTTTAGTCGGGCAGTATGGTCGGCACGGGCTTGGAGGGCCGAAGGGCCTGTTCCTGTGCTGTACATTTCTTTGTTCTTTGTACACGGTGCGCGTAAATGACACGATGCTGCTACTAGCCCCCCGGGGGCGGGAGAATAGGGGGCTGGGAGCGGCCTCCGACGCCGGAGTGAAACACTCCAGTTTTCACTCCGGCGTCGGGACTTAGTCTCCCGATGGGAGAATTGCGCCCACTATATCCCCAAGCTTGTAACTCTACAATTGCCTCAATATTTAGAATCCAATATCCCTAAAAGCCAACATTCGTTAAACAAGAACTCTGTAACTCTTTGGGCAGTATTTTGCTGAAAGGGAGGACCCTGATGTCAGGGTCCAATTTGGATTTGGTGGGTGGCGGAAAATAATTGCTGATCATCCCATTGATGACCAGCAGGGGTAGGTGCCAACCAGTGGCAGAAGGAGGTCCTGGTAGGTGCCATATTTAAAGGGAAGGCAGCAATCATAACACAGACATCACACACAGAGGCAACTGGAAGGAAGGCTAAACAAGGGAGACTATGCAATGAGAGGAAGGTGTGTTCAACAGCTTGATGTGCCGCACTTAATGTTTGGGTGAAGAGAGTTAGTTTCTACCTTTCATTGCTGTTTTGTTTCTCATCTTCAGCCAATATTGCTGGCTAGCAGCAATGCGAGAGAGAGCCAAATGTGTAAGTCTCCTCCAGTCAGTACGCAGTCCCTCCATCGTCACGTCCTCAGCCGTGCCTCCTCATGGTGACCCACGTAAACTGGTTCCCTTTCGACCCCAGGCTAAAGCTTCACAGAAGCTCGGAGAAAGTTTAGACCCCCCGACGTGCAATGTGCAGGCTCACCAGCAGGTGGACACACCCTGGCTCACAAAGAAACATAGCAAATAAGAGCAGCAGTAGGTCTTTCGGCCTTTCGAGCCTGCTCTGCTACTCAATGTGATCATAGTTGATCCTCTGTGTCAACGCCATAGTCCCTCACTCTCCCCATACCCCTAGATGCCTTCAGCCTAGTAATCTATCTACTTCTTTCTTAAATATTCCAGCGACTGGGGGCTGGAATCTCCGCACCCCGACGACAAAACCGTGTCCGGCGCCAGGGCGAAGAATCCATTTCCGCACATGGAACCGGGACCAGCGCCGGTTCCCCGATTCTCCGGGCCCCGGACCTGACCGGCCGAATTCCCGACGCCGTGGATCTAACATGGCCCTGCTGTTCGGGATACTAACGTGGCGGCTGCGGACTCAGACCGCGGCTGCCATGGTCCATGGCGGGCCAATCAGAGGGCAGGGGGCGCCTCATCCGGCACCGGGCTAATTTTGGCCAGGAGGTCCGATGCCTAATTTTCGGCTCGGCGCGGCCGCTGGAGGTAGCCACCGTGCACATGCGCGGCCTCTGACCCGGAAGTGTGGAGGCCCGTATCTGCAGCAAAAGCTGCGAGCTTCCCGACGGGTCATTGCTAGCCCCCTGCAGGGCTATGAATATATGGCCCTTTCATGACAGTTTTTCTGGTGTGAAAGGCCACAGTTTTTACGATGGTGTGGGGACGTGGTCCCAAAAACAGAGAATCGAGCACTTGGTCTCCACGGCTTTCTGTGGAGAATTCCATAGGTTCATCACCCTCTGAGTGAAGACGTTTCCTCATCTCAGTCCTACATGGCTTACCCAGTATCCTGAGACTGTGTCCCCTTGTTTTAGACAACCGCAGCCAGAGGAAACAATGAGCGGTGGTTCAGCGATCGCAGTCAGCACTGGACGATAGCTAGTCATCCGACTCGCTGCGGCCGACCCTGGTTGAGATCCTGGTCTCAGTTAAACACCCGGATGCTGGACGCACCCACGACTCAACGGCCGTGCCTACAAGACCTCGCCAGGGCACATTTAGCCCTGGTTCATACAAATGAGAAACAGGTGCAACGGCACGTCAGAGAATCTCACAGAGCATTAGAGAACACCAGGTGGTCAGGGGGCAGGGCAGGGTGGTACCCTGCAAGGTCCCCTGGCACTGCCAGGGTGCCTGGGTGGCATTTCCAGGGTGCCTGGATGCCCAGATGCCAGGTTGGCACTGCCAGGGGAGGGGGGGTTGAGGAGGCCTTCCCAGGGTTGGAGGGGTAAGGGGAATGGGGAGAGCATAAATCAGGGCTGGAGGAGGGGGCTGAAAGCGGGAGGAATGATCGGGGCTGCTGCTCAAAACAGCCGTTCCTGCTGGTGAGGTCAGCTCGCCAGCAGGAAATCGCTCTAAATGCCAAAGAAAAGGACAAAGTGCCGGTGAATAGTGAGGTGAATACTGCAGCAACAAAGAAACACCTGCCAAATGCACCCAAAACAGACTTAAACGTTTGTCCGCTGAATCGCACCCAACATCTCCGCAGCCAGCCTGTTCAGCCCTGCCAGAATTTTTGACATTTCAATGAGATCCCCTCTCATTCTTCTAAATTCTAGTGATCAAAGACCCGGTTGATCCAACCTCTGCGCACACTACAATCCTGCCATCCCAGGAATCCGTCTTTACGGCAATCCCTCTGTGGCAAGTATATCCTTTCTCCGGTAAGGAGACTAATAACTATAGACACTACAGACGTGGTCTCACCAAGGCCCTGTGCAGCTGCAGTAAGACATGCTTGCTCCTGTACTCAAGTCCTCTTGCAACAAAGGCCGACTTGCCAATTGACTTCGTAGTTGCTTGCTGTACCAACATGCTTGCTCTTAGTGACCCAAGTTTCATGCTTCAGTTTCAAGAACCAAACTCCCACCTATGGGCAAATAGCTCCATGGCCTTGTGGATACCTCGGGAGAGTTGAAGGCTAAGGGGGAAACCCTGACAAAAATTTTGGAGTGGAGCCCAAAGGCGACTGATGTATAAATACGTCATCTTTCTGGCATCTCCTACAAACGAACATAGATCTTTGCATTCCTGTGGATTCATCTCCAGAGGTCGGAAGGCAGACCCTGGATCGATGGTCTCCATAAATTTTGCACAGGCTTGAGTCTTGGAGAGGACACTCCAGTCTTGCTACAGAGCTTGAACACAACACAGGAGACAGGCTTAACGCAGAGTTGAGCACCACGATGCACGCCATCATTTTACGAGATGGAAGGCTGACGCAGAGGAAGGATGGCTCCAAGGTTTAGTGGTGGCCCCTGGAGGTACTAAGAGCACCGAGAGCTGCGCTTCCCAGTTGACTGGTGGAGGAGGCCAGCAAGGCTCACCAAGAAGGCATGGCTGGAGATCACAGAGGAGCTAAGCAGACAAAGGATCTATGGCCTGGTTCCGTCTGACACATAATTGAGTTCATAATGCAAGCCTTTAGCCCTGTCCCGCATGTGCCAATGAAATGTGAGAGATAGTTGCCAACCCATGCATCAGGCATGACCAGGCACCAAAGTCCACTGAGAAACGTATAATAGCCATACACTGGATAGAAAGAGTCAATTGCTGCATTGCCAAGACTGAATGGCCACTTAAGAGTTATAAGAATCATAAGAAACAGGAGCAGGCCATTCGGTCCATCAAGACTGTTCTGCCATTCACCAAGATCACATTTGGTCTGTTTGCCTTAACTCCATTTTCTTGCCACAGGCCTGCCAGTGGCACAATGTAGGTCACTGGCACAGACTGACGAGTAAAGCTGAGCTGTGTGAGCTGAGTCACACTGTCTTGCGTTTGCAGAAGCTCACAATGGCAAGCCCCAGATTTAAAATCATTGCAACATATTGGTTAGATACCTGTTTAACCCTTCCATATATCTGCGTCATAACCCCCCCTACCAGTTTTCTTAATTTCCCTGCTGAGTTTGCACACTTGCAGGGATGGAAGTATTTGTAAATATTGATATTCAACACATTTTCTAAATGCCGGTTTCCATTTAAATGAAACCCAATAGTGTTATCTGGTTTCTGCATTTTTCGAACACCTTGCAAGCAAAACATTTTCCGCAACGGCTCTTGCAGGAATTTATTCAAACTCTTGCAGGATATGTAATTTTACATTAAAAAAAAACAAAAAGTGCAGTAAATGTCCCTGTCTAGACATACTGTCATTATTCACTGCACAAAGTAACTTAAATTCACCACCAACAAACTCTCAAAGAATACTCAGCAAGCAAATTAAATGGGAATCCATTGCGCCAGTGTTGATTTTAACCAGGAGCATGTGGGCCAATGCAAAATGTACTCATTGGCCTGAATTCCATTCCAGGATATTTTAAGTTCCTAGCCTCATTTAAATTTTACTGATGGGTTTTCCATAAGATTTGGCCGTGGTTATAAGGTGATCAAGGTTGGGAAATAAATATTCCAATGCACACATTTCAAAAAGACAGGCAGAATGGAAAAGGAGGAGTAGCTCTCACAATAAAGGCTGACATAAGGACAGTCATAAAAAATATCGTGGGCTGGATTCTCTGATTTCCAGGTCATGTCTGGAGGATCCGTGGCGTTTTACGTCAAAAAAATCTGCGGCGCCCCAGCACCAATCTACCAACCGGTGAGGGGTTAACAGCCGCGCCACGTAAAACCCTGGCCTCCATGACAAAACCGGCCGGAGAATTGTTGGGGCCGTGACCGCGCATGGCGATGACAACATGGCACCGGCCGTGCACGGACCACGACCTGCCAGATAGTGCCCCCCTGGACACCCCCTGGCTTCCCCCAACCAGTCCCCCCCCCCCCCCCCCCCGCCCTCGCCGAAGTCCCGCTGGCCAGCAGCACGGGCCCTGCCCGACTGTGGTGGCACTGGACACTGTCCGCAGCCGCCACTCCGGGTTCCCGCCTGCTGAGACCACACGTCCCCCACATAGTCGAGAACTCGGCCCTTCGGGGGCGCAGCCTCAGGGGAGGGCCTTCAGGTGACATACTGAGGCCGTCCTAACGGCATGCGGCGCAGTCCTCGATGACACCGTTTTGGACGGGGCGGAGAAACCAAAATCAGGAGCTGCCCCCGATTCCATCGTAAAAAGGGATTCTCCGCCCGATCGGCGATTACAAAATTGGCGTTGGGTTACGGAGAACCCCATCTCCTGACTCAGATGAGGGAGTATCATGAGTATGGGTGGAGGTTAGGAATACCAAACACTTCTAAAAGTGGTTTGCAGGCCTCCTATCAGTAGTTATACCATTGGGCAGAACATTAAACAAGAAATAACTGGAGCTTCTAAGAACTTAGGAACTTTATTTTCATCGTATATGTGGGGAAAGTTAAATGAACAAAAGTCATGTGGAAAATGAATTTGTCGATTGCTTTCACGATAGCTTCCAAGAACAATCCACTGTACAACCATCTAGGGGGACAAAGCTATTTTTGTAATAAGGCAAGGTTAATTAGTATCTCATAGTAAAAGACCCTCTGGGAAAAAGTGATCATAATACAATTGAATTCCATATTAAGTTTGAGAGCAACATTCTTGAATCCAAAACAAGAATATTAAACAAAGTTAATGACACAGGTTGAGGGAGAGCTGGCTATGTTTAATTTGGTAAATAAACCAAAAGAAATGGGGTAAATAAACAATGGGAAATATTTTTATAAATGATTAAATACAATTCAATTATCAAAAGGCTTGATTTTCAATTGGAGGTTCAGAACCCAACTCTCAGATAATTTTCGGATGCTGGCTTCATGTCGCATCTGTGGAGCTCACCTGATGGCCATCATCTGATGCATCAATGGCTCCGAAGTGGAGATGGTCGATAGCTTTAAGTTCCTGGGGGTCACCATCACCAACAGTCTGTCCTGGTCCACTCACATTGATGCAACAGTCAAGAAAGCCCAACAACGTCTCTACTTCCTACGGAAGCTAAAGAAATTTGCCATGTCTGCATCGACTCTCACAAACTTCTACAGATGTGCGATAGAGAGCATCCTATCCGGCTGCATCACAACTTGGTATGGCAACTGCTCGGTCCAAGATCGCAAGAAACTGCAGAGTGTGGTGAACTCAGTCCAATGCATCACACAAACTTGCCACCCCCACATTGATTCTGTACATACCTCTCGCTGCCTCAGGAAGACAGACAGCATTATCAGAGACCCCTCCCACTCAGCCATTGCCTTCTTCCAGACCCTTCCATCAGGCAGAAGGTACAGAAGTCTGAGGACGCGCACATCCAGACATAGGAACAGCTTCTTCCCCACAGCTACTAGACTCCTCAATGACTCCCCCTTGGACTGATCTGTTCCCTGTAAGAACACTATTCACAACGCCCTATGCTGCTCTTGCTCATGTATTGCTTTGTTTGGCCCCTTGTTCCACACTGGGAATCACTGTTTTGTCGATGTACCATTTGTCAATGTTCCTTGTGTCTACTATGTACGTACTGTGTACGTTCCTCGGCCGCAGAAAAATACTTTTCACCGTACTTCGGTACATGTGACAATAAATCAAATCAAATCAAATCGTGTTCAAATGTAGATGGCGATGTAAATGTAGCAGCAAAATTGGTCTCCTATCAGTGGTGTCCAATTGGTGATGCCAAGCTCTGCCAGGAGATGGGAGCTGCCTGCAGAACGCAATCATCAAAGACAGGCAGAAGCTAGGACAGGGCCCGCCGCTGTCTTGTGGAATGAAGAAGGAAGAAGGTCCAGCAACCTTGCTGCTCAGTGAAGCAGCCAAATGTCCAACTGCACAGTTGGACACAGAGAAAATATAACGTAAAATTGGGAATCATTATGAAACACGTGATTGGATAATTTCCAGAAAAGAATTAATGGTACACCGAGGTAGCTCCCAATAGAATTGCGAAAATAAAGTAAGACAACAGAGGATAAATCCTCAGGTTTACATCACAGAAGCAGGCCGTCGTGACTCTGCCAGCTTTTTGCTGGAGCAATCCAAAGTTAATTGCACCATTAAGCTCACTCTATGTAGCCAAGTGCAGAACTATAATCACAATTACATTACGTCGCAAGTATTTTTAACTATATTTTAATTCTTCCTCCGAATTAAAGGCGACAATGACTTAATAATACCGGTTTCTCAACTAATTCCAGCATTGGCACTGCCTGTTACTCAAAGCGGATCACGAGGAAGGACTCTCGTCTATGCTGCACCTTTGAACAATACAGAATACAGAATCCCTTTGTAAAGCAACAGTCAAAATTTGCCGCCCACATCACGGATGTGGCACCAGCACCTTATTTGAGATTGATTCCGGCGAGTAAAACACGGCATCCTTGCATTCTGGTCAAGATTAGGTTGCCTTCAGACTTAAGGTTCTAGAAACAATGTGCATCACGCTGCATTTTAAGCATTCATATTGCCGTCCTGACACCAACTTTGCCGGCTCGTTTTTCAGCTCAATGGTATTTCTACCCTTTTGCCAGTGAGAGATGTACACTGACCTTGCGACTTCTGCGTGAACTGTTCTTGCTGCTGCTAACAGCAAAATCATCCACAAAAAGGTTTCTATTTTTATACTCCAACAAATATTTGAGGAGCTTTGTTGCCAAGTACTTTCTTTTTCCTGCCTTAGTTGGCAAAAACTGGAGAAAATATTAGGTTCTGATGGTTCGAAAACATTTACACGTTGAATAGCAATTTCACAGCAGCTACTTCCTGCTTTGACATTTGTTGTGCGTTTTCTGAGATAAATGAACCTTTGGACGAGGACTTTTGAACATTTTGGCACTTAAAAAAACAATGCTCATTAGTGACCGAAAAGAACTACATTTTTTTCTAAAAAGCCAAATAATTATTGCAATTCAAAACGTTTCAATCAAATTACATGAAAAACTGACATTATCTTCTAATCACAATTATTGTATTAATCTAAGTGAATGGATAATATCTACTTAACTCTGCCATCCGATGAAAATCACATTGTAACTGCCCCTGTGATTCTGTACTTTTTGACTTAAATAATAACAATAATAAAAATCTTTACTATTGTCACAAGTAGGCTTACTTTAACACTGCAATGAGGTGACTGTGAAAATCCCCTCGTCGCCACATTCCGGCGCCTGTTCGGGTACACTGAGGGAGAATTCAGAATGTCCAATTCACCTAACAACACGTCTTTCGGGACGTGTGAGAGGAAACCGGAGCACCTGGAGGAAACCCACGCAGACACGGGGAGAACGTGCAGAATCTGCACAGACAGTGACCCAAGCCGGGAATCGAACCCGGGACCCTGGAGCTGTGAAACAACAGTGCTAACCACTGTGCTACCGTGCCCCCCCTAATGATATTTCCTAATATTGCATCAAATATGTAATTGGCAGGTTGCTCTAGGCTGAACAAGACTATATTGGTGTGAACAGGGACCAGAAAGTGACAGATAATCAAAGGCTGTATGTAATACTACGGCACAGTGGCACAACTTATTCATTCAAACACTTTATGATTTTCAAAGCTTTTTACTCATTGCAATTATCTATCCAACAGTTACAAGCACTACTGACATTCAAATTTATTGTGACACCTAACCAAAAAGGACATTACCCACAATATTCTTTGATGTCATGCTGCTGCTGTTTTTATCGATGAGTGCGTATAAGGCTGCTTTGAAAATATCATATCCATCGTTCTTATCATTTCTGCCAATCCAAGTATAAAAATGAACGATCTAAGCAGGTAAGAAATAAAGTTCTTGCTACACAGAAACTTCTCCTATCCAGTTACGCCTCAACTGCGGAAAGTGGCAGTGAGTCAAAAGCAATATCACTGGGGCAGAGTTCTCCCATGCCCCCGTCTGTGGAGGGGAAAGGGGAGTGAGGGGGAGGGGGGGGAGAACAGAATACGGTGGGAGTCCCAAAGATTGCTTTCACCTTGGCTTAAAACTTTCCAATGCTGCCCGCTTTGGTGGATCGGGAATTCCACTGGAGGCTAGCTAATGGGATGAGATTCTTCCTCCATGCCCAATTTTCCGCTACGTTGGCAGGAAAACGCACCAGTCCAGAACACGTCTGGACCAATATGGCATGCGGAAGTCAGGATTTACCTGAAGGAGGCCTGGGGCAGCTTACGGAGTTCAGGATGGAGGCCACCAGAGGCCCTGGATCACCACAGTAGTGAATGGGGGGGGGGGGGGGGGGGGGGAACGTATCTATCAGTGGATCTTCAGTGTCGATATCATCAAGGACGTCCATCTTACAGCCTCAAGAGCGTTGAGTCCGTCTTCTTTCCTAAATGGTGGATTAGTGATGTAGCACGGCTTTATATGGCACCCAGGTATAATGGCGGGACGCGCACAATCAAGTCTGCTCTGCCACAGAAGACAGCACAAAACCCCTGGATGCAAAATTATTTACACCGGGGATGGAAGATGCGGCATTCCCACCCCCATCCCCACAGCGGGAAGCATTCCCCATCCCACCACAGGACTAAGTCCCAGGTGGAAGAATTCCACCCTGGGTCTTTAATGTTGACACTTACATCTTTCTTTGTTTTACACATTATCAGACTGCAATATGCAAAAGAGAAAGATGTTATAACGTTTACTGTCGGATCTCACTTTCTTTCATGAGCTTAATATAAAGTACCAGCTAATGGATGATTACAGTTTTCTTAACTGTTTAAAGTTGAACCAAAGTTCAAAAGCATTTCCTTCCAATTGAAAAGCACTTGGCAAAATCGTAAACACATTTGAAAAATGCTTATGTGAACTCAATATGATAAATTATGTACAGAGCCATTAATAGTGGCTTTCTCTTCTCCCCACCTTTCTTTTTACATTGTTTCAGGAGGAGCTGGTGGGCTCGAATATATCAACAAAGAATGACCATACAAATTATGAGCGTCTATTTAATTGAAAGTAATATTACACTGGGAATTCAGCTTATTGTTTTTTAAGTCTGAACGTAAAGCCATTGGTGGAGAGATTTATATCACAACATGAAATATATAGAATTGTGGGATATATCTCAGAGCCATCTAAAGGGCGACACAAATGCAAGCTCTTTCGGCCATTCCACTAAGAAAACGGAAACATGGATTTGTATTTTTTCAAAGATTCCTATTTTATTTTTTTACAAGATTTCAATAATTGAAGTTACCTTAAATGGGCAGCACGGTAGCATAGTGGTTCGCACAATTGCTTCACAGCTCCAGGGTCCCAGGTTTGATTCCCGGCTTGGGTCACTGTCTGTGCGGAGTCTGCACGTTCTCCCCGTGTCTCCGTGGGTTTCCTCCGGGTGCTCTGGTTTCCTCCCACAGTCCAAAGATGTGCAGGTTAGATGGATTGGCCATGCTAAATTGCCCTTAGTGTTGGGTGGGGTTACTGGGTTATGGGGATAGGGTGGAGGTGTGGGCTTGGGTAGGGATATGGTGCTCTTTCCAAGAGCAGATGCAGACTCGATGGGCCAAATGGCCTCCTTCTGCACTGTAAATTCTATGATTCTAGGGTGCACATGCATGCAAACAGCTCTTATAAATTATAAGTGCAAAAATCAATTAATAAATAAATTTGTGGAAGACTAAGAACTGTGAAAGATATGAACAGGAAAGTAGCTAGCAGTTTCAGAGTTGCTGTACCTGTTCCGAAATGTTCACATTGCTGAAAATAGGCAAATGTTGCCGAAGCTTTACGTCTTGCACTCATCAGGACAAATATAATGCCAAATTTCAAATGATCACAACAATTTATACAAGATTGGCCTGATGAGCAATTTTGTCTATAGGACCCCAGCCATTTTCCCACCTTGTAAGCTCCATGCAGAAACATAGACATCAGAGCTATACTGCAGGACAATGGCTGTCCTGATCAGATCATTGTTCGCTGTATATATCGTGCAAACTTGCAAATGGGCCAATTGCCACCACTTTTCGGTCCACCTCAAATTATCCTGGAAGGGCAAAGTTTCCCAAATCTTGAGCAACAGCAAGTTAAGAAAGCCATTTCATGCCACTACTATGCACTGGCGACATGAGCGGTATTTTCCACCGATAGGAAACTGCCATCAGTCCAAAAAGATATTCTGCCTAACACAACAAGTATTTCCTGTCTATCATGTTGAGGCCCCTCATAATTGTGTACAGCTCAATTAGGTCGCCCCATAGCCTCCTCTATTCCAAGGAAAACAACTCTAGCCTATCCAATATTTCCTCATGGCTACAATTTTCGACATAGTGGCAACAATCCTGTTAATCATCTCTGTCCTGTCTCCAGAGCAATTATGTCCTTCCTGGATTGTCATGACCAGAGCTTGACACAAAATTCCAATTGTGGCTTAACCAACACTTTATACAGTTCCTGCTTTTGTATTCAACACCTCGCTCAATAAAGGAAAGCATTCCATATGCTTTCGTTCCCACCTGCCCTGCCACCTTCAGAGAAAGAAGGCATATACCTTTCTCACAAGGACTGAAGGAGGAGGACACTCATACTCCGTGAGGAGGTCTGACTGGAGGTTAATGGCTGTGGGTTTTTCCCACAAACATGGGTATAATGACAGAAGCACTTCATCAGCCTCATGAGGGCTGGCAAGGTGAATGAAATGCAAGATGGCATTCCTGCATATGCAGTAAAATGGCCATGACACGCACTGCATCATGAAAGGCCTGTGCATAGGTACTTAACAAAGACAACTTTGTGCATCTAGACTGAGGGTAATTTCACACTTGAGTACCATGGTAAGAGTACAGAAGCAACATGGGGATCTCAGCTGAATCTAACGTGGATGAGCAAGATGCACGTTTCTCTGTCGTGCGTGTTAATGGCCACAGCCAGTGGTGCCTTCTGAAACATTGGCTGCATGTTCACGCTCCACATCCCCTTCCTCCTTTTCATCAGACCTCATAGAATGCCAGTTCCACCCCTCTCTGCGGTGCGCAGAGTGAAGTACACCAAAGTATGGAAGACCCCCGAGGGGGCATTTTCAAACCGCTCCCCCAGAATAGTCTCAGAATCTGCAGCAGTTTCAAAAGCCCGATGGCCTACTCAATAGTCGTTATTATCATTAAAGGGATATGCGTTTCACGTGCCTCGTTGATGGGTTCCGCAACAATGTCAGCAGCCACATCTTCAGCTGAAGACCCGTTACCTAGGAGCCATCACGAAGGCTCTCCGGTGGAACAAACAGCTGAGGCTCCTGAGACTGTCCCAGTATGAAAATGAGTCATTGCAGCTTCCAGGGATATCACTGCACACTTGCATAATCCGTTTGCGATGGTTGCATACTATTTGCACATTGAAGAGGAATCCCTTCCTGTTGAAAAAAGTACCTGCTTGCTCTGAGAGATACCTGCTGGCCACATGTGTACAGTTTAAATAAGGTAAAGTCGCCATAATCCCAGATGACCAAAGGTTGCTCTCCCCTTTGAGGGGGAGAGCTGACTGGTGGTGGTTTAACCGGAGGATCACCACACCTCAGGCGAGAGGCAAGGTTGAGAAGGCAATGCGTTCATGAATAACCTCATATTTAAAGTTTATGGACCTGAGCGAATCCTGCCAAGGTGGCAAAGCCAGCTGCCCTATCAGCCTGACAAGCATCAACTGTCCAAAATGATCTGGTTCAATAATGATCTTCACAACTGGGTGGTAATATCAGCTTCTCGCCTTACAAACAGCAGCAGTGAAGATTGTACTAACATTGGTAGCCAATGGTTGTTTGGTATTACCTTAATTTTGTTTGTGAAGACACGAGTTGTTAGCTCGTAAGGGGTGTTTTTGTGTTTTTAGAGACAAAATTATGTTACACCTCACAAAACCTTTCACAATTCAGCTCTAAATTGGTGGTCTGACTATGGAAGTGCCTTTGACAGGAGGACTCCCATTGGAGACACTTCCATAGTCAGACCACCGATTTAGAGCTGAATTGTGAAAGGTTTTGTGAGGTGTAACGTAAAATGTTTTTCTTTGTTCATGGGACGTGGGCATCGCATTTATTGCCCATCGGGGAAGTTAAGAGTCAACCACATTGCGTTGGAATCACATGTAGGCCAGACCAGGTAAGGATAGCACATTTCCTTCCCTAAAGGCCATTAGTGAACCAGGTGGGTTTTTACGACAATCGCAATGGTTTCATGATCATCATTAGATTTTTAATTACAGATTTTTATTGAGTTCAGATTTCATCATCTGCAGTGGTGGGATTTGAACCTGGGTCGCCAGAGCAGTATGCTGAGTCTCTGGTTTACTCGGCCAGTGACCATACCACTAATCCACCACCTCCCCCCATAGGGTTGAGTGAACAATGAATGTAGCATTTTTACAGCCCATAAAGGGAGGAGACTTTTATTCCAGAATCTAGTTAGACTCAAATTCAGATTCTAGGTGAAAAAAGATATTGGGGGTCATTTTTAACATACCCAATGCAGAAACAGGTGTATAAGAAACAGATATTGGAAATTTACACACAGTTGAGCCACTTTGTGTGTACATTTGACTATCGCAATTATTTTGTTTGTCTTGCTAGATTTAGCAAGCATAATCTAGCTTTATGATTTGCTAGATTATCTTCTTACTGTAGTTACAAATAAAGTATTTTGCAGACTTACCACCAAAGCATGCAACATGAAAACCTCTTGCTCACAACAGCTCTGAAATGTAATTAGCACTCTGCCAGACATATTCATCGTACTAAGTAATACTGTAAAAGTTTAGCACAATATCAGTAACAAATATGTATATACAAATCTCTACTTGTAGTCAGGCATTTCAGGGTTGCCAATTCTAAGTTCAGACATGAGAACTGCTGAGAGTAGCACGATAAGACAGTAAGAAGTGTAAAGCAATTGTCCTTACCTTGGTTCCTATAGAATCCATTTGTAGCATTATCCTGTTGGATATTCGCTGATGTTTATTCTTGCAATTTTGTCTTCTATCCCTTCAGTTTTCTTATTAAGACATTGATTAGAATCCATTGTATAGATTTTTTTTTTAATGTAAATTGTTTTTCAAACTGATGCAGCAAAGCCTGTCATCTGAAATCCAAGGAATGGCTATGAACCTTCTGGAGTCACATTGGCATGTTTGAATATTGTATGTGCACACAATGTCTACTGTCTTGTTCACTGTGAACAGAAATGGAAGGCCACAATCAAATAAATGCCCCGAAAGACAATTATAGTTACTTCAATAGTTTCACAGTCTATTGTATAAAATATATGAGGCAGGATTCTCCGCCCTGCCGGGGCACATTTTTGCCCCGACCTGTCGGCAGGATTCTCCGTTACGTCAGCCGGTCAATGGGGTTTCCGATTGTGGGGCAGCCCCACGCCATCAGGAAACCCCCGGGCGCCAGCAAAACGGAAAATCCCGCCCATGGTTACCAGCACAACTGAGATTGATAGACAATAACATTGGAGTGAAATACAAAAAATATTTGATTATTTTTTAACATCTTATACACAGTGGTCTCAAGTAAAATAAAAACGTATCAAATATGATCATTAATAACTTTTGTGGCATGTTTTTAAAACTGAGAAACTATGGTATGGGGCAAATTTAGGGGCAGCACGGTAGCATTGTGGATAGCACAATTGCTTCACAGCTCCAGGGTCCCAGGGGCGATTCCGGCTTGGGTCACTGTCTGTGCGGAATCTGCACATCCTCCCCGTGTGTGCGTGGGTTTCCTCTGGGTGCTGCGGTTTCCTCCCACAGTCCAAAGATGTGCAGGTTAGGTGGATTGGCCATGATAAATTGCCCTTAGTGTCCAAAATTGCCCTTAGTGTTGGGTGGGGTTACTGGGTTATGGGGATAGGGTGGAGGTGTGGACCTTGGGTAGGGTGCTCTTTCCAAGAGCCGGTGCAGACCCGATGTCCAAATGGCCTCCTTCTGCACTGTAAATTCTCTGTAAATTCTATGAAATGCGATTGCACAGCGTAAATACCGGAGCAACTTTCCATCGTTCCACTGTCAGCATTTTGTTTTTAAATTTAAAGTAGCCAATTTGTTTTCCCAACTAAGGGGCAATTGAGCATGGCCAATCCACCTACCCTGCATATCTTTGGGTTGTGGGGATGGGACTCACGCAGACATGGGGAGAATGTGCAAACTCCACACGGACAGTGGCCTGGGGCCGAAATCGAGCCCGGGTACTCGATGCCCCGAGGCAGCAGTGCTAACTATTGTGCCACCGTGTCGCCCCGATCCACTGTCAGCACTGAAAGTTGCTAAGAGTCAGCATGGGCCAAGGATCAGACAAAATCACCGTAGCTCCAATTCTCCAACCTCTTAGTGAGACTTTAAGCTGGCAATGGTGCCACACAAAATAACCCACATTAGTCATGGTGGCACAGTGGTTAGCACTGCTGTCTCACAGCGGCAGGGACCGGTGTTCAATTGCGGTCTTAGGTGACCGTATGCATGGAGTTTGCACGTTGTTCCTGCATGGGTCTCCTCCGGGCGCTCCGGTTTCCTCCCACAGTCCAAAGATGTGCAGGTTTGGTGGATTGGCCATGATAAATTGCCCCTTAGTTGTCCATAGATGTACGGGTTAGGTTAAGGGATTATCGGGATAGGGCGGGGAAGTGGGCTTGGGTGGAGTGCTCTTATCAAGGGACGGTGCAGACCCGATGGTCGACTGGCCTCCACCTGCACTGTATGGGTTCTAAGATTAGTCAGAAAGTAGGAATTAGGGAGTAACACCTTGAGTTTAAAATGTTTGTTTTACAAGCCTGAAGATATTTGGAGGAAGGGAAGACTGAGAGAGGTAAAAAGTTCTAGTTTTAGGTCATATATAAGAGTCAGCTCGGATAAGGAGATTGTGCCTTTAAGATGATCAGTTCATAGAACATTGAATTTACAGTGCAGAAGGAGGCCATTCGGCCCATCGGGTCTGTACCTGCCCTTGGAAAGAGCACCCACTTAAGCCCCACACTTGCACCCTATTTCTCCGGGCGCTCCGGTTTCCTCCCACAAGTCCCGAAAGATGTGCTTGTTAGGTGAACTCGACATTCTGAATTCTCCCTCAAGTGTACCCGAACAGGTGCCGGAATATGGTGACTAGGGGCTTTTCACAGAAACTTCATTGCAGTGTTAATGTAAGCCTACTTGTGACACTGATAAAGATTATTATAAATGCGCTGCGCGTCGGCAGGATTTCTCATGGAATGCTAAGTTTCTTTGCCCAAAAAAGTGAGTGGCCGTGGTTTATTCCCATCATTCTGGTGGGGCAGGGCATCATTTAACCCGGAACCAGCTCCAAGCAGACCAGGGAGCCATCTTCAAAGAGCGCCCCAACCAGCGCTTCAGTCCTAACAGCCCTCAGCCCACATCATGGAGGTTTCGAGGGCTCTGCCCGAATCCCTCGACATTCATCGCCGGCATCCCCCTGCCCACAACACATATGCCCCTCACTCCCCCACCATGGGTCTCCCACCCCGGTACATGTTATCACTGCCACGTCGGCACTGCCAACCTCTGCTAGATGCATGTCCGTCCGTCCCCCCCTTCCCCGCCCCCCCCCCCCCCCATGGGCTATGCCTACCTCTGCACCCTCGACTGCTTCAAGCTGGGCAAACCTGTTGCAAATGACACACCGGTGCCCGGTGAATATTCTGTGAGGGAGGGAGCTCTGAAGCGAGTGCTTGCCAATGACATGTATTGAAATGAGGTTTCCGGGATCCCACAGCACAATTCGCGCTACTCTACCAGACAGGGGGACGGACGAAAATTCAGAAACCCAATTCACACTAGAGAGAACCGTGTTTTTCGATTCTCACTGAATTGGCGGTGAGCGTGGGCTCAAAATCACCCCCACATTGATCCCAGACTTTACACGCAAGCATCATGAATGGAACGGAGGTGAGATGGAGTTGGATTTGGTGTCGGACAATTTGCATGGAATTCCCCTCCCTTTTTCATTTCTTCAGAAATTCTGACCATGGTTGTCTCCTCATAGGCGGATCGAGGCTCTGGCAAGTGTGCAAAATAAGCCATACAACATATTTCCCTTCATTTGTGCACGGGCTTCAAGCGAATCAGGAAGACTCTGGACACTGGAGATGTGCAGAGGAGGTTCACTAGGCTGATTTCAGAGTTGAGAGGATTGGCTTATGACGAGAGACTAAGTAGACTGGGACTATATTGGAATTTAGAAGAATGAGGGGGGGATCTTATAGAAACATATAAAATTATGAAGGGAATAGTCAAGATAGAAGCAGGGAGGTTGTTTTCACTGGCAGGTGAAACTAGAATTATGGGGCTTTGCCTCAAAATAAGGGGGAGCAGATTTAGGACTGAGTTGAGGAAGAACCTGTTTGCTCAAAGGGTTGTGAATCTGTGGAATCCCCTGCCCAGTGAAGCAGTTGAGGCTACCTCGATGGATGTCTCTAAGGCAAAGATAGGTAGATTTTTGAACAGTAACGGAATAAAAGGTTACGGCGAGTGGGCGGGTAAGTGGAGCTGAGTCCACAAAAAGATCAGCCATGATCTTACTGAATGACGGAGTAGGCTCGAGGGGGCAGATGGCCTACTCCTGCTCCTAGTTCTTATATTCTTATATTTGCCCTGGCCTCCAGCATTTTCCAGACAGAATATAACATTTAGAAAGCCATACAAAGCCTACAACCACATTTCAGAAACGGTAAAACCAATAAGTGCTCAATTTAATCCATATATTTTGCTCTGTTGCTACAGCTGTGTGGGTCATTTACAGGGCAGACAAGTGTAACAGTGAAGTGAATTAACCCATTGGACTTTATACACATCTGGAACATTGCTGAAATGCTGCTTCCTATTGGTCAGTTAGAACATTGCAAACCTATATTTAAAAATGGGCATTCCAGTTGTGTGTCAGACTAAACCCATCAATGACCAACTGTCTTTGATCTATGGGCAGATAGAATTTTCACTCCACCAGTTTTCCCAAAAATAAACAATCCCAGAATTTAATCTCCAATATTTTCATTGCTGAATTGAACGATATGTAAAGTATTTTGCAGTAATTCTACCACCGCTTTGAAAGAGGACTGGAGTTAAGGACTGGAAGAGTTTGATCTGCAGGGAATTTATAGCTGTTAAGTGCAATCATCAGCGACAGCAGAGTCAGGACTAAATGAAGAGCCTCTGGGCAGATTTCATATTCTCCCGCTGGTGGGTTTTCAGGCAGCGATGCTGGAGGTCCTCGTATGGCCTTCCCACTGCACGCCCTCACAATTTTACTGTTGTATGGATGAGGCCTAAGCCTACCCACCTACCCTTTCCGCAACTGAGGCCCCTAAGTAACCAATGAAGAGCTGCTTCCCACCCATCCTCAATGTTCAGTGTCAGGAGGGAAGTCTGGAAGGTAACCTTGCTCAGGATTGAAATGGGAAGGGGAGAGGGTGCCTCCATAAATAGACTCCTTTCAGCTTTGGACACCCCATCAACACTGCTCATCATGATTTCCCTGCAGGTGCTCCCTTCCATTCTGTCTCCCCCCCCCCCCCCTCCACCAACCACTGGCTTCTCCACCAACACCCTCAACACTCTTTTCCTTGGACCTCGTCGCCTCTTCTCGCCCTGAGGGTTTGCCTCCTACGTTGACCTCGGCATTGGGGTCGGATTCAAAACCTGAAATCCTGCCACAGTTAATTGAATGAAAGTTAGGTGTGTGCCAATAACAGCAGCACACATACAACAATTTGAGAGAAAGCTAAGTAGCCATATACAGATCCTTAGGAGCATGCCATTTAATGAGAAATGCCATACCCTATCAAAGGAATTAGCAAACCAGTGAATGGATTGTCTTTTTTGAAGGGTGGGGACTTGCCTCATGTTCTAATGTGTGTAGTTGCTAGCCTTCAGAGGCATGGTGGCGCAGTGGTTGGCCCTGTTGTCTCACGACGCCGAGCACCCGGGTTCGATCCCCGGCCCAGGGCCACTGTCCGTGCGGAGTTTGCACATTCTCCCTGTATCTGTGTGGGTCTCACCCCCGCAACCCAAAGATGAGCAAGGTAGGTGGATTGGCCACGTTAATCATAGAATTTACAGTGCAGAAGGAGGCTTTTCGGCCGATCGAGTCTGCACCAGCCCTCGGAAAGAGCACCCTACCTCCACCCTATCCCGTAACTCAGTAACCCCACCTCACCTTTTTTGGTCACTAAGGGCAATTTAGCACGGCCAATCCACCTAACCTGCACATCTTTGGACTGAGGGAGGAAACCGGAGCACCCGGAGGAAACCCACGCAGAAACGGGGAGGATGTGCAGACTCCGCACAGACGGTGACCCAGGTCGTGAATCGAACATGAGGTCCTGGAGCTGTGAAGCAACTGTGCTAACCACTGTGCCACCATGCCGCTAAATTGACCCTTAATTGGAGAAGAAAAAAATGGGTACTCTAGTAATTGCGAGCCTTTCTTCTACTTGTTCACACCATTACAAATGACACCTTAAACTTTGCAAGAAGTTTGGCATACATTAAAACGGTCCCCTGTGTCCCAACAGCACCATCCCAAAGCACCAGCTCCTTCAACTGAATGACTTTATGCTTTCCTACAGTAAGCTCTTGCATTCCATAAGCTTTCTGACAAACAGGATACGTTTAAAAAACAAATTGCACGTTATATCCAGCCAAAGAGGGAGGGGGAGGGAGGCATTCCAGCAGTGTTTCAGATGTGGAAGAAGTGTAATACTCCATTCAGGAAGCGTCTGCTCATTATGGCACAGGGCAATTTTGCAACCCAGCAGTTTGAAATCCATTCGTCCATCATGCGCTAGTCCCCCACCCCCCCGGCACGAATGGAAACCCCGATTCCCGCTATTCGTCAGCCCCCCTCCCAAAACAAAAGAGGAACAGTGAAAAACCCTTTCATACCTTCTCGGTTCACCGTCAATGCGTCGCTCCCTTCACCTGGGACGTGGAGGGCCATTCATTCAAAGTACATATTCCACAACACGCACCCTTTTTCTCCAGGGCGAGGGGAGGGGGGGGGGGGGTTGATGTTCATCCTGTGCTGGCGTTTCGTAAATTCCATGAAGAAAAAAACGCCCAAAGGCATCGTCCAGTCTGGAGGCAGGCAAAATAAATAAAATCCCATTTCCTGGGCTGATATCCACCTTTCGAAAAGTGCAATTGGATCCAATGGAGTTCGCTTCAACAGGGAAATGTGTAACTGGTTCCTCCCGCTAAACTTTAGGAAGAGAAGGGAAGGTGTGTGTCTCGGGCTGGATTCGGCTTGGTAGCTGGGGGTCCTCGAAGCCGGAAAGCAGGCTTCCAGAAAGTGCAAGTCCAGCTTCCAGCTTCGCTGCATCTGCTCGGCTCTTCAGCTGGCGAGTTCGCCACATCTTCCGCAAAATTGGAGCGATTGCCTCCGTGACAATCTTCCTCGGTCGCCGCAGAAGCGGACCGGCGGCAGTTAAAACAAGATTGAAGGGGGGGGGGGGGGGGAGTTTCCAGAAGTTCACAGTTTTCGAGAGGCAGAGTAGTTAAAGTGTGCAAAAAAGCAAGTTCGTGCAGCTGTTTTGGGAACTTTGTCTAAACGGTAACCTTCCCATTTGGATTAGGTGGACGTTATTCTGACACTTAAATGTCCCCCTCCCCAAAAAAACATCCCCAGAAATTAGTTAACGCAGGAAGCGCTCTGTGTGTATGCCGAAGTTCGACAGAGCTGAGAAAGTTTGAGACGACCTTTGCATAAGTCGTGTGGTTTCCCCCCTCTCCTGTAAACATTATTAATATCCCCCTCTGCTGGAGCACTCCACTGAATTTTCAGGAATATATGTGTAACGGGTCCCCCCCTTTATTTCCCCCGGCAGTTCCTGATTGACACTCGGCTGGCTGCTCCTGACTTGAAGCTCTTGTATGCTGCAACTCGCTTCTTGTTGGGGTTTAATTTTTAAAACCAGATGTGTCATTTTGGAGCACTTGATAAGAGGCCGACTCCAGATTATACCAAAATCCCTCGATAGACCTGCTGTGTTCAAACACATTTCGACTTTGGCTCTTTTAAAAATATATATATAATAGTGCTGTATTACCAGAAGTTAACTGGAGCAAATGCAAACAGTTTGATCAGGGTTTTTTTTAAACAAAACAAGTCGGTTAAAAATCCCCCCAACAGAGAGCGAGAAAAGGAGCCTGATTAAATCCTTAGTTCAAACTATTAGACAGCCTTCCGGAGATCACCACGATTTAGAAACCACCTTGGACATCGAAAAGAACAAGGGGTATCGGGGATTTTGTGTGTGTGTGGATATATCACTCGGAAAGTTCAGTGCAAAATGAATGACATTCCCGTACAAAGTTAGCAAGTGTTGTCTGTGTGCACTGTCTCGGAGTTGAAGGAATCTGCCACTCACACGCAACCCTTGGCTGGCCAGAGTTTAAAAGTTGCCTTCTCCTTCGCTGATGGGGTGGGTGCAAGACCCTCCTGGCCGTGCGGGGCCACCCAGGTTCTTTTTAAGAACCCCCCCCCCCCCCCTCTCCAGTCCGCAGGTACTGCCCACCTGGTTCTTCCTTGACGACGACTCCCCCCCCCCCCCCCCCCGTGTTTTGTAAAAAGATGAACGTATTGCCTACCGAGTCAATTGTCTGCCAGTGCTGGCTGAAGCACCGAGCACAGCTCACCCCTGGAGGGAGCGGAGGAGAAGGGTGGTGGTGGTGGGAGGGGAGGGGGGGGGGGTAAGTAAAGAGGAGCAGGTGAAAGGCGACCCCCACCCAAAAAACCTAGCCTCCCCCACCCACCCCCCCTCAATCACACATCAGTCTCCACCGCTCTGAGCTGCAGAGAGTTGGGCTGGGCGTTCTCCGTGCCGTTGTTTTTGGATTTAAGACAGAGGGTCTGCTTCAAGCCTTCCTCCATCTCGAGGTATTCGGACTTGTTGCCCAGGCTGGAGGAGGAGGAGGAGGTGGTGGAGCTGCGGAACTTCTTGAGGAGGTTACCCGGGAGGTAGGGGCAGCTGGCGGCGGGGCTGAGCTGGGCTTGCTGCTGCTCCTCGTTCTCCCGGTGGTAGAAGTAGTTGAAGTTGGAGACGATGACGGGCACGGGCAGGGCGATGGTCAGCACGCCGGCGATGGCGCAGAGCGAGCCCACGATCTTGCCGCCCACCGTGATGGGCTTCATGTCGCCGTAGCCCACCGTGGTCATGGTGACCACGGCCCACCAGAAGGCGTCGGGGATGCTGGTGAACTGCGAGCGCGGCTCGTCGGCCTCGGCGAAGTAGACGGCGCTGGAGAAGAGGATGACGCCGATGAAGAGGAAGAAGATGAGGAGGCCCAGCTCCCGCATGCTGGCCCGCAGCGTGTGGCCCAGGATCTGCAGCCCCTTGGAGTGGCGCGACAGCTTGAAGATGCGGAAGACCCGCACCAGGCGGATGGTGCGCAGGATGGCGAAGGACATGGCCTGCTGCCCGTTGGCCTGGCGGTGCGCCAGCTCGGTGCCCAGGGTGATGAAGTAGGGCAGAATGGACACGATGTCGATCATGTTCATGATGTCGCGGAAGAAGGCGGGCTTGCTGGGGCAGGCGGCGAAGCGCACCAGCAGCTCGAAGGAGAACCACACGATGCACACCGTCTCCACGATGAAGAAAGGGTCGCCGAAGGTGGCGGCCAGGCGCCCGGCGGGGGGCGGGCGGGTGGCGTTGGCGGGAAGCTGGCCGGCGGGCGGCAAATCGCGGTCGTCGCGGAACTCGGGCAGGGTCTCCAGGCAGAAGATGACGATGGAGATGAGGATGACCAGCACCGAGACGATGGCGATGCCCCGCGCCGGGCTCGAGCTCTCCGGGTACTCGAAGAGGAGCCAGACTTGGCGCCAAAACTCCCCTCGGGGCAGCGGCTTATCCGCCTCCTTGACGAAGCCCTCCTCCTCGCGGAATTTGAGCATGGCCTCGTCCCCCAGCTGGTAGAACTTGATCTCCTCGGCGAAGATGTCGAAGGGCACGTTGACGGGCCGCTTGAGGCGCCCGCCGCTCTGGTAGTAGTACAGAATCGCGTCGAAGCTGGGCCGGTTGCGGTCGAAGAAGTACTCGTTGCGCAGCGGGTCGAAGTAGCCCATGCGGCGGGCGGGGTCGCCCAGCAGGGTGTCCGGGAACTGCCCCAAGGTCCGCGCCTGGGTCTCGAACCGCAGCCCCGACACGTTGATGACCACCCGCTCGCCGCAGCTCCAGCCGGCGGCGCCCCCGCCCCGCGGCGGCGCGTCTCCCGCCGAGGACGTCTGCTCGCCCTCCATCGAGTGATGCCGCTGGCGGCGGCGGGGTGCCCCCCGCTCCTCCTCCTCCTCCTCCTCCTCCGTCTCCTCCTCCCGCTCCACCTCCTCCAGCGGGAGGCGCGGGTTGCCCTGGCGACGCCGCCCGCCCCCGCCCTGGTTGTGGGCGGATCCCGCCGCCGCTGCCGCCACGGCGGCCGCCGCCCGCGAGCTGGCCAGGCGCTCCCGCCGCTGGGCGTAGCCGTAAGGCGGGTGGCTGTTGCAGCCGCCGCCCTCCACGCTCACCATGGCCACCTCCATCTTCCCTTGGCAATGGCGCCAGCCTCAGGCCACGCACAATCTCCCCGGGGGTTTGCTCTCCCAAGCGGCCACTCCTCCCCTCTCTCCTCTCCTCTCCTCTCTCTGGCGGGGGGGGGGGGGGGGGCGCTCAGCACTTTCCAGGACGCCCCATTCTCAGGCTCTGCAAAAACAAAAAGAGGAGAAAAAAAAACACAATGAAGAAAGTTGCCTCCAAGACATTGCCACGTTCAGTCTGGGCACATGGACCCAAAGAAAGCACTAAGGACATAGAACATACAGTGCAGGAGGTGGCCATTCGGTCCATCGAGTTTAAGCCCTCACTATCCCCGTAACCCAATAACCCCTCCTAACCTTTTTTGGACACTAAGGGCAATTTAGCACGGCCAATCCTCCTTAACCTGCACGTCTTTGGACGGTGGGAGGAAACCGGAGCACCCGGAGGAAACCCACGCACACACGGGGAGAACGTGCAGACTCCGCACAGACAGTGACCCAGCCGGGAATCGAACCTGGGACTCTGACGCTGTGAAGCCACAGTGCTAGCCACTTGTGCTGCCTAAGGTGGGAGCTTGATTTGCAGCATTTCGCCTGGACCAAATATTCTTTCTTTGCACAGTGCATAGATAAATACAACTCTGAATTGACCCCAGCTCACTGTAATAGGCACATCATTGTGTGTGTTTGTTTGATGCGGCCACCCCTTTCTCTAGACTGATTATTATGGGGGGGGGGGGGGGGAGAAGGGGTGCAGATGTTCTTGTTCCAACCAAGAAGTAGGACTTCTGCAAAGGGTATTGGTGCAAAGTCATCCCGTGTGCCCCTTCCTCCACCCCACCGCCCCTTCCTTGCTGTTGCAATGATGGTCAACCTCGCATTGTAACCACGGCATACACCTCGGCTGGAAGGGCCAAAAGGCCTCCTCCTGCTCCTATCTTCGATATATATATATCTCAGCCCGACAGCTTCAAAGCAGGAGTTAAGTTGTGTGGGGGGAATCACTGCGATTTTCATGCCAGTGTGGAGAGCTGCAAAAATATAAACTTAACCCCCTCCACCCCACAGGACGGGCGAAGCCACAAAAGCAGTAGAAGCGGTTTTAATTGTTGATGTGAAACTAAACCAGCGGGGCCAATGTAATCGGCGTGTGCGTGTGAAATAGAGGAGGACACGGGCGAGATTGGTTAGACTGTGTGTGTGTGTGTGTGGTACAGCAACTGAAGACTGTCACATCACCCCAAGCAGTTCAATTCCGTTCAGATCAGGTTTGCTTTCTCGACACACCACCCGCCGCCGTGCACGCTGACACACTGGAATCCAAAACAGCAACGAAGACATAGACACAGGTACACCAGAACATGCAGCGAAGCACAAGAGAGAGGCAGAAAGGCCAAACATACTCACCATTTACCCCCGATAGATAGAATGGAGATTCAAGTTGTGCCTGCAACCCATGGCGTTTCTGGATTCTGTTAGTCACTCCCCAGTCTTGCTCGGTTTGTGACAAGCACTAGCGACCGATGAACAGAGCCAGAACCGGCCGCCACAGCCACTGCACGGCCGTCCTGACCGCTCTCCAGTTAAATCTCAAAAGACATTGATTTTTGTTGTTGTTGCAAAGGAGAAGCAGAGAGTTGTATTCCCGTGCAGGCGGCCGTGGAGAGAGAGAGGTAGACAGGGAAAACACACACACAGAGAAAAAAAAGCCAGGAGCATCGTCCGTGCATTTCCAACCTAACGTATTACTGAAACGATGGCAGTTTTTTTTGTTGTTGTTATGAGGAAAATAATTAATAATAATCCCTCCCAAATCGCTGCAGCTGATAATAACATTGCCGGGACCGGTTTCATGGTGACTTTTTCCTGCAATACAGCATTTTCTTTCCAGATTTATTCGCTTCGAAGGCAAAACACCTATAATGATCACGCGTCAGTGAATACTACATTTATGTACGTCTTACTGTTGCTGCTTTCAACTCCAGTTGTGCTGTGCATCGTCAAGGGCAAAACAAACCACTTTCTCACCTCGTTCACAACAGCCTTATATCCTCCCTTACTGGTGGGAATAGAAACTGCAGTTGGAAATAACTTTTAAAATTAGCCCGGCACTTACATAACGTGGTACATATAGTATATATATACTTTTATGCGTGTGTGTGCAATGCTAAAATGAGAACCGAACTGTAACAAAGACAGACTTCCTTCCCTCAATGGCCAACAGAGTTGACGCTGTGTACTCTCCCCGGCGCAAACTTTGCTTGCTTGACACAGCAACAAGTTTCAAAAAGTCCAGCGCATACCACAACATCGAATGGGCCATTGAGTTAACATAGGAATGGTCCTCGTTGTTCGGGGTTTGAATTGTAACTTTTCATTCCGCCAATTCTAATATGTAGGGTGCAAACTTTAATTTATCAATCTTCTTTAGATACATTTATCCCAATAACTCACCCTGTTCAGCTGAAATAGATGTGAGGGTTTTTCCCTTAGTGCCCGATGAGTCATAGAACGTCCAGTCATCAATCGAAGTAGTAAAAGTACTTCTATAAGACCATAAGACATAGGAGCGGGAGTAAGGCCATTCAGCCCATCGAGTCCACTCCACCATTCAATCATGGCTGATTTCAACTCCATTTACCCGCTCTCTCTCCATAGCCCTTAATTCCTCGAGAAATCAAGAATTTATCAACTGTAGTACTGTACTAGCTTTAAAGAATCATAGAATTTACAGTGCAGAAGGAGGCCATTCAGCCCACCGAGTCTGCACCGGCCCCTTGGAAAGAGCACCCTACTTAAGTCCACACCTCCACCCTATCCCCATAACCCAGCAACCCCACCTAACCTTTTTGGACACTAAGGGTGATTTAGCATGGCCAATCCACCTAACCTACGCGTCTTTGGACTGTGGGTGGAAACCGGAGCACCCGGAGGAAACCCACGCAGACACGGGGAGAACGTGCAGACTTCGCACAGACAGTGACCCAAGCCGGGAATCGAACCTGGGACCCTGGAGCTGTGAAGCAACAGTGCTAACCACAGTGCTGCCGTGCCACCCGTAGAACATTTTTTAAAGATGTGAGTTTATAAAGTTTGAAATATCAAGCGCACGTATATTTGCACAAATATATTGGTCTATGCCAGATTTGTCTCCCAGGGGTTTGGGGTGTGGTGAGGGGGCGGTAAAGTAGAATTGAAGATCCCAGAGCAGCCATGAGGGTGTTGAATGGCAGTGCAGGTTGGATGGGCTGAATGGTCTACTCCCGCTCCTACCTCTTGTGCTCTCCGCCTGGCCCAGTGGTAAAATTAAGAGTTCCGGTAGGAATGGAGGAATGACAGGGAAGGAGGATTCATTCGTGTGAAATCAGGAAAAGAAATAGAAATAAAGAGAGGGGAAGAGGTTTGATTAAGATGGAGAAAAAAGGAGTCAGAAAAGGGAAAAAAAAGCACCAAAAATGTATTTAAAAAATTGAGGCCATGAAAGACTGAGACTCAACAGTTCAATTTGTTCCTTTTTGGGCTGGAAATTCAATTGCCATTGCATTAACAATGAACATGTTGTTAAAAAGGTACTTATGCTATTAATTGTGAGTCCTAACTTTTCTGTGCTGAACTTAATGTGCAAATCCAATAAATCTGCAGCACAGTGGTTAGCACTGCTGCCTCACAGTGCCAGGGTCCCGGGTTCAATTCTGACCTTGGGTGATTGTGTGGAGTTTGCACTTGCTCCTCGTGTCTGCGTGGGTTTTCTCCGGGTGTTCCGGTTTCCTCCCACAGTCCAAAGATGTGCAGGTTAGGTGAATTGGCCTTGCTAAATTGCCCCTTTGTGTCCAAAGATATGTAGGTTAGGTGGGGTTATGGGGATAGGGCAGGGGAATGGGCCTAGGTGGGGTGCTCTTTCTGTGCGTCAGGGCAGACTCGATCGGCCGAATGGCCTCCTGCACTGTAGGATTCTATGGGAATGATGGGGAGGAGAAAGGTAAGATGCCATTCGCGTACAGCATAAATTGGCTAGCAAATTGTGGAGATTTACAACGCATGCGGCACAGTGACACAGCGGTTAGCACTGCTCCCTCACAATACCAGGGACCCGGGTTCGATTCCGAACTCAGGCGACTGTGTGGAGTTTTGCACATTCTTCCCATGTCTGCAGGTTAGGTGGATTGGATATGCTAAATTGTCCCGAGCTGGGGCTACAAGGAAAGGGTGGGGGGTTGGGCCCAGGTAGGGTGTTCGTTCAGAGGATCAGTGCAGATATGATGGGCTGAATGGCCTGTCAGGATCCCACATTACACCACTGTGTCTCCTAAAATTGATCGAGTCAAAATGTCTAATTCCTTCATATAAAATAAGAATATTTATTGTTCCAAAGGCTTTATAATAGCTTCATTTAGAATAAAATCACCGGGGTCAGGTGGTACCATAGTGTCAATGTCACTATATGTGACATCCAGAGGTGTTGGTCTGGTGGATATGGGTAAACATCTGCAGTGTATAGCTAGTCTCCGGAACGGTGAACATGCCAACTATCGTTGATTGTTGTCAACGACAACAATCCCACGGGGACGCGGGGAGTGTGCGCGGGCTCTGCACGGGCGGTGGTTCGGAGCCGGGATCGAGGCCGGGTCCTCAGCGCCAGGGGGCAACAGTGCTGACCACTGTGCCACCGTGCCGCCCGTGAGAAAACATTTAAAAGCGAAAAGTTCTTCCGAACCTTTTTGAGTCACTCACGTCCTTTAGCGAAGGAAATCTGCCATCCTTACCTGGTCTGGCCTGCATGTGATTCCGTGGTTGACTCTGAGCTATCCTCAGTTTCAGGACAATCAGGGATGGTCAACAGATGGTGGCATTACCTGTGTCATGTCCATTCCCTGAAAATATATTTCTTTTAAAACTGCATTTCAGCAGGACAAATAAAATAGTGAGCAGGTGTGTTCCTTTCAAAAAGTGTTACAGCTTCATGAACCAGGTACGTATTTTTATTTTCACGTTCTAACAATATTATTTTTCAAGAACATACAAGAAATGCTCGTTTACCATTTTGAAAAGATGTGTTTTAAAATGAAGTACTTTTTTTCAAATGTTGAATGATTGTTTTTGGTTGCAGGTATACTGGTTGTATACAAGAAAGTTATAGTATAGTTATAATGCAAGTATTGGTTTCAGTGTTATGTTGAGCCAGGAAATCCAAGTTATACTGTCGGCAGTGGCTGCAGCTTACACGGTATATGACAAAAATAGCAGATTCAAATGCCAAATGGAAACACAGTAAAGTAGTAAATATGTGAAAAGGCGTTTATTCAGATTGTTCGCATGTTACAATAACCTGACCCTGAAAAATGTTTGGGCTTTCAATTTTAAAAGACCAGCGGTGGGATTCTGCATCCAGCAAAGCTGGAATTGCGAAGCAGGATCGGGCGGGGAATCACGCGCCAGCTGAAAATCGAGGCCCGCCGGGTGCCCAGCGCAATACCATGCTCCGGTGCCTTGACAGAGGCGTGAATGCATTCTACTCCGCACATACAGTAAACGCCATTGGCATATTATTAATGTGCCTGCCGCGGTATTCTTTAGCACACTGGGCTAAATCGCTGGCTTTGAAAGCAGACTAAGGCAGACCAGCAGCACGGTTCAATTCCCGTACCAGCCTCCCCGAACAGGCGCCTGAATGTGGCGACTAGGGGCTTTTCACAGTAACTTCATTTGAAGCCTACTTGTGACAATAAGCAAGATTAATTAATTCATTCTTATCTTCTGTGATGCTCCAACTCCGCCAGGAGCAATTACCTACAGCAAGGTTCACTTGTGGTTTTCCGAATTGGGAAACAGGCACCACGGCTGCTGAGGGAGAGACCGGAGGTGGGTCATGTTCTCAATGGCGCAGCCATGGGCTATCGGTCCTGCAGCTGACAGGGGGGGGCAACTGCCAGGGCCCAGGGGAGTAGCGGGGTGTGACTAGGGGATGGGCCGTGGGGTCGGGTGACCCCCCAGGACCGGGGTGTCCAGGCATGGACCACCACTGCCATGACCTGCAAGGCAGCCATCTTGTTTCGCACCCCACTGACCGCCCACTGGTCCGTGGTTAAGCAGAGTGACACCGGCTGTCTGACACCGCCCCCCCTCCCCGCCCCACAGACCCCACCTCCCCCGGGCGCCACCCTGCCGGCAGAGTACCATGTGGCCCACCCAAGGGGGAATACCCACAGTATCGCCTTTAGGAGGGCCCCGAATAGAGGCTGCAGAGCGTACCGTTAATATGGGTAGTGCTAGCCACCGGTACCCCTGCGGCAGGGATTGGTGCCCCGGGGCTAGAGGCCCCTGCAGTACCGGGCAACAACCGCCACAGCCCTGGGAGATGCACTGAGACTGTATGAGCTGCAGCTGCTCAGGGAGGGCCCTGCAGTAACGGAGCCTGTCCCAGAGGAACAGGAGCCAGCCAGTGAGGACGGAGAGCTAGCCACCCAATAGGCCGAGGAGGAGATGGGAAGGAAGTGCCATATTAAGCCTGTTGTGTACCGGCAGCGCCTGTCATTTGAGGATCTGCCGGACCGAGCGTGTTGTCAAAGACTCCGGCTGAGCAGGAAGACCATACAGCATATCCACTGAATCATGGCGCACCAGGAACCGCAGGGAAATGGGGAGGACACACGCTCAACTTGGCCATCAAGGTGATCGTTACCCTGAAAGTTTTCGCCACGGGGTCCTCCCAGGTGCTGAGTGGGAACCTGTTTGGCATCTTGCAGACCTCGGTGCACAGGTGAATCCGTGCTGTCACGGAGGTCCTATGTGCCCAATCGGCACAATATATCAGCTTCAGTATGGGCCGAGCCCACCAGGTTGCCCGGGCAGTGGAGTTTGCAGCTATTGCTGGGATGCCCCAGGTCCAGGGGCTGTTCAATGGGACGCATGTTCCGCTACAAGCACCGGCGCATGAGGGTGTGGGCCTCACAATCTAAAAGGGGTTCCACACCATGAACGTGCAGCTGGTGTGTGACTATGGGATGCACATCTGCGCCTGATTCCCAGGCAACGTGCAAGGCGCCTTCATACTGGCATGGTTCCCTGCACATTTGAGACGCACCTCCGGATAAGGGGTTGGCGCTTGGGGGAAAGGGGATATCTGCTGCAGTCGTGGTTGATGACGCTTATCTGGAGGCCACAGACCAATGTGGAGAACAGCTACAATGGTGCCCATGCATGCTAGGGTGTGATCGAGTGGTGCATCAGCGTCCTGAAGATGCGGTTCAGGTGCATGGACTGCTCTGGAGGTGTCCTCCAGTATAGCGCTAGGAGAGTCTCCCACATTGTGGTGGCCTGCTGCGCCCTCCACAACAGGATGGGCAGGACATGGGGCTCAGTCAGGCCCAGGAGGCCGCCCAATGTGTTCACCTGATGAAGAAGCTGCACTCCGAAAGCTAGTGATAGAGACAATGATTCAGGGTGGAACCTTGGGTACAAGATTCTTTTGTTTGATTTATTTGTGTGTGTTTCCTGACAAATGCAGGTCTTTCAGCTTAGGAACAGACAGAGGCAATTTTGGCTCTGCTTTTGTGAAAACTGCATCATGAGAGCCAACAAGAAGCGATAGTCAGTTAAGCCTGCGTTTGAGGCGGTGAAAATAGAACTTCAGCATTGACTGCGTGGTATGCGGGTGGGTCTGTATCTGAGTTTGGATTTCAAGAGGGAAAAGCAGTTGGAAGATTTGCTTTAGCTTTAAACTGATGGAGGAGATCTACAGTGGTCCTCACAGAGCCTTGTGGCAGAAAGCAGTCTGCAGATTTAACTTGGAAAGTTTTCAGAAGACTGTTGCACATCAGCCAGCAACCCAAACAAGGATCTGAAGACTTCACAGTTGTGAGATCTGTAAAAAAAAAAGTGGAGGATAATTTAACCGAAAGCTAAAGGAAAGATCTCCATTGAGTTTTTACCTCAAGGGATAACTGGAATACTAAGGCGAATTAAAGTAAATTCCAGAGGGCCCTGACATATCTTTTGGATTGGTCCCAGGAAAAGTGAATGAACCTTCAAGATTTTGTAAGATAAGGGAGGTGGTGGGGTGGTGCAGGAGGGTAGTAAAAAGTAGACCTGAGTTTACAGCATCAGTCTTTATAAACTATAGCATTAAGTTAAATATCTTTACTTTGCTTCATTCTTTTTCGATATACAATAACGTTTATTTTTTGTTCAATAAGTGTAAAATCTTGTAGCATAGTTCTGCCGGCTAATTTCTGGGCAATCAGATTTCTTCTTTCAACATTAACAGTCCCAAACAGGATCTCAGCAACATTGGGGGCCCTTGGTGGGATTTCAGATTGACAGTCTGATACAGGTACACACGCATATTGGCGAAGGTTTAAGCTAACAGGATTTCACAGTGAACTGTTTTTGTACTTTGTGATAAGCAGAAACACTGAGGTGCAATTTTGAACTTGCTTCTGGTGGCGAAGAACCTTGAAAGTTTAACTCTTCGCAATTGACTTGAAATAGACGTATACATCCAGAGGAAGGTGGAGCAACTGCAGAATTGGTTGAGACATTTGGATTTTCACAGTAACTTCATTGCAGTGTTAATGAAAGGTTACTTGTGACAATAAGAAAGATTATTATTGTTATTTTGTTTTGGGATTTTGCCATGACAGGAACAACAAACATGCAGGATAGTGGCCAACACTGAAAAGCAGAAACATTTGAGTTCAGTTGGAAGCAGGTAACCCAGAAGACATTTAATAGACAGTGAACATAAAAACGCGATATTGTTTCTTTCACAAAACAAGTGCCCCTTACTCCCCCGTAACCATGAACGCATGCCAACCATGAGCTGTGCCAGTTCATTCAGCTCTCTGATTATGCTAGTCCCAACAAATAACAATGCTGCACACGAGTAAAGTGAAACCAAGGTGATGTAAAATATTTACAAGTGAAATTTAAATCTGGAAACCACCCGTGCCACCTTTGTGCTCTCAGCAAGTCTTAAGTTCATATCAATGGAATTGGGCAGCAAAGCCGCGGCCATTTATCCAGGAGGCTCTTTTCTGCCTGCCCGCACTCGCTGCATTGTCAGCTGGTGGTGGGTTTCACTATTGAGAAGCTTCCCTTGCCACGTGTCTCCACACGGGAACCAAGAAAGTGAAAGGGTGCAAGGAGTGCTCCCACATCCTGTTCCACCATCAGGAACGGTTAAAACTGCACCCACGGGGTTCGGGGAAAGGTTGGCAACTCCATTAGCACCACTAATTAATCATACTGGTTGCAGAATCAAAGGAAGGATTTTCCAATCCCGTTATTTTTTTTTGGGGGGGGGGGGTGGAGTGGTGGCAGGAAATCCCCTGGGGGGGTCCCAAAACAGGGTTTACTCCGGCGGGATTTCCCGTTCTGGTCGTCCCTGCACCCCGCCAATGACGTAACGGGAATCCCGACCCTTCCAATCATCAGGCCTTGATACCTGATAACACCATAGTTGGTCTCTCACAGGTACAGGGCCCCATCGATGTCACTAATGTGGCTCTACACACCACATGGCATCAGGGATTCCTGTTTATTAACAGGAAAGAGTTCCACACCCTTGATGTGCAGATGGTCCGTGACCACCAGATGAGGATCATGCACGTGTATGCACATATTCCAGGGAGCATGCATGATAGAATCATAGAATCTTCGAATTTACAGTGCTGAAGGAGGCCATTCGGCCCATTGAGTCTGCACCGGCTCCTGGACAGAGCCCCCTACTTAAGCCCACGCCTTCGCCCTATACCCGTAACCCAGTAACCCCACCTCACCTTTTTTGGACACTAAGGGCAATTTAGCAGGGCCAATCCACCTAACCCGCACATCTTTGGACTGTGGGAGGAAGCCGGAGCACCCGGAGGAAACCTACGCAGACACGGGGAGAACGCGCAGACTCCGCGCAGACAGCGACCCAAACCAGGAATCGAGCGTGGGACCCTGGAGCTGTGGAGCAACTGTGCTAACCACTGTGCTGCCATGCTGCCCCCTGGTGCTACGGGATAACTTCATCCTTCAGTAATCTCAAATCCCTGGGATATTTGAGGGTCAACCCCGGCTGCAGGGTTGGCTCGTTGGGGTCAAGGGATACCCGCTGAGGTCTTGGCTGATGACCCCACTGTGGAGGCCTGAGTCCGATGCAGAGGCCCATTTTAACAAGATTCACAGTGCCACCCAGCTTGTGAATAAACATTGCATCGTGGCTACTTAAGAGGCTCCCCTGCCTTGACAGGTCCGATGGGACCCTGCCATACAACCCCCAGAGGGCCTCCCGCATCGTTGTGGTCTGTTGTGTCCGACTTAACTTGGCTAGCATCCTTGATGATGATGAACAGGAGAAGCGGAACGTCTCTTCTGATGAGGAGGAAATCCAGGAGGAAGTGGAGGGAGAGGCTGAAGGGGAGCCAGAACATGGAGGCCAGGAGGGGTCGAGGGTTTGCATGGACAGAAGAACACGGAGTGCCCTCGTCGCTTCTCGCTTTGCACAATGGGACCGTTCTGCTGTCCGACAGCTGCACAACTGCCCTCCCTCCCCTCCCCCAGCCCCCACCCCCAACCCCACAGTGCCTCGTGATCTCTGCAATAAAGGGAGGAGGTCCACATGAAAACCACAGCTTCGGGATGCTCGGCCTGGGGAGGCATTGGGCCTGTTTAGCCGGTCAATGCAGGAGGGAGATGTCGCTGCCACCCCAGCTCATGTGTGAGTGAGGTTCGGGCCTACATCCCTTTGTCCTGTAACACCAGAGGAGGATTAGGAGCGAGTGTCTGGGATTCACCGATTAATGCCAGAGTCCTTCCAGGATGTGTATGACTCTCGGCTTGAGTGGGACTAATTGTTTCCCTTACATTGAAGGCATGTGAGAAAAGCTGTGTTCAGATGGGGGTGGAGACGGAACTCAGTGGGAGGAGTGGGTAAAAGAGAGTGAAGCCTTAATATTGTGAACAAGAGGTTTCAATAAGGTGACCAATGCAATTGTGACATTTCATTATGACCCCCAACTATCTGTGCCTAACTCCACCTGTGCCCATTCGGTGCACCTACAGCTTCTTACTCTTGTGAGCCCTCCCACTACATCTCAGTGTATCCTCAGAAGTGGAGGCAGCCCGCTGCCTTCCACGTCGTGTTGCCTCAGATACCCTGGTGTCCTCTGGAAGGCAGGGACCTGGAGAACACTGGTCTACTTTCGGTGGGCACTGGTGTTGCCACGTCATCCTGTTCTGCCTGCTGCCTCTGAGATATGCCAGTATCAGCAATGTACATCGCAACAAACCTGTTGGACTTTAACCTGGTGTTGTAAAACTTCTTACTTTGCTCACCCCGGTCCAACGGCAGCATCGCCACATCATCAGTATCAGCAATGTTTTTAAAGGGCTTCCATCATAGAATCATAGAAATTACAGTGCAAAAGGAGGCCATTCAGCCTATTGAGTCTGCACCGGTACTTGGAAAGAGCGCTCCACTGAAGCCCACGGCCTCCACCCTATCCCCGTAGCCCAGTAACCCCATCTAAACTTTTAGACACTAAGGGGCAATTTATCATGGCCAATCCACCTAATCTGCACGCCTTTGGACTGTGGGAGGGAATTGGAGCACCCGGAGGAAACCCACGCAGACACGGGGAGAAAGTGGAAACTTCACGCAGACAGTCACCCGAGGCCAGAATTGACCCAGGACCCTGGAGCTGTGAGACAGCAGTGCTAACCACTGTGCCACCGTGCCGCCCATTAATTTAGAGTATCCAATTCTGTTTTTTTCCCATTAAGGGACAATTTGGCATGGCCAATCCACCTACCCTGCACATCTTTGAGTTGTGGGGGTGAGACCCACACAGACATGGGGGGGAATGTGCAAACTCCACACGGACAGTGACCCAGGACCTGAATCGAACCCAGGTCCTCAGCACCATGAGGTAGCAGTGCTAACCATTGCGCCACCGTGCCACCACGTATTGAAACCTCTTGTGTTCCCTGCCATGTGTTGCCCCCTGTAGCAAACTCCCCATCCCCCCTCCCCGCCGATGTGGTGTCACATTGGCAAAGCTTACAACAGCTTCTGCAAAATAATAATAATAATCGCTTATTGTCACAAGTCAGCTTCAATGAAGTTACTGTGAAAAGCCCCTAGTCGCCACATTCCGGCGCCTGTTCGGGGAGGCTGGAACAGGAAATGAACCCGTGCTGCTGGTCTTGTTCTGCATTACAAGCCAGCTGTCTTAGCCCACTGTGCTAAACCAGCCCCTGAATCTGTCAAGGGGAACTGGCCAGGGTTGCAAAGCTCTGTATAGCCCTCAGGAGTGAGGGGAGGGGGGAAACATTCCTGGGCGATGTCTTGGTACTGCCCCCTCACAGCCTGGCAGTGTCAACCTGGCAGTAGCAACCTCTTAGAAGCAATCTGGGGCCTGTGCCAGGGCAGGCCCTCTGAGAAGCACCATTGAGTTGGGGTTTTCCTAATGTGGGAGGGTGGAAATTGTGTCCCACTGCTTGTTGGGGGGTGGGGTGAGGGGTGAGGAGTCACCCTTTGTTTGAGGGGAGGGGTGCCCAGATGTTTGTTTGGTGGGAGGGGTAGTTGCCCCAATGCTTATGGGGTGAGGGAGTCGGTGACCAGAAGATTTTGTGATGGGGGGACCCTGATGCATGTGTGGGGGGAAGGGTCCTTGCTGCTTGCGGTGGGAGGGCCCCCGTGTCCGTAAGGGGTGGGGGGAATTTTCTTCTCAATGCTGATCATTGCCCTTTAAAGATGGCGCCCCGATCTCTGTGAAGCTGGCATTGCCAGCTCTATCAGGCTCACCCCACCGTAGTGCCAGCAAAAATCAGCACTGAGCGGAATATTCCACCCTATGTTTCTGTAATTCCCATTGAGTTAAAATATGAATTCAGAGAATGGACTTGAATGCTCCATGCATGAGTCTGGGAGTGTTATATCTTTGAGTTTGCCGCAAAGAAGAAAAGGTATGGAGATGCCCACACTCCTGATTCTTACAAACACAATGAGATGTTTTATTAGGGATGTTGCTCATAAAACTAAAAATGGAGAACTGAAGCCAGTGTAAACACTCACTGCTGACATCACTACAAATCAGGTGATGCTTCAGCAGCAGGGATGTATTCTCTGATACATAACACCCCTCTCCCTTCACTTCTTTAATGTAACGACAACAACTCGACGTTTGTACAACAGGCCCACTTGTGGATTATCTCTAGACACAACGTACAACTCAGTAAGACAGTCTTCCGGGTGTTCCTTTTAGGTTGTATTGGACGCTCTGGAATCTGGCTACTCGAGACCTTGTAATGTTACAACACCCTGGGCTGGAGCACGGTCAATTCCAGCCCCACAGGCCCCGGAGACCCAACACAAGTGAACTAACCAATAATCCGTATATAGTCTTTGTGATCTTTGACCCTTGACTGCTCCCATGACTTACAGGCACCAGATTTGTAAGCAAACCACTGTAACTGTTCATTTATAACAAGAACAGAGATAAACATTTTACCAGGATGTTGCCTGGAATGGAGAGTAGGTCTTACGAGGAAAGGTTGAGGGTGCTAGGCCTTTGCTCATTAGAGCGGAGAAGGATGAGGGGCGACTTGATAGAGGTTTATAAGATGATCAGGGGAATAGATAGAGTAGACAGTCAGAGACTTTTTCCCCAGGTGGAACACACCATTACAAGGGGACATAAATTTAAGGTGAAAGGTGGAAGATATAGGAGGGATATCAGAGGTAGGTTCTTTACCCAGAGAGTAGTGGGGGCATGGAATGCACTGCCTGTGGAAGTAGTTGAGTCGGAAACATTAGGGACCTTCAAGCAGCTGTTGGATAGGTACATGGATTACGGGAAAATGATATAGTGTAGATTTATTTGTTCTTAAGGGCAGCACGGTAGCATTGTGGATAGCACAATTGCTTCACAGATCCATGGTCCCAGGTTCGATTCCAGCTTGGGTCATTGTCTGTGCGGAGTCTGCACGTCCTCCCCGTGTCTGCGTGGGTTTCCTCCGGGTGCTCCGGTTTCCTCCCACAGTCCAAAGATGTGCGGGTTAGGTGAATTGGCCAATGATAAATTGCCCTTAATGTCCAAATTGCCCTTGGTGTTGGGTGGAGGTGTTGAGTTTGGGTAGGGTGCTCTTTCCAAGAGCTGGTGCAGACTCAAAGGGCCGAATGGCCTCCTTCTGCACTGTAAATTCAATGATAATCTATGATTAATCTAGGACAAAGGTTCGGCACAACATCGTGGGCCGAAGGGCCTGTTCTGTGCTGAATTTTCTATGTTCTATGTTCTATCTAATAGTGATATCAGAATAACGGCCTGTTAATCTAATTATTCCCCCTTGTTACCACCCCACCCTCTACAAAAACACACACAAGACAGACGCACAGAGAGAAGGGGAAGGGTCAAAAAGTGATTAAAAGGGATGAGAGATGAGTGTCTTTGCTGCTGGTGTTGGCAGCCTTTGTAGCCGGCTATCTTCCCTGGATTCGGAGTGCCGAAACCACCAGCTGGTTTGGAGATTCTGGCTGGAACCTTCAATTAGAACTCTCAGGCTGGAAGACCTCCTCTGGGGAGTTACTTGCACCTATACTGACCTGGATTTTCACTCAGAACATCCCCCTAACGTCTGTTCAGTTCAAACTTGTCTCCATCAGATTGACTATCAACCTCACTGAGATAAGACGAGAGCTCTTCACATGAGAATTTTAAGAGGGTTTCGAAACAGCCCCTCTGCCTGCAGGTGCTGCTGGACTGGATCCTCCTGCAGATTAAACCTGACGACTTGCCAACAGCTTCACAGGCTGTGCAGAGGGAGAAAGGTCTTTAATCACTGGCCATCACGATGAGAGTGAGATCCGAGCTGTTGCTCCCCAATCACTTGCTCAGAAGTGAAGCTTAAACTCTGCAAGGTGGAGCCTGCCTGTGTGTTTCCAGAACATTCCAGGACCAGCCCCAAACAGGATCGAGAGCTAGTCCTGGGAAATGAAAGTAGCCGATTGGCTGCCAGCCAAGTCCGTCACAATATATCATCACTGGACCAAACCAAATAGCACATTGCCCCAGGACTCCTTGGGCCAGACCGCGTAACATCTTCTACCAAGGTTCCTTGGTTTTAAAATTAAAGGTTGAAATCCACCTGAAGGGCATACGGTCCAGCAACTATCTAGGCAGACAAGTTTCCAGGCAGTGAGTTTCCTTCATAAGTGCTACTTCCTGGGAAGTTACTCCAGTGTCCATCTCTATAGGTATTGGTCAGTCCTCAGAAACAAAATCCGAACTTATCTCTGTGTCTGACCTCTGTTCTGAAGTGTCACTGTCTGCATTGTCCAAGGGAAATACATCTTGAGAAGTTTCTGCAATTTCACTTTGTGAAGCTCGTAGCTGGTTAGTATGTAATTGCCAAACTCTTTAATCAACCTTCTGTGCGGTGTATGATATTGGACCTGTCTCACTCTCACTACTCGCTTTTTAGAATTCTATTCTCTTCTAGCAATCTGTCTTTTTGGTGGCGTTTGACAATTTCTGAAATATTAGCTGATACTAACAAATCAGACTGTGTTTGCAATTTCCTCCTGAACAGCAGCATTGCTGGTGAACTCTGTGATGCGTGTGCGGTGTTTCGACAAGACATTAAGAATTTGTTTACTCTTCTTACTCTTGTTTACTCTTCTTACCCTCAATATGAAGTCTTACAACACCAGGTTAAAGTCCAACAGGTTTGTTTCGATGTCACTAGCTTTCGGAGCGCTGCTCCTTCCTCAGATGACATCTGAAACCTCAATATGTTGATGGAATGTTTCAATGATTGAACGAAACGTTGAGCCAACGCCTCTGTTGCAGGATGTCACAAAGCTGACTTTACGTGCCGTATACCGTTCTCCCTTCAGTAGTCCTCGAACCCCTTCGAAGTGAACTGAGAACCATTGTCACTTACGACCTGCTCCGGTGTACCAAATCCTGCAAATATTTTGTCCAGCTTCTCAATGGTTTGTTTGGTCGTCATGAATTTCATGATAAGGATTTCTGGCCGTTTAGGGTGTGCAATCAGTAGGAACATGTGACCCTCCACGGGACCACCATAGTCGATGTGTATTCTCTGCCTGAAGGCATTATATGTGAGACAACTGCACCAACCCCATAGGGTGATGCATCGCAAGCAATTTGTAACTTCAGCTTGGGAGTGTCGTGAACCAAAAACTTTGACTTCTGTAAGAAGCCGTGGCTGTGTCAGCCATTCCCACAAATGTAATGGTTACAGTCGTGGAGCGTTTCTTAGTTTTGCACAGGACTGACTGCCTCTTTGATTTGAGCACCTCATCCTGGCCACCAAAAATAACTTCATGACAGTTCCTTCACCCTCACCACACCATGTCATACCTCATGCTGTTGGTCAAGGGCTTTACTATGCAAGCATGGAGCAATAATCACTTGGCTTCACCATAATAAAGTTCCATTCTGAACTGTCAACTCAAGTCTTTGTGTGGTGTAGTCTGAATTTTTACGACGAACACCTGACCATCGTTCCTTTTGGACCATCACCTTCCCCATCGCTGGATCAGTGTTTGCACACCTCTATACTTAAGGTGAAGTCACAGGTACATTATCCACGAGTGAGAAATACAGGATGTTGATTAAATGCTCTCCAAGTTCTTGTTTGACTTGTGTAGCCATCTGGGATGGCCCAGTCCCGATTACAAAATGGACACCCGCAAAGAATGCAGGGAAAATTGGACAATGCTAAGAAACAAGCAGGTGTAAGCTCTGTCTGTTGATTAGAACCTTAAACTCTCAGACAGGACAGAAACAACCAAGCAATCTACATACTAATGAGCCATCTCCGGGGACAAAAGGGAAACATTTAGATACACAATGTTAGGACAGACTCCCCGGTGCCAGAAGAAGCTAAGACAAAGCAGACTAACAGTCACCAGGACACGCCCAGCGATTACGGAACCACCCCTCTATTGGAGGAAAATCGATACGACTGATTGAGAAAGACCCAATTAGTTGAGGCCAAGTTCAAGGCACGCCCAAAAGCGCGCAAAGCCCTTTTCAGTATAAAAGATATTCCCAAATATAAGGGAGAATCTTCCTCCTTTGGCAATGGCTCTCACCGAAGAGAGAGACCAGCCAAGCAGCTGCAGCAGACCAAGTAAGTTCCAAGTCAACGCACGCTACGAGATAGACGCTCCTAGTTGCTACCCTGTAAACAGCTCAACCCAACAGCCTCAGAACCGAGCAACGGCCATTGTTCCTCTGACTGAGTGGGCACCCGAAGCTAAGTATAGGCTTTGGTAATAGTGGTAGTTTAGTTTGTAGAGTTTATGCATGAGTAGACTTGACAGTGTGTAAATAAATGAGCATTGCTTTTGACCTTACTAACTGGTGTATCGAGTTATTGATCAGTATTTGATTCTGAACCTTGTGGCGGTGTCGAAAGATACCTGGCGACTCTTCAGGAAACATAATTAAACAGAGCCAAATTAAGAGCCAACCAAACATTAACAACATTTACTGGCGAATCTGGTGGGACCCAACTTAGAAGTGGCCTAACCACTCCGAGAGAACACAAAATTTGAATTGAGAATTCAATTGGGAACAGGAAGAAAAACCACAAGCGTCAAAACAGTTCTGATCAAGCCTCTGAGATTCGGAAATGTGTTAATGCAGGCGTACTAACAGGGATATACAGTAAGCCTGAGAGATTTTGTTGGGTAAAACTGTCGGGAGTTTTGTAGGCCGGAAATTAGCGTAAGCCGTACCCGTGTTTACATCACCACTTTATCACCCCTTGTTCCAAATTCAGTAGTGAACCTAGATAGAGAGAATGGCAATGAAGGCAATGGAACGCCTTATGCACCCCTAGGAATTCGAAGTCGCAGCAACCAGTAGAGTAGGACAGTGTCCCTTTTGGGAAGATGAGATCAGGAAATATCTTAAAGGGAAAGAATGGCCCCTTTGGAGTGAATTCTGCAATAATGAGGAAACAGGACCCGGGAGTATAGGACATACTTGGTGGGAGAACCTGTCAGAGATCCACAAGAAGAGCTTGGGAAAGGCTTGCAAGCCGATGGCAATCGAGTCCTGTTTGGCACAATTGCTAGGCACAGAGGAGGTCGTTAGGACGCTCCGTACAGAGATAGAGGAGAGAGACAGAACCAGTGAGGTAGACGTGAGTGAGGTAGAGAAGGAGAATCAAGATTTTTAAAAGCAGTTAGCAGCAAGGGACAGAGGGTAGATGATGCCAGGAGGGCACATCAGTCTTGTCTCGCTCTTTTGAACAGTTTTCAGACGCAATATGATGAGGCCTACCAGGCCACACAACGTGTGGTCTTGGTAAGACAAGAGACAGAACAGCAAGTCGAGAAATTGCATAAACAATGCAATGATTTAAAAGCAGCCCTACGAGCGCTCCATACGTCCACAACGGAACAAAGGCAGAGCTCCGTAGACCACGCAATGTGCCGGAAGCAAATTGCAGAATTGCAATCTCTGCTTTCCGTTCAAAACGGATTTCAAAGTATTTTCGGAACCCAATTAGATCAAGAAAACGGCCACGATTGGCAGGAATTAAACGAGACTGCCCATAGGAACGTACATGGATCATGTACGCAGGAAAAACCCCAGAAAAGGAAAGCGCTCCAACCCCCAACCGAACAGGTAGAACACCCCCCCATGAATCCTGTAACCACACACCGCAGGGCCGCAGGAGAAGGAGAAGCAGATTTCCTTTACAAAACCCCGTTAACCGTGACCCAATTACGGGACGCGTGTGGAAAAATTACACCATTCCTTCCCACATCAGACCCCCACCAATTTTTCGTGAAAGTCAAACAGCAGGCTACCATGTACGGCCTGGACGAAAAGGAGCAAGTGAAGCTCACAGTTTTAAACCTCGACCCTTCAGTCGTAGCAGCCCTTCCCGACCCACAGAATATAGGAGGGGGCACACTCCAAGAGATGCACACGGCGATCCTTGATGCGATCGGCTTTAACAGAGGAGACCCCGTAGAAGGCCTAAATAAGTGCAGGCAAAAGAATACAGAGCACCCCAAGAGTTTGCTGGATGCCTGTGGATCCACTTCACCGCAGTTTTTGGAGAGTTAGCCCGCGCCCATTTGTCCCCAGATAATATGGCCAAATGGACCTGAATTCTAGTCTCCCAGCCACAGAAGCAGGAAGAAAAGCTTGCGCAAATTATGACCCCTCAGATAAGGCCCACAATGAAAAATGGGTTTTGAAGAGATTGTCCCACGCTTGGGAGCAATCAATTGCAGGCAAAAACGCATTTATAACACCCGATGAAGAGCAGGCAGAAATGAACCCAGTTAAAGCACACCAGAACCCCACATGGGTAAATGAGGGCAGGAACAGCTCACCACAGCCCAAAACTCAGGAATGCGACAACTGTGGACAGCTAGGACACTTTGCATGAGAGTGCAAAACTCCCCAGAAGCAGCAGAGAAACCAACAGACAGGCACCCTAAACAAGAATAGGGCAAAGACGATCCATAGCGTTAGCGCCCGTTCAGAGAATGCAAACATGAACGGCACCGACTGACGGTGTTCGGGCTCCCCAACTTGGGTCTGCGACACCCTTTGGGACAAGTCCGGTAGACCGGTAGTAGCAGGCAAAGTCCAGGGTCAACCCGTAGAATTTCTTTGGGACACAGGAGGGTCCCGCACCACACTCAATTCCTCCACGATGTTCCAGCGAGACACGTGGCCCACAACAGACACCATTACACTCAGCGGTTTTACAGGCCATTTACAACAGGGACACATCACAGCCCCTGTAGCAATACAAATAGGGAACATCACAACTAAGCACCCTGTAGTTTTAGTTGATCTACCCCAGACAGCAGAACATATCCTTGGGATCGATTTCATGAGCTCCCATAATCTTTTGTTTGATCCAGTTAACAAGTGTGTTTGGAAAATGGCAAAGGCAGCATGAGCTCCCGCCACGCTCACAGTAGGAGAGTACGTAAATAGGATTAGCTCAGTAGGAGACTTCTGGTTCGACCCTCGAGCCATTAGTGCAGACAAAAAGGTTAGGGCAGTCCTGCAGGAACATAAAGCAGCATTTGCACAGCACAAGCACGACTGTGGCAAATTGACTGACTTTGTGAACATTACAGGTCCCGACCCTAAACCCCAGAAGCAGTACGGATTTCCCCAGGAATCAGAGGGAGAGATCTCCAAAGTCATAGAGAGTTTGTTGGATCAAGGCGTACTCAGATCAGGAGCCTCCACAAACAACGCGCCGATTTGGCCCGTCAGGAAACCGGATGGATCATGGCGACTGTCCATTGATTACTGGGAACTGAACAAAGTAACCCCAGCAGCAGCCCGCACCGTAGCCACGAGTCCCGAGACCATACTCAAACAGGGACTCCAGTCAAAAACATTTTTGGTTTTGGACATTAGTAATGGCTTTTGGTCCATTCCATTGGCTAACGCGTGCCAGTACAAATTCGCCTTTACATTCCAAGGGTAATAATACACGTGGACCTGCCTTCCACAAGGCTTCCACAACTCCCCCTCCATTTTCCACCGACAGCTGGCAAATGATTTAGCAAAATTTTCCCGCCCCGATTGTCTGGTCCAGTATGTAGACGACTTGTTACTACAGACAGACACAAAGGGAGAGCACATTTTGCTTCTCGCCGAGCTCCCAGCACTCTTAAAAGAAATTGGTTGTAAAGTCAACCGCAAGAAGGCTCAGATTCTGAAAGAGAAAGTGATTTACTTAGGAACAGTGATCACTCATGGTAAATGCGAGATCGAGCACAAGCGAATTGACTCGATCGTCAAATTGCCCCTTCCCCACAATGTCTCAGCCCTCCGGTCATTTTTAGGACTGGTTGGCTGCTGCCGAAACCATATTGACGGTTTTGTCACTAAAGCAGCGCCCCTATCCGAACTTCTCAAGAAGCAGGCACCTTGGGAATGGCTTCCACAGCATACGGATGCTGTGGATGCTTTAAAAAGAGCACTCAGCAGAGCCCCCGCACTACAGGTCCCAGATCCACTTTCCCCATACGCAATCGAAGTTGCAAGCACCGACCGAACCCTTTCGGCCATGCTCCTCCAGGAATGCCATGACCAATTACGCCCTGTAGCATACGCCTCACACGTGTTAGGCCCCATAGAGCAAGGTTTTCTGCCTGTGAAAGGCACCTGCTCGCAGTTTTTTGGGCAGTACAGTACTTCGCCTACATTACAGGACTCAACCCCATCACCATCCTCACAGAATACACCCCAACACAGCTATTGTTAGACGGCCGACTTAAGGATGGCACAGTCAGCCAAATCCGCGCAGCCCGTGGGACCTTCTTTTACAGGGACGGGACATCACGGTTAAGAGAACCAAAACCCACACATTCCTTGCCGATAATTTGCAGTATGTAGGAACCCCTCATGAATGTGAAATCATCACCAAAAAACAGAACACAGGCCCATTTATTCCCACCCCCCCCCCCCCCCCAGGAAAACACGTAGTACACCCCAGAGACCCCAGCCCACAGATACATGCGCACTCCTGAGGATTTATGTCGATGGCTCCTCCACAGTGTTAAATGGAGAGAGAATTACCGGTTGCGGTATATATGTAGAGGACGCGCAGGGACGTGCCCTAAATGAAATTTCCTTGAAGTTGCCAGGACACTTAGGTTCGCAGGCAGCAGAGCTGGCAGCGATTGCATATATTGTAGACCACCCAGACTCGTTCCCGACTCCAGCAGACATCTATTCAGACAGCTTGTATGTCTGTAATAGTTTGACAGAGTTCCTACTACTCTGGGAAACAAGACGATTTGTTTCCGCGGACGGTAAACCCCTACCCTCAGCCCCATTACTCCGCCATATCTTAGAGACAGCGAAGGATAGGAAATACGGAATAATTAAGGTTCGCAGTCATCACCGTTCAGCAGGGAAATGCTGGAGGAGAGAAAATAAGTGCAAGAACTATTGCAAAAAGGGCCATACTGCCAAGGCATGTTGGGCTCAGAAACCTCACCGATACCAAAGGTGTGTAAGAAAACAAAACACATCTAAACATATTAGATATGTTCGTAAATTAGTAGAAATGTTCAAGGCCATTCAGACGAGCAAATACCTGAACAACTGCAGGAGTTGAAACTGGGTGTCTTGTCAGAGAATCATAGAATTTACAGTGCAAAAGGAGGCCATTCGGCCCGTTGAGTCTGCACCAGCACTTGGAAAGGGCACCCTTTCCAATCCCACACTTCCACCCTCCCAGTAACCCCACCCAACCCAAACTTTTGGAACACTAAGGGCCATTTAGCATGGCCAATCCACCTAACCTGCATATCTTTGGACTGTTGGAGGAAACCGGAGCAGCCGGAGGAAACTCACGGTGTGGGGCGATCAACAGCATTTCTGGGAATTTGCAAAACTTGTGACAATAAGCGATTATTATTATTATTATATAGGACTTATCTGCTGGATTTGCTGGGCGAATATGTTTGGTAGCAGCATGAAAGTTTTACATCCCACCACCTGTGAAATGTTGCGACCTTTAGGTTCCCCGGTGTTTGACTTGCTGTGAGATCTAATTGGAATCTTTCCTTGTATGAGTTCCAAGTCTCTCAGTCTTCATCAAATGCATCCATGGCGCTTGTTTTCCCTCTGTTTCTGGCTCCTGGCTCCTATAGTCTATAGTTCAACCAACTTCCTCCCTTCCAATCCTTTTGAATGTTCGGTACAAGCAATCCCCTTATCCGCCACTTCTGAATCCCTGTTCCCGTAACCCATTTAGCATCACCACATGTGCAATTTCTGCAATCCAGATTCTGTCCCTTCAATGGTAGGCAGGTTTTCGAACTGTCGTTCGTCTTTCCCCACAGTTGTAGTCGATTTTCTTTATGGTAAAAGCCTTCAGCATTGGCGGCTTACTTCGCCCGCTGTGTGCGTGTGAGTCCTGTCCCGAGAGTCTTCTCCGCTTTCAATGCCATCTCCGCCGATTTTGTCGCCAATCTTTTTTTGTTTATTCAGCAATTCTGTTTTCTTGTCTCAATCCCCATTGCCAGATTTCTCTTTTATAATATCTTCGTTAAGTTCGCCGTAAATTGAAAAGGTATGGAGGTGCCCACACTCTGGATTCTTACAAATACGATGAGAGGTTTTATTAGGGATGTTGGTCATACAAACTAAGATAGATGTGCAAACATTCACTGCTGACGTCACTACAAATCACGTGACACTCCACCAGCAGGGATGTATTCTCTGATACATAACAGGAGGTTTGCTCTATTTATTACCTAGTCCATTTAATTTTAGTTAATGCTACTATAAAGCAAATTAGTTTCCAAGTATCTCACAGTGATACTTTTACAGGAGTGATCTTGATTCGTTCAACATCAGTTTCTGAAATGCGAGAACCAATCATTCACTGATAAGATTTAACCTGAAGTATATAATGTGCCCAGAAGACAAACAATGGTATGATACACTAATCATAGGTTTTTAAAACAATTATTATAGAAATGTTGTCGCTATGGTGAAAACCACAAAATGTTTTGTTATCATTGTCTTTTAAAGGGGAAATGTATCTGGTGATGTTTTATTTTAGCTTATTAGGATTTTACATTGATTGCAAAAGAGTTCAACTATTTCAGCTACAAAACCCACGCAAAGCCTATTGGGATATACTGAATAGGAGTGACTATCATAACGTTTCAAACTTAACTGGGATTTAAAAGAAGAGCATTTTAATCAAACACACTGTAAAATCTTACAACCTTAATGAATGCAATCTGTGTGCGCCAACAGATGCATTGTCGTTGGCGCCTTCAACAACAATCTGTGCACAACAACAACTTGCATTGACATGGCGCCTTTGACACGGTGAAGTATTTTTTTTCATAGAATTTACAGTGCAGAAGGAGGCCATTCGGCCCATCGAGTCTGCATCGGCTCTTGGAAAGAGCACCCTACCCAAGGTCAACACTGCCACCCTATCCCCATAACCCAGTAACCCCACCCAACAGTAAGGGCAGTTTTGGAGACTAAGGACAATTTATCATGGCCAATCCACCTAACCTGCACATCTTTGGTTCCATATGAACCATCCATGGTTCACAAGTGCACAGCGAGATAAAACATTTCAGAGGTAAAGGCAGTAGGACACGTTATCAAAAGTTTGGTGGAAGTTGTTGGCTTTAAGGTGCACTTAGTGGAAAGGTTTGGGAGGGTATTCCAGATTTGGGATGTGGGGGTTGCGGCCTCGGCTAGGGTTTATTGTCCATCCCTAATTGCCCTTCAGAAGGTGGTGGTGAGCTGCCTCCTTCAACCGCTCCAGTCCCTGGGGTGTAGGTACACCCACTTGGCACGTCATAACATTAAAGGCAATGGGCCAAGTGCTGGCAAATTTGAGGTGGATCAGGTGTTTTCCATGTGTCGGTGCAGACCCGATGGGCAAAAGTGCCTCTTCTACACCGTATGTTTCTCTGATTCTGAGTGCTGTTGGGGAGGTAGTGCCAGGATTTTGACCCAGCGAAAGTGAAGGAAAGGCAATATAGTCCCAAGTCAGGATGGCTTTGAGGGGAACCTCAAAGTACAGACAGCAGACTCCAAGATCACTGACACCAACCTTGACCCCCCCACCTCGAGATTAAAGCCTTCTGCCCTCACCCGCTAGACTCCACAGTGGATATAAACAAGGCGTTGAAGGGTTTTGATGCAAATTTATACAGTCTGACAATGCACTGACACTAATCGAGTGCCTCCTCTCTTCAGTTAAGCTCCCAGCAATCTCTGAGGACCAAAGGGTGGTCCTAAATTCTCCTGTTTCTATAGGAGAATTGGCTCTTGCATTGAAGGAGCTTCAATCTGAGAAGGCCAGGACTGATGGTTTCCAATGTGAGTTTTAAAGGGAATTTAGCAGCTTGTGGTTAGATCAGCTGATTGCCATGAATTGTCACTCATCTGAAGCAGGGCTACTGCTGCGGACTCACTGGGAGGCGAACATTTCCTTAATTCTGAAGGCAGGCAAGAATCCAGAGAGTGCGCACCCGAACCTTTCTATTCCCCCTATTAATGTGGTGGACAGATTTAGCCTTTTCTCGGGCTACAAAATTAATTTTACAAAGTCTGAGGCACTGCCATTGTGTGGACTCTGAGGGAGACCTCCCCCCTTTCCCAATCTGCCATTCAAATGGTCCCCTTCGTGTTTTACTTATCTGAGTATAATGATTACCCCCTCCTTTAAACATTTGTATGGGGCAAACTTCCCTCATTAATTGCATCTATTAGGCTGCCTGTTGGCAATCCTTGCCGATTTTGTGACTGGACAGGATGGCGCTGATGAAGATAAATGAGTTGCGTCGGTCATTGTATCCTTTACATAAGCTGCCAATTTTGCATTCTGCTAAGATTCTAAAATAAATAAATGGGATGCTTAATTTTTTTACCTGAAAAAGATTTTGTTTAAAAGTAGCCAAACTGCAGCTTCCCAGTTCAAAGTGGGCGGGGGTGGGGGGGGGGTGGGTTAGGGATGGTGATTATTAAAATGCATCAATTAACCTCACATCTTAGGTTTGTAAGGGATTGAGTCAGAGAGGACCCTCATTCATTTGGCTCGACATTGAGGCAGGCTCCTCTGGAAACTCCTTGCAAGCCCTGTTGTTTAACAGGGATTTAATAATAATAATAATCTTGAATTGTCACAAGTAGGCTTACATTAACACTGCAATGAAGTTACTGTGAAAGGCCCCTGGTCGCCACATTCCGGCGCCTGCTCGGGTACACAGAGGGAGAATTCAGAATTCTCAGCCGGTACGGGAATTGAACCCGCGCTGCTGGCCTTGTTCTGCGGCACAAACCGGCTGTCTAGCCCACTGAGCTAAACCAGCCCTGTTCAAGGTTGGCTCTGCAAGTGTGAGAATCCTATAATTATTAATAGTGCTAGAGCATGGAGGGTGGTTCACCAGCTGGAAGGGAGATCAAAATTAACTTCTACTCTTTTCCCCCATTCAGGGCAGCCTGGATTTCCCACCAGGTCATATGGGGCGTTGATTCGATATACAGAGAGATAGAGGCATACGAAGGCTGGAAAACATGTTCAGTGGTGCTTCCATGTCATCATTTGAGCAGCTATGCCAACAATTTATATCCCAAGGCACTCTTATTTAAGACATCCTCAAGTGAGTGACTTTATTTTGAATAAGACTATGATGTATCTTGATGCTCCAGTCTCCTCTCGTGGAAAAAAAATCCTGGGGCGGGATTCTCTCAGCCCTGGACCGGGCTGGAGAATCCCCACGACCGGGCCACGCCACCCCGACGCCGGCACGCAATTGGCGCCGGTGTGGTTGGCGCAGCGCCAGTCGCCGGCCGCTCTAAGCGGCCGGCCGGCCGAATCTCGGGCTGAGGTGGGCTGAGCGGCCGTCGTGGAAACGCTGAGTCCCGCCGACGCCTACTCTCAGCCGGCGGGAACTCAGCGTGGAAGGGTCAGGGGGAGGCCTGTGGGGGGGGGGGGGGTCCGACCCCGGGGGGAGGGCCTCCGATGTGGCCTGGCCCGTGATTGGGGCCCACCGATTGGCGGGCCGGCCTCTCTGGCTGGGGGACTCATTTCCTACGCGCCGGTCCCTGTAGTCCTGCGCCATGTTGCGTCGGGGCCGGCGCGTTGAAGGAGGCCACTGCGCATGCGCACGTTGGCGCTGGTGCCACTGCGCATGTGTGAATCCTGCGGCAGCCAGTTAGCGCTGGGATCAGCAGCTGGAGCCGCGTGAACCGCTCCAGCGCCGTGCTGGCCCCCTCTAGGGTCCAGAGTTAGTCCCGGGGGCGGGCCGTTCACTCCGTCGGAAAACGCGACGGCGTTTACGATGGCGTGGACACTCTGCTGCGGGATGAGAGAATCCCGCCCCTGATTTGTGCAGAACCTAAGCGGTTAATTAGCAAGTTTTATGACACTTTGTGTTTAGAGCCTGTGTGAGTGGATTAGAGACATTGCAGTCTTGGACAAAGAGCTTGCAGTCAATACTGATTAGGAGACCTGGCGGAATCTATGGGAATATGCAAATAAAATTTCACTCTGGAATAGAACGAAGGAGACTCAGGTCAAAATGTTACACCATCTGCATGTCACACCCGGTTTTGAGACACAGGTTTGATCCTGCTATATTCTCATCATCCGCAAGGTAGTCAAGGGTGACTACATACACTGTGTGTTCCTGCGTCAAGATTCAGTCTAACCGGTCTGGTGTATTTAAAGAGTTTTAGAGGATATTTGGTATTGCCTTAGAAGTTGATCCTCTATTCCTAATCCTGGGGCTCCCTCATAAGGCCACAAGACCATAAGACATAGAAGCAGAATTAGGCCACTCGGCCCATCGAGTCTGCTCCGCCATTGAATCATGGCTGATATTTTCTCATCTCCATTCTCCTGCCTTCTCCCCATAACCCCTGATCCCCTTATTGATCAAGAACCTATCTATCTCTGCCTCAAAGACACTCAATGATTTGGCCTCCATAGCCTTCTACGGCAAAGAGTTCCACAGATTCACCACCCTCTGGCTGAAGAAATTCCTCCTCATCTCTGATGAAAGGATCGTCCCTTTAGTCTGAGATGGTGTCCTCTGCTTCTAGTTTTTCCCACAAATGGAAACATCCTCTCCACGTCCACTCTATCCAGGCCTCGCAGTATCCTGTAAGTTTCAATAAGTTCCCCCCTCATCCTTCTAAACTCCAACGAGTACAGACCCAGAGCCCTCAACCGTTCCTCATACAACAACTTCTTCATTCCAGGGATCATTCTTAGATACGGGGCCCAAAATTGCTCACAATACTCCAAATGGGGTCTGACCAGAAGCTTATACAGCCTCAGAAGTACATCCCTGGTCTTGTATTCTAGCCCTCTTGACATGAATGCTAACATTGCTTTTGCCTTCTTAACTGCTGACTGAACCTGCACATTCGCCTTAAGAGAATCATGAAAATCGCTTATTGTCACAAGTAGGCTTCAAATGAAGTTACTGTGAAAAGCCCCTAGTTGCCACATTCTGGCACCTGTTCGGGGAGGCTGGTACAGGAATTGAACCGTGCTGCTGGCCTGCCTTGGTCTGCTTTCAAAGCCAGCGATTTAGCCCTGTGCTAAACAGCCCCTATCATGAACAAGGACTCCCAAGTCCCTTTGTGCTTCTGATTTCCTAAACATTTCCCCATTTAGAAAATAGTCTATGCCTAAATTCCACCTTCCAAAGTGCATAACCTCACACTTTTCCACATTGTATTTCAGTTGGCGCTTCATTGCCCACTCTCCTAGCCTGTCCAAATCCTTCTGCAGCCCCTTGCTTCCTCAATACTACCTGTCCCTCCACAGATCTTTGTATCATCTGCAAACTTAGCAACATTGTCTTCCGTTCCTTCTTCCAGATCATTTATGTAGAGTGTGAAAAGTTGTGGTCCCAGCACCGACCCCTGAGGCACACTCCCAGATAAGAGAAACATTGACTTTAATGAAAAAAGGCTGCATGATATCCTAAACGCTGTGACACGGAAGAAACCCCTTTGCTCGTGGATCAGCAATACGAATCCTTCAATTCAAAATTGGCATAAAATTATTATGGAATGTATCCCAGTGGAGTTCCTGACTTGCATTCTCCATTCTAAATCGGATGCATTACAAAAAGTATGGGACTCCAATCTCAAAGAACAAAGAACAAAGAACAAAGAAATGTACAGCACAGGAACAGGCCCTTCGGCCCTCCAAGCCCGTGCCGACCATACTGCCCGACTAAACTACAATCTTCTACACTTCCTGGGTCCGTATCCTTCTATTCCCATCCTATTCATATATTTGTCAAGATGCCCCTTAAATGTCCCTATCGTCCCTGCCTCCACTACCTCCTCCGGTAGTGAGTTCCAGGCACCCACTACCCTCTGCGTAAAAAACTTGCCTCGTACATCTACTCTAAACTTTGCCCCTCTCACCTTAAACCTATGCCCCCTAGTAATTGACCCCTCTACCCTGGGGAAAAGCCTCTGACTATCCACTCTGTCTATGCCCCTCATAATTTTGTATACCTCTATCAGGTCGCCCCTCAACCTCCTTCGTTCCAGTGAGAACAAACCGAGTTTATTCAATCGCTCCTCATAGCTTATGCCCTCCATACCAGGCAACATTCTGGTAAATCTCTTCTGCACCCTCTCTAAAGCCTCCACATCCTTCTGAAATCTCATATTTATAGGTTCCGCTATGCCTGACTTGCTTAGCGTGTAATTAAAAAGGCAAATGGAATGTTATTTTATTGCAAAAGGACTGGAGTATAAAAGTGGAAAAGGGTTGTTGCAATTGTATAGAGTGTTGGTGAGACCACATCTGGAGTATTATGTCCAGTTTTGGTCTCCATATTTGAGGAAGGATGTGGTGGCATTGGAGGCAGTTCAGACGAGGTTCACCAGATTGATTCTGGGGATGAAAGGGTTGACGTATGAGGAGAGATTAAGCAGTTTGGGCTTATACTCGCTGGAGTTTAGAAGGATGAGAGGAGATCTGATCGAGGTGTCTAAAATATTAAAAGGGATTGATAAAGTAAATGTACACCAAATGTTCCCCCTTGTGGGCAATCTAGAACGAGAGGTCACAGATATAGGTTGAGAGGCAGTAGATTTAGAACTGAGACGAGGAGGAACTACTTCTCGCAGAGGGTGGTCAATTTGTGGAACTCGCTGCCCCACATTGCAGTGGAACCTGAGTCATTAAATGGTTTGAAGAATGAGATGGATATATTTTTGATTTAAAAAACAGGTTAAATGGATATGGGCAACAGGTGGGGAGGTGGATTTGAGACCAGGAAGAGATCAGCCATGATTTGATTGAATGGTGGAGCAAGCTCAAAGGGCTGAAGTGTCTACTTAAGCCCCTCATTCCTATGTCCCGATGTACAAGGTTTTCCATAACTAATGTAGCACCATTTTGAATTCGCTGTACATGAAGGTGTGCATCATATTACCATGTTTACATGGCCCTATTCTCTTCTCCCCTATTCTCTAACTTATCCACTTATTCCTATTATATGGTTGGAGGCACTAAGTGTAAAACCCAACTTGCTGCTCTCCTGTTCCTTTCTGTATTTATGTTTGCAGAAGCATTTATACTGTGCTGTACCAGTTTGGAGAGTTTGTTGCGCTATTTGTAAAAATGAAAAAACTAGAATAAAAATATATATTTTTTAAAGAATCATCTAATGCCCTCTTCAACACGTCGATTGAACCTGCCGCCACCACAATTCTGGCAGAGCACCTCAAACCTGAACCACTCGTGTGAAATTTTTTTTTCTCACATCACGGGCGGGATTCTCCGATATCCGGCGGGAGGGCCGTACCAGCGCCAAAGAGTGACGTGGACCACTCCGGCGTCGGGCCGCCCGGAAGGTGTGGAATCCTCCGCACCTTCGGGGCTAGGCTGGCGCTGGAGGGGTTGGCGCCGCGCCACCCGGTGCCGAAGGGCCTCCGCTGGCTGGCGCGAGTTGGCGCATGCGCAGGAGCACCAGCGTGTTCCCAGAACCGCTGGTGTGATTCTTGCACATGCGCAGTGGGTTTCTTCTCCGCGCCGGCCATGGCGGAGCTTTACAGCGGCCTGCGCGGAGGGAAAGAGTGCCCCCATGGCACAGGCCCGCCCGCAGATCGGTGGCCCCGATCGCGGGCCAGGCCACCGTGAGGGCCCCTCCCGGTGCCAGATCCCCCTGCGTCCCCCCGAGGACTCTACAGGCCGCCCGTAGAGCCAGGTCCTGCCGGTACAAACCTTGTGTAATTTACGCCGATGGCACTAGCCGAAAACGGGCGGCCACTCGGCCCATCGCGGAGCGGAGAATTGCTGGGGGGGGTGGCACTGCCAACAGCCCCCGACGGGCGCTGCACGATTCCCGACCCGGCAAAAAACCGGCACCAGAGAATTCAGCAGCCGGCGTCGGGGCGGCGGGGCAGGATTCACGCCGCCCCCCCCCCCCCCCCCCCCGGCGATTCTCCAGCCCCGCGGGGGGTCGGAGAATCCCACCCCACATGTTTGCAAATCACTTTAAATCCACACCCTCTCATTCTCGATCCTTTTACGAGCGGGAACAGTTTCTCCCTGTCTACTCTGTCCAGCCCCCTCGTGGATTTTGAACTTCTCGATCAAATCACCTCTTAACCTTCTTCTCTCCAACATGAATAGTCCCAAACTCTACCATCTATCCTCACAGCTGAAGTTCCCAGAACTGCAACCATTCCTATAAACGTCTTCTGCATTCTCCTCAATGCGTTCTCTTCCTTCCAATAGTGTGAAGCCCAGACTGTGCACAATACTCCAGCTGAGCTCTCACTAGTGTCCTAGCCCTTATGTGCTATACCCCTATTAATAAAGTGAAAATTACATTATGCAATATTAACTGCCCTGTTCACCTGCCCTACCACCTTCAATGATCTATACACATATACACCCAGGTTCCTCTGCTTCTGTACCCCTATTAGAACTTTACCTCTTATTTTATATTGTCTCTCCATGTTCTTCCGACCAAAATGCATCACCTCACACTTCTCCCCATTGAATTTCATCTGCCACCTATCTGCCCTCTCAACCAACTTGTCTAAGTCCTTTTGAAATTCTGTACCATCCTCTTCACAGTTTAAAGGTATTAAATTAAACTTTCAAGTTTTGTATCATCTGCAAACTTTAAAATTGTCCCATGCATACAAGATCTAAATCACTAATATATATCAGGAAAAGTAAGGGTCCCAATACTGACCCCTGGGAACACCATTACAAACCTACAAACCTTCCTCCAGTCCGAAAAGTATCCATTGACCACGACTCTCTGTTTCCCATTATTCAGTCAATTTTGCATCCATGTTGCCACTGTGCCTTTTTTTCCGTGAGCCACCTTCTCAAAAAATTCCAGCAAGTTAGGTGAACATGATTTCTCCTAGAGAAATCCATGCTGGCTGTTCCTAATCAACACACATTTTTCCATGGGATTACTAATTCTATCCCGAATAATTGTCTCTCGACGCTTGCCCACCACTGATGTTAAGCTGACTGGCCTGTATCTGCTGAGGATATCCTGGCAACCTTTTTTGAACAAGGGCGCAACATTTGCAAGTTTCCAGTCCTCTGGCACCTCACCGAGTCTAGAGAAGACTGGAAGATTATGGCCGGCGCCCCTGCAATTTCCTTTCTCACTTCCTTCAATATCTTTGGATGCATCTCATCTGGTCCCGGTGCCTTGTCAATTTCCAGTGCCGACAGTCTATTCAACACATGCTCCTTTTCAATTTCAAACCCTTCTAGGGACAGAGTTTCCTCGCCTGTCACCACGCCCTGGGTGCATTTTCCTCCATGGTAAAGACGGATGCAAAGCATTAATTTAATACCTCAGCCATGCCCCCCCCCCCCCGGTGCCCTTCTGTAAAATCCCTTTTAGGTCCATAATCATCCCTACTCCTCCTTTTACCACCCTTTTACTATTCATACGCCTATGGAAGACTTTGGGATCTCCCTTTAATGTTGGCTGCCTGTCTTTTCTCATAATCCCTCTTTGCTTCTCGAAAGAGCTTTTTCACCTCCCCTCTGAACCTTCCGTATTTCTCTTGGGTCTCAAGTTGTATTTCCCACTTGATGCCTGTCACAAGCACACTTTTCATCCCTTATCTTAATTTCTATCTCCTTTTTCATCCAGGGAGCTCTGGATTTGTTTGTTCTACCTTTCACTTTTAAGGAAATATCCCTTGACTGTGTCCGGACCGTTTCTGTTTTGAAGGAAGCCCATTGTTCAGCTACAGTTTTTCCCACAAACTTCTCATTCCAGCCTAACCGGCCCAGCTCTGTTCTTACCCCATTGAAGTCAGCTCTCCTACAGTTAATTACTTTTACTCTGGATTGCCTAATATTCTTTTCTATCATCATCCTAAACATTACGATATGATGATCACTGTCTCCTAAATGAGTCATTCCTTGACCCTTCGAGGCCAGCATTTGCTACCCATCCCTGATTGCTGTTGAGAAGATGAGTTACCTTCTTCAACGACTACCCTCCATCTGATGCAGGTACACCCAGAGTGCTGCCAGGAAGTGAATTAGAGGATTGTGATTCAATGACAGTGAAGGAACGACAAAATATTTCCAAGTCAGCATGGCGTGTGATTTGGAGAGCAACCTGCAGATGGTGGTGTTCCCCTGCATCTACTGTCATAGAACATAGAACATTACAGCGCAGTACAGGCCCTTCGGCCCTCGATGTTGAGCCGACCTGTGAAACCACTCTAAAGCCCATCTACACTATTCCCTTATCGTCCATATGTCTATCCAATGACCATTTGAATGTCCTTAGTGTTGGCGAGTCCACGACTGTTGCAGGCAGGGCATGCCACACCCTTACTACTCTCTGAGTAAAGAACCTACCTCTGACATCTGTCCTATATCTATCTCCCCTCAATTTAAAGGTATGTCCCCTCGTGCTAGACATCACCATCCGAGGAAAAAGTCTCTCACAGTCCACCCTATCCAATCCTCTGATCATCTTGTATGCTTCAAAGGTCCTTGACCTTTCAGAGTTTAGAAGCCATGGGTTTGCAATGTGCTGTCAAAGGAGACTTGGCAAGTTGCTGAAGTGCATCTTGTACGTGGTACACATTGCTGCCACTGAGCATCAATGTTTAAGTACTGGTGTCAAGTAATGCTGTAGTCTGCAAACACTTTTCAGTATTTCAGGATCACCCTAAAATGCAAAGTAACCTCCAGTTTCTTTAGTCTACTGAAAACCATTTTCTGAAACCACTCTCCCCTGCCTGCCCCACTCTCGCCTCGAACTTGCCCAGTGAGGGAGATAAGACATAGGGAAGGCCATACACTAAAGAGGAAGAAATATGTATAAAAGACAGGCAGATTCACAGAATCGGTATTAGCTCTCTCTCCTGCTAAGGGTGCAGTCAAAGTTCTGTTCCTCACTCTGCTTCATCAAACAAAGACCATCGTGGTTTTTGTAAGTATATTCTATTAAACTTTTGGGAAATGTATCAGAAATTGACATGAGATACTTTAGGATTTTCCTTGTTTAGATGTATCCTTCTCTTACAGAAGTTATACTTTAAAAAGATAACAAAGGACTGTTAATCAATTCATTTTTAACTCTGCAATTCTGTATGTATTAATTGAGAGTATCTTACAATAAAATATTATTAGAAATTAAACTGTGCAGTCTTACTCCCAATTAGATCCTGGACACCCATTTAGGAAATCTTAAATGACAAGGATCCACAACCGACAGAGGTAGGGGGTTTAGTCATGAGTGACGTATCTGAACATCGCTCATTAGGAAGTAACTGAAATCCTGTTTAACTGTTTGGGACGTAGAAAAGTAACCTCCGCTCGTGAGAACTATTCGGAGTCTTAACAGAGAAACCAGGGGCGGGATTCTCCGACCCCACGCCGGGTCGGAGAATCGGCGGGGATTGGCGTGAATCCCGCCCCCGCCGTGTCCCGAAGTCTCCGCCACCAGACATTCGGCGGGGGCGGGAATCGCACAGCGCTGGCCGGCGGGCCCACCCCCGCCGATTCTCCATCCCGCGATGGGCCGAAGTCCCGCTGCTGGAATGCCTGTCCCGCCAGCGTGGATTAAACCACCTTTTGAACGGCGGGACAAGGCGGCGCAGGCAGGCTCCGGGGTCCTGGGGGGCGCGGGGCGATCTGGCCCCGGGGGGTGCCCCCACGGTGGCCTGGCCCGTGATCGGGGCCCACCGATCCGCGGGCAGGCCTGTGCCGTGGGGGCACTCTTTTTCTTATGCCTTCGCCATGGTCTTCACTATGGCAGAGGCGGAAGTGACCTCCTCCCCTGCTCATGCGCGGGGATGACGTCAGCAGCCGATGACGCTCCAGTGCATGCGCCAACTGCGTCGCACGGCATAGACCTTTCGGCCCCAGCTGACGTGGCGCCAAAGGCCTTTCCCGCCAGCCGGTGGAGCGCAAACCAATCCGGCGCGGGCCTAGCCCCTCAAGGTGAGGGCTTGGCCCCTAAAGATGCGGAGACGTCCGCACCTTTGGGGCGGCCCGACGCCGGAGTGGTTCCCACCATTCCATTACGCCGGAACCCCCCGCCCCGCCAGGTAGGGGAGAATCCCGCCCAAGTTTTCCTCTTTTGGTGGCTTAGCCTGATATAGGCTTGTAAGATAGTCCCTTCGGATCCGGAATACCTAAACCGCTCACACCTCTTGAGCAGCGCTGATTTTAAGCACTTCACCATTAGTGGCCATAAATTCAGTTGCCTAGAATTCTCACCTGAAACCTCGATTTCCTTTTTCACGGCACGCCTAAATCCTACCACATTGAGCAAGCTTTCGGCCATCTTATCTAAGGGCTGGTTTAGCTCAGTGGGCTAAACAGCTGGTTTGTGATGCAGAACAAGACCAGCAGCGCGGGTTCAACTCCCGTACCAGCTTACCCGAACACGTGGCAGAATGTGACGACTAGGGGCTTTTCACAGTAGCTTCATACTTGTGACAGTAAAAGATTATTATTTTATTTTATTGTATGTCTTTATGTGGCTCACTGTCATATTTGTTTTATAATGCTCTTGTGAAGCACCTACATTCAAGGCACTGTAAAAATTCAAGCCTTTTTGGTAACTTGGTTTTTAACAGCTCAATGAAGCCATTGATGAATTTTTGGTGACCAGCAGAACTGGCTCTGAAAAACAGATTTTACGTTGCTGATTTAACTATTGGAGTGCTGTTAAAAGGAGGCCGGTTCATGCCTGAAAAATGCACACTGCACAGACAGGTTTCCAGACAATTATTTGACCATTCATCCATTTTCTGTTTGTGACACTGCACTGTTTCCAAATTTGTTGACATTCTCCCGCATTGTTGACTGCACTTCAAAAATGATTAATTGATTGCAGAGCACTTTGAAGTATCTGAAGGACGTGAAATGTACTCAATAAATATAAGTGCTTTCTTGCTGCATGTTATGATTAGGCAGACTGTTTCTTCATACAAAGCCAATTGCTTAATTTATCCTTGTATAACAGTGATTGGCTTATTGATGGATTGCAGTGTTTAGGTGCAAATCACTTAAATTACAGGGGGCTTAAGTAATAATTGTAGAATGTGGCTTGTTTTCGAGAAATTAAGTGCCAGATCTGTAGCGCAAAGTAACATATATTGTCAACTTTATGCACTGTAGTGCAAATGATTATTTTTGTATGCTGAAACGTGAAGCTTCACTTCACTAAACATAAAAGAACACTGCATTACTTCTAATTGTTACAATATTTAATGTAATAATACTTAAGAGTTCCATTTCATGCATTGTTTTATTCATGAATAGGATTATCAATTCAGTTCTCGGGACGACTGCACTTGCCAAATCCCTGCCCCGCCTTCTGTGAACCTGATTCAGCAATAGCTGCACGAAGTCGCAACACATTTATGGGTACTAACAGCAGGGACTGGCTGATTCGCTTCTCAAGCATTATTTGGAATTGAAAGAAAACATTGGTTGAAGCGGGGAATGTAACCTGGTTCAGGAATATGGAGAGACTGGGAACACTCCTATTGGAACGCAGATCTGTACATATCACTGTCTCTCACACCCTCCCTTTGAGAGAAACTAAGAGCGAGTGAGACATCAGGAATGCCTGTTGCTTTCTGAGAAAATACCCATTTACAAAAACATTATCCGATATTGCAGAAAGTGCTGTCTTAGGTTTGGAGAATGTCCTCTATGCTTGAATAAAAGTAATTGTTGCAACCAATCTAGTACAGTGGGTAGCACTGTTGTTTCACAGCGCCAGAGTCCCAGGTTCGATTCCCGGCTTGGGTCGCTGTCTGTGCGGAGTCTGCACGTTCTCCCCGTGTGTGCGTGGGTTTCCTCCGGGTGCTCCGGTTTCCTCCCACAAGTCCCGAAAGACATGCTGTTAGGTAATTTGGACATTCTGAATTCTCCCTCTGTGCAGGCAAACAGGCGCCGGAGTGTGACGACTCGGGGATTTTCACAGTAACTTCATTGCAGTGTTAATGTAAGCCTACTTGTTACAATAAAGATTATTATTGTTGAATCCAATATCCAACTACGTGTAAGTGGTACATCTACCTGTATATGGTGTGTATGTGATATGTAGTGTGTGCATATGGTATACGTGTATCGTGCTTGTATGTTTGTACGCCTCTGATTTTCATGATGGTCATGTGTGTTTTGTGACAGTTGTAAAACTTATCTGCTGCATCTGAAAACAGACTCAGGGTATTTTAACTCCAATGTCTTTGTAATTTTATCTGTAATGTGGGCCGGGAGTTCCCCGCTTCAGCAAGGCAGGCCCTGCCATAGCAGATGCAGGTGGGCCATCCAATCTTCCAATCTTGGAGGGTCTTCAAAAGTCCAGCCATTGACTTCAGCAGCTACAGCACTCAAAAGGGAATTCTCCCTCCCTCTGTTGGGCATAAACTGAGTGCAGCGTAAGCTAAAGTTCAAGCGGTGGACCTCTTGCGCTTTTCCTGTCCCTTAGTCATTTTAACATTGTTATTTCTTCAGATCGTAAGAACGTCAGAAATAGGAGTAGACCACTCGGCCCATCTAGCCTGCTTCATCATTCAATACGATCATGGCCGATCTTAGGCTTCAACTCATTTTCACGCCCGTTCCTGTATCCTTCAATTCCCTGAGACCAAAAACTTTGATAAGATCTGATGCAATTGGGTGGTTAAGGCTTACAGTCTGCAGCATTTGCCATGAACACAAAGAAAGCTTCTGCCCCCACATTGCCAAATGTGTGGTCGGAGGACACGTAATGAATGGGCAGAGCCTCCAGATTCGACGCAGAGAACTCCATCCAAGGCAATCACAGAGATCACCGCGAGCCAGGACCTTGCACGTGGACACCCCGGATGCGGAGGACTGTTTGATACAGCTCAACTGCGCCGCCCCGAAGGTAGCGCCAATCCGGGTCACGTTACGAGTAAATGGTCATCCACTAGTGATGGAAGTGGACACTGGAGCTGCCGTCACCATCATGGACCGTCAGACGTTCCGGCGGCACCGCGCAGGAATCATGCCGCCGATGTTGCCCGACACCAAGGCGAGGTTGGCAACCTCTTCCGTCAAGCCCCTCAGCATCATAGGGTCCACTGTAACTCCGGTAACACAGACAACAGTTGGTCTGACTTCCCTTGGTTGTGGCACAGGGAACGGGGCCCAATTTGCTGGGGCGTGATTGGTTGCGAGCTCTCCCTTTCAAGTGGCAACAGGTTTTTCGGATGGGCAACGGGAATTTGCACGACGTGCTGAGTAAATACCTCAAAGTGTTCAAGGAGGGTCTGGACGAGATAAAAAGGGCGCAGGCCCATGTCCAGGGGGGTCCTAATGCTCAGCCCCTGTACTTTAGGGCGAGGCCTGTCCCCTACGCATTGCTTGCCAAGGCTGACATGGAGTTGCAGCGCCTGAAGGACCTGGGGGTTTTAGGCCCTGTACAATTTGCAGAGTGGGCCGCACCCATGGTGCCGGCAATGTAGTCTGACAAATCTGTCCAACTCTGTGGGGATTACAAGCTCACGGTAAGCAGAGTTTCATGCCTGGACCAGTAGCCGATGCCGGGAGTGGAAGGTTTGAACGCAAAGCCAGCTAGGAGGTGTTCTTTTACAAAACTTGAAAGGATCCATGTCTATTTAGAGGTGGAGCTAGATTTAGCATCTAGAAAGTGACCATAAACACCCGGTGAGGGTTATTTTAATACACCCGCCTCCGTTTGGGGTCTCATCTGCCCTGGCGATTTTCCAGCGTGTAATGGAAAGTATCCTGCAGGGTCTGCCAAAGGGGGACATCCATCGAGATGCCGTGCTCATCACAGGCATCATGGCAAAGGAGCATAGGATCAATCTGCAGGAAGTGCTCAGATGGTTTTCCCATGTGGGCGCCCGGCTAAAGCGGAGCAAGTTTGTGTTCCATGCTAGAGCAGTGACCTATTTAAAATACAGGGTGGGCAGGGATACTCCACCCCCAGTGGAGGACAATGCTCGGCCATAAAAGTGGCCCTGACCCTGAAGAACACCACTGAACTCCGGCCGTTCCTCGGCCTGTTAATTATAGGGGCTGGTTTAGCACAGGGCTAAATAGCTGGCTTTTAAAGCAGAACAAGGCAGTACAGCAGCACGGTTCAATTCCCGTACCAGCCTCCCCGAACAGGCGCCGGAATGTGGCGACTAGGGGCTTTTCACAGTAACTTCATTTGAAGCCTACTTGTGACAATAAGCGATTTTCATTTCATTTTTTCAATTATTATGGAAAGTTCATCACCAACCTGGCCACCTTATTGGCTCCACTCCACATACTGTTGAAGAAGGACCATAAGTGGTTCCGGGGTGCCGCGGAAGACAAATCATTCTCCGGGGTAAAAGAGCGTCTATCATCCACACAGCTCCTCACTCACTATGATCCAGCTCGGCCGCTAATTCGAACATGCGATGCCTGCCCCTATGGCATTGGGGCAGTGCTGGCCCACAGGTGGGAAGATGGCACGGAACGTCCAATCACTTTCGCCTTGAGGACCCTAGCTGACTCTCAACGACGATATGCTCAAATTGAGAAGGAGGGCTTGGTGGTAATATTTGGAGTCAAAAAATTCCACCAATATGTTTAGGGGAGGTACTTCTCTATTGTGGCTGACTGCAAAGATGTTAAGGAAGATAAGGGAATCCCGCCCATCACATCAGCCAGAATTCAGTGTTGGACGCTTCTACTCACTGCTTTCTGAATATTTGTTTCAACACCGCCCGGGTACGCAGATTGCCCAGGCCGAAGTCCTTGGTGATCTACCATTGCCCATGAGTCTCCAACCCCGCCAGTGGCAGGTGAAGTGGTGCCAACTCTTAATTTTAACAAACCCTTGCCAGTGATGGCTGCTGAGATGCGAGCATCAACGCAGCGCAATTCGAGACTGGTGAAACTCCGCCAAGTGCTTTTGAGCAGCGGAATTCTGGGGGCCCCTCCTGTAGCCCGACAGCCTTTTTCCCCACAAGTTCTGGGAGCTCAGCGTGGAGGATGGTGTCATACTGTGGGGAGCTCGGGTAGTCATCCCACCGCAGGGTCAGGAGCCCCTGCTGAAGGACCTGCACAATGGTTGCCCGAGTGCCTCTAAGATGAAGATGTTGGTCCGTAGTTATGTCTGGTGACCCAACATCAATGGGGACACTGACAGGGTCATGGGCAGATGCCCAGCATTTCAGGAGCATCAGAAGCTCCCGCCGGCGGCCTCCCTTCACCCACGGGAATGGCCGGGACGTCCATGGGTACCACTACATGTAGACTTCACAAAGCCTTTCGTGGGGTCCATGTTTCTCATCACTCGAAGTGGCCTGACGTGTACAAGATGGCCTCGACGACATCCACAGCCGCTGTAGAAAGTCTCCGGAGTTCATTCAACATCCATGGGACCCCTGAGGTGCCGGTGATGGAAAATGGGACACCCTTCTCGAGTGAGGAGTTTGCAACGATTACGAAACGGAACGACATCCGGCATATCAGAATCCTCTTCTAACGGCCTGGCAGAAAGGGCGGTCCAGACTTTCAAAGGGGGCCATACAAAAACAAACCACGTGCTCCATGGACACATGACTGCCATGGTTCCTTTTTAACAACCGCACAACACGCCACACGTGACAACAGGGATAGCACCTGCAGAACCGCTGATGGGCCGAAGGCTCAGAACCCGGCTGATCCTCACGTTTCCGAACCTCAGCGGGAAAGTGGAGGTGCAGCAGGAGGCGGAGAGGTGGCACGGCGACCGGAGGGGACGCAGTCTATGCTGCAACATTGGAGACAGGGCACTTTCACTCCCAGGTGTTGTGCTGGAGAGAACTGGACTGGTCTCAAGGGAGAGGTCAGCAGCGGAATTTCAACCACCTCAAGAGCCAGTCGCCCCGCGCCACACGACGCCCAACTGGCAGCATTGATGTCCCCTCCGTGCCTGGAACCGCCCCTCAGCCAGGGGACACAGCTGCCTGTATCCCAGCACCCGGACCAGCAGGATGTGGATGAGTCCGGCTCAAAATGGACATGAGGAAGTATCCATGCAGATGGACGACATCATGTCCAGGACCGAGAAGTCCCGCTGACAAGGCGGCTGATGAACCAATACACTCCGCCCGAACCAGAACCACCGCAGGTTGAAGCACAGCCTCCGGCAAAGCGCAGCTGAAGGCCCCCGACATTGGTGGCTGAAGGGGAGCTTTCGGACTTTGGGGCTGAGGGGTGTCATAACCCCAACGAGGACCACAGGAAAACCATTCTCGATCTCCCCCGGGACTCGTGGAGTACGAGCTTCCCAGGTCAGGTACAGAGGCCTCCCAGCTGGAGCTCGTTAGACCTACAGATAAAGCCGACCCAAGCAGGACCCGGCGCTGGTCTACTTTAAAAGCCAGCGATTTAGCCCAGTGTGCTAAACCAGCCCCTTGACCTCCCTCTGACAAAGCTGTGTTGACTATTCCTGATCAAACCTTGCCTCTTCTGACAATACAGGGGCAGTGGAGGAGACAAGAGCAGTGGTGGAAAATTGGAGCAAATATGTAGAAAATGACTCCTTCAGCAAAAGGCAACATGAATAGTGAGGAGTCATTGGATCGGAACTTTGTGGGTCTGTAGAAGTAATCATATGCGGATGTGGGAAGAAAAGCCATTGCCAGAGATACTCTCACTATGTTCAAACGCCACAACAACAAACAATAACCAACCAGCAATGTAAAGGGAGATTCCACTCGGCTGGGTAATGTAAAGGTGTTGGACGAGGATATGGTGTGCTTTTTTATTCTTTCATGGATGTGGCCTTCGCAAGCGAGATCAACAATTGTTGCCCGTCTCCAAATGACCTTGAACTTAATGGCTGGCTAAATCATTTCAGAGATCAGTTAAGGGTCAGCCAAATTGCTGTGGGTTTGGTGTCACATGTCGGTCAGATCAGGTAAGGATGGCAGATTTCCTTCTCTAAAAGACATTACTAAACCAGATGGGTTTTAACGCCAATCGATGATAGTTTCATAGTCGCCATTACAGAGACCAGGGGCGGAATTCTCTGACGCTGAGGCTAAGTGTTTACGCAGTCGTAAACACCGTCGCGTTTTACGACAGTGTCAACAGGCCCCAGGCGCAGCGATCCTGAGCCCTACAGGGGGCCAGCACAGCACTGGAGCGACTCACGCAGCTCCAGCAGCTGATACCGGCTTCAAACGGGCGCTGCGGGACTGCGCATGCGCCTGCGGCCTGCGCGAACCCGCTCATGCTCTAGCTATCTTCTCAACGCCGGCCCAGAAGCAACATGGCGGAGAGCTACAGGGACCGGCGCGGACTAAAAGAGGCCCCACTAGGTGAGGCCGGCCAGCCGATCGGTAGGCCCCGATTGCAGGTCAGGCCACGATGGAGGACCCCCCCCCCCCCCGGTGTCGGATCCACCCTCCCCCCACCAGGCCGCCCCCCCACAGGATGGACGCCGAGGTCCTGCTGGCTAAGACCGCATGTGAACGGCGCCGGCAGGACCCGGGCTATCTTGGCGGCCACTCGGCCCATCACGGGCAGAGATTTGGCGGGAGCCGCTCGGCGCCGTGGCAACCGCACTGGCGCCAATGGCGGCGATTCTTCAGTGACTGGAGAAGCGGCGGACCGGAATCGGGGCGTCGTCGCCTGAATCGCGCCCGGCCCGGCGACTCTCCGACCCGGCCCTGGAGTCAGAGAATCCCACCCCAGAGGTGGGATTGTCCGTCCGTTCATGGCAGTGGGATTCTCCGGTACGTTGCGGTGAATGGGAGATTTTGGTGAGCGCCAAATTTTCCTTCCCCTCTAGCAGCGATAGTGGGACAGACTGGCAACGGAGAATCCTGGCCCAGCTTTCAATTCCAGCAGCTGCTTTGGAGAGAATTAAAACCCCGGCCTCAGTTCATTAACTGGGCCTCTGAATCACCAGTCTCCCCTTAAATCGTATCAAAGGATTCTGAGAGGTGAAGGATGGCAGTCCATAAATATCATTTGTGAATTTGGACAGTGTTGTTTCAGTGATGTGGCGGGGTAGAAAGCTGAATGAATGGATTCAAGCATGCAATGGCTGGAAAGGTGGACACATTGCTCTTTGGAGAAGAAACATTTGACGGAGAAAAATTGCTGAATAGCATTTTTTTTAAGACCTTTCCCTTCTTGCCTTAAATGTTTTCTTTCTCTCAATCCATTGTTCAATGACAAAAACCTATTACAATCATTGCCCTCTGGTTAATGGATGCTGCTTTCCTGTGTCTAGAAATTTCATTTCTATCTTTTGATGCACTAGTACTTGTGGTAACATTACCATTGCTCCGATCAGTCCAAATGGTTTATTTTCACCCTACTTTCCCATTTAAATCTTCACATTCGAGCGCAGTGACGTCCGGCCGCATCTTCATTTCCCAAAGGCACGATCCCGCCTCATGTCTGGCACTGCCCGCCCACACCATCTTCACAGCTGGGTGGTGAGGATGGGCTAGAGTCAGGGCTACTCCATAGCAGATCCAAGAGGGAGAGGAAGGTGGGCAGGTGCCAAGGCAACTAGGTTAAAAGGCTTGGAACGTCTGTACAGTTCAGGCACTGAGTGTGTGTCCCTCCCCCCCCTCCCCAATCCTCATACGCCTACCTCCATCACCCCCCCCATATGCCAGCCTATATCCCTCATAGCCCCTACCATTCCTACCACCTCAATCCATACTCACTACCCATTTATCCCCACCCCTTACCCTCTCTGAGCCCCATAGCCTTTACCCCTTAAACCCCTTCATGCCCCTCTCAATTCTTCATACACAGTTACCCAGTAACCACTGTATCCAGAACTCACAAGCTCTACAATAACATTCAGAAGTTTTTCAGAAGCTCTTAAATCTGTCAAAATAAGCAAACAGGACTGAAAACCTACTTTAAAATCCATACTACTCTTAACTGCTCATAAATCTGCCAAAATGATCAGGAACACGGTACTCTTGGCAGCGTGTCAACAAATTCTGCTAAATTGAATCTATTAGTGGATTTGGAACTCAGCCAAGCATTTATAATGAGTTGCCTATTGACAACTGTATGGACAACCACTGCTGAACGTAAGCTATTCATGGGTTCAGATCACAGTCAGGCATTCATAAAACCTCCAGAGTGAATACATTAAATAAAGCCTTTGAATTCAAGCAGTAGCTCAGTCATCTGTCAAAGCTTTGGAACAGCCAAACAGATTGCTGAACTTAAATTCAAGAACAGTGAAAGTTCAGCCATCTTTAATGGGCATTGAAACAGCCAGTCAGATGCTGACACAGCCACATGTAAATTTCACTATTGTGCAATGCAGAATAACATTTTACCCAGTGGATCATGTACGCTAATACATATGAAGACATTCCATTTTAATAATGTTATTTGATTTAATGGTCAGTTATATCCTCAAAACAAATAACTGTCATCAGTTACTGAATTAAAAGCATACATTAAGTATCATACAACATTTCATGATGACAAGTTGACAATACGTTTTCCTGTGATTCATGACGCCAAATCATGGTTCACTATGGCTCACAGCACCTCGGACCTGGTGTCAACCATGTCACCTTCAAACGTCAGTCCAAATCCATCAGAAATTCAGTAAAGGCACACTTCCACATTAGAGCTCGCATCATTGGGACAGCTGGATGTGAGCTTGTTACACGCCCCTTTATCCAACAGCAATCAGAATTGCCTACCTGGGGATAACATTATCCAGCCAGCACTGTGTCAGAATGAGAAAATCCAGCATATTGTCTTAATAAATTAATGAATACATCTTTTTTTCTGTCTTCGTACATCTTGGAAGTTTTATACGAATGAAATTACTGGAGAGAATTCTTCGAGACAGGATCTACTCCCATTTGGAAGCAAGTGGACGTATTAGTGAAAGACAGCACAGTTTTGTGAAGGGGAGGTTGTGTCTCACTAACTTGATAGAGATTTTCGAGGAGGTCACAAAGATGATTGATGCAGGTAGGGCAGTGGATGTTGTCTATATGGACTTCAGAAAGGCCTTTGACAAGGTCCCTCATGGCAGACTGGTACAAAAGGTGAAGTCACACGGGATCAGAGGAGAGCTGGCAAGATGGATACAGAACTGGCTAGGTCATAGAAAGCAGAGAGTAGCAATGGAAGGGTGCTTTTCTGATTGGAGGGCTGTGACTAGTGGTGTTCCACAGAGATCAGTGCTGGGACCTTTGCTGTTCGTAGTATATATAAATGATTTGGAGGAAAATGTAACTGGTCTGATTAGTAAGTTTGCAGACAACACAAAGGTTGTTGGAATTTCAGATAGCGATGAGGACAATCAGAGGATACAGCAGGATTTAGATCATTTGGAGACTTGGGCGGAGAGATGGCAGATGGAGTTTAATCCAGACAAATGTGAGGTAATGCAATTTGGAAGGCGTAATACAGGTAGGGAATAGACAGTGAATGGTAGAACCCTCAAGAGTATTGACAGTCAGAGAGATCTTGGTGTACAGATCCACAGGTCACTGAAAGGGGCAACACAGGTGGAGAAGGTAGTCAAGAAGGCATACGGCATGCTTGCCTTCATTGGCCGGGGCATTGAGTATAAAAATTGGCAAGTCATGTTGCAGCTGTATAGAACCTTAGTTAGGCCACACTTGGAGTTTAGTGTTCATTTCTGGTCACCACACTACCAGAACGATGTGGAGGCTTTAGAGAGGGTGCAGTTGAGTTTTACCAGGATTTTGCCTGATATGGAGGGCATTAGCTATGAGGAGCGGTTGAATAAACTCGGTTTGTTCTCACTGGAACGAAGGAGGTTGAGGGACGACCTGATAGAGGTCTACAAAAATATGAGGGGCATAGACAGAGTGGATAGTCAGAGACTTTTTCCCAGGGTCGAGGGGTCAATTACTAGGGGGCATAGGCTTAAGGTGCGAGGGGCAAGGTTTAGAGGAGATGTACGAGGCAAGTCTTTTATGCAGAGGGTAGTGGGTGCCTGGAACTCGCTGCCGGAGGAGGTGGTGGAAGCAGGGACGATAGTGACATTTAAGGGGCATCTTGACAAATACATGAATATGATGGGAAAAGAGGGATACGGACCCCGGAAGTGTGGACGATTTTGGTTTAGACGGGCAGCATGGTCGGCACGGGCTTGGAGGGTCGAAGGGCCCGTTCCTGTGCTGTACGCTTCTTTATTCGTTGTTCTTTAAGACACTTTGTTCTTTGTTCTTAGATAGGTTAAATTGTGAATTCTGGCTCAACCGCTGCTAAATATCAATCATTACCATGTTTTCTTTTGCTCTGTGCATTAATGTATGTAAATTTCCATAGAATCCTGACAGCATTCAGGCAGAAGTAGCAAGGAACATTCGGCTCACACAAATATCAAGAATAACAATCTCAAACAAGGGAGGATCTAACCATCGCCCTTGACATACAATGGCTTTACCACATTGAATCCCGCACAATCAACATCTTGGTCATTATCATTGATCAGAAACAACCATTTAAATACTGTCGCTAAAAGAGCAGATCATGGGCAAGGAATTCTGTGGTGAACAACTCACCTCCCCAAGGACTGTCCATCATTTCCAAGGCAGAGATCATGGCCGGGATTCTCCGCCCCGTCGCGCCACATCTCTCCCCCGACCGGCTGGCGGGATTCTCCGTTAAGCCAGCCGGTCAATGGGGTTTCCTATTGTGGGGCAATAACACACAGTGTTGTCATCCAATCCAATCTGTCGTCTACCTTCTGTTTCATTCCACGGGAATGAACATAACGGTTCTACATTTAACAGTGTGCTGTGCTTGTGCATTTATGACATAGCGGAAAGGCTGGCCCCACAGTAGATGCTGGGTTGTACAGACTGATGACAAGGGAACACCAAGCAGAAGGGTTTATTCGACAATCTAAGCAGCTCTTAAATGGTCTGTGTCTGCCTGTGCTGGGGGAGGACTCCCACGCGACTGACTCGTCACTTCCTGAATCCATGTCACCCCGATGTGATCACCTGGTCCACAATACTGACTTGAATCAAAAAAGTGGCTTCTTGACTACCTTCTCCACCTGTGTTGCCCCTTTCAGTGACCTGTGGACCTGTACACCAAGATCTCTGACTGTCAATACTCTTGAGGATTCTACCATTCACTGTATATTCCCTACCTGTATTAGGCCTTCCAAAATGCATTACCTCACATTTGCTAATTCAGAGGGCAATTAAGAGACACCCAGATTATTGTTGGTCTGGAGTCGCATACAGGTCATAACAGGTAGACAGCGAATTTCCTTCCAAAAAGGATATTAATGAATAAGATTTTTAAAAAATAGTAATCCAGTAGTTTCACCATTATCATTACTGATATAAGTTTTTATTGCAATTTTTTTTAATGCTGCCACTGTGGGATTTGAATTCTTGTCAGTTGACCTTGTCCAAATCTCCGAATAAACTTGCTCAAAGTGAATCTGATAACAGAGGAGCCGGAGTGTGGCGACTCGGGGCTTTTCACAGTAACTTAATTGCAGTGTTAATGCCAGCCTACTTGTGACAATAATAAAGATTATCATTATTAAAAAGTTCACAATTTGCTGCCTAATCAGATTCAAGTCAAGGTTTTGGGACCCACCATAGCAGCAACTTGCAACCTTTCCATCATGTCCCTCAGGGGTTGTCACAAAGATTTCAGTTTAGACCCAGTAATTAAGGTTCTGCACCACTGGATATAATTTAACAATCAGATAGTTCGGATTCAACTCAAGAACAGTTTGATACAAACAGTTCTGCAGCTCAGCTCAGCTCCAGCAAAGAGTGAGAACCTGCCATTGTGCGCCAGCAGAGGGAGGAAGAATGCGGCCAGATTCAGCAGACAGTGTAGTGGAAACTGGAACACGGCGATTGCAAAGTGTAAAAATGTCAGAAGGCTGGGGCAAAATGAGGTGTGGCAGATTGGCAGTGATGTAGAGGTCGAATCAGGCAGAAGTACCACCAGCTGTGTGATAAGCAACAGCACAGAAAAATGTTCTGACTTGTTGGTGAAAAGGTCTGGCTTGCTCCTGAGTCTAGTGTTCGACACATGCAATAAGCAAAACGTGCATGAGAAGTAATTATGCAAAGTTAAGCACCTTGTTGTTGACCTGCAGGCGACACATGACACATGCTGGGACATAGTTTCACAGCAGGTATGCAATTATAATTATACAAACATGCAAATATTCATCTCCCCTGACTTGTATTTCCGTGTCTTGGACTGTTCACCGTATAAATAGATCCACGATCACAACTTTATAGAGAGTGAAAAGTTTGACATTCTGCATCCGTCTGCATTCTGCGATCCCTTATCGAGCAGCTACGCTGTAGCAGCAGCCAGGTAAGCACAGTCAAAATGGGGACAGGAGGGAGGAGGTGAGAGAATGGAGGGTGAGGGAGGAGTTAGTAGGGACAGATGAAGGCGGGATAAGAATTTGGGAGAAGTGAGTGGGCATGGAAAGGATAATGAGGGGCCGGTTGAGGCAGTAGCTCTCCCAGCAGGGACCTGGCCAGCTGGCTAAAATATGACTTCCTGGAGCTCATTTCTCAGAAAGGTGCTTCTGTTTTGCTTGTGCAGGAGGATGTTGAGAAACTGATACGCTGGAGCTGGGAGCACTCACAGCTCAGAGCGGGCTGCCACGTGGCACCGGGAGCACTCACAGCCCAGAGTGGTCTGCGAAGTGGCACCGGTAGCACTCACAGCCCAGAGCGGGCTGCCACGTGGCACCGGGAGCACTCACAGCCCAGAGCGGGCTGCCACGTGGCACCGGGAGCACTCACAGCCCAGAGCGGGCTGCCACGTGGCACCGGGAGCACTCACAGCTTAGAGTGGGTTGCCAAGTGACACCAGTAGCACTTACAGCTCAGAGCGGGCTGCCACGTGGCACCGGGAGCACTCACAGCCCAGAGTGGTCTGCCAAGTGGCACCGGGAGCTATCACAGCCCAGAGCGGGCTGCCACGTGGCACCGGGAGCGCTCACAGCCCAGAACGGGCTGCCACGTGGCACAGGGAGCACTGACAGCTCAGAGCGGGCTGCCAAGTGACACCGGCAGTGTAGTGCACAAAGACTCCGTCCTTTAGTCACGCTTAATATATTGTAGCGCACAAAGACTCCGAGAGACGAATAGAGTGAAGTCGATGAGGCTTTATTAAGCGTGACTGTTCCCCCGCAGTTCAGTAGTAGACTGCCTGCGGGGGAGGACTCCTGGTATATATACTCCGCCTTCAGGGCGGAGCTAGAGGTCAACGTCCAACCAGGACCCGGGATCTGTCAGCCAATTACATCACGGCTTCACAGTCCCACATGACCCCTAATGCATACTACCACAGGCAGTACTCACAGCTCAGAGCGGGCTGCCATGTGGCACCAGGAGCACTCACAGCTCGGAGTGGACTGCCAAGTGGCACAGGGAGCACTCACAGCCCAGAGTGGGCTGCCATGTGGCACAGGGAGCACTCACAGCTCAGAGCGGGCTGCCAAGTGGCACTGGGAGCACTCACAGCTCAGAGTGGGCTGCCAAGTGGCCCCAGGAGCACTCACAGCTCGGAGTGGGCTGCCACACGGTACCGGGAGCACTTACAGCCCAGAGTGGACTGCCAAGTGGCACCGGGAGCACTCACAGCTCGGAGTGGGCTGCCACACGGCACCGGGAGCACTCACAGCACAGAGTGGGCTGCCACGCGGCACAGGGAGCACTCACAGCTTGGAGTGGGCTGCCACGCGGCACCGGGAGCACTCACAGCACAGAGTGGGCTGCCACGCGGCACCGGGAGCGCTCACAGCCCAGAGTGGGCTGCCACGTGGCACAGGGAGCACTGACAGCTCAGAGCGGGCTGCCAAGTGACACCGGCAGTGTAGCGCACAAAGACTCTGTCCTTTAGTCACGCTTAATAAATTGTAGCGCACAAAGACTCCGAGAGACGAATAGAGTGAAGTCGATGAGGCTTTATTAAGCGTGACTGTTCCCCCGCAGTTCAGTAGTAGACTGCCTGCGGGGGAGGACTCCTGGTACTTATACTCCGCCTTCAGGGCGGAGCTAGAGGTCAACGTCCAATCAGGACCTGGGATCTGTCAGCCAATGACATCACGGCTTCACAGTCCCACATGACCCCTAATGCATACTACCACAGGCAGTACTCACAGCTCAGAGCGGGCTGCCACGCGGCACTGGGAGCACTCACAGCTTAGAATGGGTTGCCACGTGGCACCGGGAGCACTCACAGCTCAGAGCGGGCTGCCATGCGGCACCAGGAGCACTCACAGCTCGGAGTGGACTGCCAAGTGGCACAGGGAGCACTCACAGCCCAGAGTGGGCCGCTACGTGGCACCGGGAGCACTCACAGCCCAGAGCGGGCTGCCATGTGGCCCCAGGAGCACTCACAGCTCGGAGTGGGCTGCCACACGGTACCGGGAGCACTCACAGCTCAGAGCGGGCTGCTAAGTGGCACCGGGAGCACTCACAGCTCGGAGTGGGCTGCCAAGTGGCCCCAGGAGCACTCACAGCTCGGAGTGGGCTGCCACACGGTACCGGGAGCACTCACAGCCCAGAGTGGACTGCCAAGTGGCACCGGGAGCACTCACAGCTCGGAGTGGGCTGCCACACGGTACCGGGAGCACTCACAGCCCAGAGTGGACTGCCAAGTGGCACCGGGAGCACTCACAGCTCGGAGTGGGCTGCCACACGGCACCAGGAGCACTCACAGCACAGTGTGGGCTGCCACGCGGCACAGGGAGCACTCACAGCTTAGAGTGGGCTGCCACGCGGCACCGGGAGCACTCACAGCACAGAGTGGGCTGCCACGCGGCACAGGTAGCACTCACAGCCCAGAGTGGACTGCCAAGTGACACCGGCAGTACTCACAGCTCAGAGCGGGCTGCCACGCGGCACCGGGAGCACTCACAGCTTAGAGTGGGTTGCCACGTGGCACCGGGAGCACTCACAGCTGAGAGTGGGCTGCCAAGTGGCACCAGGAACACTCACAGCTCAGAGAGGGCTGCCACGTGGCACAGGGAGCACTCACAGCTCAGAGCGGGTTGCCAAGTGGCACCAGCAGTACTCACAGCTCAGAGTGGGCTGCCATGCGGCACCAGGAGCACTCACAGCTCGGAGTGGACTGCCAAGTGGCACAGCGAGCACTCACAGCCCAGAATGGGCTGCCACGTGGCACCAGGAGCACTCACAGCGCAGAGTGGTCTGCCATGTGGCACAGGGAGTACTCACAGCTCAGAGCGGGCTGCCAAGTGGCACCGGGAGCACTCACAGCTCGGAGTGGGCTGCCAAGTGGCACTGGCAGTACTCACAGCTCAGAGTGGGCTGCCAAGTGGCCCCAGGAGCACTCACAGCTCGGAGTGGGCTGCCGAGTGTCACCGGGAGCACTCACAGCTGCGAGTGGGCTGCCACGTGGCACCGGGAGCACTCACAGCTCGGGGTGGGCTGCCACGTGGGACTGGGAGCACTCACAGCCCAGAGTGGACTGCCAAGTGGCACCGGGAGCACTCACAGCCCAGAGAGGGCTGTTGAGTGGTATCGGGAGCACTCACAGATTAGAGTGGGCTGCGACGTGGCACTGGGAGCACTCACAGCTCAGAGCAGGCTGCCATGTGGCACCGGGAGCACTCACAGCTCAGAGCGGGCTGCCACGTGGCACTGGGAGCACTCACAGCCCAGAGTGGACTGCCAAGTGGCACCGGGAGCACTCACAGCTCGGAGTGGGCTGCCACACGGCACCAGGAGCACTCACAGCCCAGAGTGGGCTGTCGAGTGGTATCGGGAGCACTCACAGCTTAGAGTGGGCTGCCACGTGGCACCGGGAGCACTCACAGCTCCGAGCAGGCTGCCATGTGGCACCGGGAGCACTCACAGCTCAGAGCGGGCTGCCACGTGGCACAGGGAGCACTCACAGCTCGGAGTGGGCTGCCGAGTGGCACCGACAGTATTCACAGCTCAGAGTGGGCTGCCACGCGGCACCAGGAGCAGTCACAGCTCAGAGCGGGCTGCCACGTGGAACAGGGAGCACTCACAGCTCAGAGTGGGCTGCCGAGTGGCACCAGGAGCACTCACTGTTCAGAGTGGACTGCCAAGTGGCACCGGGAGCACTCACAGCTCAGAGTGGGCTGCCACACGGCACTGGGAGCACTCACAGCACAGAGTGGGCTGTCACGTGGCACCGGGAGCACTCACAGCTTAGAGTGGGTTGCCACGTGGCACCGGGAGCACTCACAGCTCAGAGCGGGCTGCTGAGTTGCACTGGAAGCACTCACAGCTCAGAGCGGGCTGTCCAGTGGCACCACGAGCACTCACAGCTTAGAGTGGGCTGCCACGTGGCACCGGGAGCACTCACAGCTCAGAGCAGGCTGCCATGTGGCACCGGGAGCACTCACAGCTCAGAGCGGGCTGCCACGTGGCACTGGGAGCACTCACAGCCCAGAGTGGACTGCCAAGTGGCACCGGGAGCACTCACAGCCCGGAGTGGGCTGCCACACGGCACCAGGAGCACTCACAGCCCAGAGTGGGCTGTCGAGTGGTATCGGGAGCACTCACAGCTTAGCGTGGGCTGCCACGTGGCACCAGGAGCACTCACAGCTCCGAGCAGGATGCCATGTGGCACCGGGAGCACTCACAGCTCAGAGCGGGCTGCCACGTGGCACAGGGAGCACTCACAGCTCGGAGTGGGCTGCCGAGTGGCACCGACAGTATTCACAGCTCAGAGCGGGCTGCCACGCGGCACCAGGAGCAGTCACAGCTCAGAGCGGGCTGCCACGTGGCACAGGGAGCACTCACAGCTCAGAGTGGGCTGCCGAGTGGCACCAGGAGCACTCACTGTTCAGAGTGGACTGCCAAATGGCACCGGGAGCACTCACAGCTCAGAGTGGGATGCCACACGGCACTGGGAGCACTCACAGCACAGAGTGGGCTGTCATGTGGCACCGGGAGCACTCACAGCTCAGAGCGGGCTGCTGAGTTGCACTGGAAGCACTCACAGCTCAGAGCGGGCTGTCCAGTGGCACCACGAGCACTCACAGTTCAGAGTGGACTGCCAAGTGGCACCGGGAGCACTCACAGCTCAGAGTGGGCTGCCACACGGCACTGGGAGCACTCACAGCACAGAGTGGGCTGTCACGTGGCACCGGGAGCACTCACAGCTCTGAGTAGGTTGCCACGTGGCACCGGGAGCACTCACAGCTTGGAGTGGACTGCCAAGTGGCACCGGGAGCACTCACAGCCCAGAGTGGGCTGCCACGCGGCACCGGAGCACTCACAGCCCAGAGTGGGCTGTCGAGTGGTATCGGGAGCACTCACAGCTTAGAGTGGGCTGCCACGTGGCACAGGGAGCACTCACAGCTTAGAGTGGGCTGCCCAGTGGCACCGTGAGTACTCACAGTTCAGAGCGGGCTGCCAGGTGGCACCGGGAGCACTCACAACTTAGAGTGGGCTGCCAAGTGGCACCGTGAGTAGTCACAGCTCAGAGCGGGCATCCAAGTGGCACCAGGAGTAAAGTGTAGATTGCCACGTGGCACTGGGAGTAGAATGTGCTTCTGGAGTGGGAGGGTATAATTACGTGCGACCCTTTCGCATGAACAATTTGCATTAAAAGTGTGGATACAGGAACTTACAATGGAACAGATGGTGACAATAGTATGGTACAGGTAGGAACTACAGCAAATATAGGGGATGGAATTTTCCAGCCATTGGGATTATCTTATCCTGATGGTAGTGCACCCCCACCCACTGGTTTCCCGGCGGCGTGGGGCGGCTTAAATGGCAAATCCCATTGGCAAGCGGCGGGAAGAGAGAATCCTGCTGCCAGCGAACAGCACGGCGTCGAGGAACACGCGGCTGGAGAATCCAGCATTTCAATACGATAGAAATAGATTTTTGTCGCTGTATCCAGCTGCAGACCACTGCCCTCAAATAGTCACAGGCTGGCACTTGGTTTTGTGACACCTACAAATATCACTCAAGTGAAAAAAATGCTGCGAAGCTCCTATCACAGTGCCACCTACAGGCATCACAGGCAATAAAGACTTTTGACTTGACAGGTGGTGCGAGGTACATGGAGACTCCAAAGAAACACACAGTATATATTGGCTTGACATTACTAAATAAATACAACAGACCTGAATGTCCGCAGGGCTCTCATTCTGGTGAATCCGCCCATTGGGAGCTCCTGACTGTTGACCCTGCGTGAGACTTTGAGGTCAAGGCAGCTTCCTTATTGCTGATACCACAGCGGAATAGCCCTAAATAAACAGGTCCATTTCCAAAGGTTCTGCGCAATCCTCTTGTCGGATATCCCCAGCCCCATCAGAAGCAAATTCTTCTTTGTCCGAAGGCCTGGCTTCCTAGTCAAGGGTCGTGTATGACCAACAAACCGCTCATGATTACAAGTCAGGTTGATACAGTTAACCACGTTGTTGTTATGCAGGCAATACACATTTCGGAAACATAGCTGGGCAGTAAGTAGGCATGCAATTCTCATTGGAAAAATATGCAGACTTTCCTGTCCTCCAACTTCACTGTCAGCTGTGCTCTAGACTGCTTACCAGATCAACAGCTACCCTTAATGAGGGTGAAGTGGGCCTACTGTATCCGGCTACTGAGATTTCTCCAGAAGGCAACCTGTTTGGGAAAAGAGACAAACATTCGTTGAATGAGCAGACACTTTGCCCTGTACAGTTTAGGCAGTAGCACAGTTTCAGTGTACTGTACATCAATTATTTGAATAAAGTATCTTACCCTTGGGAAGTTTGAGACTATCCTGAATGCTGATTATAAACGTGAAGGTGTGTATGCATGAGTAATAGTTGTCATTCCAGTTCCTACTGTTTTGATCCTGCGGTGTGAGTGCTCAACAATGTCCATTACTCCCCTTTGTGCTGAAATAGCAATGGGTTACAGGAACAGTTCGGATTACACATCTTAAAGGAAACTCCTTTGCAACCTGCCTTTTGTTTTAATTGACATCCATATTTGCCCACAACCCTTGATAAGTTTGTCCACCCTCATTCTCATTTCTCATTTTGATACTTTTCATCTCACCTGTCCCTCTCTTTCAAACAATCTTCCGTCCTGTCCTGTGAGTGATGCCTAGTTGTTCTCCTGCGCAATAGCTCCCCTATACCTACTTCACTCTCTTGGGCCCTGGAGGCTTGTCACGTTTTCCGACCCAAATGTCTGGGTAGAGGATAGGGCCACATAAATATGGTTAAAGAAAATAGCGAAGAAAACATTTTACAGGCGTTCAAGCAAAATTATTTCAACAATAGTGGGGCCTTAACATTCAACTGCAATAGGGAGTCTATTTGTATTCACATAGTCGCTTCCGTAGAATTTCATAGCTTTGCATGTCTGTCAGATTTTTGTTCTGACGCTGCACATTTCAAGTGCAATGTCTTTGGCTCATTATTGCTTAGGATTCATGTTAGATTTTGAAATAATGTTGGTATCTACTGCTTTAGCCCAAGTGTTTCAGGTTAGATTTTAAGTATTAATTCTCCCTCTGCTTAAATGCAGTTGGCTAAAATATTCCTTACTATTTCGTGCCAGTTAGTATTTGTATTGGGCAAGTTAAATTCCTGGAGGGAGAAATTCGTTTCTGTCCATTACACGCAGCGCTTGGCACTCAGTTCTGTTACAGTAAGTTGAATTGAAATTTAGGCGCTGTGTAGAATAGGCAGCTGATCATATATGCCCTCTTTGCACCACCACTACAGACAAATGGCAACCCTGTATTTCTCTTATTTCTCTGGAGTTAACTGCTGTTATGCATTTTAGTATTTATTTTAATGCTACCTGTCTGGTTCACCCTCTGATGTTAACAGACAAGGAGCAGCGTAAATACGCTCTGCCTCCAGGTCAAGACTCAAGGTCTGGACCGCAAACTGGGCTATACATGGGGGGCATGTTCTGAGTCTTACACACATCAGTGAACAGGCTCACCCTTGTGGACAGTTTTAACTTTACCGACTTGCTGCTTTTCTCCCTGAAGCAGCATCACAGCTGCATGATAACACATTGCCCAACACAATCATGTGTCTTGTTTAAAATAACTTGTTCTTCAGCTTACAGCAAGCAGTGCCTCACCATTCATTTCAGGTGTGGGCTACCGATCTCTTGGCTGGTGGCATGCAGCAACATTTAGAAGACCTGGTAGTTTTGTGACAGTGGGAACATATTGATGAGCCATAATCTGGTTACTATGATCGGTTAGCCTGGATTTGCCAATCTTGTTTCATACCTTCTTTGGTACTAAATTAAGCTTACCCTTCAGGGCAATACCAAGGGAGTGCTGTACTGTCAAAGGTGTGGTCTTTTAGATAAGATGTTTTCTTAAATTAATTTTTACGGGATGTGGGCTTCGCTGGCTCGGCCAGCATTTGTTGCCCATCCCTTATTGCCCTTGAGAAAGTGGTGGTGAGCTGCCTTCTTGATCCGCTGGAGTCCATATGGTGTAGGTACATCCACTGTGATCTTAGGGAGGGTGTTCCAGGATTTTGACCCAGCGACAGTGAAGGAGCAGCGATATATTTTCAACTCAGGATGGTGAGTGACTTGGAGAGGAACTTCCAGCGGGCGGTGTTCCCGTGGATCTGTTGCCCTGGCCCTTCTAGGTGGCAGTGGGTGTGACTTTGCAAGGTGCTACCTGAAGTTGGGGGGGGGAGGTGTTCCTGAGATGAGACCCCTTAAAACAGGATAGCTAGGATAACACGAGAATAGCTCTATATAAGTTAGTTTATTGCGGATTGAAACTAATCATAGAAAGTATTTTTTTTATTCGTTCATGGGATGTGGGCATCGCCGGCTGTGCCAGCATTTATTGCCCATGAGGAGGGAGTTAAGAGTCAACCACTTTGTTGCGGATCTGGAGTCACATGTAGGCCAGACCAGGTAAGGACGGCAGATTTCCTTCCCTAAAGGACACCACTGAACCAGTGGGTTTTTACGACAATCGGCAATGGTTTCATGGTCATCATGAGACTTTTAAGATTTTTATTGAATTCTGGTTTCACTGTCTACACTGGCGGGATTCGAACCCAGGTCCCCAGAGCATTACCCTTGGGTTTCTGGTTTACTCGTCTAGTGACAATCCCACTACACCGCCGCCTCCCGTTCCTCCTTGATCAGATGCTGTTCTGGAGGCTTCATCAACCTGTCCACCTCTCATAGATTATCATAGAATTTACAGTGCAGAAGGAGGCCATTCGGCCCAGCGAGTCTGCACCAGCTCTTGGAAAGAGCACCCTACCCAAGTCAACACGTCCACCCTATCCCCATAACCCAGTAACCCCCACCCAACACTAAGGGCAATTTTGGCCACTAAGGGCAATTTATCATGGCCAATCCACCTAACCTCCTCATCTTTGGACTGTGGGAGGAAACCGGAGCACCCGGAGGAAACCCACGCAGACACGGGGAGGACGTGCAGACTCCGCACAGACAGTGACCCAAGCCGGAATCGAACCTGGGACCCTGGAGCTGTGAAGCAATTGTGCTATCCACAAGGCTACCGTGCTGCCTCTCAAACCACCATTGCAAACAAAATACCAGTTCTGCATCCTGATGGGTAGAAACTGTTGTTAGTTGAGAGTTGGGACGTGGTGACTGTCTGTGCGGAGTCTGCACGTTCTCCCCATGTCTCTATGGGTTTCCTCCGGGTGCTCCGGTTTTCTCTCACAGTCCAAAGGTGTGCAGGTTAGGTGGATTGGCAATGCTAAGTTGCTCCTTAGTGTCCAGGAATGTACAGGTTAGGTTTCGGGGATAGAGAGGGTCGCTGCAGACGAGAGGGGCTGAATGGCCTCCTTCTGCACTATAGGGATTCTATGGTTTTATTCCATGGTTCTAGGAAACCTATGTAGACACAGGGAGAATGTACAAATACCACACAGTCACCCAAGGTCTGAACTAGACGCGGGTCCCTGGTGTTGTGAGGCAGCAGTGCTAACTAGTGTGCTAGTTACCCATGTTAAATATGTTTCTGCCTTGTTTACTTCGATTATCTTATTCATTTATCATTATCTCAAAATTCAGTGTTGTGTTCTGATGTTTCAGTAAGACATTTGGAGAAGGTTGTAAATTTAAATGTAAAACATTTCTGAACAAAAATTTTTTTTTTTAAATTTAGTGTACCCAATTCGTTTTTTCCAATTAAGTGGCAATTTAGCGTGTTCAATCACCTACCTTGCACATCTTTGTGTTGTGGGGACGAAACAAACGCAAACACGGGGAGAATGTGCAAACTCCACACGGACAGTGACCCAGAGCCGGGATCGAACCTGGGACCTCGGCGCCATGAGGCAGCAGTGCTAACCGCTGTGCCATTGTGCTGCCCCCTTTATTAACAAAAATAATTTTATAAATACAAAACTTTTAAACCAATTAACATTTAACTTAACATTTCACTTTATCAGCTGAACAATGACACAAAACCACCTCAACTTTTCTTGCAATTAAATGTATTTTCTCATTTAATCACAGTGGTCATTAAAATATATGTTCCCACGTAAACACAACTGTTCTGTCTATTTGTAAAGATGATGTGGAGATGCCGGCGTTGGACTGGGGTGAGCACAGTAAGAAGTCTTACAACACCAGGTTAAAGTCCAACAGGTTTGTTTCGAATCACTAGCTTTCGGAGCACTGCTCCTTCCTCAGGTGAATGAGGAAGGAGCAGCGCTCCGAAAGCTAGTGACATTGAAACAAACCTGTTGGACTTTAACCTGGTGTTGTAAGACTTCTTACTGTATTTGTAAAGAGGAGGGGAGGGAAGGGGACAAGGGGAGGGAAGGGAGGGTTTTGATACATCAATTGTTAATTTTACAAGCTCAATGTACGAAAGTAGCAGTTGCAAGGCAATTTCGAAAGGCCCTTGCATCACCTGGAGGCTGGGCTTGCATACCTGCACCAGGAGGTATACCTGTATCAGGCTCCATATCACCTCCCTCAAGCTCGTCCATTTCTGGTGGCAAGAGATCTTCCGGATGAATGCTCAGTCCATGCTGAATGGCAAAATGGTGCAATACGCAACACACGACAATCTTTGCGACTATCTCCGGTGCATATTGTAATGTGCCCTCTGACCTGTCCAGACATCGAAAACGTGATTTTAAAACACCAACTGTCCTCTCCACTACCTGGCCTGTTGCTACATGTGCATGGTTGTAGCGATTCTGTGCTTCATTGTTGGTCCTCCGGAATGCTGCCATAAGTCATGTTCTCAATGGGCATTCCTTATCGCCCAGTAACCATCCTTTAATTCCTGATGGCGTTCTCATGGACCGGTGTAACATTGAGCTGGAGGACAAATGAGTCATGGGCACTTCCCCAGTTGTTTGCATTTGCAGTCAGGTTCCTCATTTGTGCATCACACGCCATCATCGCTTTTAAAGAATGGAACCCCTTCCTGTTGATGAATGAAACAGTGTCGTTTCTTGGTGCCTTCAATGCAATATGTGTTCCATCGACAACCCGGTTTACTTTTGGGAAACCAGCAACCCTGTAGTATGCGATGGACCTCTCCTTCATCTTCACAGGTGATGTGTCAAAGATAATCAGCTCCGAAGCCTTATGAAAAATCGCATGCATTACCTGGCGAATGCAGGTCCGCGCAGCATTCTGTGAAATGTTACAAATGTCACTAATGCCATGCAGAAAGGGTCCAGATCCCCCCAAAATTCAACGCTGTTGTGAGTTTCATTTCCACTGTTAAGGCAGTGCGGCAGTTAGATTTCAGCTTCAGGTCTTCCTTCAACATTTCACAAAGGTGTCCCATTGCTTCCTTGCTGAAGTGCAGTCTCCTGGCACACATGTCCTCTGACATAATTTCATATGATGTCCTTTGTCTGTACACTTTTAGGGGTGGGTAATTGATTCATTTCCTTGTCAGGCGAAGATGTCGTCTGACTCTTAACTCATGATCCCTGTGCAGGCGTCGAAGTCTCAAAAAGAATTCAAGGACTTTCAGAAGCAAAGCTATGAGTGTGATGCCCCAGGAGGTGAAGCATGACAACAGATTTTTAATCTGCACTGGATTCTGCAATACCTGCCAGAGAGATAATTATCATTAGCTTACAGGAGGCTTGCATATGTCAACTCAGGCATTGTTAATGTTAAAGCATTTGAAGTAATCACTGAAGCTTGTACGGATGAACATTACACGAGGGAGACTTAAAACAACACTGCTTAAGTGACATTGCAAAATCCAAATGTACTTCAGTTCTGAATCAGCTGTGAAGACAGGCGTGCTACCATTAGTGTTCTTGAAGGAGTCAATAGCTCCCGTATCGAGGCCATGATCATCTGAAATCAGCTCCGCTGGGTCGGTCAAATGCTTATGATGTCAGAGTGCCAACTGCCAAAGCAAATCTTCTTCACCCAGCACCAGGAAGGATCCCAGAGAAAAGGAGGACAAAGGAAGTTCTTTAAAAACACCCTGAAGGTTTACCCCAAGAAATGGACATAGACGTCAATGCCTGGGAGACCCTTGCTCAGAGGAGACCTACTAGGAGGAACCTCCCGATTGAAGGGGCACAATTAATGGAGAACACCCGACGGCAAGAGGAGGCCCGGAAAAGGAGCCTGAGAAAGGAATACCCGTGACCTGGAGTCCAAGGACCAATCCCACCTTTTGGAAACTCCTGCCAAGTGAGTGATTGATGATATGGCTCTAGGATCGGATTCATCAGCCAGGCAAGGACCCACAGAACCCGTGACCAGAAACACGGAGTATCTTAGGTGGATAATCATACCCGTTAGCGAGTGATCACCGCTTTCTATCCATTACACTTCCTTTCATGGAATTAACATCCTCATGACACACCAAAGTTTAAAAAATATAATTCTTTCATCTTCTGTGACTTCTCACTTTTCCAGTAAAGTACCCTTTTAATGGAATTAGCAGCCTCGTGCCAAATCAAAATTTAAAAAAATATACATATCTTCCTTTCATTTTATTTGCACTTTAAACATATTTATAAACGCTAAAAACAAATAATATAAAATATTAACCTCCCAGAAATGTCTCCCGATGTCTCCTTCCTCTGCTGGACTGAAACATTTCCGTGTCAAATAAAAAGGTATAAAAATTGACCAGATACCCAGGTAAGTGGCCCACATTAACGCTGCAGCTGGATGTTTCCTTCAGCAGCTCAGGGCTCCAAGCTGGGAAAATAAAACCTGTCGGGAATGTGAACGTCGCACACTTTCAGCACATGTCTGAACATCCGCACCTCTGGGTCGTCACGCCACACCTGTGCGATGCACAAGCAACTTAAGTCGCGAATCCTGCAGGACTTTACGGGCCATTAATTTTGTCCCGAATGCTTTGTGCATTTAGATGCAAAGCTTTTACATGTGTTCTATTATCAAATTTCCCTACTCTTTTCCAATTCCTTGTCGCAAAAAGAGATTCACCCGTTCTGTCCCTCCCCTTTATTTTCTGGTGACCATCCTCCGCATCGCCAAGCTGCACTCCCACCTCTTCTTTTAATTTTGGTTTTCTAATTTTTCCTGAAACTGAACCCCCCACCCCTCCATGAACCCCCACCACCTATTCAGTTTAAAGCCCCATCCACAACCCTCGTTATGTGATTCGCCAGGACTCTGATCCCAGCTTGATTCAGGTGAAGACCGTCCCATCGGAACAGGTCCCCTCTTCCCCAGTACTGGTGCCAATATCCCACGAATTTGAACCCATTTCTCCCACACCAACCTTTGAGCCATGCATTTACCTCCTTAATCCTATTTACCCTGTGCCAATTAGCTCGTGGCTCAGGTGGTAATCCAGAGATTATTACCTTGTTGGTTCTGCGTTTTAATTTAGCCCCTAGCTGCTCATATTCCCTGAGCAGTACCTCTGTCCTTATTCTACTTATGTTATTTGTACCAATGTGGACCACGACAATTGGATCTTACCCTCCTGCTCCAAGTTCCTCTGCAGCCCGGATGAGATATCCTGAACCATGGCACCAGGTAGGCAACACAATCTTCGGGTCTCTCGATCCTGGTCGCAGAGAACAGTGCCAATGCCCCTAACTATACTATCCCCAATTATGACTACATTGGGCAACATGGCAGCACAGTGGTTAGCACAGTCACTTCACATCTCCAGGGTCCCAGGTTCGATTCCCCGCTGGGTCACTGTCTGTGCGGAGTCTGCACGTTCTCCCCGTGTCTGCATGGGTTTCCTTCGGGTGCTCCGGTTTCCTCCCACAGTCCAAAGGTGTGCGATTTAGGTGGATTGGCTGTGCAAAATTGCTCTTAGTGTCCAAAAAAAAGGTTAAGATGGGTTACGGTGATAGGGTGGAGGTGTGGGAATAGAGTGACAGTATGGGCTTAGGTAGGGTGCTCTTTCCAAGGGCCGTTGCAGACTCGATGGGCCAAATGGCCTCATTTTGCACTGTAAATTCCACGATTTCTCTTCTCCACCCCCCCCGCACAACTTGAGTGGCTCCCTGTATCACGGCACTGTGGTCAATTTGCTTATCCTCCCTGCAGTCTCTGTTCACGTCCACACAGGGAGCAAGAAAATCAAACCTGTTGGACAAGGACAAGGACTGAGGCTCCTGCAACCCTCCCTCCCAGATCCCTCTACCTGCCTCACTCACAGCCACACCCTCCTGTCCCTGACCTTTGGTTTAATTCCTCACCCCAGAGATGGCAGCTCTTCTGAAGAAGCATACTATGCAAATTATCATTCACATTTGTGGTTTGTGTGTGATTACTTGTTTATGATTAAGTGTGACGAGCTTCCATGCTAGCACGACACTCTTATTTAAAATGCTGTTGAATTCTCAACCCTGGCTGAATTAGCATTAGCTACAAAAATAATCTCATCTTTTATCGGAATTATCTCCATTCTTTAGGAAATTTCTCCATTTGGAGTAGTTATCAGGAGTGCGCTTGCTTGTGTATTCAGATTGTAATCAAATTAATTTCACTGCACAACTTCTGGCAAATACAATTATTTTATAATTAGAAATGAATTTTAATGTCACTACTGCTTACTGCCTTTAAGCAGATAGGAATTATTTATCTGGAAGGAAACAATATATTTGATCACTTCCTCCCTTTGCTTGCTCCAGGCCCAGAAGCAAAAGAGGCAGCAGCATGCAAATACACGGCTTCCAGACATTAAACATCGAATAGTCGGTGGTACAATAAAGTCACCAACTACCTGCAAGAGCAGTTCTTTCAGTACCTTCAGGAAGTTACGCAGTAAAATCGGTCCACCCATTTCCCTTCTCCAGCACCGGCAGTAGGACATTATACTCCCTCCCTTACCTTACTCCAGGCCCCAGAAGCAAAAGAGGTGGCAGCAAACAGACACACAGCCTCTAGGCTGCTGTGGCAGAATTTGGGTCACTCTGCCTCTCTCTCCCCCTCCTGCAGCCCCCAGCAGGGATCATCATACCAGAAAGCCACACTGGCACAGAGCACAACAGAAGAGTGATGAAAGAGCACCCCATTCCCCCTCTCCCGTTCTGGTAGTCAGCCAGCTTAAATCCTCCCTTTGCCTTATTCCAGGCCACACAAGCAGAAGAGGCAGCAGCTCACAAACAGGAGGCCCTCAGGCATTACAACCACAAGCGGGAGCAAACAGCAAATACACCCTGCAGCCGCTTGAGAATATTTTTGTTTATCGAACAGTAAACAATACCTGTTTACAAAAAGATAAAACAAACTACAGAACAGTCCATATATCACATTAACCGTCAAGGAAAAGGTATTGATCCAGCACGGGCAGCACGGTAGCATTGTGGATAGCACAATTGCTTCACAGCTCCAGGGTCCCCGGCTCGATTCCGGCTTGGGTCACTGTCTGTGCGGAGTCTGCACGTCCTCCCCGCGTGTGCGTGGGTTTTCTCCGGGTGCTCCGGTTTCCTCCCACAGTCCAAAGAGGTGCAGGTTAGGTGGATTGGCCATGATAAGTTGCCCTTAGTGTCCAAAATTGCCCTTGGTGTTGGGTGGGGTTACTGGGTTGTGGGGATAGGGTGGAGGTGTTGGCCTTGGGTGGGGTGCTCTTTCCAGGAGCCTGTGCAGACTCGATGGGCCGAATGGCCTCCTTCTGCACTGTAAAATTCTATGATTCACACACACATTTTCGCATTGACTTGACTAGATTGACCATCATACTTTGAGTTTTGCGCCCACAGTGCATTTCAGTACAATTCTTTACATATCTATAGTTTTCATATCTTTAATCTTTATGTTCCATACTACCACTGTGAGACAGGTCACATGCACAGAGTTACCCCAACCGGTCTACACTGATTAATATAAAATAAATAAGAAAATGGTTACATGGTTAAAAAGTGATTGTTTTTAAAAGGTAAATAATAGTTTGGCTCACATGTCGCTCAATTTTTTTTAGATACGACACTCTTCCAGGGTAATCTGGAGTGGACTCAGCATTTCTCAGGACACATAGTGATGGCCTTTGGCCCATTCGTGAGCTTGCGCGATTCACAGCGATCAGAGTTGCCATTATCCTGCAGGATAGCTTTGGGATGTGATTCTCTGTCCCGCCAGCCCCGGGTTCCTGCGTGGCGTACCCTCGCGGCAGCGGGATTCTCCGTTGCCACAGCCGGACGATGGGGTTTCCCATTGCGGCTACCCCCACGCAGTCGAGAAACCCACGAGCGTGGGTACGCTGCCGGCGGAGTGGAGGATCCCACCGATGGAGAATCCCACGGTTGATCTGCCCAATTCCAGTGCCAAGCTAGCACGGTGAGCAAGTGGCGCGAACCTTAATTATGAGCTTGCTGATCAGGCCAATGTTGTAGTGCATGGAGCTGTAGGAGTCCCAACCTATATGTGGACAAGAGAAAATGATTATCATTGGATTCAGACAGACGTTAAAATAAATAAAAACAAACTTAAAAAAAATATATATTTTTAAACATGTAGAATATTTTTCCACTTCCCCTCTCCAGTTTCTCACAGATTTTGCTTGTGCAATGAGATGATCTTGTATACTTTGGCTTTTTGCAAAGGTTGCTTACAGTTTTTAGCAGACTTAATTACATGATTTTGCCTCACACCCTATTTGATGGATTGTGTGTCATTACTGCTACAACAGCCTTGCCAGCTCCCAAAGTAACATCCCCTGCGTGGGCGGAATTTCACATTGGCCCCAAGCCCTGAACCCTCCCTTGGGTGTTGGTGCCCCACAATCTGAGATGCCCCGTGGAATTATCCTCTTTGCCCTTTATCACGGCGTGGAGGGGTTTCCTGTATGAGTTCTGTTACACACCCTTTTCCTTCGCCTGCCGTCCAGCCACACCTTGTTACGGCTTGTCGCCGTCCAATAGTGCAGGTTCCTCTCTATGAGGGAGCCTCCCCCCTTGCCATCGGGCCTGGGGTGGAGGGTGCAGCATGCAGCAGTCCCATACAACCGTAGGTGGTGTTGGTCCATGGGCTCCCAAGATGCGTGTGTCTTTTGCAGCCTTGTGGAGTCTGGCCCACACACAGCTAAGTTGTTCTGGACATCGCCCCCTTTTTAGTTTTCTAAAAAAATCTGTTACTTCCTTTTTGGCTGCACTTTTAGTCCCACGCTCCTGATCTCCGAGCACCCAGTGTGGAGGGGGACAGGAGGGAGGGGGACAGGAGGGAGGAGGACCTCCTCCTGCACCTGCTCCGAGGCCTGGTCAGGCTGGCCATTAATAGGCAATCGGGGCGGCCTGTCCGTCCTGACTCTCTCTTCCACAGCTATGTTTGCTGCTGGATGTCCCAGGAAGGAGTGTGTGCAGTATCCGTCGGAATGATCGAAGCCCTCCATACCCATTGGGCATCGTCGGGACTGGGCTGGTTTATTAACCCGTTTAATCGCACTTTTGTGTGAAGGTTTTACTTTTCCTGTGAGATTCCGTTTACGTTGATGCAGTTACGGGCTGCATTTTAATTTATCCCTCAATTTGATTGTTTTAACTTCTCAGCACACAAAATATAATCACAGCCAAATTCAGGGCAAGCTAACACATGTGAGCTATGGGATAAAACACCATATTCAATACATTCTCTCACACCATTTGTTCTGGGAATATTTTTCAACGTCGCATTGACTATTCTGACCACCAGATGGAACTGATACACTTGTATAGCACACTTGCCATCCACTGGTCCAAGTTCAATGGTTGGTTCAGCATCCCACTTTGTTCAAGAATCCTGTGCCCCGAACTGCTCTGTTCATTTTTGTTCCTCCGTGTGAAATAACCCTTGCTTTCTGCTCAGAGGGATTTTTCAACTCATTGGTAACTTTTGCTGGGGGTGGGGGGAGGGACGGAAATCAAGACCCAGCACTGAAAAGGGAGAAAGGGTGTTTCACCAAGAACTGGGAGAGTAAAGCAATGATGGGGCTTTAGGTAGGGTCCAGGCCAAGAGGGAAGGCGGCAACGTCTAAATTAGGTTGAGGGCGAAGGTGCAGGGACACAGGAAGCATGATGAACAAGGTTGGTGAGTTCCAGGCACAGTGAGAGACACATGGGACTACACGGCTGAATTTTACATCTGGTGGAAGCGTGCAGAATCATGTGAGAAGAGACATGCCAATGTCATCATGCACTTGTGCCATATCACAGTTGGTAGTGTGGTGCGGTAACTGTCAGCACTGCAGGAACGGTAGCATAGTGGTCAGCACTGTTGCTTCCCAGCTCCTGCGTCCCAGGTCCGATCCCGGCTTGGGTCACTGTCTGTGCGGAGTTTGCACGTTCTCCCCGTGTCTGCGAGGGTTTCCTCCGGGTGCTCCCGTTTCCTCTCACAAGTCCTGAAAGACGTGCTGTTAGGTAAATTGGACATTCCGAATTCTCCCTCTGTGTATTCGAACAGGCGCCGGAGTGTCGCTGCTAGGGGATTTTAATAGTAATTTCATTGCAGCCTTAATGTAAGCGTACTTGTAACAATATTAAAGATTATTATTATTATTAGAATGAAGTGTCGAGAGTAGCCACTAGAGGGAGCTACAGTTACAATTGTATAAGGCAGTGATGCTGAGCCTCGTGGGGAGAGTGTGTGCAGGAGTTAGTCAGAGTTTAGGTATTATTAATCAACTGTCTATTCTTTAGGAGTAAGTATTGAATCCAAGTTAGTAGTGTTAATAAATTTACAGCTTTGCTTAAGTTCAATCTATTTTGTGGTCTTTGTGAATACTACACCAACCGTCGTGAAATAAGCAACACAAAGAACACCACAAGTAGGAGCGGGGGTTGGCTACATGCCTGTCGGCAATTAAGCAGCTAGTTAGGTATTTAAGAGTCCAATCGACTTGAATTTTGCATCGCCGGTGTGATTTTTAGCTTGCTGAATCACTGGGCATTCCTTCTCAGAAGTCCCTAATAATAATAATCTTTATTAGTGTCACAAGTAGGCTTACATTAACACTGCAATGAAGTTACTGTGAAAAGCCCCTCGTCGCCACATTCCGGTGCCTGCTCGGGTACACAGAGGGAGAATTCAGAACGTCCAATTCACCTAACAGCACGTCTTTCGGGGCTTGTGGGAAGAAACTGGAGCACCCGGAGGAAACCCACGCAGACACGGGGAGAATGTGCAGACTCCGCACAGACAGTGACCCAAACCGGGAATCGAACCTGGGACGCTGGCGCTGTGAAGCAGCAGTGCTAACCATTGTGCTACTGTGCCGCCCTATGAGTGAGACGACCCTACATTCTTTTCATTCTGATGGAGGGGCAGTGTTTGCTGACTTTTATTCAAAGGGCAGGATAACAAAAAAGAGATAGGAGCAAAATGCAGGCTGAGGTGGTTGGAGTCAGCGAGAGGTGGTGCGGGATTAGAGACTTGTCATCGTTTTCAGTCCTTTCTTGTGAGTTTTAAGCACATTTTCTGGACTCTTTAGGACTCTTTAATCTCGTCAGATCTCTCTGAGAATTTCAGCAGTGCAACCGGCCAGCCCCGTGAGCGTCTCAGCTGATGAATATTTTTTACTCAGGAGGTGACACCTCTGAATAGGGGCTGGTTTAGCAAGGGGTTGGTTTAGGACAGTGGGCTAAGACTTGTAATGCAGAACAAGACCGGCAGCGCAGGTTCAATTCCCATTTCAGCCTCCCCGAACAGGCGCCGCATTGTGGCGACTAGCGGCTTTTCACAGTAACTTCATTGAAGCCTACTTGTGACAATAAGCTATTATTATGAGGGGCTGAGGCGAGAGGAGGCCAGGTGGTCACAGGTACCACCACAGGGGAGAGGCATAGGCACAGAGTGTGCAGGGCCAGCAAGGAGGGTAAAGGAGAACATGCCCACGGAAGATGGCACCACCCAGCTGTCAGGGTCTACAGGGTCCAACTGCCTTGAAATGACAGAGATCCAGTGACACAGGAGGCTCCGCCTTTGAAGGGAAACTATCACATCCATGTGCCAGATGATTGAGCGGGGGTCTCCCGCGGCTATTGCAGGGTGTTCCTTCATCCAGGGTGCCATCGATTGCACCCATGTGGCCACAAGGCTCCAGCCAGTCAGCTTGGCGCCTTTGCCAATAGGAAGGGGGTTCCCTCCGTGAATGTTCGGATAGTGTTCGAGCACAGGACCCAGCAGAGAGAACCATTCTCTGCTGTGCACGCGAGCAGGAAAATACTGAGGCAGGTGCCATGCCTCAGAGGTGGAATCCAGTGATGATTCAGATGGGAGGCTGGCAGGCACAGGGTGGGGATGAAGAGCAATGCTTGAGAAACGTTCAAAGAGGAAGGGACACCAGAGAGGCCGTGATTCAAAGCTTCTTCTGCAAGGCTGCCGGGACGACATGCACAGTGACATGCTGAGCACTCCTCAGTCACTCCCTCACAGACTCACTCCCTCACTCAGCCTCACACACTCACTCCCTCACTCACTCCCTCACTCAGCCTCACACTCACTCCCTCACTCAGCCACACACACTCACTCCCTCACTCCCTCCCTCACTCTCTCACACACTCCCTCACACACACCCTCACTCACTCTCTCACTCAGCCCCACACACTCACTCCCTCACTCACTCCCTCACTCACTCCCTCACTCACTCCCTCACTCCCTCACACACACCCTCACTCACTCCTCACTCAGCCTTACACACTCAGTCCCTCACTCACTCCCTCACTCACTCCCTCGCTCACTCCCTCACTCACTCCTCACTCAGCCCCACACACACTCCCTCACTCAGCCTCACACATTCACTCCCTCAATAACTCCCTCACTCACTCACTCAGCTCCACACTCACTCCCTCACTCAGCCTCACACACTCACTCCCTCACTCACTCCCTCACTCACTCCCTCACTCAGCCCCACACTCACTCCCTCACTCAGCCTCACACACTCACTCCCTCACTCGCTCCCTCACTCACTCCCTCACTCAGCCCCACACTCACTCCCTCACTCAGCCTCACACTCACTCCCTCATTCACTCACTCCCTCAGAGCCCAAAACAGTCACTCCCTCACTCACTCACTCCCTCACTCACTCCCTCACAGCCCAACACACTCACTCCCTCACTCACTCCCTCACTTACTCCCTCACACACTCCCTCACTCAGCTCCACACACTCACTCCCTTAGTCCCTCCCTCGCTCACTCCCTCACTCACTCCCTCATTCACTCCCTCACTCACTCCCTCATTCACTCCCTCACTCACTCCCTCACTCAGCCTCACACACTCACTCCCTCACTCACTCCCTCACTCAGCCTCACACACTCACTCTGTCACTCACTCCCTCACTCACTCCCTCACTCGGCCCCACGCACTCACTCCCTCAGTCCCTCCCTCGCTCACTCCCTCACTCACTCCCTCATTCACTCCCTCACTCAGCCCCACACACTCACTCCCTCACTCAGCCTCACACACTCACTCCCTCACTCAGCCTCACACACTGACTCACTCACTCACTCCCTCACTCACTCTCTCTCACTCCTTCACTCAGCCCCACACACTCACTCCCTCACTCACTACCTCACTCAGCCTCACACACTCACTGCCTCACTGAGCCCCACACTCCCTCCCTCACTCACTCCCTCACTCAGCCTCACACACTCACTCCATCACTCACTCCCTCACTCAGCCCCACATTTACTCCCACACTCAGCCTCACACACTCACTCCCTCACTCACACCCTCACTCACTCAGCCCCACACTCACTCCCTCACTCAGCCTCACACACACACCCTCATTCACTCACTCCCTCAGAGCCCAACACAGTCACTCCCTCACTCCCTCACTCACTCACTCCCTCACAGCCCAACACACTCACTCCCTCACTCACTCCCTCACTCACTCCATCACACACTCCCTCACTCAGCCCCACACACTCACTCCCTTAGTCCCTCCCTCGCTCACTCCCTCACTCACTCCATCATTCACTCCCTCACTCACTCCCTCACTCAGCCTCACACCCTCACTCACTCCCTCACTCAGCCTCACACACTCACTCCGTCACTCACTCCGTCACTCAGTCCCTCACTCAGCCCCACACACTCACTCCCTCAGTCCCTCCCTCACTCACTCCCTCACTCACTGCCTCATTCACTCCCTCACTCAGCCCCACACACTCACTCCCTCACTCACTCCCTCACTCAGCCTCACACACTCACTCCCTCACTCAGCCTCATACACTGACTCCCTCACTCACTCCCTCACTCACTCCCTCACTCACTCCTTCACTCAGCCCCACACACTCACTCCCTCACTCACTCCCTCACTCAGCCTCACACACTCACTCCCTCACTCAGCCTCATACACTGACTCCCTCACTCACTCCCTCACTCACTCCCTCACTCACTCCTTCACTCAGCCCCACACACTCACTCCCTCACTCACTCCCTCACTCAGCCTCACACACTCACTCCCTCACTCACTCCCTCACTCAGCCCCACACTTACTCCCTCACTCAGCCTCACACAGTCACTTCCTCACTCCCTCACTCACTCCCTCACTCACTCAGCCCCACACTCACTCCCTCACTCAGCCTCACACACTCACACCCTCACTCAGCCCCACACTCAGCCCCACACTCACTCCCTCACTCAGCCTCACACACTCACTCCCTCACTCACTCACTCACTCCCTCACTCAGCCTCACTCACTCCCTCACTCACTCCCTCACTCACTCCCTCACTCACTCTCTCACTCAGCCTCACACTCACTCCCTCACCCTCACTCACTCCCTCACAGCCCAACACACTCACTCCCTCACTCACTCCCTCCCTCACTTACTCCCTCACAGCCCAGCACACTCACTCCCTCACTCAGCCTCACACACTCACTCCCTCACTCACTCCCTCACTCACTCCCTCACTCATCCCTCACTCACTCCCTCACTCACTCCCTCACTCAGCCCCACACACTCACTCCCTCAGTCCCTCCCTTGCTCACTCACTCCCTCATTCACTCCCTCACTCACTCCCTCACTCACTCCCTCACTCAGCCTCACACACTCACTCCCTCACTCAGCCTCATACACTGACTCCCTCACTCACTCCCTCACTCACTCCCTCACTCACTCCTTCACTCAGCCCCACACACTCACTCCCTCACTCACTCCCTCACTCAGCCTCACACACTCACTCCCTCACTCACTCCCTCACTCAGCCTCACACACTCACTCCCTCACTCAGCCTCATACACTGACTCCCTCACTCACTCCCTCACTCACTCCCTCACTCACTCCTTCACTCAGCCCCACACACTCACTCCCTCACTCACTCCCTCACTCAGCCTCACACACTCACTCCCTCACTCAGCCTCATACACTGACTCCCTCACTGACTCCCTCACTCACTCCCTCACTCACTCCTTCACTCAGCCCCACACACTCACTCCCTCACTCACTCCCTCACTCAGCCTCACACACTCACTCCCTCACTCACTCCCTCACTCAGCCCCACACTTACTCCCTCACTCAGCCTCACACAGTCACTCCCTCACTCCCTGACTCACTCCCTCACTCACTCAGCCCCACACTCACTCCCTCACTCAGCCTCACACACTCACACCCTCACTCAGCCCCACACTCAGACCCACACTCACTCCCTCACTCAGCCTCACACACTCACTCCCTCACTCACTCCCTCACTCACTCCCTCACTCAGCCTCACTCACTCTCTCACTCACTCCCTCACTCACTCCCTCACTCACTCTCTCACTCAGCCTCACACTCACTCCCTCACCCTCACTCACTCCCTCACAGCCCAACACACTTACTCCCTCACTCACTCCCTCCCTCACTTACTCCCTCACTCACTCACTCCCTCACTCAGCCTCACACACTCACTACCTCACTCACTCCCTCACTCACTCCCTCACTCATCCCTCACTCACTCCCTCACTCACTCCCTCACTCAGCCCCACACACTCACTCCCTCAGTTCCTCCCTTGCTCACTCACTCCCTCATTCACTCCCTCACTCACTCCCTCCCTCACTCCCTCACTCAGCCTCACACACTCACTCCCTCACTCACTCCCTCACTCAGCCTCACACTCACTCCCTCACTCACTCCCTCACTCACTCCCTCACTCATCCTCACACTCACTCCTTCACTCAGCCTCACACACTCACTCCCTCACTCACTCCCTCACTCACTCCCTCACTCACTCCTTCACTCAGCCCCACACACTCACTCCCTCACTCACTCCCTCACTCAGCCTCACACACTCACTCCCTCACTCACTCCCTCACTCAGCCCCACACTTACTCCCTCACTCAGCCTCACACAGTCACTCCCTCACTCCCTCACTCACTCCCTCACTCACTCAGCCCCACACTCACTCCCTCACTCAGCCTCACACACTCACACCCTCACTCAGCCCCACACTCAGCCCCACACTCACTCCCTCACTCAGCCTCACACACTCACTCCCTCACTCACTCACTCACTCACTCCCTCACTCAGCCTCACTCACTCCCTCACTCACTCCCTCACTCACTCCCTCACTCACTCTCTCACTCAGCCTCACACTCACTCCCTCACCCTCACTCACTCCCTCACAGCCCAACACACTCACTCCCTCACTCACTCCCTCCCTCACTTACTCCCTCACAGCCCAGCACACTCACTCCCTCACTCAGCTTCACACACTCACTCCCTCACTCACTCCCTCACTCACTCCCTCACTCATCCCTCACTCACTCCCTCACTCACTCCCTCACTCAGCCCCACACACTCACTCCCTCAGTCCCTCCCTTGCTCACTCACTCCCTCATTCACTCCCTCACTCACTCCCTCACTCACTCCCTCACTCAGCCTCACACACTCACTCCCTCACTCAGCCTCATACACTGACTCCCTCACTCACTCCCTCACTCACTCCCTCACTCACTCCTTCACTCAGCCCCACACACTCACTCCCTCACTCACTCCCTCACTCAGCCTTACACACTCACTCCCTCACTCACTCCCTCACTCAGCCTCACACACTCACTCCCTCACTCAGCCTCATACACTGACTCCCTCACTCACTCCCTCACTCACTCCCTCACTCACTCCTTCACTCAGCCCCACACACTCACTCCCTCACTCACTCCCTCACTCAGCCTCACACACTCACTCCCTCACTCAGCCTCATACACTGACTCCCTCACTGACTCCCTCACTCACTCCCTCACTCACTCCTTCACTCAGCCCCACACACTCACTCCCTCACTCACTCCCTCACTCAGCCTCACACACTCACTCCCTCACTCACTCCCTCACTCAGCCCCACACTTACTCCCTCACTCAGCCTCACACAGTCACTCCCTCACTCCCTCACTCACTCCCTCACTCACTCAGCCCCACACTCACTCCCTCACTCAGCCTCACACACTCACACCCTCACTCAGCCCCACACTCAGACCCACACTCACTCCCTCACTCAGCCTCACACACTCACTCCCTCACTCACTCCCTCACTCACTCCCTCACTCAGCCTCACTCACTCCCTCACTCACTCCCTCACTCACTCCCTCACTCACTCTCTCACTCAGCCTCACACTCACTCCCTCACCCTCACTCACTCCCTCACAGCCCAACACACTTACTCCCTCACTCACTCCCTCCCTCACTTACTCCCTCACTCACTCACTCCCTCACTCAGCCTCACACACTCACTCCCTCACTCACTCCCTCACTCACTCCCTCACTCATCCCTCACTCACTCCCTCACTCACTCCCTCACTCAGCCCCACACACTCACTCCCTCAGTCCCTCCCTTGCTCACTCACTCCCTCATTCACTCCCTCACTCACTCCCTCCCTCACTCCCTCACTCAGCCTCACACACTCACTCCCTCACTCACTCCCTCACTCAGCCTCACACTCACTCCCTCACTCACTCCCTCACTCACTCCCTCACTCATCCTCACACTCACTCCTTCACTCAGCCTCACACACTCACTCCCTCACTCACTCCCTCACTCACTCCCTCACTCAGCCTCACACACACACCCTCATTCACTCACTCCCTCAGAGCCCAACACAGTCACTCCCTCACTCCCTCATTCACTCACTCCCTCAGAGCCCAACACAGTCACTCCCTCACTCACTCACTCCCTCACTCACTCCCTCACAGCCCAACACACTCACTCCCTCACTCACTCCCTCACTCACTCCCTCACACACTCCCTCACTCAGCTCCACACACTCACTCCCTTAGTCCCTCCCTCGCTCACTCCCTCACTCACTCCCTCATTCACTCCCTCACTCACTCCCTCATTCACTCCCTCACTCACTCCCTCACTCAGCCTCACACACTCACTCCCTCACTCACTCCCTCACTCAGCCTCACACACTCACTCTGTCACTCACTCCCTCACTCACTCCCTCACTCAGCCCCACGCACTCACTCCCCAGTCCCTCCCTCGCTCACTCCCTCACTCACTCCCTCATTCACTCCCTCACTCAGCCCCACACACTCACTCCCTCACTCAGCCTCATACACTGACTCCCTCACTGACTCCCTCACTCACTCCCTCACTCACTCCTTCACTCAGCCCCACACACTCACTCCCTCACTCACTCCCTCACTCAGCCTCACACACTCACTCCCTCACTCACTCCCTCACTCAGCCCCACACTTACTCCCTCACTCAGCCTCACACAGTCACTCCCTCACTCCCTCACTCACTCCCTCACTCACTCAGCCCCACACTCACTCCCTCACTCAGCCTCACACACTCACACCCTCACTCAGCCCCACACTCAGACCCACACTCACTCCCTCACTCAGCCTCACACACTCACTCCCTCACTCACTCCCTCACTCACTCCCTCACTCAGCCTCACTCACTCTCTCACTCACTCCCTCACTCACTCCCTCACTCACTCTCTCACTCAGCCTCACACTCACTCCCTCACCCTCACTCACTCCCTCACAGCCCAACACACTTACTCCCTCACTCACTCCCTCCCTCACTTACTCCCTCACTCACTCCCTCACTCAGCCTCACACACTCACTACCTCACTCACTCCCTCACTCACTCCCTCACTCATCCCTCACTCACTCCCTCACTCACTCCCTCACTCAGCCCCACACACTCACTCCCTCAGTCCCTCCCTTGCTCACTCACTCCCTCATTCACTCCCTCACTCACTCCCTCCCTCACTCCCTCACTCAGCCTCACACACTCACTCCCTCACTCACTCCCTCACTCAGCCTCACACTCACTCCCTCACTCACTCCCTCACTCACTCCCTCACTCATCCTCACACTCACTCCTTCACTCAGCCTCACACACTCACTCCCTCACTCACTCCCTCACTCACTCCCTCACTCACTCCTTCACTCAGCCCCACACACTCACTCCCTCACTCACTCCCTCACTCAGCCTCACACACTCACTCCCTCACTCACTCACTCACTCCCTCACTCACTCAGCCCCACACTCACTCCCTCACTCAGCCTCACACACTCACACCCTCACTCAGCCCCACACTCAGCCCCACACTCACTCCCTCACTCAGCCTCACACACTCACTCCCTCACTCACTCACTCACTCACTCCCTCACTCAGCCTCACTCACTCCCTCACTCACTCCCTCACTCACTCCCTCACTCACTCCTTCACTCAGCCCCACACACTCACTCCCTCACTCACTCCCTCACTCAGCCTCACACACTCACTCCCTCACTCACTCCCTCACTCAGCCCCACACTTACTCCCTCACTCAGCCTCACACAGTCACTCCCTCACTCCCTCACTCACTCCCTCACTCACTCAGCCCCACACTCACTCCCTCACTCAGCCTCACACACTCACACCCTCACTCAGCCCCACACTCAGACCCACACTCACTCCCTCACTCAGCCTCACACACTCACTCCCTCACTCACTCACTCACTCACTCACTCAGCCTCACTCACTCCCTCACTCACTCCCTCACTCACTCCCTCACTCACTCTCTCACTCAGCCTCACACTCACTCCCTCACCCTCACTCACTCCCTCACAGCCCAACACACTCACTCCCTCACTCACTCCCTCCCTCACTTACTCCCTCACAGCCCAGCACACTCACTCCCTCACTCAGCCTCACACACTCACTCCCTCACTCACTCCCTCACTCACTCCCTCACTCATCCCTCACTCACTCCCTCACTCACTCCCTCACTCAGCCCCACACACTCACTCCCTCAGTCCCTCCCTTGCTCACTCACTCCCTCATTCACTCCCTCACTCACTCCCTCACTCACTCCCTCACTCAGCCTCACACACTCACTCCCTCACTCAGCCTCATACACTGACTCCCTCACTCACTCCCTCACTCACTCCCTCACTCACTCCTTCACTCAGCCCCACACACTCACTCCCTCACTCACTCCCTCACTCAGCCTTACACACTCACTCCCTCACTCACTCCCTCACTCAGCCTCACACACTCACTCCCTCACTCAGCCTCATACACTGACTCCCTCACTCACTCCCTCACTCACTCCCTCACTCACTCCTTCACTCAGCCCCACACACTCACTCCCTCACTCACTCCCTCACTCAGCCTCACACACTCACTCCCTCACTCAGCCTCATACACTGACTCCCTCACTGACTCCCTCACTCACTCCCTCACTCACTCCTTCACTCAGCCCCACACACTCACTCCCTCACTCACTCCCTCACTCAGCCTCACACACTCACTCCCTCACTCACTCCCTCACTCAGCCCCACACTTACTCCCTCACTCAGCCTCACACAGTCACTCCCTCACTCCCTCACTCACTCCCTCACTCACTCAGCCCCACACTCACTCCCTCACTCAGCCTCACACACTCACACCCTCACTCAGCCCCACACTCAGACCCACACTCACTCCCTCACTCAGCCTCACACACTCACTCCCTCACTCACTCCCTCACTCACTCCCTCACTCAGCCTCACTCACTCCCTCACTCACTCCCTCACTCACTCCCTCACTCACTCTCTCACTCAGCCTCACACTCACTCCCTCACCCTCACTCACTCCCTCACAGCCCAACACACTTACTCCCTCACTCACTCCCTCCCTCACTTACTCCCTCACTCACTCACTCCCTCACTCAGCCTCACACACTCACTCCCTCACTCACTCCCTCACTCACTCCCTCACTCATCCCTCACTCACTCCCTCACTCACTCCCTCACTCAGCCCCACACACTCACTCCCTCAGTCCCTCCCTTGCTCACTCATTCCCTCATTCACTCCCTCACTCACTCCCTCCCTCACTCCCTCACTCAGCCTCACACACTCACTCCCTCACTCACTCCCTCACTCAGCCTCACACTCACTCCCTCACTCACTTCCTCACTCACTCCCTCACTCATCCTCACACTCACTCCTTCACTCAGCCTCACACACTCACTCCCTCACTCACTCCCTCACTCACTCCCTCACTCAGCCTCACACACACACCCTCATTCACTCACTCCCTCAGAGCCCAACACAGTCACTCCCTCACTCCCTCATTCACTCACTCCCTCAGAGCCCAACACAGTCACTCCCTCACTCACTCACTCCCTCACTCACTCCCTCACAGCCCAACACACTCACTCCCTCACTCACTCCCTCACTCACTCCCTCACACACTCCCTCACTCAGCTCCACACACTCACTCCCTTAGTCCCTCCCTCGCTCACTCCCTCACTCACTCCCTCATTCACTCCCTCACTCACTCCCTCATTCACTCCCTCACTCACTCCCTCACTCAGCCTCACACACTCACTCCCTCACTCACTCCCTCACTCAGCCTCACACACTCACTCTGTCACTCACTCCCTCACTCACTCCCTCACTCAGCCCCACGCACTCACTCCCCAGTCCCTCCCTCGCTCACTCCCTCACTCACTCCCTCATTCACTCCCTCACTCAGCCCCACACACTCACTCCCTCACTCAGCCTCATACACTGACTCCCTCACTGACTCCCTCACTCACTCCCTCACTCACTCCTTCACTCAGCCCCACACACTCACTCCCTCACTCACTCCCTCACTCAGCCTCACACACTCACTCCCTCACTCACTCCCTCACTCAGCCCCACACTTACTCCCTCACTCAGCCTCACACAGTCACTCCCTCACTCCCTCACTCACTCCCTCACTCACTCAGCCCCACACTCACTCCCTCACTCAGCCTCACACACTCACACCCTCACTCAGCCCCACACTCAGACCCACACTCACTCCCTCACTCAGCCTCACACACTCACTCCCTCACTCACTCCCTCACTCACTCCCTCACTCAGCCTCACTCACTCTCTCACTCACTCCCTCACTCACTCCCTCACTCACTCTCTCACTCAGCCTCACACTCACTCCCTCACCCTCACTCACTCCCTCACAGCCCAACACACTTACTCCCTCACTCACTCCCTCCCTCACTTACTCCCTCACTCACTCCCTCACTCAGCCTCACACACTCACTACCTCACTCACTCCCTCACTCACTCCCTCACTCATCCCTCACTCACTCCCTCACTCACTCCCTCACTCAGCCCCACACACTCACTCCCTCAGTCCCTCCCTTGCTCACTCACTCCCTCATTCACTCCCTCACTCACTCCCTCCCTCACTCCCTCACTCAGCCTCACACACTCACTCCCTCACTCACTCCCTCACTCAGCCTCACACTCACTCCCTCACTCACTCCCTCACTCACTCCCTCACTCATCCTCACACTCACTCCTTCACTCAGCCTCACACACTCACTCCCTCACTCACTCCCTCACTCACTCCCTCACTCACTCCTTCACTCAGCCCCACACACTCACTCCCTCACTCACTCCCTCACTCAGCCTCACACACTCACTCCCTCACTCACTCCCTCACTCAGCCCCACACTTACTCCCTCACTCAGCCTCACACAGTCACTCCCTCACTCACTCCCTCACTCACTCAGCCCCACACTCACTCCCTCACTCAGCCTCACACACTCACACCCTCACTCAGCCCCACACTCAGCCCCACACTCACTCCCTCACTCAGCCTCACACACTCACTCCCTCACTCACTCACTCACTCACTCCCTCACTCAGCCTCACTCACTCCCTCACTCACTCCCTCACTCACTCCCTCACTCACTCTCTCACTCAGCCTCACACTCACTCCCTCACCCTCACTCACTCCCTCACAGCCCAACACACTCACTCCCTCACTCACTCCCTCCCTCACTTACTCCCTCACAGCCCAGCACACTCACTCCCTCACTCAGCCTCACACACTCACTCCCTCACTCACTCCCTCACTCACTCCCTCACTCATCCCTCACTCACTCCCTCACTCACTCCCTCACTCAGCCCCACACACTCACTCCCTCAGTCCCTCCCTTGCTCACTCACTCCCTCATTCACTCCCTCACTCACTCCCTCACTCACTCCCTCACTCAGCCTCACACACTCACTCCCTCACTCAGCCTCATACACTGACTCCCTCACGCACTCCCTCACTCACTCCCTCACTCACTCCTTCACTCAGCCCCACACACTCACTCCCTCACTCACTCCCTCACTCAGCCTTACACACTCACTCCCTCACTCACTCCCTCACTCAGCCTCACACACTCACTCCCTCACTCAGCCTCATACACTGACTCCCTCACTCACTCCCTCACTCACTCCCTCACTCACTCCTTCACTCAGCCCCACACACTCACTCCCTCACTCACTCCCTCACTCAGCCTCACACACTCACTCCCTCACTCAGCCTCATACACTGACTCCCTCACTGACTCCCTCACTCACTCCCTCACTCACTCCTTCACTCAGCCCCACACACTCACTCCCTCACTCACTCCCTCACTCAGCCTCACACACTCACTCCCTCACTCACTCCCTCACTCAGCCCCACACTTACTCCCTCACTCAGCCTCACACAGTCACTCCCTCACTCCCTCACTCACTCCCTCACTCACTCAGCCCCACACTCACTCCCTCACTCAGCCTCACACACTCACACCCTCACTCAGCCCCACACTCAGACCCACACTCACTCCCTCACTCAGCCTCACACACTCACTCCCTCACTCACTCCCTCACTCACTCCCTCACTCAGCCTCACTCACTCCCTCACTCACTCCCTCACTCACTCCCTCACTCACTCTCTCACTCAGCCTCACACTCACTCCCTCACCCTCACTCACTCCCTCACAGCCCAACACACTTACTCCCTCACTCACTCCCTCCCTCACTTACTCCCTCACTCACTCACTCCCTCACTCAGCCTCACACACTCACTCCCTCACTCACTCCCTCACTCACTCCCTCACTCATCCCTCACTCACTCCCTCACTCACTCCCTCACTCAGCCCCACATACTCACTCCCTCAGTCCCTCCCTTGCTCACTCACTCCCTCATTCACTCCCTCACTCACTCCCTCCCTCACTCCCTCACTCAGCCTCACACACTCACTCCCTCACTCACTCCCTCACTCAGCCTCACACTCACTCCCTCACTCACTCCCTCACTCACTCCCTCACTCATCCTCACACTCACTCCTTCACTCAGCCTCACACACTCACTCCCTCACTCACTCCCTCACTCACTCCCTCACTCAGCCTCACACACACACCCTCATTCACTCACTCCCTCAGAGCCCAACACAGTCACTCCCTCACTCCCTCATTCACTCACTCCCTCAGAGCCCAACACAGTCACTCCCTCACTCACTCACTCCCTCACTCACTCCCTCACAGCCCAACACACTCACTCCCTCACTCACTCCCTCACTCACTCCCTCACACACTCCCTCACTCAGCTCCACACACTCACTCCCTTAGTCCCTCCCTCGCTCACTCCCTCACTCACTCCCTCATTCACTCCCTCACTCACTCCCTCATTCACTCCCTCACTCACTCCCTCACTCAGCCTCACACACTCACTCCCTCACTCACTCCCTCACTCAGCCTCACACACTCACTCTGTCACTCACTCCCTCACTCACTCCCTCACTCAGCCCCACGCACTCACTCCCCAGTCCCTCCCTCGCTCACTCCCTCACTCACTCCCTCATTCACTCCCTCACTCAGCCCCACACACTCACTCCCTCACTCAGCATCACACACTCACTCCCTCACTCAGCCTCACACACTGACTCACTCACTCACTCCCTCACTCACTCCTTCACTCAGCCCCACACACTCACTCCCTCACTCAGCCTCACACACCCACTGCCTCACTGAGCCCCACACTCCCTCACTCACTCCCTCACTCAGCCTCACACACTCACTCCATCACTCACTCCCTCACTCAGCCCCACACTTACTCCCACACTCAGCCTCACACACTCACTCCCTCACTCACTCCCTCACTCACTCAGCCCCACACTCACTCCCTCACTCAGCCTCACACACTCACACCCTCACTCACTCCCTCACTCAGCCTCACACTCAGCCCCACACTCACTCGCTCACTCAGCCTCACATACTCACTCCCTCACTCACTCCCTCACTCACTCCCTCACTCACTCCCTCACTCACTCCCTCACTCGCTCCCTCACTCAGCCCCACACTCCCTCACTCAGCCTCACACACTCAATCCCTCACTCACTCCCTCACTCACTCCCTCACTCAGCCCCACACTCACTCCCTCACTCAGCCTCACACTCACACCCTCATTCACTCACTCCCTCAGAGCCAAACACAGTCACTCCCTCACTCCCTCACTCACTCACTCCCTCACAGCCCAACACACTCACTCCCTCACTCACTCCCTCACTCACTCCCTCACACACTCCCTCACTCAGCCCCACACACTCACCCCCTTAGTCCCTCCCTCGCTCACTCCCTCACTCACTCCCTCATTCACTCCCTCACTCAGCCTCACACACTCACTCCGTCACTCACTCCCTCACTCACTCCCTCACTCCACCTCACACCCTCACTCCCTCCCTCACTCAGCCTCACACACTCACTCCGTCACTCACTCCCTCACTCACTCCCTCACTCAGCCCCACACACTCACTCCCTCAGTCCCTCCCTCGCTCACTCCCTCACTCACTGCCTCATTGACTCCCTCACTCAGCCCCACACACTCACTTCCTCACTCACTCCCTCACTCAGCCTCACACACTCACTCCCTCACTCAGCCTCATACACTGACTCCCTCACTCACTCCCTCACTCACTCCCTCACTCACTCCTTCACTCAGCCCCACACACTCACTCCCTCACTCACTCCCTCACTCAGCCTCACACACTCACTCCCTCACTCAGCCTCATACACTGACTCCCTCACTCTCTCCCTCACTCACTCAGTCACTCACTCCTTCACTCAGCCCCACACACTCACTCCCTCACTCAGCCTCACACACTCACTCCCTCACTCACTCCCTCACTCAGCCCCACACTTACTCCCTCACTCAGCCTCACACACTCACTCCCTCACCCCCTCACTCACTCCCTCACTCACTCAGCCCCACACTCACTCCCTCACTCAGCCTCACACACTCACACCCTCACTCACTCCCTCACTCAGCCCCACACTCAGCCCCACACTCACTCCCTAACTCAGCCTCACACACTCACCCTCTCACTCACTCCCTCACTCACTCCCTCACTCACTCTCTCACTCAGCCTCACACTCACTCCCTCACCCTCACTCACTCACTCACAGCCCAACACACTCACTCCCTCACTCACTCCCTCCCTCACTTACTCCCATACTCACTCACTCCCTCACTCAGCCTCACACACTCACTCCCTCACTCACTCCCTCACTCATCCCTCACTCACTCCCTCACTCACTCCCTCACTCAGCCCCACACACTCACTCCCTCAGTCCCTCCCTTGCTCACTCACTCCCTCATTCACTCCCTCACTCACTCCCTCCCTCACTCCCTCACTCAGCCTCACACACTCACTCACTCACTCCCTCACACAGCCTCACACTCACTCCCTCACTCACTCCCTCACTCACTCCCTCACTCAGCCTCACACTCACTCCCTCACTCAGCCCCACACACTCACTCCCTCACTCACACCGTCACTCACTCCCTCACTCAGCCTCACACACTCACTCCCTCACTCACTCCCTCACTCACTCCCTCTCAGCCCCACACTCACTCCCTCACTCATCCCTCACTCACTTCCTCACTCAGCCCCACACACTCACTCCCTCAGTCCCAACCATGCTCACTCACTCCCTCATTCACTCCCTCACTCACTCCCTCCCTCACTTCCTCACTCAGCCTCACACACTCACTCCCTCACTCACTCTCCTCACTCAGCCTCACACTCACTCCCTCACTCACTCCCTCACTCCCTCACTCAGCCTCACACTCACTCCCTCACTCAGCCCCACACACTCACTCCCTCACTCACACCCTCACTCACTCCCTCACTCAGCCTCACACACTCACTCCCTCACTCACTCCCTCACTCACTTCCTCATTCACTCCCTCACTCACTCCCTCACTCAGCCTCACACCCTCACTCCCTCACTCACTCCCTCACTCAGCCCCACACACTCACTCCCTCAGTCCCTCCCTCGCTCACTCCCTCACTCACTGCCTCATTCACTCCCTCACTCAGCCCCACACACTCACTCCCTCACTCACTCGCTCACTCAGCCTCACACACTCACTCCCTCACTCAGCCTCATACACTGACTCCCTCCCTCACTCCCTCACTCACACCCTCACTCACTCCCTCACTCAGCCTCACACACTCACTCCCTCACTCAGCCTCATACACTGACTCCCTCACTCACTCCCTCACTCACTCCCTCACTCACTCCTTCACTCAGCCCCACACACTCACTCCCTCGCTCACTCCCTCACTCAGCCTCACACACTCACTCCCTCACTCACTCCCTCACTCAGCCCCACACTTACACCCTCACTCAGCCTCACACACTCACTCCCTCACTCCCTCACTCACTCCCTCACTCACTCAGCCCCACACTCACTCCCTCACTCAGCCTCACACACTCACACCCTCACTCACTCCCTCACTCAGCCCCACGCTCAGCCCCACACTCACTCCCTCACTCAGCCTCACACACTCACTCCCTCACTCACTCCCTCACTCAGCCTCACTCACTCCCTCACTCACTCCCTTACTCACTCCCTCACTCACTCTCTCACTCAGCCTCACACTCACTCCCTCAGCCTCACTCACTCACTCCCTCACAGCCCAACACACTCACTCCCTCACTCACTCCCTCCCTCACTTACTCCCTCACTCACTCACTCCCTCACAGCCCAGCACACTCACTCCCTCACTCAGCCTCACACACTCACTCCCTCACTCACTCCCTCACTCACTCCCTCACTCACTCCCTCACTCACTCCCTCACTCACTCCCTCACTCAGCCCCAACACTCACTCCCTCAGTCCCTCCCTTGCTCACTCACTCCCTCATTCACTCCCTCACTCACTCCCTCCCTCACTCCCTCACTCAGCCTCACACACTCACTCCCTCACTCACTCCCTCACTCAGCCTCACACTCACTCCCTCGCTCACTCCCTCACTCACTCCCTCACTCAGCCTCACACTCACTCCCTCACTCAGCCTCACACACTCACTCCCTCACTCACTCCCTCACTCAGCCTCACACTCACTCCCTCGCTCACTCCCTCACTCACTCCCTCACTCAGCCTCACACTCACTCCTTCACTCAGCCTCACACACTCACTCCCTCACTCACTCCCTCACTCACTCCCTCACTCAGCCCCACATTCACTCCCTCACTCAGCCTCGCACTCACTCCCTCATTCACTCACTCCCTCAGAGCCCAACACAGTCACTCCCTCACTCACTCACTCCCTCACTCACTCCCTCACAGCCCAACACACTCACTCCCTCACTCACTCCCTCACTCACTCCCTCACACACTCCCTCACTCAGCTCCACACACTCACTCCCTTAGTCCCTCCCTCGCTCACTCCCTCACTCACTCCCTCATTCACTCCCTCACTCACTCCCTCATTCACTCCCTCACTCACTCCCTCACTCAGTCTCACACACTCACTCCCTCACTCACTCCCTCACTCAGCCTCACACACTCACTCTGTCACTCACTCCCTCACTCACTCCCTCACTCAGCCCCACGCACTCACTCCCTCAGTCCCTCCCTCGCTCACTCCCTCACTCACTCCCTCATTCACTCCCTCACTCAGCCCCACACACTCACTCCCTCACTCAGCCTCACACACTCACTCCCTCACTCAGCCTCACACACTGACTCACTCACTCACTCCCTCACTCAGTCCCTCACTCAGCCTCACACACTCACTGCCTCACTGAGCCCCACACTCCCTCCCTCACTCACTCCCTCACTCAGCCTCACACACTCACTCCCTCACTCACTCCCTCACTCACTCAGCCCCACACTCACTCCCTCACTCAGCCTCACACACTCACACCCTCACTCACTCCCTCACTCAGCCCCACACTCAGCCCCACACTCACTCGCTCACTCAGCCTCACACACTCACTCCCTCACTCACTCCCTCACTCACTCCCTCACTCAGCCTCACTCACTCCCTCACTTGCTCCCTCACTCAGCCCCACACTCACTCCCTCACTCAGCCTCACACACTCACTCCCTCACTCAGCCCCACACTCACTCCCTCACTCAGCCTCACACTCACACCCTCATTCACTCACTCCCTCAGAGCCCAACACAGTCACTCCCTCACTCCCTCACTCACTCACTCCCTCACAGCCCAACACACTCACTCCCTCACTCACTCCCTCACTCACTCCCTCACACATTCCCTCACTCAGCCCCACACACTCACTCCCTTAGTCCCTCCCTCGCTCACTCCCTCACTCACTCCCTCATTCACTCCCTCACTCAGCCTCACACCCTCACTCCCTGACTCACTCCCTCACTCAGCCTCACACACTCACTCCGTCACTCACTCCCTCACTCACTCCCTCACTCAGCCCCACACACTCACTCCCTCAGTCCCTCCCTCGCTCACTCCCTCACTCACTGCCTCATTCACTCCCTCACTCAGCCCCACACACTCACTCCCTCACTCACTCCCTCACTCAGCCTCACACACTCACTCCCTCACTCAGCCTCATACTCTGACTCCCTCACTCACTCCCTCACTCACTCCCTCACACATTCCCTCACTCAGCCCCACACACTCACTCCCTTAGTCCCTCCCTCGCTCACTCCCTCACTCACTCCCTCATTCACTCCCTCACTCAGCCTCACACCCTCACTCCCTGACTCACTCCCTCACTCAGCCTCACACACTCACTCCGTCACTCACTCCCTCACTCACTCCCTCACTCAGCCCCACACACTCACTCCCTCAGTCCCTCCCTCGCTCACTCCCTCACTCACTGCCTCATTCACTCCCTCACTCAGCCCCACACACTCACTCCCTCACTCACTCCCTCACTCAGCCTCACACACTCACTCCCTCACTCAGCCCCACACTCACTCCCTCACTCAGCCTCACACTCACACCCTCATTCACTCACTCCCTCAGAGCCCAACACAGTCACTCCCTCACTCCCTCACTCACTCACTCCCTCACAGCCCAACACACTCACTCCCTCACTCACTCCCTCACTCAGCCTCACACACTCACTCCCTCACTCAGCCTCATACACTGACTCCCTCACTCACTCCCTCACTCACTCCCTCACTCACTCCTTCACTCAGCCCCACACACTCACTCCCTCACTCACTCCCTCACTCAGCCTCACACACTCACTCCCTCACTCACTCCCTCACTCAGCCCCACACTTACTCCCTCACTCAGCCTCACACACTCACTCCCTCACTCCCTCACTCACTCCCTCACTCACTCAGCCCCACACTCACTCCCTCACTCAGCCTCACACACTCACACCCTCACTCACTCCCTCACTCAGCCCCACACTCAGCCCCACACTCACTCCCTCACTCAGCCTCACACACTCACTCCCTCTCTCACTCCCTCACTCACTCCCTCACTCAGCCTCACTCACTCCCTCACTCACTCCCTTACTCACTCCCTCACTCATTCTCTCACTCAGCCTCACACTCACTCCCTCACCCTCACTCACTCACTCACAGCCCAACACACTCACTCCCTCACTCACTCCCTCCCTCACTTACTCCCTCACTCACTCACTCCCTCACAGCCCAGCACACTCACTCCCTCACTCAGCCTCACACACTCACTCCCTCACTCACTCCCTCACTCACTCCCTCACTCATCCCTCACTCACTCCCTCACTCACTCCCTCACTCAGCCCCACACACTCACTCACTCCCTCACTCAGCCTCACACTCACTCCCTCACTCACTCCCTCACTCACTCCCTCACTCAGCCTCACACTCACTCCCTCACTCAGCCCCACACTCACTCCCTCACTCACACCCTCACTCACTCCCTCACTCAGCCTCACACACTCACTCCCTCACTCACTCCCTCACTCCCTCAGTCCCTCCCTTGCTCACTTAGTCCCTCATTCACTCCCTCACTCACTCCCTCCCTCGCTCCCTCACTCAGCCTCACACACTCACTCACTCCCTCACTCAGCCTCACACTCACTCCCTCACTCACTCCCTCACTCACTCCCTCACTCAGCCTCACACTCACTCCCTCACTCAGCCCCACACACTCACTCCCTCACTCACACCCTCACTCACTCCCTCACTCAGCCTCACACACTCACTCCCTCACTCACTCCCTCACTCACTCCCTCTCAGCCCCACACTCACTCCCTCACTCATCCCTCACTCACTCCCTCACTCACTCCCTCACTCACTCCCTCACTCAGCCCCAAACACTCACTCCCTCAGTCCCTCCCTTGCTCACTCACTCCCTCATTCACTCCCTCACTCACTCCCTCCCTCACTCAGCCTCACACACTCACTCCCTCACTCACTCCCTCACTCAGCCTCACACTCACTCCCTCACTCACTCCCTCACTCACTCCCTCACTCAGCCTCACACTCACTCCCTCACTCAGCCCCACACACTCACTCCCTCACTCACACCCTCACTCACTCCCTCACTCAGCCTCACACACTCACTCCCTCACTCACTCCCTCACTCACTCCCTCTCAGCCCCACACTCACTCCCTCACTCAGCCTCACACACTCACTCCCTCATTCAGCCCCACACTCACTCCCTCACAGCCTCACTCATGTGGTAATACCAGGTATTGCAGTACCTGAGAGAGGAATGACCATTGGCTGGACCGCGGGCTCTACCATTGGGTAATGTACATAGCCCCGCCCTGAGAGGCGGGGTATAAGAACCAATGCCATCCCAGCAGCCTCCACTTCTGTAACATCGCTGCTGGGTACAGTTCTGATTAAAGCTGAATCGATATGACGCCTCATGGTCTCAAGAGTATTGATTGTGCATCAATATAATCAGATAAGTACTTTGAAGGATGGATCTCCGCATCAAGCCGGCGTGCCTTCAGCTCAGCCCCCACGCAGACAACTCCGCTGCTATTTTTAAGCATTGGCTGGCATGCTTTCGGAGCTACCTCGATACGGCTGCCGACACCCCCACGGAAAGGTAGAAGATACACCTCCTACGCTCGCGGGTCAGCCCGGCGACCTACCCCCTGATCGAAGGGGCGGCGAACTATGATAAAGCCATGGAACTGCTGGAAGGACATTACATTCGTCCACTGAACCAGGTCTATGCCTGTCAACTGCTGGCAACGAGACGGCAGAGCCCAGATGAGACACTCGAAGACTTCCACCGGGCACTGATAGTGCTGGGCCAAAACTGCGGCTGCCCAGCGGTGACGGGGAATGAGCACACCGAACTTTTAATTCGAGACGCTTTCGTGGCAGGTATGGTCTCCCCCGACATTCGCCGAAGGCTACTCGAAATGGACACGCTGGGCCTCACCGAGGCCCGGGCCCTGGCTGGGTCCATGGACGTGGCGTACAAGAACGCCCTTGCGTATGCCCCCGCGCGCACCGCCTGTCCCTGGGCTGCGTGGCACCACACCGCGGCAGCCCCCCAGACTTACCCGCTTAACCCCCAGACTTACCCGCTAACTCCGCAGGCCTGCGCGGCAAGGCGCCCCGCTACAGCCGCCGGCCAGCCCTGCTTCTTCTGTGGCCAGGCGAATCACCCGCACGCGTTGCCCGGCCCGCACCGTCACCTGCAAAGGGTGCGGCAAGAAAGGCCACTATGCCGCGGTCTGCCTAGCCTGCGCGGTGAACACGGTATCCAATGAGTACCCTCAGCCGTTCTTCCAGCCACCCGCTGTGCAACCACAGCGGTTTTTTCAAGTCCCAACCGTCCAAGGCCCACCGCCGCACTCCTTTTTCCCAGCCCCGCCGGCCCAACGCGCACCGCAGCCTTTGTCCCGCCAGGCAGCGTCGCAGCCACGGCCATTCTGCCCCCCGGCAACCATGCTGGAGGAGTGCGTGCAGCCGTTTTGTCCCTCGCCGGTCCAATCGTCGGGGTCTCCGTCCCCAAACTCCATGTGCGATCCATGACCGGCGGCATCTTGGATGGGGCCTCAAGCCCCCAACACGGCTGACGACGCGCTGCCCGACCAAAACCCCTTGCTTCAGCTGGCCTCCGCCACGCTGGAGCAGTGTGCGCCGCCATTTTGTTCCTCCCCGCCGCCATCTTCGGAGTCCCCGGACTCCATGTGCGATCCATGGCCGGCGCCATCTTGGATGGGGCCTCAAGCCCCCAACACGTCGTGCCTCATCGACTCCGGGAGCACGGAGAGTTTCGTCCACCCCGACATGGAAGTCCTCCTTGGGGACCTCGCTCCCCACCTGGCTAGCGACACCCGGAACCGTCCTGCTGTGGAAACACGTGCGGGCGCACAAGTCGGACCCGCTGGTCGAGAGGGTCCACCTGCTGCACGCTAACTCCCAGTGCGCCTACGTAGCGTTCCCCGACGGACGCCAAGATACGGTCTCCCTTCGGGACCTGGCGCCCGCCGGAGCACCACGCGCGCCCGAGCCACTGCCCCCCCCACCCACCGCACCTGACCGGAGGGTCAGTACTGCCGCCAGAACCCCGACCCAGAGCCGAGCAGGCACCGACGCCCCCGACAGGCACCCCTTCCTCCTGCCCATTTTTCGACCCTACAGCGCCGCCTAGGGGTGACGAAACTGCCTGGGTGGAAGACACCACGTTCCCGTCGTCACAACCGCCAGGGCCCTCACCAGGATCGCCGCCGAAACTTAGACGCTCCAGTCGGACGACCAGGCCGCCCGGTCGTCTGATTGCAGCACCATGAGGAAAATTAACAACACAAGAACTTTCTCCGCTCCTCTCAACAGCAATGTACCTGCCATACCTGCTCCTACCATGAAAAGGCGACAGTAACACTGGCCATCACCCCGCTGGCTCTTTTTTTAAACAGGGGTTGAATGTGGTAATACCAGGTATTGCAGTACCTGAGAGAGGAATGACCATTGGCTAGACCATGGGGTCTACCATTGGGTAATGTACATAGCCCCGCCCTGAGAGGCGGGGTATAAGAACCAATGCCATCCCAGCAGCCTCCACTTCTGTAACATCGCTGCTGGGTACAGTTCTATCTGATTAAAGCTGAATTGATATGACTCCTCGTGGTCTCAAGAGTATTGATTGTGCATCAACTCACTCACTCCCTCACTCACTCCCTCACTCACTCCTTCACTCAGCCCCACACACTCACTCCCTCACTCAGCCCCACACTCACTCCCTCACTCACTCCCTCACTCAGCCGCACACTCACTCCCTCACTCAGCCCCTCACTCAGCCCCACAGACTCACCCCCTCACTCACTCCCTCACAGCCTCACTCACTCCCTCCCTCACTCACTCCCTCACTCAGCCTCACACACTCACTCTCTCACTCACTCCCTCACTCAGCATCACAGACTCACTCCCTCACTCAGCATCATACACTCCCTCCCTCACTCACTCCCTCATTCAGCCCCACACTCACTCCCACTCACTCCCTCACAGCCTCACTCACTCCCTCCCTCACTCACTCCCTCACTCAGCCTCACACACTCACTCTCTCACTCACTCCCTCACTCAGCATCACAGACTCACTCCCTCACTCAGCATCATACACTCCCTCCCTCACTCACTCCCTCATTCAGCCCCACACTCACTCCCTCACTCACTCCCTCACTCACTCCCTCACTCAGCCCCACTCACTCCACCAAAAACCCTCCCCCACTCCCACTTACCCACTCCCACACATGCACACTCACTCAGCCTCATACATGCACACACACTCATACACACACACATACACACTCACTCACATCCTCCTCACACACATACTGACCCAGACACACACACGCACAAACAGACACACACACACACACTCACCCGCACACACAGACACACACACACTCACCCAGACACAACACGCACACACATACACTCATCCAGCACACACGCTCACACACCCTGGTTCACTCACTCACCCAGTCTCACACACATTCACTCCCTCAACCTCCCCACCCCCACACAGCCACACACAAGCTCACTCAGCCCCACTCACTCAAACACAGGCAGTACAAACCCAACAGAGGTGGTGACACAGTCGGGGGACAGCAGGCAGGTGATGCTGAGCGAGGCCAACAGCATGTGTTCAATTCCCGTACCAGCTGAGGTTATTCATGACGGCCCCGCCTTCTCAACCTTTGCCCCTTGCCTGAGGTGTCGTGACCCTCAGGTTAGATCTCCACCAGTCAGCTCTCCCCCTCAAAGCTGAAAGCAGCGGATGGTCATCTGGGACTCTGGCGACTTTAGTTTACTTTACAGTGGGGAGGGAGTTGTCTATGGAGTCTTCAACATTGACTCCAGACCCCATGAAGTTTCGGAACATCAGGTCAAACATGGCAAGGAAATTTCCTGCGAGTTACCAACGGCCGGTTTCCTTCAGCTGATGAATCAGTACTCCTTCCTCCGTGTTAAACATTACTTGGAGGAAGCACTGAGAATGGCAAGGGCACAGAATGTACTCTGGGTGGGGGACTTCAAAACCCATTATCGCAAGTGGCTCGGCAGCACCACCAGATTAGCCGGGTCCTAAAGGACATCGCTGCTCGACTGGGACTGCAGCAGGTGGTGAGGGAACCAACAAGAGGGAAACACATACTTGACCCCAGCCTCAACAACCTGCCTACCACAGATGCATCTGGCCATGGCAGTATCGTTAGAAGTGATCACCACACAGTCCTTGTGGACACAAAGTCCCGTCTTCACATTGAGGATACCCTCCATCATGTTGTGTGGCACGACCACTGTGCTAAATTGAATCGACTTGGAACAGATCTAGCAAGTCAGGGCTGGGCATCCTTGAGGCGCTGTGGGCCTTCAGCAGCAGAATTGTACTCGACCACAATCTACAACCTCATGGCCCGGCATATCCCCCACTCTACCATTACCGCCAATCCAGGGGATCAACCCTGGCTCAATGAAGAGTGCAGGAGGGCATGCCAGGAACAGCACCAAACATCTAAAAATGAGGTGCTGACCTGGTGAAGCTACAACACAGGACTACGTGAAAGCCAAACAGTATAAGCAGCAAATAATAGGCAGAGCATTGCAATTCCACAACTAATGGAGCAGATTTAGATTTATTGTCACGTGTACCGAGGTACAGTGAAAAGTATTGTTCTGCGTACAGTCCAGGAAGGTCATTCCATACATGAAAAACGTAGGACTACGATAAATACACAATTGGGTGAAGCATAAGAAGTGTATGCTACAACAGTAAATAAGATGCGTAGCGAGATCAGTTCAGTCCATAAGAGGAGTCTGGTAACAGTGGGGAAGAAGCTGTTTTTTGAATCTATTGGTGCGTGTTCTCAGACTTCAATATCTTCTGTCCAATGGAAGAGGTTGGGAGAAAGAATACCACGGGTGGGAGGAGTCTTTGATTATGCTGCCTGCTTCCCCAAGGGACGGGAGGCGAGTTCACATGATGGGCTGGTGTCCACGACTCTCTGTAGTTCCTTATAGTCTTGGGCCGAGATCTAAGCTGTGCAGTCCTGCCGCACCTGTCATGAATGTTGATGGACAATTAGTAACTCACAATTAGTAATTCCGTAAATATCCTCATCCCCAATGATGGAAGAGTTGAGCACATCAGTGCAAACGTTAAGGATGAAGCATTCGCAACAATCTTCAGCCAGAGCTGCTGAGTGGGTGATCCATCTCTGCAGGATCCCAGAATCACAGATGTCAATCTTCAACTAATTTGATCCACTCCACATGATATGAAGAAACGGCTGAATGCACAGGGTCCTGACAGTTTTCCAGCAAAACTCCGAAGACTTGTGCTCCAGAACTTGCTGTGTCCTTAGTCAAGCTGTTCCAGTACAGCTACAACACTGGCATCTACCTGTCAATGTGAGAAATTGCCCAGGTTATGTCCTGTACGCAAAAAGCAGAACAAATCCAACTCTGCCAATTAACACCCCATCAGTTGACCTTCAATAATCAGTAAAGTGATGGAAGCGCTCATCAGTATCAGGTGCTATCAAGCAGCACCTGCTTAGCAATAACCTGCTCACCGACGCTCAGTTCAGATTCTGCCAGGGTCACTCAGCTCCTGATCTCATTGGTTCAAACATGGACAAAAGTGCTGAACGCCAGAGGTGAGAGAGACTGCCCTTGATATCAAGGCAGCATTTGACCGTGTATGGCATCATGAGCTCTAGCAAAACTGGAGTCAATTGGGATCTGGGGGAAAACCCTCCGCTGGTTGGAGTCATACCTGGCACAAAGGAAGATGTTTGTAGTGCTTGGAGCTCAATTATCTATAATAATCGCTTATTGTCACAAGTCGGCTTCAATGAAGTTACTGTGGAAAAGCCCCTCGTCGCCATATTCCAGCGCCTGTTCGGGGAGGCCGGTACGGGAATTGAACCCGCGCTGCTGGCATTGTTCTGCATTACAAGCCAGCTGTTTATCCCACTGTGCTAAACCAGCCAAGTTCCAGACCCGAGAACCGTGCCAGGTGCCAAAACCGTTTGCGATGCAACCGGCCCACTCCCGTAGATGTAATCGGGATCTCGCCGTAGCGTGTCAAGAAACCAATAATCACCACTTAAGCCCTATTTCCATACAATTAACGGGAGCCACCCCATATCCAATGGCCGCCCATGATCCAGCGGCCACCCAGCAAGTGGTTACGCGGGCGGCGATTAGCACTCCTTTTGAGAAACGTGAACCTGGCGGAAGGGCTTCTGTGGGGAGCCGAAGAGGTGATTAGCCATCTTTGCTCACAGGAAAAGAGCCCGGGGGCACTGGGCCTGCTGTCCCTGTGCTCGGAGGGGGGTGGGGAGGCTGTGGTAAACCACTGTGTTGTAGTGTACTGTTGTACTGTTACATGCCTGGGCTTGTCCCTGCTGCCTCCGAACCGCTGTAGTATATATTATGTGTTTGTGGTAAACTGCCACAGTATTATATGTAATGTGGTAAACGACTGCCTGCTGGCTCTGCCTCCTCTGGGCTCGGTATAAAGGTGGCTAGGCTCCGCCGCTGCCCCACTTCGGGATCTGAGGCCAGGAGGCTTTCTGTTTAGTTTATTAAAGCCTCAGTTACGTTCACCACTCGTCGTGTGTTCATTGATGGCATATCAGAGGCAGCCGGGGGAGGAGGCACCCTCGGTTGGGGTGGTCCGCCATGGAGGGGGGGATATCGGAGCTGTGGGGGGAGGGGCTCCCCTGGGGCGGAGACCGCACGCGGCTCTTCTTCCCCAATCCCTGGAGCGTGTGCCCATTATGGTCCCTGCCTGTCTGCCCCCGATCACCCCTAACCCCCATTGGCCGCGCAGGCCTCTGGCCATGCAGCTGAATGCTATTGTTATTAAGGAATTGGCAATTGTATTTAAGTGAGCACTTCACAGTTCCCAAGTGGATTCCTTTGGGTGGGTGGGCCATTTAGCATGTGGGAGTTATTGCCGAACATCCCAGTCAGACCATGATGCCTGAACACTGTGGGAGATAACACGTCGGATGCAGCAACCAACATCCGACCTGCAATGGGGTGGGCCCGAGCCCCAGTGACATGTCCGCGGCTGGAGGATGGGTCAGTGCAATGGGGAGTGCTCCAGTGCCTGCTCCAGGTGACGATATATGTGGGTGTCAGGGGTACTGCGTCTGGGGTCTATAGCTTGGCAGAGGGGGGAAGGGGGAGGGTGGAAGGTCAGAGCTTGGTGCAAGGATACATACAAACATTTGGATTAGGAGCAGGAGCAGCCCATCGAGCCAGCTCCGCCATTCAATAAGATCATAGTTGGTCTGATTGTAACCTCACCTCCACATTCCCACCTACCCCTGATCAGTTTTCACCCCCTTGCTTGTCAAAAATCTGCCTAGATCCGACATAAAAATATTCAAAGACTCACTTTCCATGGTCTTTAGAGCAAGGGCATTCCAAGGACACACCTCCCTCTGAAACATAAACTCCAGTCTTGACCTCGAAGGTTTCTGTCTCATTTCCGTCAGTGAGGACTGTTGTCGCCATCTTGTCATAGAGGAGTTGCAGGGTGTTCATGGATTTCTCTGGACGGCCGGCCTTTGACAGGGTCTTCCATAGCACCTCCCAATTAACTGACACAAAAGCCTTGGTCAAATCGATGAAGGTCATGTGGAGTGGTTGATGTTGCTCCTGTCATTTCTCTTGACGTTGTCAAGCAGTGAAAATCATGTCCGTTGTTCCACGGTTTGGTGGGAAGCTTTCCAGAAGCATTTCTTCAAAGACTGGTGTTATGGGCCAGGGTTTAGAGAACCCCAAAGTGTATCATGGAGTTCACCTGACCCACAACTTTTAATAGATTGTTGTATGGGGAGCACACGGCCCACTCTACAGGTGTGGTAGAGCAGAAATGGAAAAGTATTTTTTTAAGCAAAACAATGTTTATTCTATGAATTCAAATCAACCTTTTTGAAACAAGCAGTGAACATCTTAGCAACCATTAATTCAAATACAACCCCCAAAGAATACAACACTAAGTAATCCGTAAGCTGTCCTTTTAACATCCAGAAGACTTTTAAAAAACCCTTTAAATAGAAGCACATCAGGTTAAAGTCACTACTGCGAGCAGTTATTAGTTTTAAATCACCAAAGGATCGATTTACATTCTTTAGATTACAGAGAGAGACTCTAATTCACCTTCTGGCTGTGACTGCAGCTATCCAGCTCTGAAAATGAAATTAAAACACACCCTGCAGAAACCAGCCTAAAATGAAAGTAAAAAGCTGCCACACAGCCCAGCTCTACCCACTCTTTGACATCACTGCAGTAATAAACACCCATTTCTTAAAGGTACTCTCACTATAGATACTTATATACACACCCATTTATAAACACCCATTTCTTAAAGGTACTCTCACATGACACCTCCCCCCAAGAAAAAAAATAAACCATCAACTTCTAGATAGTTTCATTTTTCACCTTTTCACTATCTTTTAAGAAATGCACACAGTAAATATACTTTTTTGTTTAAAAAAAGACACACAAACAGGTACAACAATATAGTCCATTTTTTGTTTTTCCTCCTCCAACTGAAATCCTTCTCGATTGACAGTCTCATTGAACAAGAAGGTCTCTGCACGATCCGTCCATTGCTCTACGCCTCGGCATGTCTCTTTAAAGTCAGATACTTTAGTTCAATCTGATCACAGAGTCCCTTGCAATTCTCCAACACAGGAGCATTGGTTTTCACAGCTTTCAGGCAGTCAAATGCCTGTCGAAAGTCCGCGGTCCACTGACATTTTCAACGTTTCTTCAGCAAATCCATCAGTGGAGCAACCACGCTATAAAAATGTTTCACACATTTTTCGATCAAATCCACTCATGCCAAGAAATCACATTATTTCTCGTCATCTTGAGGGTACCGGAAACTCCTCAATAACTGTTGGTTTCACATCCCGTGTGACCATTCGACCCTGTCCGATTGTATGGCCAAGGACAGTGACTTGGGCTTTTCCAAATTCACTTTTGGCTAGATTTATCACAAACCCGCCTCCTGAAGTCGACCAAATAACTTCATCAGATGTTTTAAATGTTCTTTCCATGTCTGGCTGAAAATTATCAGATCGTCGATGTATACCACACAATTGGGTAATCCTGAAACTATTTTGTTAGTTAACCGTTGAAATGTGGCTGGGGAGTTTTTCATACCAAATGACATAACTTTGAATTGGTATATACCATCTGGACTCACAAAAGCTGAAATCTCCTTTGCCCTTTCGGATAAAGGTACCTGCCAGTAACCTTTAAGTAAATCCAGTTTGGAAATAAAAGCAGATTGTCCCACTTTCTCAATGCAATCCTCCAAACGTGGGATAGGATAAGAGTCCGTTCTTGTAACTGCATTAACCTTTCTATAGTCCACACACAATCGTTGGGTACCGTCTGGTTTAGGTACCATCACTATGGCTGAGCTCCATTGGCTGCAACCCACTTCAATTATGCCATTTTTAAGCATACTCTCAATCTCTCTGTTAACCTGTGCCAATTTTAAAGGGTTAAGTCTATATGGATGTTGTTTGTTTGGAATAGCATTTCCCACATCTACATCATGTATAGCCATTTTAGTACTTCCCAATTTATCTCTACAAACTTGCCCATGTGATATCAATAACTCTTTCAGGTCAGTTTGTTTTTCCTCTGGAAGGTAACTCAACAATTTATCCCAATTTTTAAGAACATCCTCGTTTTTCAATTTAATTTGAGGTATGTCAAATTCACAGTCATCTGGATTTGGTTCGTCACTTTGAGTGAGAATCATTAAAACCGCCTCCTTTTTCTCTCCTTCCCTTTCAAAGTACCTTTTAAGCATATTCACATGACACACTCGGTGGGTTTTCCTTCTATCTGGCGTTTTTAACCACATAATTCACCTCACTTAATTTCCTTTCAATTTGATAAGGTCCACAAAACCTAGCTTTTAAAGGCTCACCTACCACTGGTAACAACACTAAAACTTTATCCCCACTGGCAAAACTACGAACTTTGGATTTCTTGTCAGCTACCCGTTTCATCACATTTTGTGCAACTTTTAAATGTTGTCTAGCCAATTCACCTGCTCTATTTAATCGTTCCCTAAAATTTGACACGTAATCCAATAATATAAGTTCTGATTTCTCACTCACCAATTTTTCCTTAATCAAATTAAATGGTCCTCTTACCTCATGACAAAAAATTAGTTCAAAAGGACGAAATTTGGTTGATTCATTAGGTGCACCCTTAATTGCAAACAATATGAATGGGATTCCTTTATCCCAATCCTCTGGATAATCTTGACAATAAGCCCTCAACATTATCTTTAATGTCTGATGCCACCTTTCTAACGCTCCCTGCGATTGTGGATGGTACGCAGTTGATTTAAATTGTTTTATTCCTAAGTTATCCATAACTTCTTTGAATAACCTTGAGGTAAAATTTGATCCTTGGTCCGATTGTATTTCTGTGGGTAGTCCATATCTAGTAAAGTAACACCTCCACAATCTTTTTAGCTGTAATATTACATATTGGAATGGGCTCTGGAAAACTAGTAGACACATCCATTATCGTCAAAAGATATTGATTCCCACTTTTTGTTTTAGGAAGCGGTCCTATGCAATCAATTAGGACCCTTGTAAAAGGTTCCTCCAATGCTGGAATGGGTATTAAGGGCACTGGTTTTATCACTGCTTGAGGTTTCCCTATCACGTGACATGTGTGACATGACTGACAAAATTTAACTACATCTTTATGTAGTCCAGGCCAATAAAAATGTTTCTGGATTTTAGCTTGAGTTTTCCTTATTCCCAAATGACCTCCTACTGGTACCTCATGTGCAACTCACAACACCTCCTTTCTATACCCTACCAGCAATACTACTTGATGAACTCCTGCCCACTTTTCATCCACCTGCATATGTAAAGATCTCCATTTTCTCATCAAGACATCACTTTTACGTTAACAACACTCTGGTATACACTCAGATTCCTCTTCCGTGTATGCTTTCTGATACATCCTTTTTATTTCTATATCTTTTTGTTGTAACTCTGCCAATTTTCCTGAACTAAAAATATCCGCCTCATCCTCCACCTGGTCTTGTTCTTTTTCAACCATCTGATCAAAAATCGTTTCTGATAATTGCATTTGAACTTCATCTTCACTCTTTGATTTCTCCTCTTTTCTTAACCTGTGACTTTGCGACCTTGTTACTACACAATCTGGAAGAATCCCAGGATATTCGTCCTTCAACACTTCAGTTGTCTGATTTTCCACTGGCCTATCAACCACAGTAGGCATCACTCCCACCTGCGATCCAGCGATATCATTACCCAAGATAAACAGTATTCCTGGACAAGATAGTTTCTCTATTACTCCTACTACCACTTCACCACTCTTCACTGGACTTTCCAACCTTACCTTATATAATGGAACACTACTCCTCTCACCCTGAATTCCACATATTACCACCTTTTCTGGCAATATTCTTCCCGGACTACATAACTCCTCATCTCTTACCATTAAAGATTGACTAGCTCCCGTATCTCTTAGAATTGTGACTTCTTTACCTGCTCCTCCTGATACACATGAGTAAACTTACCCACACAAGTAAATTCTTTAAAGAGATCTGGCACCTTCTTATCAATCTCCTCTTGATCAGGCTGTACAATCTTTTGCCCCTCCTTCGCTTCACTTGGGCTTTCCTTTACCACTTTAACAAACCCCACTGTCTTATCCTGTTTTACCACATCCGCCTTCCCAGTGCTTTTCTTCAACCACCAACACTGTGACTTTACATGGCCTAGTTTATTACAGTGAAAACAGTTGAAACTTTCCATGTTTCTTCCACCCTCCTGGATTTCTTTTTTAATCTGAGGTACACTCTCCTTATTATCTCCCATCAGATCACTTGAGTATTTCTCATGTCCCCAGTTTCTTTCCCTCACAGGCTGAAAATAATGTCGGAAACCAAGCTTTGATTTATGAACTAATTCAGAATCATCTGCCATTTCTGCTGCTAATCTCGCAGTTTTAACCTTCTGCTCTTCCACATGAGTTCTCACTACATCAGGAATTGAATTTTTAAACTCCTCCAAAATCATAATTTCTCTGAGAGCTTCATACGTTTGGTCTATTTTCAAAGCCCTTATCCACTTATCAAAATTACTGTGTTTGAGCCTTTCAAACTCCATGCATGTTTGACCAAATTCTTTCCTTAAATTTGTGAACCTTTGTCTGTAGGCTTCAGGCATTAATTCATATGCACCTAAGATTGATTTTTTCACCTCCTCATATGGCCCAGGTACCTCCTCCGGTAGTGATGCAAACACTTCACTAGCCCTACCCATCAGCTTTGTGCGAATCAGTAATACCCACATGTCCTGTGGCCATTTCATTTGTTTAGCTACCTTCTCGAATGAATTGAAAAAGGCTTCTACTTCCTTCTCATGAAACCTTGACAAAGCTTGGACATATTTAAATAGATTCCCACCAAGCCTTCGCCTTTGACGCTCTTTCTCACTATCCTCATCACTATCATCCAACTGTACGTTTCCCTTTATGCCTGCCAATTTTAACTGACTGTCATGTTTCATGGCCATTTTCGGAAGTTCAAACTCTCTCTTTTTATCTTTTTCCCTGATCTGTATCTCTCTTTCTCTTTCTTTTGGTTCTGCTAGGGCTATTCTTTTGGTTTTCCTTTCTTCTCTCTCTTTTTCCTCTCTCTCTCTCTTTCTCTTTCTCTTTCTCTTTCCTCTCTCTCTATTTCATATTCAAGCTGCTTTAATTCTTTCTCATGTTCCATTTGTTTAATTTGTAACTGAATTTTTGCCATTTCCAATGAGTCAAACTGTATCTCAGGCAATTTTAAATGCTTAGCCACCGCCATAATTACCTCACCTTTTCGCATTTTGTCAGGTAATGTTAACTGCAATGTTTTTGCCGAATCTAACAGTCTGCTTTTAGTCTCTGCCGTAAGGTACTGCGTGTGACCGCCTCCACCCCCAGAAACATCAGAGCCTCTGAAAGAGCTATTGTTCACAACACACTCCCTACTTAAACTAAAATGCCACACCTGAAAAGCACCCACAATATGCTCACCTCTCACTGTCTTTAAGTTCACTAAGCCAATTAAATGGATAGATTTTTATCCCGGACGAGCCCCCAATTTGTTATGGGCCAGGGTTTAGAGAACCCCAAAGTGTATCATGGAGTTCACCTGACCCACAACTTTAATAGATTGTTGTATGGGGAGCACACGGCCCACTCTACAGGTGTGGTAGAGCAGAAATGGAAAAGTATTTTTTTAAGCAAAACAATGTTTATTCTATGAATTCAAATTAACCTTTTTGAAACAAACAGTGAACATCTTAGCAACCATTAATTCAAATACAACCCCCAAAGAATACAACACTAAATAATCCATAAGCTGTCCTTTTAACATCTAGAAGACTTAAAAAAACACCTTTAAACAGAAGCACATCAGGTTAAAGTCACTACTACGAGCAGTTATTAGTTTTAAATCATCAAAGGATCTATTTACATTCTTTAGATTACAGAGAGAGACTCTAATAGACCTTCTGGCTGTGACTGCAGCTATCCAGCTCTGAAAACGAAACTAAAACACACCCTGCAGCAAACAGCCTAAAACAAAAATAAAAGGCTGACAGACAGCCCAGCTCCACCCACTCTCTGACATCACTGCAGTAATAAACACCCATTTCTTAAAGGTACTCGCACATGACACTGGGAATAGGCAGATAGTGTGGATTTGGGCGATGATCTTCCCGGTGATTGAGAGTAGTTCCCATAGTCCATTTTGTCTCCTTTCTTGAGGATGGTTGAGATGACAGCATCCCTGTCGTCGGCAGGAATTTCTTCGCTGTCCCAGATTTTCAGGTGCAGCTGATGGAGATGACAGGTGATCCCTCCTCCTCCAAGTTTGAAAATCTCCACTGAAATCCCCTCCACTTCTGTGGCTTTTCCAATCTACATGTGCATAATGGCGGCTGCGACTACATCCACACTTGGTGGGAGTCCAAGATTAACTTTGATGGGGAGTTGGGGGATTTCCTCAAACATGTCTTCATCTGCAATTGTATCATTTAGGAGTTCTTTGAAGTGTCGTCTCCATCAAAGGCTGATGTTTTCTCTGTCTCTCATTTCTTACTCCTCAACGGTTTGAGGCGTACGTGGTGGGTCCATACATTTCCTTGATGGCATTGAAGATGCACCAGGCATCGTACTTGTCAGGTTTATTTGGGTCACTCGCTTTCGGAGTGCAGCTCCTTCACCAGGCTCACCAGATTCCAAACAAACCTATTGGATTTTAACCTGGTGTTGTAAGACTTCTGACTGTGTTCATCCCAGCCCAACGCCGGCTTATTAAATCTGGAATTCCCTTCCTAAACCTTCCCACAACTAGTTCGCTCTCCTCTTTTAGCATACTCCGTAGAACCGCCTTCTTTGACCAAGCTTTTGGTCACTAATCCTCAAAGTCTCAAATTGTTTGTCTGTTTATGCTGCTGTGAAACTCCTGAGAATTTTTCCATTGTGTTGAAGGCAGTATTTCAATGATAGTTTTTCCTGCATTGAATATTAGTCACCATTTTGACAGAACATCTTCCCATTCATTTGTACTTTCATTTTAGCTTGGACTGATTTACAACCGATTATATAAAATGTGCAATTGCGATACCAACATCTGTTAAAATACAGATCCAGTTTGCATTAATGCCACTTAGTCAAGGGTTGTTTGCCTAAAAAATCTTACATTTCATATTTAGTTCTATTTTCTAAGTGCTACCGTGGATCGGTGCCAACTACTTTTTATGATAACTTTTGAAAGACTTGATTCAAGGACAAATGATAACAAAACTAATTCATTAATTGAATCATCGTATTTCAATGTTTCCCGACAGGAAACATCTTATTTTCGAAGCAACTAAAAAATTTATAGATTGATCTGAAGACTGTTACTTCAGTCACCCTGTTCCCACAGCTATCTGGTCAATACGGTTTTAATCCCAGGCTAATTCATCCTTTAAGGCGAATATTTACAGTTTTGAATGTGTTTTCCTCTTTTTACTTTGACTATTGTTGCTGGGTTTCTCACTCGCTGCTGAAAGAAACTACTTTAAAGCATGGTGGAGCCTCCTGATGAGGCACAGAGTGTATTTGTGCGGCTGTAAAGTGGAATGCTGACAATATATCATTCATGAAATTGATAAAAGATATTTTCGGAGACACATACAGTTGAGTCTCACTGGAACGAAGGAGGTTGAGGGGCGACCTGATAGAGGTCTACAAAATTATGAGCGGCATAGACAGAGTGGATAGTCAGAGGCTTTTTCCCAGAGTAGAGGGGTCAATTACTAGGGGGCATAGGTTTAAGGTGCGAGGGGAAAGGTTAAGGGGAGATGTACGAGGCAAGTGTTTTTACACAGAGGGTAGTGGGTGCCTGGAACACGCTGCCGGAGGAGGTGGTGGAAGCAGGGACGAGAGTGATGCTTAAGGGGCATCTTGACAAATATGTGGATAGGATGGGAATGGAGGGATCCAGACCCTGGAAGTGTAGGAGATTTATTTTAGATGGGCAGTATGGTCGGCGCAGGCTTGGAGAGCTGAAGGGCCTGTTCCTGTGCTGTACTTTTCTTTGTTCTTTGAGACAAAGAAAGGTAATTTGTGTTTTATAAGAATTAATAATTTTCTTGTGTCCCTTAAAGGGAATGAGACTGTGAGTGGGTGACGTTGGTTTGACTGCTATAATGCTCAACATGTTCCTGACAGAGAATGAACCATCTGCCGTAAAAGTGGGATTAGGATAGATTTCCTTCGTCTCATTTCTAGGTTTTGACATAGAACCAATCTTTCTCAGTAAAAACATTGGGAGAGTGTGAGACTGTCCCATGTAGCACTGGTTGTAAGTGGGCTATAGATGTCTGCACTGCTTATTCTGTGCATCCCCTGCATGTACCAGAACATTTTTTTGTAACGTCACACAGACCGACCGGCTGGTGTGACACCAGGATTCCACAATTGAGCAGTGCATGTACAGGCGAACTCTAGCTGCTCAGGCAATGAAAAACAAGCAAACATGAAGCTCCAAGATGGGCCTTGCATCAGCGTTCCTTCAAGGGTCTTACAGAAGTTACGTGACTTGTCCACACAATGAAAGCAGGGGGTGGCGGGAGCGGGGGCAATGGCAGTTACCCCACCAAGGCTCTTCAGAGAGCAATTCTCCAATATCCACCTCAGGCCAAGACCAATATCTGAGGCATTTGCATTTCACCAAGGAGTTGATGACTGAACTGTTCCCGAACCTCCTGAAAACAGACCTGCAGCTGCTCAGCAGGGCGAGCACAGTGTTATCATTGACGATGAAGATCTCCATTGCCCTCAATTTCTACATCAATGGACACGCCCAACTGTGAGCTGGTGATATTAGCAACTTTTCAGTTTGTCACATGTCACTGAATCAGGGAGGTGTTAGACACCCTGCAAGCCAGGAGAGGGGACTTCATCATTTTCTCACTGACCAGAGCGGATCAAATGGAGTGAGCGCATGACTTTGCCAGAATAATGAGAATCTCAATGCGGCAGAATACCATTGACTGCATGCATGTTGTTCTGTGGAGTCCCCCCACAGGGAGCTGCATAGCAAGCATAAGGTCTACCACTCCCTGAATATGCAGTCGGTGTGCCATCATGCAGAGTGCGTGCTGTCACTGAATATCGGCTCACCCCTCCACCACCTGACTAAACAAGGGCAGCACGCTGACTGTGAAATGCATCCAGCCACCAGGAATGGGACGGGTGAAACCATCGCCACCCTGAAGCAATGGTTTCATTACCCGGAGGGATACCCTCTGTAATCGTCAGAGTCGGTTTCTAAATTTGTGGCTGTCTGTGGCGCTCTCTGCAAATCTTCACTCATGAGGGTGAATCCTGATTGCCACCAGGCCTTCGCTGAACATCTGATGGTTGATGAAATGAAATGATGGGCATAGGTTGGAGGGTGTGGGGTGGAGAGGGGGGAGCTGCAGGGTCATGTTGGTGGGAAGGAGAAGCAGGAAGAGGCAGAAGAGAAAGAAAGGGGGCGACATTTGGAAGATGTCTTTTCAACCTACTTGGCACCCACCCACCATTTCACAGTGAATGTTTCATATTAACTCACCACTGGAATTAAGCATAATTAAATGTCAAAATAGTTTGACTGCATGCATGTGGTTCTCAGGGGCCTTGTACACTTTCGGTGATAGAATCTATTGATACCCGTGTTCCATTGTCAGATGATTCACATTTCCCGTTCGGGTAAATTGTTCTTCAGTTTGACAATCAGGTTAATTCCAGATTGTTGACCTATTCCAATTTCCCATATTCCCGGTTTCACCCTGCTCATATGACTTCACTAAGCTACGTGTGGTCATTGTGAATTACTGTCTTAGCCCACTGCTATCTTCTGTCTGTATTTTGCAATAGATGGACTAAATCTGAATCCAGTGAACTTAGCTCCTGTGCCATTGTGTTGCATTACGATATCCTGATCTACAAATGTGTTTCTGTTTGCACTTGCAGATTACGTCCTGGAAAAGAGATGGGATCTTTTTATGGGAAAAGCATCGTCATCAACATACCAAGGACCAGCACACCATGAATACAACTGTAATTCTCCAGATCACGAGCAAAACCAGGAATAAAGTTCAATGGCTTGCACAAATGTTTTTTTTTAAATGTTTTTTTAAAATTAAGGGGCAATTTAGCATGGCCAATCCACCTACCCTGCACATCTTTGGGTTGTGGGGGTGGGACCCATGAAGACACGAGGAGAATGTGCAAACACCACTTGGACAGTGACCCAGGGCCGGGATCGAACCCGGGTCCTGGGCGTCATGAGGCAGCAATGCTAAGCACTGCATCACCCTTGCATGAATGTTTAAAGGTGAACCAACATTCATATCTAAAAAGAAGGTTACGGATTGTGGCCAGCTGTTTGTAACGTAAGAATCCTGTTGCCACCGCTACATAAGCTAAACATGAAACTAATAGGTTAGATGCTAGGTGGATAATCTATTTCAAGATCTCTTTCAATTCCACTCTGAATTTAGTCTCAGTGCAGCACATCAGGATGATCCATGGTAACTCCATCACTGCATGGCTTCAGTAGCTTTTCCTGACGACATTCTGCTCCAGTCTAATGTGGAAGTATAGGAAGGATCTAAAGGTTACAACACGCCATTTAATGACCCCAATGAATTACATCACACCACCAAAGTAACCAGGTTGGCTCTCATGACAACAGGGTGCAAAACCCAACATCAGCACAAACGATAACAGGCGAGCCTCTGCCCTGTGGTTTGGAGGTAGCAACATAGTGGGGCGCTCCTGCGGCTAACACTGAGGGTTGCTCAGTATTGTATTTTTTTATAACTCAGAGCTATGTAGACATTATGTGCTCAAGCAACATTATTGGCTGGTGAAATATCACATGATATGCAGCGACATCAGCAGAGCGTTTTGCAGGCTTTTAGGGAGCTCACCATCTTACCCTGTGGAAGCAACATCTCTTGAATATACCGTGAATTGTTTCTGCGCACTTAAAGCGTGGCACCTTTAGATCTTTCTCTTTTTGCTGTGACAACAAATATATAACAGAAGAGAAAACTGGCGACGAGGATTCGGGCATTAAAAAAAACCCCACTGACGAGGATTCCGGCCATAAGCAAGCATCGACGAAGATTTGGACATCTGAAGATAACTCATCGCCGACACTTGGGCTGAACATTATCGCTGAATTTGTGGCAAGTAAAGAAAAACATTCAGATCATAGAATGAGGTTGGCAAGTCGATCGATCGATCGAGGCAGCCACTAGTGTGAAATAAGGGTTTTGAAACTTAATGGGAACACAACTGTGAGTTGCTGGACCGACGAGGAATCAAAGTGGGTAGAAGCTGTGGAGACCACGCACGTGGTAATGTAAACGGGCTGCAGGAACAGCAATCTAGAAGGCTGCCGACTCTGCCACCTACTGCTCAGGGAACGATAGTGCAGGCAGATTCAGAACCAGATTCCTTGTGGGCTTGAAGATTGCTTGCTTTTGGGAAATAAACGGAAGGGTGGAACAATGAAGGCTGAACAAGCACAGGTCGGGAAATCAGGATCCGAAAAATGGCAGGGAAACGTGGCGCAATGGATACGTATGACGAGGATTATGAAACATGGAATTCTTACAAGGAAAGGTCCCAGCTGTATCTTGCAGCAAAGCAGACACCGGAAAACCTGCATGCTGCGATTTTCCTTAGCTCGGTTGGGCGAAAAACATTCGTGTTGTTACAAACCTAGTCCAGCTGAACCAGGAGGAAAAAAAACAACGTAGAGTTAATGAAAATTTTGGAAGGACATTTCTCTCGTTGTCCACTGTTGCTAGCTGAAAGATTCAGCTTCCATCATTGTGTTCAAGAGGAAGGGGAAAGCACTCCACAAGTCGCAGCAACACTACATAAATTAGCCAAATGCTGTGAATTCGGTCAAACACTTGACGATATACTTTGAGCCAGACTGGTCTGTGGTCTCAGAAATGAAGCCATCCAAAGGAAACTGTTGACTGAAGGTATATTGACCCCGAAAACTGCTATGGAAATCTCTACTTCCATGGAACTTGCAGCCAAAGAGGCTCTGTTGATTGAAGACGAGAATACAGGCTTGTCTGGTAATGGGGGCTGGTGTAGCACAGTGGGATAAATAGCTGGCTTGTAAAGCAGACCAAGGCCAGCAGCGCGGGTTCAATTCCCGTACCAGCCTCCCCAAACAGGCACCAGAATGTGAGGACTAGGGGCTTTTCACAGTAACTTAATTTGAAGCCTACTTGTGACAATAAGCGATTTTCATTTCATTTCATTTCATTTCGTCAGCATGGAGGGAATATTAAGGACCAGATTTGGAGGAAGTTGGTTTGATTGACTGGCTGGCAATCTGTGGTTTGGCCAGGGCCAGTGTTCTGGCTGGCACAGTCACTGATTTGTGCCTGCAGGATGCTTCTGACAGTGCTGGTCAGAAGTGATTAGACCTACTTCCGTGGCGGCCATGGAGTAAACGGTCACACATTCAGCAGCTCTCGCCCTTAGTGGTTTTTTTGATGGTGTTTAAGCCGGATTTTCCAGAAAATTTCTCAACATAAGTTGATCGAAGGGAGAGGGAAAGGAGGTGACACTCAATTTATGGAATCGTGTCCATATAAGAGTCGAAAAAGGAGAAACCAAAAGATGAGTTAAAGCAAGAATCAGAGGTCATCGATCTCAATGGTAACGAGACAAAGCATGTCCACGCCAGCTCACTAGTCGATGGAGCAATGTGTCGAGTACCTGGATGAGAAGCTCGCCCGGCATCGCAAGGAGTGTACGGAAGACGTAACCCAGATGATAGCCTCGATTAAGGAGGTGGTTGACCGGGTGGAGGAGACAATGACGACCCAGGGACAGGAGATTCTAAAGTTGCAGGAGCTGGCGACTGAACGAGAGGAGGAGTCCACTGCAATGGCTTTGTAAATTAGCATACTACAGGGCAGCCAGAAACGACTGCTAGATAAAGTAGTAGACTTGGAGAACCAGTCTCGCAGGCAAAATATCCGAATCGTCGGGCTGCCAGAGTGAAAGGAGGGATCAGATGCGGGAGCATATGTGGGGAAGATGTTGCAGGAGATGGTCGGGGCCGATGTGTTTGGCAAGCCGCTGGAGGTGGACTGGGCGCATAGGGTGCTTGTACGTAAGCCCCAGGGTCGTGAGCCCCCGAGGGCCATGGTGGTGAGGCTACATTGATTCCTCGACAAGGAGCGTATGATGAAGTGGGCCAGGCAGATGAAACGGTACATGTGGGAAGAATCAGAGATCCGGTTGTACCAAGACTGGGGACCAGAACTCGCAAAGAGGAGAGCAAGTTTCAACAAAGTTAAGGCGGCCCTGTTTGAGAAAGACATTAAATTCAGACTGTTATGCCCGGCGCGTCTTTGGGTGACCGACGAGAACCGGGCGCTGCCCTTTAATTCTCCGGAAGAGGTGGCTACTTTTATGAAAGACAATAATCTGGTTTAAGGACTTTTAAATACTAACTGTGGTGGGCTGAGTGTGGGGGAAGGGACAGGGTGGCGGGGAGGTGAGAAAAATGGTTGTGTGTTTTACTTTGTCTTGTTTAAAATTTCAGTCTTTCAATTTTGTGAGTTCAGTTGCGATGTTCGGGAAGAAAAGGGTTTTGGTGTTTTATTTTAAAAAAATCTTTTTTCTCTCTTTTCTTTTCTCTCGTCTTGTGTAATTTGATTTTGATTTATTGCTTTATGTACTGGATCACAGAGGAAAGAACTTTAAAGTTGCGACGGGCTGTGTTATTTTCTGTAAGAAAGATGGTTGATTCTTGCGTGCATAATTTTGCTTAAGCTGCTTGAAGCTTCTTGTACTGTGTTTGATTCTGTTTGAAGGCGATGGGACTGATAAGAATCTATCAAAGGGGGACGGGTTTGCCTCGTTGCCTGCGCATTGGGGGATGGTTTGTTTGCTTTTTGGGATTGTTGTTACTGTGTTGAGTGCTTGTGTTATTGCTAGGTGTGATAGAATCTGGCAGTCGGCAGGTTTTCTGACGCCAGAGGGTGGGAGATGCTGAGCTAGCTGGATAGCTGGTTCACGGGATCAAAGTGGGGGGAGAGCTGAGGAAAGACAAAGTGGAGAGGACGGGGGGGGGGGGCGGGAGGGGGGCTACTGCTGACGGGTAAGGGACAGTTAAGAGTTAAGAGACTGGAGATGGAGATCAGATGACAGTCGCCGCAGAGAGGCGGATCAAGTGAGGTGCGGAACACTGGCTAGGAGCTGGCCTAGGAAAGGTCATGGTTGACCGACAAGGGAGGGGGGCAAAAGCCCCCCCCGACCAGACTGGTTACGTGGAATGTTCGTGGACTGAACGGGCCGGTTAAGAGAGCTCGTGTGTTCGCACACCTGAGACAGTTAAAAGCGGACGTGGCTATGTTACAGGAGACACACTTGAAGCTAGGAGACCAAATTAGATTAAAGAAGGGATGGGTCGGGCAAGTGTTTCATTCAGGACTGGACTTTAAAACAAGACGGGTGGCTATCCTGATTAATAAAAGGGTGACATTCGAGGTGGGGAGGATAGAGGTCGACCCGGGCAGATTTATTATGGTTAGTGGGAAGCTAGAGGGAATGGCAGTGGTGCTGGTGAATATATATGCCCCAAACTGGGATGATGTTGCATTTATCAGGAAGGTGCTGGGGAAGGTCCCAGACCTTGACGTGCACCGGCCGATCATGGGGGTGACTTTAATATGGCCCTGGACCCAAGATTAGACCGGTCGAGTGCTAGGTCGGGGAAGCTATCAGCAATGGCAAAGGAACTGCGGGGGTTCATGGAGCGCATGGGAGGGGTGAATCCGTGGAGATTTGAGAGACCAAGGAGCAGGAATATTCATTCTACTCCCATGTACATAAGGTGTACTCAGGATAGATTTATTTGTGCTAGATAAAACACTGTTAGCAGGGTTTGAGGATACTGAGTACTCAGCAATTGTGGTTTCAGATCACGCACCACACTGGATAGACCTACGGGCAGACACATGTCCCAGCGCCCACAGTGGAGACTAGATACAGGGTTGTTAGCGGATGAGGAGATCTGTGAGTGAGTGAGAGAGGCCATTGGGGGGTACATAAAGATCAATGACACGGGATAGACTGGGGTGGTCTGGGAGGCATTGAAAGCGGTCATTAGAGGGGAATGTATTTCGATTCGAGCCCACAGGGATAAAACTGAGCGATCGGAGCTGGACAGGTTGGTAGGAGAATTCTTACAGTGGACAGGAGATACTCGGAGTCTCCAAATGAGGAGCTCCTGAAGGAGCGTCGGAGACTTCAAATAGAGTTTGGGCTCCTTTCCACAGGTAAGGCGGAGTGTCAGCTGGGGAGGGTAAAAGGAGCAATATATGAGCATGGGGAGAAAGCTAGCAGGACGCTGGCGCATCAACTGAGGAAACAGGAGGCAGCGAGAGAAATAGGGAAAATAAAGGATATGAGGGGGAAGACGGTGACGGACCCGGGGGCGGTGAATGAAATGTTCCGGGAATTTTATAGCCAGCTATACGAGTCGGAACCCCCGGTTGGGGAGGAGGGCATGAATCAATTCCTGGGGAGGCTCGAGTTCCCGAAGGTAAATGAGGAGCTGGTGGAGTCGCAGAGAGGCCCGATTGGGCTTGGGGAGGTGATAGATGGACTGGGGGCGATGCAATCGTGTAAAGACCCGGGACCTGATGGGTTCCCAGTGGAATTTTATAAGATGTTCTCTGGGTTACTGGGGCTGCACCTGGTTAAGGCTTTTAATGAGTCCAAGGAGCTGGGAGTACTCCCCCCAACATTATCACAGGCATCAATTTCTCTCATCCTGAAGCGTGACAAGGATCCGGAGAGTTGTGGATCGTACAGGCCAATCTCCCTCTTGAATGTAGTTGCCAAATTATTGACAAAGATCCTGGCCACTTGAATAGAAGATTGTGTCCCGGAGATAATTGAGGAGGATCAGATGGGATTTGTAAAGGGCAGGCACCTGACAGACAACATTACACGGCTTCTTAATGTAATTATGCTGCGAGCGGAGGGGCACGAGGCTGAGGTGCTAGTTGCCATGGACGCGGAGAAGGCTTTTGACCGAGTGGAGTGGAAGTATCTGTGGGATATTTTAGGCAGGTTTGGGTTTGGGCAGGGATTTGTGGAGTGGGTCTGGCTATTGTACCAGGTCCCGGTGGCAAATGTAAGAACTAACTGAGTTTGGTCAGAATACTTTAGTGTTTGTCGGGGGACAAGGCAGGGATGCCCGCTCTCCCCATTACTGTTTGCCATGGCCATAGAACCCTTAGCAATGTCTCTGAGAGCAACAAATATCTGGAGGGATATAGTGAGGGGGGGGTGGGGTGGAACACAGGGTCCAGCAGAGGGCAGTAGGGCGGAGCTGCTGATTGACTGTTGCAGGGGAAATTTGCATACGTCCGTTGTGGTCACCTTAACTTGAAGGTGTACCCATGCAAGAGACCCTAGATGTTCAAGTGAAGACAAGCATCCAGCAGAGGGCAGTAGAGTGAGTCGGCTGATTGGTTGTTGTGGGGGAAATTTGCATATGTCCGTTGTGGTCACCCTAACTTGAAGGTGTACCTGTGCAAGAGATGCTAGCTGAGACGAGATGTTGGGCATCTTAAAAAATATTAAGGTAGATAAGTCCCCAAAGCCTGATGGGATCTACCCCAGAATACTGAAGGAGCATGGAGAGGAATTTGCTGAGGCCTTGACAGAAATCATTGGATCCTCACTGTCTTCAGGTGATGTCCCGGAGGACTGGAGAATAGCCAATGTTGTTCCTCTGTTTAAGAAGGGTAGCAAGGACAATCCAGGGAACTACAGGCCGGTGAGCCTTACTTCAGTGGTAGGGAAATTACTGGAGAGAATTCTTTGAGACAGGATCTACTCCCATTTGGAAGCAAATGGACGTATTAGTGAGAAGCAGCATGGTTTTGTGAAGGGGAGGTTGTGTCTCACTAACTTGATAGAGTTTTTCGAGGAGGTCACAAAGATGATTGATGCAGATAGGGCAGTGGATGTTGTCTATATGGACTTCAGTAAGGTCTTTGACAAGGTCCCTCATGGTAGATTAGTACAAAAGGTGAAGTCACACCGGATCAGGGGTGAGCTGGCAAGGTGGATACAGAACTGGCTAGGTCATAGAAGGCAGAGAGTAGCAATGGAAGGATGCTTTTCTAATTGGAGGGCTGTGGCCAGTGGTGTTCCACAGGGATCAGTGCTGGGACCTTTGCTGTTTGTAGTATATATAAATGATTTGGAGGAAAATGTAACTGGTCAGATTAGTAAGTTTGCAGACGACACAAAGGTGAGTGGAATTGCGGATAGCGATGAGGACTGTCAGAGGATACAGCAGGATTTAGATTGTTTGGAGACTTGGGCGGAGAGATGGCAGCTGGAGTTTAATCTGGACAAATGTGAAGTAAAGCATTTTGGAAGGTCTAATGCAGGTAGGGAATATACAGTGAATGGTAGAACCCTCAAGAGTATTGAAAGTCAGAGAGATCTTGGTGTACCGGTCTACAGGTCACTGATAGGGGCAACACAGATGGAGAAGGTAGTCAAGAAGGCATACGGCATGCTTGCCTTCATTGGCCGGGGCATTGAGTATAAGAATTGGCAAGTTATGTTGCAGCTGTATTGAACCTTAGTTAGGCCACACTTGGAGTATAGTGTTCAATTCTGGTTGCCACACTACCAGAAGGGTGTAGAGGCTTTAGAGAGGGTGCAGAAGAGATTTACCAGAATGTTGCCTGGTATGGAGGGCATTAGCTATGAGGAGCGGTTGAATAAACTCGGTTTGTTCTCACTGGAACGACGGAGGTTGAGGGGCGACCTGATAGAGGTCTACAAAATTATGAGGGGCATAGACAGAATGGATAGTCAGAGGCTTTTCTCCAGGGTAGAGGAATCAATTACTAGGGGGCATAGGTTTAAGGTGAGAGGGGCAAGGTTTAGAGTAGATGTACGAGGCAAGTTTTTTACACAGAGGGTAGTGGGTGCCTGGAACACGCTACCGGAGGAGGTGGTGGAAGCAGGGACGATAGTGACATTTAAGGGGCATCTTGACAAATACATGAATAGGATGGGAATAGGGGGATATGGACCCAGGAAGTGTGGAAGATTGTAGTTTAGTTGGGCAGCATGGTCGACACGGGCTTGGAGGGCCGGAGGGCCTGTTCCTGTGCTGTACATGTCTTTGTTCTTTGTTCAAGTGAAGACAAGCATCCAGCAGAGGGCAGTAGAGCGGAGATGCTGATTGGCCGTTGCGGAGGAAATTTGCATACGTCCGTTGTGGTCAACCTAACTTGAAGGTATACCTGTGCAAGATATCCTAGCTGTTCAAGTGAAGACAAGCATCCAGCAGGGGGCAGTAGAGCGGAGCTGCTGATTGGCCGTTCCAGGGAAAATCTGCATACGTCTGCTGTAGTCACCCTAACTTGAAGGTGTGTCTGTCATGATACCCTAGCTGTTCAAGTGAAGACAAGTATCCAGCAGAGGGCAGTAGAGTGGAGCTGCTGATTGGCTATTGTGGGGGAAATTTGCATACGTCTGTTGTGGTCACCCTAACTTGAAGGTGTACCTGTGCAAGAGACCCTAGCTGTTCAAGTGAAGACAAGCATCCAGCAGAGGGCAGTAGAGCGGAGCTGCTGATTGGCTGTTGCTGGGGAAATTTGCATATATCCGTTGTGGTCACCCTAACTTGAAGGTTTGTGGAGGAGCTGTTGTCAAGTGCTTACTGAGAAGGGGAGTGAATAACAGGTAAGCTCTTTCTTTCTTTTTTTATCTAGAGAGGATGGCAGGGAAAGTAGAGCAATTCTCCTCCTGCAGAATGTTTGAGGTGAGGGACGCTGTCAGTGTCCCTGCTGATTTCATCTGTGGGAAGTGCACCCATCTCCAGCTCCTCAGAAACTGCGTTCGGGAGCTGGATGAACTTCGGATCATTCAGGAGGCAGAGGTGGTCATAGATAGAATCTTCAGGGATGTAGTTTCTCCGAAGAATAAAGATAGATGGATGACGGCGAGAGAGGCTGGGAGGAAGCAGTCAGTACAGGGATCCCCTGTGGTCATTTCCCTTAGTAACAAAGTATGCCGCTTTGGATACTGTTGGGGGGTACGACTTACCAGGGCCTTCTCCTCCCTGGTGGCCCGGAGATGGATCTTGCTGAGATGGAGGGACTCGGAGCCCCCGAAATCAGGAGTGTGGATCAGCGATGTGGTAGAGTTTCTCAGTCTGGAGAAAATCAAGTTTGCTCTAAGAGGATCAATACAGGGATTCGCCCGGAGTTGGCGGCCATTCATCGATTTCTTTAACAAAAACTGAACGTCAGCAGTAAGGGGGGAAAGAGAAAAAGTGGTGGGGAGGAAAACAGGAGGCAGGGTAATGTTCAATAAGGACAGGGAATTTAGTATCCGGCTAATTGGGGATAGGACGGGAGAAGTGGAGTACATGGTTTATTGTTTGTTGTTATTTTAGGGGGTATTTTGTATATCGAACCACGCGGCTTTTTTGGAAATGTCAACATGTTAAATTGTGAAAATTACAAATGCTTCAATGAAATATTTTCTAAAAAAAAGAAGTGATTAGACCTTGAACAAAGTAGGGACTCTCTCTGTCTGCTGAAGTAAGGGGCTGCTTTACTGTTAAAACCAGTGAGTTCCTGCCACACCTTTACTACAAAGTTGGAATGATCTTGAATCTACAAAGGAAGTAGATAACCTTGCCAGAAAAATCCCTCTTAAACGTAGAAGGAAGAAGCTCGAAATTAAAGCTTGAAATCCTGAAAAACTTTAACTAAAAACTATCATAGCACATCGGAGATCTTTTATCCTTTTTAATTTATCATAACTTTTGTGATGAATGCTTACTGTACCCTTAACACCATATAGGTGATGCCCCTTTAAGACCGGGTTTGGAACCCTGGGGGACTCCGCCTCCGGCTCCGCCCACCAGGGAGCCGTATATAAGGTGACACCCTGTAGGCGGCACTCAGTGAGCACTCATCTGTGTAGCTGGCTAGTTCTCTGCTTATTACAGCCTTCATTTACCATTCCACACTCTTGTGTCGTTATTGAGGGTACGACAACTTTCCGCCCCACTCCATCATACTTTCCCTCTATGTTGTGTGTGTATAGAGTGGGGTGAGATAGAAAGGGGGGCGGGGTCCGGGGGTTGGATAAGGGGCATTAGGTGGTCAGTTACATTTTTGCCAGTTTAATTATATTACTGTTAAATAATAAAAGGTAATTTGTATTCAATTTACAAAACTATTGACTCTAGTTTATTGGGTTCAGCTAAGGTCCTCAGCTATTTTAAAAGAACATTTAATTTCACTTGTGTTGTGAGTCCGGATCAAGGCGGGCTGCTGGAATTAACCATGCCTTAGCCCACGGCATCATTCCAATGTACATTCAGAAGCTAAAACATCTATCTTTACAACCATCTCATGTTGTCCTGAGGATGTACACCGAAGAGGTCGTGCCACTGAAGGGACGCATCACGGTAACTGGAAGTTAACAGTCAAGTCGTTGATTCTACGAATAATCTACAACCACTTCTGAATGAGTATGCTAAGGTAACTGAAGAGTCAGTTGGATCCATGGCTGGAGTGGAAGTGAACCACAAGATCAAGGCAGGCAGTAAGCCTCACTGTGTTAAAGCGTGTTAATGCACCCGATGCCACCTGGCCAAAAGTGGAAGAACTTGAGAGGTTAATTGAGACAGGAGTCATTCTTCCTATGTTAGAGGGAGGGTTCAGTAAGAATATGTGCGGATTTCAAAACCACAGTCAACCCAATATTGTGTGATGATCATTTACCTCTACCACTTATCAAAGATTTATCCACTGGACTCACAGGAAAACCAAGAATTTAGAAAAATAAATCCTTCTCAAGCATATCCACGGATAAGATGGCTGCCGAGTCACAACTGTTATTGACCATAGTGACACATAAAAGTCTTTCTCATTGTCGGAGCCTTCTACTTGGGATAACTTTGGCACCTGCACTTTTTCAGAGATCCATGGATCAAATTCTAAGCGGTGTGCAATGTAACATTGATGGCATTCTTATTACAGCTTCAAATAATGAAGAACGTGTAAGGGATTTGGAAGCTCCTCTTGCACATTTGCAAAATCACAATCTTAGAGTCAAGAAAGAAAAGTGTGAATGTTCACATCCTTCTATCAACTATCTGGGTCATATCAATGGCAAAGGAAGTTCACATAGCGAGTCAAGGAAGAAGAATGAGATCCGAGAAGCTCCAAATCCACAAAATGTGACACCGCTGAGGTCATTTATAGGATTGCTCAATTATTACGACAATAGCGTTGCTAACTTAGCAAGGAGGCTGAAGCCATTACACCCGTTGCTTTGTGTTAACTGGACCAAAGAATACGAAAATGCTTATCAAAACGTCAAAGAAGTCAGAGATTTTGGTCCATTACAATCCAAAGTTAAGGTTACAGATTGCTTCTGACGCAACGCCCGATGGGGTTGGCGCACCTGTCTCACACGTAATTCCCTCAGGAGAGGAACATCCAATAACATTTTCCTCTAGAACATTCATTGGTGCTGAGTCCAACTGTATCCAACTAGAAAAAGAAGCTTTGAGCATCAGTTTTGGCATAAGAAAGTTCCACCATTACATTGGACATCATTTTACACTTTTGACTGACCATTGATTCTTAACTACAATCTTCTTCAGCAGCTAGTTGATTGCAAAGATGGTCTTTGATCTTGTCAGTATGCAGTTATGATGTCCAGCATCGTAAATCGGAGCAGCACCCAAATCTGGACGCTTTACCTGGACTGCCGGTACAAGTCAAACAAGATCAGGAGGTCAAGGAAAAATCTGATGAAAATTTCATAATTATCTTATATCTCTCATCTTGAAAACACACCGGTAACTTTATCTCAAGTACAAAGGTATACTAGAACCAATGATGGAGAAGGTTATGGATATGATCCAAAAAGGCACTTTAACAAATCTGCACCAAAATAATTCTGACATCAAGCCCTAGATCACTAGGCGACTTGAGTTGACAGTTCAGAATGGATTTCTGCTGCGGGATATTTGAATGATCGTTCTTCTATGATTGTGAAGCAGAATCTTTGAACAGCTTCATGAAGGACATCCTGGTTTGGTTAGGATGAAGGAGTTGGCATGCAGCTACGTCTGGTAGCCAGGATTAGAACCCATAACAACCGAACTGACAACTGAGGAACTAAATAAGGTATTCACAAGATTCGGAAGGCCCAAGCAACTCATGGATGATGTTTGTTACAACACCCTGGACTAGTGCGCGGACAATTCCAGGCCCACTTGACCCAGAGTCTCAACACAATTGAATTAACCAATAATTCTTGGAAAAATAGCCAAAGCCCTTGGCTGCCCAATAATTACAGTCATCAGTAAATGTAAACACTATTGCTGTTTAATGCTCACAAGAACTGTAATGAAATATGCAGCAAATACAACTGGTTAACTGTTATCTAAATCCTAATTCCCTGCTGTAACTTGGCCCCCCACCCTCTACACACGCACAAGGCCGATTAACACAGAGGGGAAGAAAGGGGTAAAGAAATCATAAGTTAAAGGAAAAAATAGTCTTTGTTTCAGATGGTAGTTTTAGCACTTTACCCCTCTTCAAACTTTGCTTTCAGTTTGTGATTTTATTGTAGATTCATTCAGGTCTCTGTAGTTTCAGAAATACAACACTCACAGCCTTACTGGAGAGAGAACAGATTCTTGTCTTTGTTTGTAGCCTGTAATGGGTCCCTTGCAGCTTCTAGAATACTGCACTAACAGCCTTTCGGAGAGGGAGAGAAAGCAGGTCCTTGTCTTTCTGTGTCTAGAACTCAGCTGCTCCCTCAGGTCTCTGAGAACCATCCCACTGGGATAGGATCCAATCACCAACTGTTACTGGGCAGAGTATGGCCTTTTGGTTAATTCATTGGCAACCAGCCAATCTCTCTCTCTGGTGCCGAAATGTCTGAAGTTCCTGTTCAAACTGGCAGAGTGTTCCTTATCATTGAATTTACAGTGCAGAAGGAGGCCATTCAGCCCATCGAATCTGCACCGGCCCTTAGAAAGAACACTCCTTAAGCCCATGCCTCCATCCTATCCCCAGAACTCAGTAACCCCACCTCACCTTTTGGACACTAGGGGGCAATTTCCCATGGCCAATTCACCTAACCTGCACATCTTTGAACTGTGGGAGGAAACCGGAGCACCGGGAGGAAACCCACGCAGACACGGGGAGAGCATGCAGACTCCGCACTGACAGTCACCCAAGGCTGGAATTGAACCAGTGTCTCTGGAGTTGTGAGGCAGCAGTGCTAACCACTGTGCCACCTTGCCGTCCCAATGTCTGTCCTGTAACCTCTGAATTCCACATTCTCTCTGCTGCTTGGCTTGAAGATACATGTCCATTAATTACCCATGGATCAAAAATGAGAATGGCAAAATAAAAGGAGAAAAAAAGGAGTAAACAGGAAGGACCCTGACATACTGGGACTCAATTTACAGCAACAAAATTTGAAGATTACTTCAAGGGGTTGTTAGCTGCCATATTAAACAATTCCCATACCAGCCTCCCCGAACAGGCGCCGGAATGTGGCGACTAGGGGCTTTTCACAGTAATTTCATTGAAGCCTACTTGTGACAATAAGCGATTATTATTATTTAATGTGCTCCTTATCACCCAGCAACCAACGGATTGGCCGAACACTTTGTGCAATCACTCAAACATGGAGTAAAGGCACTTAGAGATCAAGATTCTTTACCCAGATGTGTTAACAACTTTCCAATGTCATAGAAATTCTGCGCATTCAACCACATAAAACTCACCGGCGATGCTACTATTCAAGCGGCAATTGAGAACACAATTCAACCTCTTGACACCACCGAAAACTTTGGAAATCGTCAGGCAACAGCATCAAACACAAATGGTTAGAAGAGAGCAAAACTCAAAGCCGTGGGAAACCCGCTTTAGCTGGAAATTATACCATGAGAGGAAAATGGACTCCAGCCATCATTCTAACCAAGACAGGTCCGATATCTTACACCGTTCAAACAGGTGATGAATCAGAATGGCGTCAGCATGCTGACCAGTTAGTAGCTTCACAAAGTGAATGTACAGAGACTTCACGAGAAATATGCACATTAGTGTGTACGCAGTGATGTGACAGAACTGAGATCTACTCGAGAAATTACTGAATCTGTCACGACGGAATCATCAATACCAACAGGGCCAGATTCCGAGTTAGTTTCACAAGAAATACTATCAACAAGTGACCAGGAAGACACTTCCGTGATCTCAAAGAGCCAAATTACTGAACATCGGATATTACTAAAACTAGACAGACGTCCGCCAAAGAGACTGTCTTACTGATGTATAAGTGCATAAATATCATGTAAATTAATAAATATTGTGTTGGATTTGTTGTTTAAGTGTTGAAAAGAAGTTGTCGGCAGTAAAGGAGTAAAGGGGGAGGGGTGTTATCTATTCAAGGAACACTATTGGCGGTGAAATGTCACGTGATACAGTGACATCAGAAGAGCGATTTGCGGGATTTTAGGGAGCTCGCCATCTTACCCTGTAGAAGCAACATCTCTTAAATAAACCCTGCACTATGATTTTACGAACTTTAGACTTGGCACCTCTTCTTTTTCACTTTGCAGTAACAACAAAGATATAACAGAAAATGTCTATTCCATGCCTCAGCTCTGATTCCAACTCCTTCCACAGTTTGTTTACTTTTCTCAGAGTCCACGCCCAAGCTGAACTAATCAAGCGCAGTGTGCATTGAACAATTAGCACACTCACATAATCAAACACAGAAAAACTGAACCATTGAATATTGCAGCCACAAATAGAGAAATGGTTCTTTTGCCTTCTTCATTTGACAGCCACTGTCCTCAGTATGCCTCTGGGGACAACAATGTAAATTGTTAGATTATGATGCACAGGACTGAGAAAGGGTCATTCGGACCACACAGTAATTAATCTCATGCATCCATTCAAAGGCCCTCAGCTTCACTGTGTTAGACATGGATTTTTTCAAATAATTATACCTTATCACCCATCACAATTTTCTACAGAAGGCTCCATTAATGTCACAAAGATAGCAAGGCTGGATTTATATTGCAGCTACTGATCTGAGGCCTGTACATGAAGCATACATCCCAGTCAGACAGTGCGCTGTTTATTATGCTTTGTTCAAATTTCATTTCCTCTGTAAAAGAAAGTGAGCGCCAAGCATTTCAATTAACTCCAGCTACATGCAAAATTACGCGGGAGTCCTAAGACAGCCTTGAAATACATTCAGCTCAATGACGCTGCTAATACAACCCATCAGTGTTATACGCAAACTCTAGCGGTGTCAGGTAAGGGGGGTCCTTCCTTTGCAGGTTCCAGTCCCCATTGGAATTACTCTTCATAACCCCTCCCCCCCTCAAACCCCACATTTTCCCCGCACTCCTCTCATCCCCTTTGCGGGGCCTTCACCTGACTGTGGCAAAGCTCCCTCCATTCATGCTGTTGCCCAGCTCCAACGACACTCTCCATTGGGACTGCCTGTAGTCCCAGCAGTGGCCACCGTACACACCTGGCGCTGCTGGAGAAACACAGCTTCTTCACCAGCGGCTCTCAGAGGTGGCATCTCCCCTCACTGGAGGTCAGAAATCTCTCTTCAAGCCTATTAATGGCCAATGGTTATTAAATGACAGCAGACAGCTCTTCTTGCCATGGATGGGCTCCCTACCAATGTCTAGCCGCCCGGGGCGGTGGGGGTGTGCAATGACCACGGCGCCCCAAATAGAATAAAATAGAATTCCTACAGTGCAGAAGGAGGCCATTCGGCCCGTCGAGTCTGCACCAACCCTCTGAAAGAGCACCATAACTAGGCCCACTGTTGACGATGAAAGACCCCAGCCACTGGTGCCGGTAAGCCTCTGTGCATTGTGTAGGCCCCAAGCCTGGATAAACATAGAGGGTTAGGGGCAGGAAGGGCATCTGGCTGTAGAACCGTCCACCAAATCCAGAAGTTATGACGACTGATATGAAGATGTGATCAACCAGCATTTCAGCAACACTTTGTAAGATGGGAAAAGCTGAAAGAGAAAGGAAGGATCCTGTTCAGATTTCTGATTCTTGACCTCAAGCCTTAATATCCCAACCTTCATTCGTGATACTCTGGCTGCTGCTCTATTTTTGTCTCAAGGTATTTATAGACGTTTAAAATCCTCCTGACAACGTTTAAAGTGCCAATCCTTTTTTTTTAAAAGGCGGAAGTTGAGAATCCAGGAAAGGTAAATGGAAGTATTTCTAAAAGTTTCCCCTCCAATAACCCATGGAAATCTGCATAATTAAAAATTTATTCCATATGATATGTATTTTAAATACTGGACAAGACTTTTCACACCAATTCTTGGATTGATCTCAAGAATGACCCTCGCATTGCCATCTTAGTCACACTCAACCCACCCTTCCAACTTCACTCCATTGGCAATCCTGGAACACTCCAACATTTAGTGACCCCCACATCCCTGTATTCATCCTCCATAACCCAGCATTTTCCTTCCACTGCGGTCAGACCAGGGCAACACATTTCCCATGTTTCCAGAAATCAGGGCCATGTTCCAAACTATCCCCTCCACATACTATATATAGCCTCACCTGCAGTTTTCCCAGACTCTTCGATCCCTGAAAAAATTCCCCCCAAAACTCCATGGGCTGGATTAGCCCGACGGCAAAATCGTGTTCAGCGATCGGGTGGAGAATGGATTTTCGCGCCGAAATCGGGGCTGGCGGCGGTTTGACGCCGGTCCGCCCCCTCCAACTTGGCGTCATTGTGACGCGCGCTGCGCGCCATTTCAATGCCGTTGGCACGCCATTGGCTGGTCCACTTGCGATGCTTCACCCACGATGGGCCGGCTTCCCGAAGTTGCGGGCCATGAGTGGTCCCAAACGTGAGGGAACACAGCTGCGGACTGTGTTCAGCACCGCCACACTCGACCAGGATCCGTGCCGCTGGCCGGGGCGGCGGGGGGGGGCTTCTGCACGGGCTGGGGGGACTGGTGGGGGGTGGCCAGTGGATGGGCTTGCGGTTGGCTAGTTGGGGTCGCCCATGGTCGGCGCCATGTTGTACAGCGCGACCGGTGCAGGTCGTCAGCAGTGCCCCGTGCACGGGCCGGTACCTGCCCATTTCTGGCACAGGTGGGGGGATTTCTGTCGGCGCCAGTGCTAGCCCCTCAGTGGTGCCGGAATCGGTGAGGGTTGCTCGCCGATTTTTTGGTGGTAAAAGACTACACATACTCCGCTGGCCTCGGCACTTAGCTGCTGAAATGGAGAACCCAGCCCCATATGAGCGATTTTCCGCGTAACCCGCCACCTGATTCGCAGTGGCGGAGGCAGCTGCCATTGGCCAGTGGCGGGATCTGCTGGTCCCGCTGTTACATCCCTCATCACCGGGATCTCACCAAGGGGGTACACCGTCAGTGGGACCGGCCGGAACATTCCGAGCCATACCTCTGCTTCAGTGCTGGACCATCATCCCAACCTACTGGCAGCTGACAACACACCTTTCTCTCTCTCTCTCCATGGATACTGCCTGGCTTGCTGAGTATTTCCAGATGTCCTGCATTTGATCCCCCAATAATGAAACCCCAATTTCCTGCAGCCTACCTCCGACTATCCAGAACCTTTTCTCTATCAGCATCCTACCTGACATCTGCTTATAATAAAGATAGGAGATAAAATAAACTACATTCAAACAACATTTAATAATAGTTGTTTTAGAACGCCTATTGCTAGAAAAATCTGTTTGAAAGGTCTTTTGTTCCCAGTATTATTAGCTCACTAAATAACATAACGTAAATTTAATTTGCTGTTTTTATTTATTTTAACTGAGGTGCTTTAATGGCAGCGTGTGATGTGTTATGTTTGCATGGTATGGATGTATCTTATACATATGTACAAATGTATGAATGTAGGTATACATGAAATATTTACTGTTTTTAATTAATGACTTGACTGCGGAGACAATAAAGTTCTATTCTATTCAATGCCCTGATTGTTGTCTTTATGTAATAGCCATTAGATTTAAGCCTGAAAACATCACCAACACCCTTCCAACAGGCGGTGGCGTAGTGGTATTGTCGGTGGATTAGTAATCCAGAGACCCAGGGTAACGCTCTGGGGACCTGGGTTCGAATCCCACCAGGGCAGATGGTGAAATTTGAATTCAATTAAAATCTGGAATTAAACGTCTAATGATGACCATGAAACCATTGCCGATTGTTGTAATAGTTCTGGTTCACCCATGTCCTTCAGGGAAGGAAATCTACCATCCTTACCCAGTCTGGCCTACATGTGACTCCAGATCCTCAAAGCATTGCAGTTGACTCTTAACTTTCCCCCTCGGAAATGGCTTAGCAAGCTCCCCGGTACAAGGGCAAATTCACCAGGTCTGCCAGCGCCTGTGGGAGATAAATGGACTTAACATTTCGAGTCTGTGTGACATCTTCGGAGATGTTACAGGCTGAGGCTAGGCCAGCATTTGTTGGCCATCCTAATTGCCCTTGAGAAGCTGGTGGTAAGTACTTCAAAACTATTAAAGCATCTCTGATTTCCAAGTGTTTCTCCATGACAGACTTATCAACATTTTGTGAACTGTTAAATATTAAAATGGATGTGACCTTCACCCTAAGTGCTTGTTTCAAGTTGTCTGTGAAACATCACCCGAGTTGTCGCAGAACCTCCAGTTTAGTGGATGGCCAACAAGCAGAGCCCCCAACACTCTCCCCACAAGTCATCATAGAATGTACAATGCAGAAGGAGGCCATTCGGCCCATTCAGTCTGCACCGGCTCTTGGAAAGAGCACCCTACCCAAGGCCACACCTCCACCCTATCCCCATAACCCAGTAACCCCACCCAACACTATGGGCAATTCTGGACACATCATGGCCAATCCACCTAACCTGCACATCTTTTGACTGTGGGAGGAAACCGGAGCACCCGGAGGAAACCCACGCACACACAGGGAGAATGTGCAGACTCCGCACAGACAGTGACCCAAGCCGGAATCGAACCTGGGACCCTGGAGCTGTGAAGCTATTGTGCTAACCACTATGCTACCAGGCTGCCCTTATTCATGTAATATTCTGCAGAGTTAGCAGGAGGGGGAAAAATGCCACTTGCTTTCCACCCCTAATCTGAAAATGATGCTGAAGCTAATCAAACAACTTGCATTTCAATCGAGCTTTGTACGTAAGAAATTATCCTGCGGAACTATACAGATGCATAATCCAAGGAAACTGGATGTCAAGCCAAAGAACAAAGTGCCATGCGACTCATCAAAAACGTTTGTCAAACAGGTGGGTTTTAAGAAGAGGTTTAAGGGAAGAGTGAGAACTGGAGAGACGGAGAGGTTTCGGCAGAAAATTCCAAACCCTGGATCCCAAACTAAAAGCATGTAACGTGGTGTGAAGGTATTGGGAGTACACCAAAGATCAGAATTGGATGTACATAGCCATATCGGTTTGTAAGGTTTTCGGGCAATTCGGCCCTTTTGGAGAAACTCAGAGACTGTAAACTGACTTTCCAGGCAAGGGAACAGAACCAGTTTTCCCAGCAGGCTTGGCCCGCTGAGCTGAGTGGGGACATAAGCACATAAATATTTACAAACACCCCCCTAGGAGCTACAAGGAAGAAGGAGCCAGACAACAAGATAACATCAAGACACAGACAAAGGGGCACGGGAATACACAGGAGGCTTGCATGCAAGCAGGACAATGGGATGGTCATAGCCCCATGCAAATGTAAATGACCTGGCCTCCACCAGAGCAGAATCCAATTAGCACCCCATCAACATAGCGAGGTGAGAATAGCAGCCATCTCCGGAGCAGCTGGAAGACACTGAAATTCTCCACAGAAGAGCCTAACCTCGTTAAAACTAGAAATCAGACTGTCTGAGTCCAGCATATTGCGCTGGAAAAGCCCCTAGAAAATCAGCGGTAGAGAAAAACCAAGCTGGAGGCGGACCTGGGGGAGGTACTCCAATCTTGACAGGAGCTACCGGCAGAAACTCACTGGGAGGAGGGGGGCGGAGCCAGCGCCAAATTCAAATCGCGCAGGTCTGAAAAAAACCAAGTTGGAGGCGGACCTGGGGGAGGTACTCCAAGCTTGACAGAAGCTACCGGCAGAAAAACCAAGTTGGAGGCGGACCTGGGGGAGGTACTCCAAGCTTGACAGAAGCTGCCGGCAGAAACTCACTGAAAGAAGGGGGCGGAGCCAGCGCCAAATTCAAATCGCGCAGGTCTGCCTAGCTGGAAGAAGCGGACCTGCAAGGAATACCCGGAAACATACAGCTCTGACCGGCTCAAAGGGGGCGGGACCAGCAGGAACTTTAAAACTTACCTTTTCAGTGCAAAAGGGGCTGGCCGATCACAGAACAAAGCCAGGTATAACTATATAAAAGGGGCTGTGTTTTCGAGTAGGGGTCTCTTCGTTCTTGGCTCGACCTCTGCACCCCTGACTTGACCTCTGCAGCCTGTGACCGTAAGTAACCCGCAGCAGCTTGCGAAACTCCCTTGATTTTAATAGTGGTTGAGGCTTTGGGGAAGGGAACTTGTTTTGTACCTTGTAATATTGCTAAAACCTGTGTAAGCATAAGAATTTTCGTTGTGTCCGCTATATTACTTTTGAATAGACATAGTGTATTTTAGAGCATAAGATTTTATTGTGTTTCTCCTGTTGATGATTTTGACCTGGGTTTTACAATAAATCTTGATTTGATGCTAATTGGAGTCGTTTAAATTCTTCAATCCTTCACCAGCGATCTCTGACCAAGTCATTGTTAAAATACTCCTCACCTTAATTCCGGGTTCAGGAATCGAGGGTCATCTTGAGCGATTCACTCAGGACAGACTGCTGGTTAGGAAATAAACAGCAGTGTCCTATTCTCTCTCTTGGGAAAGCTACTCTAGTGGAGTAGGAACCGGGTGGGTGTTGTACCACCGGCAGGAGAGAGAATCACCTGGGTATTGGTAGGGGTCTGGAGATCTGTGTGATATAAGGCTCAGGCTGTCGGTTAGGAATAAACGGCAGGCTTGAATCAGTGCTCTCTTCAGTGGAAGTGTCCCAGTGCGACATCCCCTGGCCTCTGAAGTTTCAGTGCCAGCTGGAGAGAGACACACACAGATATTCAAACCCCAGATATCGGCCCAGTAGTGGAGTAGCGGAGATGGCACCCTCTACAGTTGTAAGGCTAGGAAAATGTTGTGGAGATGATGGTATAATAACACAGCCCTGATCACTTTGTACCTGAGATGTTAAAGATCCCAGTGTCAATGTAGTTCAGGAAGCAGAGGAGTGATGGGTAAGCAGCACATGGTGCAAAGGTTGGATACAGTCAACAGAGTTTTGCATCAGTTGAACTTTATGGAGGATTGGCTGACTGGCAGAAGGCAGATAAAGGGGTCATTTTCAGGATGGCAGCCGGTGACTAGTGGAGTGCCTCAGGGGTCGGTGCTGGGACCACAACTTTTCACAATATGCAAAACAATCTGCAAGAAGGAACTGAAGGCACTGTTGCTAAGTTTGCAGATGATACAAAGATTTGTGGAGGGACAGGTAGTATTGAGGAAGCAGGCGGGCTGCAGAATGACGTGGGCAGGCTAGGAGAGTGGGCAAAGAAGTGGCAGATGGAATACAATGTGGAAAAGTGTGAGGTTCCGCATTTTGGAAGGAGGAATGGAGGCGTAGAATATTTTCTAAATGGGGAAATGCTTAGGAAATTCGAAGCACAAAGGGACTTGGGAGTCCTTGCTCAAGATTCTCTTAAGGCTAACGTGCAGGTTCAGTCAGCAGTTAGGAAGGCAAATGCAATGTTAGCATTCATGTCGAGAGGGCTAGAATACAAGACCAGGGATGTACTTCTGAGGCTGTATAAGGCTCTGGTCAGATGCCATTTGGAGTATTGTGAGCAGTTTTGGGCCCCGTACCTAAGGAAGGATGTGCTGGCCTTGGAATCACAAGAATGATTCCTGAATGAAGAGCTGGTCGTATGAGGAATGGTTGAGGACTCTGGGTCTGTACTCGTTGGAGTTTAGAAGGATGAGGGGGGATCTTATTGAAACTTACAGGACACTGCGAGGCCTGGGTAGAGTGGACGGGGAGAGGATTTTCCACTTGTAGGAAAAACTAGAACCAGAGGACACAATCTCAGACTGACGCGACGATCCTTTAAAACAGAGATGAGGAGGAATTTCTTCAGCCAGAGGGCGGTGAAACTGTGGAACACTTTGCCGCAGAAGGCTGTGGAGGCCAAATCACTGAGTGTCTTTAAGACAGAGATAGATAGGGTCTTGATTAATAAGGGGATCAGGGGTTATGGGGAGAAGGTGCGGCCGCATTTGGAGTATTGCGTATAGTTCTGGTCGCCGCATTATAGGAAGGACGTGGAGGCTTTGGAGCGGGTGCAGAGGAGATTTACCAGGATGTTGCCTGGTATGGAGGGAAAATCTTATGAGGAAAGGCTGATGGACTTGAGGTTGTTTTCGTTGGAGAGAAGAAGGTTAAGAGGAGACTTAATAGAGGCATACAAAATGATCAGGGGGTTGGATAGGGTGGACAGTGAGAACCTTCTCCCGCGGATGGAAATGGCTGGCACGAGGGGACATAGCTTTAAACTGAGGGGTAATAGATATAGGACAGAGGTCAGAGGTAGGTTCTTTACGCAAAGAGTAGTGAGGCCGTGGAATGCCCTACCTGCTACAGTAGTGAACTCGCCAACATTGAGGGCATTAAAAAGTTTATTGGATAAACATATGGATGATAATGGCATAGTGTAGGTTAGATGGTTTTTGTTTCGGTGCAACATCGTGGGCTGAAGGGCCTGTACTGCGCTGTATTGTTCTATGTTCTATGTTCTAAGGCAGGAGAATGGGGATGAGAAGAATATCAGCCATGATTGAATGGCAGAGCAGACCCGATGGGCCGAGTGGCCTAATTCTACTGGTCTTATGGTGGTGGGAGGTTACCAAGAGGGCATTGGAGTAGTCAAATCTGGAATCAAGGATATACATTGATACATAGAACATACAGCGCAGAAGGAGGCCATTCAGCCCATCGAGTCTGCACCGACCCACTTAAGCCCTCACTTCCACCCTATCCCCATAACCCAATAACCGCTCCTAACCTTTTTGGGCACTAAGGACAATTTAGCATGGCCAATCCACCTAACCTGCACGTCTTTGGACTGTGGGAGGGAACCGGAGCACCCGGAGGAAACCCACGCAGACACGGGGAGAACGTGCAGACTCCGCACAGGCAGTGACCCAAGCCGGAATCGAACCTGGGACCCTGGCGCGGTGAAGCCACAATGCGAGGCACGTGTGCTACCGTGCTGTATATAGATATTGATTAGGGGTTTTGCATAACATGGGCAAACAGGTTGATTGTAAACCTACTAGTTCTTCCGATAAGACTATGGAAGGCAGTAAGAGTGGGATAATTGCCTGGTCAGCCAGAACCATGTGGCAACTGCAGTGCAACAGTCTCCCCACGTTAAAAGTCTCCACACCAAGTTCTTGTCACCTGTTCTGCCCTGTGGCAAAGGTACGCTTCGATTCATGGGACTACTGGGGAGAGGGCCGGGGGTTCACAGGCAGATTAGCTGAGGTAGAGGTGGTTTGAGGAGTTATGGAGATAGCAGTAGGTGGAGAGGATGTTGGGTCACAATTGCAATTCAATATCAAATAGGCAACAAGGTTTGGTTCAGTGTGAGTCGACAGCCGTTGAGGCGATGGGTGCAGTGGTCAGGGTCCAGAGTTTCTGCTGCGAGCCTTCCCAAGTGTTAACTGGAAGAAATCACAGCTCATTCAGGAGTCAATGTCAGACAAGTAATCCTATCATCTGTGAGAGAGTGGGGGGCCGGCATAAACCGGTGGAGAGATAACACTGGGTGTCATCAGCGTTTATGTGAAAGTGGCTGCTGTCACCATAGGGAAGTATGTAGGTGAGGACGAGGAGCACGGTTAGGTCCTTGGAGAAATCTAGAGATAGCGTTGCAGGAATGGGAAGAGAAACTATTGCCGTATCCCTTGTACTTGAGTGAGATAAAATTAGCCTCTACAACCGCTGTGACAAGAACCAGGTGAAATTATGAATCAGCAGAGTTGAGGGATTGCACTTCGGGATTTTCTTGTCTAAGTCGTAATTGCTCACTGGGTAAGCTGATTGAGCCATCAGTGGAGGTTGTAACAGAAATATTATCATTTAACTGCGTATACCTCTAATGCCAATAGTTTCTTCCTAATGCTCCTTGGATTAGTACAAGAACATTTCAATTTCTCATTCAAAATAATCCAGTACTCCATAGGGATGTGTTAAACTCAATAATACTCTTTATGAGTGTCACAAGTAGGCTTACATTAACACTGCAATGAAGTTACTGTGAAAATCCCCTAGTCGCCACATTCTGGCACCTGTTCGGGTACACTGAGGGAGAATTGAGAATATCCAATTCACCTAATAAGCACGTCTTTCGGAACTTGTGGGAGGAAACCGGAGCACCCAGAGGAAACCCACGCAGACACGGGAAGAGCGTGCAGACTCCGCACAGACAGGGACCCAAGCCTTGCAGGGGCAATCACTTGGAGTTTCAGCGGGAGTGGAGTGCGGGGACTGCTGGTGGGTGAGTATTGAAGTTTAAAATAACTTACCTTGCAGGAGCATCTCTTGGAGTTTCAGCGGGAGCGGAGTGTGGGGGCTGCTGGTGGGTGAGTATTTAAGTAAACACTTACCTGGTCCCGTTTCTGTTCCTCTTTGCTGCTGTTGTATTTAAAAAAAAAAAAGATTTTTTAAGGCGGGAACAGGAAGTTCGACCCACGGACTTCTGGGAAGTCCCTCACCAATAAATACTGGTGGAGAGGAAACCCGAGACACTACACGTGTAGTGTCTCCCACCCGCCCTCCTCCTCTAACCTAATAATAAGACCCATTGGTGTGAGGTAAGTACCATATTGTATGATGATTATTATGATTTTTTAAAAATTTAGTTGTTAGCCAGATCTTGGTTGAAAGTTAGAGGGATGGCAGGGAAGGGAGTGCAATGTTCCTCCTGCAGGATGTTTGAGGTGAGGGATGCCGTTAGTGTCCCTGCTGATTTTACCTGCAGGAAGTGCTGCCATCTCCAGCTCCTCCAAGACCGAGTTAGGGAACTGGAGCTGGAGTTGGAAGAACTTCGGATCATTCGGGAGGCAGAGGGGGTCATAGATAGCAGCTTCAGGGAATTAGTTACACCAAAGATTGGAGATAGATGGGTAACTGTAAGAGGGGCTGGGAAGAAGCAGTCAGTGCAGGGATCCCCTGCGGTCGTTCCCCTGAGAAACAAGTATACCGCTTTGGATACTTGTGGGGGGGACGACTTACCAGGGGTAAGCCATGGGGTACGGGCATCTGGCACGGATTCTGTCCCTGTTGCTCAGAAGGGAAGGGGGGAGAGGAGCAGAGCATTAGTAATTGGGGACTCTATAGTCAGGGGCACAGATAGGAGATTTTGTGGGAGCGTGAGAGACTCAGGTTTGGTATGTTGCATCCCAGGTACAAGGGTACGTGATGTCTCGGATCGTGTTTTCCGGGTCCTTAAGGGGGAGGGGGAGCAGCCCCAAGTCGTGGTCCACATTGGCACTAACGACATAGGTAGGAAAGGGGACAAGGATGTCAGGCAGACTTTCAGGGAGCTAGGATGGAAGCTCAGAACGAGAACAAACAGAGTTGTTATCTCTGGGTTGTTGCCCGTGCCACGTGATAATGAGATGAGGAATAGGGAGAGAGAGCAATTAAACACGTGGCTACAGGGATGGTGCAGGCGGGAGGGATTCAGATTTCTGGATAACTGGGGCTCTTTCTGGGGAAGGTGAGACCTCTACAGTCAGGATGGTCTACATCTGAACCTGAGGGGCACAAATATCCTGGGGGGGAGATTTGTTAGTGGTCTTTGGGGGGATTTAAACTAATGCAGCAGGGGCATGGGAACCTGGATTGTAGTTTTAGGGTACGGAAGAATGAGAGTATAGAGGTCAGGAGCACAGATTTGACGTCGCAGGAGGGGGCCAGTGTTCAGGTAGGTGGTTTGATGTGTGTCTACTTCAATGCCAGGAGTATACGAAATAAGGTAGGGGAACTGGCAGCATGGGTTGGTACCTGGGACTTCGATGTTGTGGCCATTTCGGAGACATGGATAGAGCAGGGACAGGAATGGATGTTGCAGGTTCCGGGGTTTAGGTGTTTTAGTAAGCTCAGAGAAGGAGGCAAAAGAGGGGGGGGGTGGCGCTGCTAGTCAAGAGCAGTATTACGGTGGCGGAGAGGATGCTAGATGGGGACTCATCTTCCGAGGTAGTATGGGCTGAGGTTAGAAACAGGAAAGGAGAGGTCACCCTGTTGGGAGTTTTCTACAGGCCTCCAAATAGTTCTAGGGATGTAGAGGCAAGGATGGCGAGGATGATCCTGGATAAGAGCGAAAGTAACAGGGTAGTTATTATGGGAGACTTTAACTTTCCAAATATTGACTGGAAAAGATATAGTTCGAGTACATTAGATGGGTCGTTTTTTGTACAGTGTGTGCAGGAGGGTTTCCTGACACAATATGTTGACAAGCCAACAAGAGGCAAGGCCACATTGGATTTGGTTTTGGGTAATGAACCTGGCCAGGTGTTGGATTTGGAGGGAGGAGAGCACTTTGGGAACAGTGACCACAATTCGGTGATGTTTACGTTAGTGATGGAAAGGGATAAGTATACACCGCAGGGCAAGAGTGAGACATGGGGGAAGGGCAATTATGATGCCATTAGACGTGACTTGGGGGGGGATAGGTTGGAGAAGTAGGCTGCAAGTGTTGGGCACACTGGATAAGTGGAGCTTGTTCAAGGATCAGCTACTGCGTGTTCTTGATAAGTACGTACCGGTCAGGCAGGGAGGAAGGCGTAGAGCGAGGGAACCGTGGTTTACCAAAGAAGTGGAATCTCTTGTTAAGAGGAAGAAGGAGGCCTATGTGAAGATGAGGTGTGAAGTTTCAGTTGGGGCGATGGATAGTTACAAGGTAGCGAGGAAGGATCTAAAGAGAGAGCTAAGACGAGCAAGGAGGGGACATGAGAAGCATTTGGCAGGTAGGATCAAGGAAAACCCAAAAGCTTTCTATAGGTATGTCAAGAATAAGCGAATGACTAGGGTAAGAGTAGGACCAGTCAAGGACAGGGATGGGAAGTTGTGTGTGGAGTCTGAAGAGATAGGCGAGATACTAAATGAATATTTTTCATCAGTATTCACTCAGGAAAAAGATAATGTTGTGCAGGAGAATGCTGAGACCCAGGCTATTAGAATAGATGGCATTGAGGTACGTAGGGAAGAGGTGTTGGCAATTCTGGACAGGCTGAAAATAGATAAGTCCCCGGGGCCTGATGGGATTTATCCTAGGATTCTCTGGGAGGCCAGGGAAGAGATTGCTGGACCTTTGGCTTTGATTTTTATGTCATCATTGGCTACAGGAATAGTGCCAGAGGACTGGAGGAGAGCAAATGTGGTCCCTTTGTTCAAAAAGGGGAGCAGAGACAACCCCGGCAACTATAGACCGGTGAGCCTCACGTCTGTAGTGGGTAAAGTCTTGGAGGGGATTATAAGAGACAAGATTTATAATCATCTAGATAGGAATAATATGATCAGGGATAGTCAGCATGGCTTTGTGAAGGGTAGGTCATGCCTCACAAATCTTATCGAGTTCTTTGAGAAGGTGACTGAACAGGTAGACGAGGGTAGAGCAGTTGATGTGGTGTATATGGATTTCAGTAAAGCGTTTGATAAGGTTCCCCACGGTAGGCTATTGCAGAAAATACGGAGGCTGGGGACTGAGGGTGATTTAGAGATGTGGATACAGAAATTGGCTAGCTGAAAGAAGACAGAGTGTGGTGGTTATGGGAAATGTTCAGAATGGAGTTCAGTTACAAGTGGCGTACCACAAGGATCTGTTCTGGGGCCATTGCTGTTTGTCATTTTTATCAATGACCTAGAGGAAGGCGCAGAAGGGTGGGTGAATAAATTTGCAGACGACACTAAAGTCGGTGGTGCTGTCGACAGTGTGGAAGGATGTAGCAGGTTACCGAGGGACATAGATAAGCTGCAGAGCTGGGTTGAGAGGTGGCAAATGGAGTTTAATGTAGAGAAGTGTGAGGTGATTCACTTTGGAAGGAATAACAGGAATGCGGAATATTTGGCTAATGATAAAGTTCTTGGAAGTGTGGATGAGCAGAGGGATCTAGGTGTCCATGTACATAGATCCCTGAAAGTTGCCACCCAGGTTGATAGGGTTGTGAAGAAGGCCTATGGAGTGTTGGCCTTTATTGGTAGAGGGATTGAGTTCCGGAGTCAGGAGGTCATGTTGCAGCTGTACAAAACTCTGGTACGGCCGCATTTGGAGTATTGCGTACAGTTCTGGTCACCGCATTATAGGAAGGACGTGGAGGCTTTGGAGCGGGTGCAGAGGAGATTTACCAGGATGTTGCCTGGTATGGAGGGAAAATCTTATGAGGAAAGGCTGATGGACTTGAGGTTGTTTTCGTTGGAGAGAAGAAGGTTAAGAGGAGACTTAATAGAGGCATACAAAATGATCAGGGGGTTAGATAGGGTGGACAGTGAGAGCCTTCTCCTGCGGATGGAAATGGCTGGCACGAGGGGACATAACTTTAAACTGAGGGGTAATAGATATAGGACAGAGGTCAGAGGTAGGTTCTTTACGCAAAGAGTGGTGAGGCCGTGGAATGCCCTACCTGCTACAGTAGTGAACTCGCCAACATTGAGGGCATTTAATAGTTTATTGGATAAGCATATGGATGATAATGGCATAGTGTAGGTTAGATGGCTTTTGTTTCGGTGCAACATCGTGGGCCGAAGGGCCTGTACTGCGCTGTATCGTTCTATGTTCTATGTTCTAAGCCGGGAATCGAACCTGGGATCCTGGTGCTGTGAAGCAACAGTGCTACCCTAGTATATTTTCATTTCTTTTTTAGGTGAAACACATCCACGACTATTTTAGCTTTCAGCGATGATGTAAAATGAGTGATAACACATTGGCCACTCATTATACAGCCCGGACAAATTTACTTTCCTGTCATTGGGCAGACTGTATAATCGCAGGCCAATTCACCACCACGTTTCGTGGTCAACTGGAAACTGAATTTCACCCCTATTCTTTCCATCTACTTCTTAAAATAATAGTCAATTTGTTATCCAAGTTGTGGTAGTCACCACTGTTGTACTGTATATACCGCATACGAGGGGTATTACGGTAAGGCCCCTGTACTACAAGTACGGGGGTAGATTCTTGCCTGCTGGCTCCGCCCAGTAGGCAGAGTATAAATGTGTGTGCTCTCCGAGCTGCAGCCATTTCGGCAGTAGCTGCGGGAGGCTACACATCTCTGCGAAATAAAGCCTCAAATCGATTACTCTCTACTCTCGTCTCGTCGTAATTGATTGTGCATCAATTTATTACGCAGAGATTTTACAACGATGGATCTCCGCATCAAGCCTGATCACCTGTAGACAACGCCAAGTTGGCCATCGCACATTCGCTAGCTTGCTTTGAAGCATACATCGGATCTGCGACAGAACCACCCTCAGAGACACAGAAGCTCCAGATCCTTTACACGTGGCTGAGCTCCAATATCTTTCCCCTCATCCGGGACGCGCCGATCTACGGTGAGGCAATGTCGCTACTGAAGAAGAACTACACTGAGCAGACCAACAAAATCTATGCCAGGCACCTCCTGTCCACGCAGCATCAACTCCCCGGTGAGTCTGTGGAAGATTGCTGGCGTGCCCTGCACGTCCTGGCGAGAGACTGCGATTGCCAGGCCGTTTCGGCCGTTGAACATTCTGACCTGCTCGTTAGAGACACATTCGTTACGGGCATAGGGTCGGCCAACATCCGCCAGCGCCTCTTAGAAGGGGCTACCCTCGACCTCACGGAGACCAAGAAACTAGCGATCTCGCTCACAGTCGCCTCACGCAATGTCCAGGCGTATGCCTCCGACCGCATGGCCCACCCCTCCTGGGCATCGTGGACCCCGCCAGCGTACACCCCACCGTGGACCCCATCAGCGACCGCCCCCAGCCAACCCCAGGCCTGCGCCGCGCGGCAGCCAACCAACCCCGGGGGACCCAAGTGCTACTACTGCAGACAGACAAAACACCCCCGGCAGTGCTACCCGGTGCGGAGCGCGCTCTGCAAGGCCTGCGGCAAGAAAGGACATTTTGCTGCTGTGTGCCAGGCCCGCTCGATCGCCACTATTGTCCCTGCAACCTCCACGTGCGGCCCGTGGGCGCCACCATCGTGTTCACTCATTACACGTGCAGCCCATGGGCGCCGCCATCTGGCTCGCGGCCCATGGGCGCCGCCATCTGGCACAACACGCACGGCTCGTAGGCACCATCTTGCCTGCCTCAGGATACATGCGGCCCGTGGGCGCCGCCATCTTCCCCGCCTCAGGACCCCTGCTCGTCGGCCACCTCATCGGGCCGCTCATCGCCTGCAACCGCCGCCGAACAGCCATGTCTCGCCTCCATCATGATCGACCAGTCCCGACCGCATAACCTCACGACCGGGTCGACGACAGTGAAGGTCGACGGGCACAAGATATCCTGCCTTCTGGACTCCGGGAGCACTGACAGCTTCATCCACCCCGATACTGTTAGGCGCTGTTCCCTCACGGTACACCCCATGAACCAGAAAATCTCCTTGGCCTCCGGATCCCACTCCGTGGCAATCCGGGGGTACAGCACCGCCGCCCTCACCATCCAGGGCGTAGAGTTCAGTGGCTTCCGGCTCTACGTCCTCCCCGACCTCTGCGCTGCCTTGCTACTCGTCCTGGACTTCCAGCAACCCGCAGAGCCTAACCCTGAAATTTGGCGGGCCTCTACCACGCCTTACTGTCTGCGGTCTCACGACCCTGAAGGTCGACCCGCCTTCTGTGTTTGCAAACCACATCCCGGATTGCAAACCCGTCGCCACCAGGAGCAGACGGTACAGCACCCAGGACAGGACCTTCATCAGGTCTGAGGCCCAGCGGCTGCTACGGGAAGGTATTATCGAGGCCAGCAACAGCTCTGGAGAGCCCAAGTGGTAGTTGTGAAAACTGGGGGGGGAAAACAGGATGGTCGTTGACTACAGTCAGACCATCAATCGATACACGCAGCTCGACGCGTACCCCTTCCCACGCATATCTGATATGGTCAATCAGATTGCACGGTACTGGGTCTTCTCAACAGTGGACCTGAAATCTGCCTACCACAAGCTCCCTGTTCGCAAGGCGGACCGCCCGTACACCGCGTTTGAAGCAGACGGCCGCCTTTACCACTTCCTTAGGGTTCCCTTTGGCGTCACTATTGGGGTCTCGGTCTTCCAACGGGAGATGGATTGAATGGTTGACCGGTACGGACTGTGAGCCTGGATAACGTCACCATCTGCGGCCACGACCTGCAGGACCACAACGCTAACCTTTCCAAATTCCTCCACACCGCTAAACTCCTCAACCTAACCTACAACAAGGAGAAGTGCGTGTTCAGCACAAACCGATTAGCCATCCTCGGCTATGTGGTCCAGAACGGAGTGCTAGGGCCCGACCCCGATCGCATGCGCCCCCTCATTGAACTCCCCCTTCCCCACTGCCCCAAGGCCCTCAAACGATGCCTGGGGTTCTTCTCGTACTACGCCCAGTGGGTCCCTAACTATGCGGACAAGGCCCGCCCACTCATTCACTCCACCGTTTTCCCCCTGACGGCTGAGGCTCACCAGGCCTTCAACCGTATCAAGGCCGACATCGCCAAGGCCGCGATGCACGCGGTCGACGAGACGCTCCCCTTCCAAGTCGAGAGTGATGCATCAGACGTCGCTCTAGCCGCCACCCTCAACCTGGCAGGCAGGCCCGTGGCATTCTTTTCCCGCACCCTCCATGCCTCTGAAATCCGGCACTCCTCCGTCGAAAAGGAGGCCCAAGCTATCGTTGAAGCGGTGCGGCATTTGAGGCATTGCATGGTGAGGCACGATCAATTTGGCTGGAGACGAAGTTGAATTCAAACTGAGGCTTTATTAGTATCAGAAGTGTGGCCTCCTACAGCAGCTGACGAAATGGCTGCGAGCTGGAGGCCACGCATATTTATAACCCGGCTCCTGGGCGGAGCGAGCATGCAGGGGCCCAGGTGAACCTGTAGTGCAGGTTCTACCGTACAACCTCTAATATCAGAACACAGTGGTTTACCACATTCACCCCCTGTTAAAATTGAGTCCGGCGGGGGTGGTGGATAACTATATACAATTAGCAATCTTTAATATTTACAGAACAGTAAAAAAAATGTCTCTGGTCATCCGGTGGGCCGGTCAGAGGTTCAGCCGGTCCGGCGCCTTGATCGTCCTCTGGGATCGACGAAGTGGAGCCGGCGATGTTGGTGCTGTCGTGGTCGAAGTTGACTCTGGGAGCAGGGGGAGGACGGACAGTCCTAGGGGGGGTGATGGGGGAGGGGAGGGGGGCGCCGGGGGCGGTGTGGGGGTGGAACCTGCTGGTGCCAGGTCCCTGAGGGAGACAGTATCCTGACGGCCGTCGGGGAACACTACATAGGCGTACTGTGGGTCTGCGTGGAGCAGGTGCACCCTTTCCACCAACGGATCCACCTTGTGGAACCGCACATGTTTACAGAGAAGCACAGTTCCCGGAGCTGTGAGCCAAGTTGGGAGCGATACCCCGGATGTGTACTTCCTGGGGAAGGCAAAAATACATTCATGTGGTGTACTGTTAGTAGCAATGCAGAGTAATAAGCGAATGGAATGTAGTGCATCAGGGAGGACCTCTTGCCAGCGGGAGACGGTGAGATTTCTGGACCGTAGGGCCAGCTGGACGGCCCTCCATACCGTCCCATTCTCCCTTTCTACCTGTCCATTTCTTTTGTGAGGGCCACGAAGAATCCAGCACGAGTTTTAAGGATACAAAGTAATAACATTTATTTACAATAACGTATATATATAACAGCAGCAGCAACTTCCCTTGCTGCACACTCCTTCCTGCTGGTTCCTAAACTGGCCAGCTTTATTTATACTAGGAGTTTACTAATGGTTTCTCCGCCCCCCTCATTGGGGAAGCTCATACTCCCACAGGATTGTGGGATTGTCATTAGTCCCCAGCCAATGGTAAGCAGGCAGGTTATAACATCCCTTCCCCCCCAAAGTCCAAGGAATCCACCGAAGACCCTGGCGAAGGAGGGCATCGGACTCGTTTTGCCGCAGGCCGGACACCATTTGCACGCGGCGCTGGATCAGGCGGCGTGTAACGAGACGGAGACCGGCGCTTCCGTGATGAACGGCGTAACGGTTGTACATCCACGGCACGTGGACCCGAGGATTCCCCCTCTGATGCATCCTGTGTCTCCATCTCGGAGTCAGAGTCTGCTGCCTCCGTCATGTCAGCGTCTCTATCTCCATTCGGTTTTGTAACGACCTGCGCAGGCTTCGAGTGAGGCACCAGTGGAAGACTGTGAGGACTACCTTCCATTGTCTCTGGTCTCTGCAGCTGTAGAAATGAGCTCCGGGGGCGGGGAATCTTTTGAGGGTATAGTCTTCTGGACCGAACGTGGTCTACATGTTTGCGCTGGAGACGACCCTGGGCTTGCACCTGGTAAGATATAGGGCCCGTTTGGCGACAGATTACACCAGGAACCCACTGGGCACCACCAGCAAAATTTCGAACGAACACTGGGTCACCGGGCGCAAACGGCCGAATCGGCCGATGCCGAGAAAATCCCTGTCCCTGCCGTTCTGGTGTGCGGCGTACTTTTGCGCCAATGTCCGGGAAAACCATACTAAGGCGGGTGCGAAGTCTCCGGCCCATTAGGAGTTCTGCGGGAGCTACCCCAGTCACCGCATGGGGGGTGGTCCTATACGTAAACAAAAAGCGAGCCAGTCTCGTGTCCATTGATCCGGAAGACTGCTTCTTTAGGACTCTTTTGAATGTCTGCACTGCGCGCTCTGCCAACCCATTTGAAGTCGGGTGGTAAGGGGCAGTGCGGATATGGCGTATGCCGTTCATCTTCGTGAACCTCGCAAACTCCTCACTCGTGAATGGAGTGCCGTTATCCGTGACCAGCACCTCGGGGAGGCCATGTGTACTAAACCACAAACGCATCTTTTCAATTGTTGCGCAGGACGTTATCTCCTGCATCTTATGCACCTCTAGCCATTTAGACTGGGCGTCAATTAATAGAAGGAACATGGATCCTTGAAAAGGGCCTGCAAAATCTGCATGCAAGCGTGCCCAAGGCCGCCCTGGCCGTTCCCAGTGATGTAGGGGCGCGGCCGGCGGAAGCTTCTGATGCTCCTGGCAAATGGAGCAGTTTTGGGCCACCTTCTCAATGTCGGTGTCGAGGCCTGGCCACCAGACATAACTCCGGGCCAACATTTTCATTTTGGTCACACCTGGATGCCCATTGTGCAAGTCTGTTAGTCTCAGCTCCTGGCCTTTTTCCGGGACAATCACACGCGTCCCCCACAAGAGGATACCGTCTTCCACGCTGAATTCTGACAGCTTGGAGGAAAATGCCCGCAACTCGCCTGGGAGCAGTCTATGCTGCCCACCGTACAGGGCTATGTGATGCCGTGACAGGCAAGGTGTCCATAAAATTTAGGGTTGCAACCACCTCACCGGTCGTGGGGGTCAACATGGGGCCGGTCGATAAAGGCAATCGGCTCAGTGCGTCGGCATTTGCTATCTGCGTACCTGGTTTGTGCTCCAGAGAATACTCGTATGCAGCAAGCAACAAAGCCCAGCGCTGGATCCGTGCAGAAGCAATGGGCAGTATTGGCTTATCCTCTCTGAAAAGTCCCAGCAGAGGCTTATGATCAGTCACGATAGTGAAATGGCGGCCATACACGTACTGGTGGAAGCTTTTCACTGCAAATACCACTGCCAGGCCCTCCTTCTCGATCTGCGCGTACTTTTTCTCTGCTGCAGTCAATGTGCGGGAGGCGAAAGCTATCGGCCGCTCGGCTCCATTCTCCATCTTGTGGGACAGGACGGCCCCAATACCATACAGGGATCCATCACATGTGACGAGCAAAGGCTTTCCAGGATCGTAGTGGGTTAGTAACCCAGACGACGACAATTGTTGCTTTACCCGCCGGAAAGCGGTTTCTTGCGGCTGATCCCAAACCCAGGTGTGATTTTTCTTTAGCAGAAGTGCAAAGGGGCCAGCGTAGTTGCCAGATTGGGGAGGAACTTCCCGTAATAGTTTACGAGACCGAGAAAAGAACGAAGATGCGAAGTGTCAGTCGGGGCAGGGGCCTGTTGAATTATACGCACCTTCTCTGCGACGGGGTGCAAACCTTCGCGGTCCAATCCGATAACCTAGGTAGACTACTTCCTTTGCCTGAAATACGCACTTTGTGCGACGTAAACGGACTCCAGCCTCCGAAAGGCGTCTAAGGATAGCCTCCAGATTTTCCAAATGTTCCTGCTCCGACGTCCCTGTAATCAAAACGTCATCTAAGTAGACAGCAACATGTGGTAAACCTCTCAAAATGCCCTCCATAACACGTTGAAAAATTGCGCAGGCAGAGGATACTCCAAAGGGCAACCGTGTATATTCATACAGGCTCCGGTGTGTATTAATCATTACATATGGTCGGGAGGCAGGGTCCAGCTCCAACTGCAGGTAGGTGTGACTCATATCTAATTTTGTGAATGAGAGTCCACCTGCAACCTTCGCGTAGAGATCCTCTATGCGAGGCATTGGATATCGGTCGAGTCGGGAAGCCGTAATCACTAAGTTTTTGTCGCCACACAAGCGATCTGTGGCATCTGGCTTCATTACAGGTACAATTGATGCTGCCCAGTCAGCAAAACATACGGGCCTGATAATACCCAAACTCTCCAAACGAGTGAGCTCCCCTTCTACCTTCTCGAGCAAGGCGTAAGGCACTGGGCGCGCCCGGAAATAGCGCGGTGTGGCTCCTGGTTCAACTTGGATATGGGCTACGGCCCCTTTTATTTTCCCCAAACCAGGCTGGAATACATCTGGGTATCGTCCTAGCACCTCAGTCAACCCTTCAGAAACTGTTTGGAGGATGTGCTGCCATTGCAACTGCAAATGGCGCAACCAGTCCCGACCCAACAGGCTGGGCCCATGGCCGTGCACCACGATAAGTGGGAAACGCCCCTCCTGGCGTCCATAAACAACAGGGGTCATTGTAGTTCCTGCAATGTCCAGTGGTTCCCCCGTGTAGGTGGCCAACCTGGCCTGTGAGTCGGTTAATGTAAGGGTCTGTATACCCTGCTTGATGCGGTCGAATGTCCTCTGGGCGATCATGGAGACCGGTGCGCCAGTGTCCAACTCCATCTCAAGCGGGTGGCCATTGACCCGTACTGTCACCTTAATGGGGGCCACACGGGGAGCTGCCACACAATGCAGCTGCAGGCAGTCGTCCTGCGTCTCCATGTCCTCAGGAGTAGTCGCCGCAGGTTCATCCACATGGAAGGTACGGCCCCTGGGCTGGTCCCAGTTATGGCCCCTGGGTTGGTCCCAGTTTCGGTCGGAATGACGGCGCCTCTGGCGCCCCCAGGACCGCCGTCCGTGACGGGGTCGGCGCCTACAAGTCTGACATGGACATGGCTCCTCATCCATTGGCTCTGGAGAAGGCTCCCTTCGGGGAGGAATGTCCGACGGCCACTGGCGTCGGTCCGGATGTTGCCTCGCCCAAGGTACCTCAGGAGTGCGGGGGGACGTTTTCGGACGGAAGGGGTTGTGCCCCAAGGCATGCACTTCCATTCCCTGTAGCTCCTGCACTCCTCGTTCTGCGCTCTCTCGGGACAATACTATTTGAATGGCCTGTTGAAAAGTCAATGTTGGCTCAGCTAACAACTTTCTCTGGGTGGCTGCATTGTTAATACCGCAAACCAAACGGTCGCGTAACATTTCTGACAAGGTCTCACCATAGTCACAGTACTCCGCAATCCTGCGAAGCCGGGATAGAAAATCGGCAAGGGATTCTCCAGGGGTCCTCTCAGTGGTATTAAACCGGTAACGCTGGACTATCGTGGACGGGGTTGGGTTAAAATGTTGCCCCACTATATTCACAAGTTCATCAAACGTTTTGGTGTCCGGCGCAGCTGGGTACGTAAGGCTCCTAATCACCCCAAACGTATGCGGGCCGCAGGCGGTGAGCAATATGACCACCTGGCGCTCATTTTCGGTGATATTGTTTGCCCGGAAATAGTAACGTATCCATTGAGTGTACTGGTTCCAGCTTTCCAGCGCAGCATCAAAAACATCCAAACGTCCGTACAGAGGCATGGTACAATAGAAAACAACTTCCAACCTGTATCCAACAAAAATCCAGGAAGGTGGCTTCAGCAGTGTAGACAGCTATTCACTTTAACCTTCGTCGCCAGTTTTGTGAGGGCCACGAAGAATCCAGCACGAGTTTTAAGGATACAAAGTAATAACATTTATTTACAATAACATATACATAACCGCAGCAGCAACTTCCCTTGCTGCACACTCCTTCCTGCTGGTTCCTAAACTGGCCAGCTTTATTTATACTAGGAGTTTACTAATGGTTTCTCTGCCCCCCTCACTGGGGAAGCTCATAGAACATAGAAAATACAGCACAGAACAGGCCTTTCGGCCCACTATGTTGTGCCATACTCCCACAGGATTGTGGGATTGTCATTAGTCCCCAGCCAATGGTAAGTAGGCAGTTTATAACAATTTCCCTGGGGGTTGTAGCTCGTCGTTCTGCTGGAGGCGATACCTCTGCTGAGCAGGAACTGACGTAGCTCATCACTCATGAATGAGGATCCCCTGTCACTGTGGATGTAGGCAGGGAAACCGAACAGAGTGAAGATAGAATTAAGGGCTTTAATGATGGTGGCAGACGTCATGTCGGGGCATGGAATGGCGAAGGGAAAACGGGAGTATTCATCGACCACACTGAGGAAATATGTGTGTCGATCGAGGGAGGGGAGGGGGCCTTTGAAATCCACGCTGAGGCATTCAAAGGGGCAGGAGGCGTGCGCGGTCCGGCCGGTAGAAGTGCGGCTTGCACTTCACACAGACCTGGCAGTCCTTGGTGATCGTCCTTACATCCTTGACGGAGTAGGGCAAATTTTGTGCCTTAATGAAGTGGTACAACCGAGTGACCCCTGGGTGACAAAGGCTGTTGTGCAGGGCCCGGAGTCGGTCTACCTGTGCGCTGGCACATGTACCTCGGGATAGGGCGTCTGGGGGCTCGTTGAGTTTGCCAGGGCGATACTTAATCTCGTAGTTATAGGTGGAGAGCTCGATTCACCACCGCAAGATTTTATCACTTTTAATCTTGCCCCGCTGTGTGTTGTTGAACATGAAGGCTACCGACTGTTGGTCAGTGAGGAGAGTGAATCTCCTGCCGGCCAGGTAATGCCTCCAATGTCGCACAGCCTCAACGATAGCCTGGGCCTCCTTTTCGACGGATGAGTGCCGAATTTCGGAGGCATGAAGGATGCGGGAAAAGAATGCCACGGGCCTGCCTGCCTGGTTGAGGGTGGCGGCAAGGGCGACGTCCGATGCGTCACTTTCTACTTGGAAAGGAAGTGTTTTGTCTACCACGTGCATTCCAGCTTTGGCAATATCAGCTCTGATCCGGGCTAAAGCCTGTTGGGCCTCGGCCGTCAGGGGGAAATGAGTGGACTGTATGAGTGAGCGGGCCTTGTCCGCATAATTTGGGACCCACTGAGCGTAATACGAGAAGAACCCCAGGCAGCGTTTGAGGGCCTTGGGGCAGTGGGGGAGGTGGAGCTCCATGAGGGGGCGCATGCGGTCGGGATCGGGCCCCAGAACTCCGTTCTGGGCCACATAGCCGAGGATGGCTAAGCGGTTTGTACCGAACACACACTTCTCCTTGTTATACGTGAGGTTGAGGAGAGTGGCGGTGCGGAGAAATTTAACGAGGTTGGCATTGCGGTCCTACTGATCATAGCCGCAGATGGTCACATTGTCTAGGTACTGAAACGTGGCCCGCAAGCTGTACCGGTCGACCATTCGGTCCATCTCCCTTTGGAAGACCGAAACTCCATTGGTGACGCCGAAGGGGACCCAAAGAAGTGATATAGCCGGCCGTCTGCCTCGAAGGCGGTGTATGGCCGGTCCGATTTACGGATGGGGAGTTGGTGGTAAGCGGATTTCAGGTGCACCGTTGAGAAGACCCGGTACTGTGCAATCTGGTTAACCATGTCAGATATGCGTGGGAGGGGGTACGCGTCGAGCTGCGTGTACCTGTTGATGGTCTGTCTGTAGTCCACGACCATTCGGTTTTTCTCCCCAGACTTAACCACCACTACTTGAGCTCTCCAGGGGCTGTTGCTGGCCTCGATGACTCCCTCCCGAAGCAACTGCTGGACCTCGGACCTGATGAAGGCCTTATCCTGGGTGCTGTACCGTCTGCTCCTGGTGGTGACGGGTTTGCAATCCGGAGGTAGATTGGCAAAGAGGGAAGGAGGATCGACCTTTAGGCTCGCGAGGCGACACACAGTGAGGGGTGGTAAGGGTCTGCCGAATTTAAGGGTCAGACTCTGGAGGTTGCACTGAAAATCTAGGTTGAGGATAAGTGCAGCGCATGCAGAGGTTAGGGAGGATGTAGAGGCGAACACTGTGGAACTGTACGCCTTGGACTGTGAGCGTGACTGTGCAGTACCCCCGGATCGCTATGGAATCCGGAGGCCAGGTAGATACTTTGATTGGTAGGGTGTACCTTAAGGGAGCAGCGCCTTACCGTATTTGGATGTACAAAGCTCTCGGTGCTCCCGGAGTCCAGTAGGCAGGATGTCACATGGCCGTTGACTTTCACGCTGGTGGATGCGTTGGTCAGAGTATGTGGTCGGGACTGGTCGATTGCCATGGATGCGAGTCGTGGTTGATTGTCGGATAGTGAGGCGGCCATTGAGTTGGGGTCCTGAAACACCGTTGTTCTCCATGTGCTGCGGGTGGACAAGATGGTGGCGGCAGGAGGTCATGGGGCTCACAAAATGGCAGCGCCCATGGAACGCATGTGTTGTGCGGGGGAGAAGATGGCGGCGCCCATTGCTCGCACATGGCCTGTGGAGGAGGGGGGATAGCGGCGCCCATTGTCCGTGACCGGTGGGGTTGGGGGCAACCGCTGCTGCTGAGCGGGCCTGGCACACCGCTGCGTAGTGGCTCTTCTTCCCGCAGGCCTTACAAAGGGCAGCGCGGGCCGGGCAGCGTTGGCGGGAGTGTTTTTGCTGGCTGCAAAAATAGCATCAGGGCCCCCCGGAGATCACCGGCTGGTGCGTAGCGCAGGCGTATTGGGTGGGTAGCGCCCCCGCTGGGGCGGCTGCCTGTGGGACCCATGAAGCGTAGGAGGAGTGGGCCGCGCGGTTGGGGGCGTAGGACTGTATATTGCGCAGGGCGACCATCATGGAAAGCGCTAGTGTTTTAGTCTGCGAGGTCGCGCATGGCCCCTTCTAGGAGCCGCTGCCTGATAACATCAGACCCAATCCCAGTTACAAAAGCGTCCCGCATAAGGAGATCTCAGTGCTCCTTAGCTGTAACGTCCTGGCAGTCACAGTCCCGCACTAGTGGGATCAGGGCCCTCCAGAAGTCCTCGATTGACTCACCAGGTAGTTGAGTACGCATTGCGAGCGCGTGTCTGGTGAAGAGCGTATTCGTCTTCTGCTCAGAATTGTCTTTGAGTCGAGTCATGGCATCAGCGTAATTGGGCGCATCCTGGATCAGCGGGAAGACTTTGGAGCTGAGTCTGGAGTACAATATTTGAATCTTCTGAGTCTCTGGAACAGGGGTCGGCGCCGCTTTGATATACGCTTCAAAACAAGCTAGCCAGTGCTGAAAGTCCTTTCTGGCGTCGCTTGCGTGTGGATCCAGCTGCAGGCGATCTGGTTTAATCCGGAGGTCCATCTTCGGAATCTGATACTAATAAATTGAGGCACGATCAATTTGGCTGGAGACGAAGTTGAATTCAAACTGAGGCTTTATTAGTATCAGAAGTGTGGCCTCCTACAGCAGCTGACGAAATGGCTGCGAGCTGGAGGCCATGCATATTTATAACCCGGCTCCTGGGCGGAGCTAGCATGCAGGGGCCCAGGTGTGTCTGTAGTGCAGGTTCTACCATACAACCCTTAATATAAGAACACAGTGGTTTACCACACATGGCCGGCAGGAGATTCAGTCTCCTCACTGACCAACGGTCGGTTGCCTTCATGTTCAAAAACACATAGCGGGGTAAGATCAAAAATGATAAGATCTTGAGGTGGAGGATCGAGCTCTCCACCTACAAATACGAGATTTTGTATCGCCCCGGTAAGCTCAACAAGCCCCCAGATGCCCTATCCCGAGGTACTTGCGCCAGCGCACAAGTGGACCGACTCTGGACCCTGCACGACGATCTCTGTCACCCAGGGGTCACCCGCTTTTATCACTTCATAAAGGCCCGCAATCTGCCCTACTCCATCGAGGAAGTCAGGGCTATCACCAGAGACTGCCAGTTCTGCGCGGAGTGCAAACCGCTCTTCTACCAGCCAGACTGAGCGCACCTGGTGAAGGCCTCCTGCCCCTTTGAACACCTCAGCGTGGACTTCAAAGGGCCCCTCCCCTCCACCGACCGAAACACGTACTTTCTTAATGTTGTCGACGAATATTCGATTTCCCTTCGCCGTCCCATGCCCCGATATGACATCTGCCACCATCATCAAAGCCCTCAACACCATCTTCACTCTGTTCGGTATCCCCGCCTACGTCCACAGCGACCGGGATCCTCATTTATGAGTGATGTGCTGCGCCAGTACCTGCTCAACAGGGGCATTGTCTTGAGCAGGACAACCAGCTACAACCCCCGGGCAGGTGGAGCGGGAGAATGGGATGGTCTGGAAGGCCGTCCAGCTGGCCCTACGGTCCAGAAATCTCCTTGCCTCCCGCTGGCAGGAGGTCCTCGACGCCCTTCACTCCACTCAGTCGCTCTTTTGCACTGCGACTGAACGAAAGTCCCTATGAACGTCTCTTTGCCTTCCCCAGGAGGTCCACCACTGGGGTTTCGCTCCCAACGTGGCCGGCAGCTCCATATCCGTCCTCCTCCGCACGCATGTGCGGCTACACAAGGCGGTTGAGAGGGTACAGCTACTTCACGCGATCCCGCAGTATGCCTACGTAGCGTACTCCGACGGCCGCCAAGACACAGTCTCCATCAGGGACCTGGCACCAGCTGGGTCCCCACAGCCCCTCCCCCATGCCCTGGCGCCACCCTCCCACCCCCCAGTGCACCCCACCACAGCCCCCGCTCCGGGACGATCCATCCTCCCCTTGGTCCCACCCGGGGATGACGATGAGGTCGACACGCTCCCGGAGTCACCGACGCCCAAATCGGCACCAGAACTGCGTCGCTCGCAACGACGGATCAAGGCGCCCAATGGTCTGAATTTGTAAACTTTTCCTTAAAATGTTAAACATCTGAATGTAAATAGTTTTCCACCACTCCTGCTGGACTCGATTTTAACAGGGGGTGAATGTGGTAGTCACCACTGTTGTATTGTATATACTGCATACGAGGGGTATTACGGTAAGGTCCCTGTACTACAGGTACGGGGGTAGATCCCTACCTGCTGGCTCCGCCCAGTAGATGGAGTATAAATGTGTGAGCTCTTCGAGCTGCAGCTGCGGGAGGCTACACATCTCTGCGTAATAAAGCCTCAATTACACTCTACTCTTGTCTCGACGTAATTGATAGTGCATCACAAGTATTAACCATTCTATCCAGATCTAAGGTAAATGAAGGAATGGCTCAAATTGCAAAAAAATGAACTGGTCCGAAGCGATCTTCAGAGATTTTAGAATGGAACCATGGAACAAAACCGGAAACATAAGGTGCAAACACTAATTAATCACACAGCAGTCAAATGGTTAGACTCTTTTTTAATATAAATTTTGATAAGTTTTGTTTTCTGTCCTCTGTTTTCTTCATCATGTTAGTTTGTAATCAAGAGCCTGTCAGTAAAAAAAACCCTTTGTATTGTGGCTGAGACGGAACTGAATCACTGCGAAAGGTTAAGAGCTCCAATTACCTCAGGTGAGGAAATGCATGAAGCAAATAACTGGAGCGATTGGTCCAGGTAAAACCTTAAATCCTTTGATTTGCAATTGATAGCACTGATTCAGTATAAAGGGAAATTCAGTTTGTGATGCCTTCAACATTACTGACGCACTGTCGCTCGAAGGAAACCTGTTATGTACTCATATATAAAGGTATTTTTGACAATTTTTAAGCAGTGCTGAATAATAATAGTGTACTGAATATTTAACTTAATGTTCTTTAAAATATAGCTGTGTTCAGATGTGAAAAAAATGATTATATGTCTGTAAATTATTGACAGAATTGGAGAATGTAGTGAAGAAGTGGAATGTTTAGTATCATTTTGCACTGACATACGGACCTGGTGGAATATCACAGAAATACTCGTTACATTGATTAAAATGTCATGCACACCATGTTGTTAACGACACATGTCTTGGGTTTCTGTAATTTGTGGGAATCATGAAGGCTCAATATGATAGCCTTTTATTTAATATTCATTTTCAATCATGTAAGGAAGCTTTGTACTATATTGGATCTGAAAGTGTACAATTCATATGTAAAGGTGGCTGATTAAAATGCACAACTTTGTTCTTATGTGTGTCAACTGGACAACGTTCATTTATTATTCCTTTCAGATCAGCCTCATGTTCGAAATTATGATGACAAAGATCTCTACAATCCATGTATTTTTCTTTTTACTGTGCTGGATGTCTGTCCAGTCACTGAACCGATGTCAGCTGACTAATATTACAATCGCGGTGGAAAAAGAAGAGTGTGGGTATTGTGGTATGGTCAATGTAACTTGGTGTGCTGGTTACTGCTTCACCAAGGTGAGGAATCACATAATTGTTAATAAGTAATCATCGGATACGCGTGCTTGATGCGCAGTATTCTGTGATGCGAGAGAAGTGGTTGAAATCTATGTTACCGATGTTGGAACAAACAATCAAACGTTTTTGTAAATGAACTGAGTAAAAAGTGCAAGTGCGGGCGGCCCGGTGGCTCAGTGGTTAGCACGGCTGCCTCACGGCGCCGAGGACCCGGGTTCGATCCCAGCCCCGGGTCACTGTCCATGTGGAGTTTGCGCATTCTCCCCGTGTCTGCCCGGGTCTTACCCCCACAACACAAAGGTGTGCAAGGTTGGCCACACTAAATTGCCTTTTAATTGGGAAAAAAAAGAATTGGGCACTTCAAATTTATTACAAAAAAGAAAGTGCAAGTGCTAGAATTCTGAAAGACAAACACAAAATTGCTGAGAAGCACAGCATGTCTGTCCCATTTCAAAATAAATTTGTGGCGGGTTTAACATGTTAACATGCAACAAAATGGACATGTCTTCTCTTTATGTTCCAAACATTTTACACTATCATATAAACTTTCCTAACTATTTTGGACTTGGAGCAAGGGGATAACAAGGGGCTCTTCACAGTAACTTCATTGAAGCCTACCTGTCACAATAAGCGATTATTATTATAACTGGAAAACTGCTTGTGTTTTTAGGGATGACTGTGATGTGCACTGAATTATTTGTTGTCACTGACTATAAACTGCTGTTGATGTGGATGATACAGTTATTATAATCAGATGGCATAATGAAAGAGCAAGGACTTTGATGATTCCTGTTGTGCTGCTTAATTCACAATTGTGCCACTTTCCTTATTTCTTTTTTTCAAATTTCATGTTTCAGGATCCAGTCTGCAAGCATTCCATGGCTTCCATTTATCAAGATATTTGCAGCTACAAGGAAATAATCTATGAAACAATAACCATTCCAAACTGCCCTGCCAATGTTAACCCTGACTATACTTATCCTGTAGCAATCAGCTGCCAATGTGGGATGTGTAACACTGAAACCACTGACTGTACTGTTTCAGCTATGGAACCAACACACTGTTCCTTGACACAACAAAGGATAAACGATGTGAATAAAACATAGATAACTTACTTTCCATCCAGTGGGTCCTCAGCAAAGGGCATTTCATGCACAGGCATGATTTAGGCGCAACAACCCCCGATTAATCAATGAAGCCTAAGTTACTATTTATGAGGCGCAAATGTATGTTACTCTTAAATTAATGTGCCAGCTTATTGTAAGACATGTGTACGTTATGTGTTGCCTTGTTTTAGTACATTTTTTAAAGAATTTGAATAATGAACCATCGACAAAAGTCATAAAGCAACATGTATGAGACTAAGGTTCATGTGCTGTACATGCTGGTTTTGTACAGTCTGTTCAATAAACTACAATGTAATTTATATGGACCCATTAATAAAGACAAAGTCAAGTGTTTTCCAAAAATAAATGGCAAAGTGTCAAATTTTTGGCGCGGAACTCGATGTGATCCGGGGGTGTGATCCGGATTTCAATCTTCAGACGCGTAGAAAAAATAAATTCTTCATGTTAAAAACACCATGCATGAGGCGCAAAGCATCTGATTTGTGTGCCTCAGGGGTCATCTGAGCATTTCAATCAAGGGGGTGTTGCGTTTAAACAGGTCCACAGCTCTTGATCTCATTCAAGCCAGGTGGAATGTATCTCAACGATCATCTCCCAGATTGTCGGAGGGGGCCCTCGCTCAATTGCTGGATGCCATGGAGCAGAGGCGGCCGCGATTTACCCGCCGGTTCACAGCAGGCCCTCCAGCAAGGTCACCAATCCCACCTGGGAGACGGTGGCAGCACTGGGCAGTGCCAGCTGCTTGAGCTAGAGGAGGAGGGTTCAATGTAGGAAAAAGTGAATGACCTACTTTGATCTGCAAGGGTCAGTGCCCCATCTCCCCTTGGCACTCCACCCTTCCGTCAACTGTCGGAATGTCACCTTGAGTCCACATGTCGCCACCTCGCAGCTTCCCAGCACCCGACCTTCCAGCATCATCCTCAAGTTCCCCCCACCCCCGCACTCATCAAAACCCCTGAATAAGCCCACTGCCCACACATGCCAGATGAACTCGATCTGTGTCTTTATCTATGTATTTCCATTATGTATCTGTCGTATGTCCTAGGTTTTTCATGTATGGAACGATCTGTCTGGACTGAACGCTGAACAATACTTTTCACTGTACCTCGGTACACGTGACAATAAACCCAAATCCAATCAAATCTCTGGCACGCCAGGTGCCCGGCTCGCAATATCCCCTTTTCTGTCCCTGCAGGAGAAGATTGTCCACAACCGCAGAGAGAGAGAGGGAAGATGGGCCGTGGAATGTTCAAACTAAGGATCTTGATTCCTTTTGAGGAAAGGGTCATGGAGCCTGCAGGGGTGAACCAGGAGAGGGCTGCACAGAAACGAGATTGGCCTGTCACAAAAATATCAGGAGCCACTGCACCTTCACTAGCTTATTAGTCTCAAGTGAGATTCTATTGTCCGAGCACTTGGTCAGGCCATGTACTAAAACTATGTTCCTTGCACGGCAGGAACATCAACCCATGAGCCTCAGCTGTCAAGTAGCAGTGACCCCCCAGGCCAGCTCCAGGGGATCTCCAAGGAGGTCATGGATGATGTGTCACAGATATCACACAGATAGCACCATTGCAGAGACAAGCACTTCGGTGGGTGAACCTGGCAGACAGGCTTCTGGGTCACTATCTGGTGAGCACTCCAGTGCTTCTGATGGACAGGAGATGGAGACATGAATGTCCCAGGGATCAGACAGTTGGAGGTCCGCTGGATCGCAGGACTCAGCTGTGTCCCAGGCAGGTGCCGTGCCTCTGGCCATGTTCGTCCCTCAACTGCTGGAGATGCAAAGGCAGGGCCAAGGTTTCCAGGAGGGTTGCCAGCGACATTCCTGCGAGGCCGAATGGAAAAATCCCAAAGTCTTCAGTCGCAGGAAATGTTGCCGGCATTGCCAGGTACCCGGGCCATTCCTGCAAGGGTGGCATCGCATTGGAAAGCCTGGGGAAAGACGTCAGAAACACGACTGGAGAATACCCGAAGCATGGATCAGTCCCTAGTGAGCCTGTGCATAAATCTCAGGTCTCCTCATTGGCATCATTTGCCAAAACCTCAGTGGGTATCCCTTGCCCCTAAGAAGCCATCCCCGCAGCCTGAGGTGACCCTCAAATAGTCTAGGGATCTGTGATTTCCCAAGAGCAAAGCTATCATACACGCTACCTGGAAAATGTGCAAATGCATGCATGATTCTAGTGGTTACAGACCATCTGGACATTAAGGGAGTCCCTGATGCCACCAGGCACGTAGAGCTGTGAGTGCCATCGATAGTCCCCTGCACCTGTGGCAGACCAGCTCTGCTGCCAAATCCAGTAGCCCTCTCTTCCTGATGGGCCTGGTCCAATTCTAAAGTAATGTAGTCCGAAGGGCTGGCATAGCGTTCATTTGTGATCTCACAGATGCGTTTGTGGACGGATGACTGTGAGATGCCACACAGGTCACCCGTTGTGCCCTGGAATGACACCTTTGTATATACATCTAGGGCTGCTTTGACCTTCACGGCCACAGGGAGCGGGTGCCCTCCTCCTCCACATGGTGCCAAGTTGGCGATAATGTCGCACAACCTCCATGTTGAGGCCGGGTCTCCTATGGCAAATGTTGTCCGACAGCTCTAAGAAGGACATGGGTCCTGTGAACCCTTGGTCTCCTTCTTTGCCTTCGAGCCCCCTGTTTGGCTTGTGCTGCATCCAGTCCTTGAGCCTGCCGTGCGGCCCCTGGACTCCTGCCGCTGGGTTCTCCCTGGGTGCGGCCGCTCATTGCTGCTGGAGTCTGTGCTCCTCCAGCGCTGTTCTAAGCAGAATTTCCAGCACCACTGGCTCCATCCCGAAATCTCTCAGAAAGCTGCAAGGGATGAGAGACAGTGAGAGAGAGAAAGAGAGGGACAGCCAGGTTGGTGTTTCAGCCATTTACCTTCAAACCCTACCCTCACCCTTTGTCCTCCCGGTCCTAGAAGCAGCCATTCCTGCACCTTACCCTGCGGCCAGCGTCATTCCCACGGCTTGTGCCCTTCCAACTTCATCAAATGACCGGCCCAGTCAATACTCTTCCCTCAGTACTGATGCCAGTGAAGCAATCAAAATCCCTTCTTCCTACACCACTCTATGAGTCACACATTTAATCTGATTGACCATATGCCAATTTGGGCATAGTTCAGGGAACAATCCAGGGATGATTACCTTGGTGTTCTGCATTTTAATTTGGTCCTTAGCTCCTCAAATTCTCCCAGCACAACATCCTTCCAGATTCTATCTATGTCATTGGTTCTCATGTGGACCCCAACAATTGGATCCTCTCCCTCTCACATCAAGTCCCTCTCCAACTGCGAGGTGATGTCTTTAACCCTGGCACCAGTCAAGCAACACAACATTCCTGCACTTGGGTTGTGGTGGTGACACCAATGCACAGATAGGGAGAATGTGCAAACTCGGGCAGCACGGTAGCACAGTGGTTAGCACAGTTGCTTCACAGCTCCAGGGTCCCAGGTTCGATTCCCGGCTTGGCTCACTGTCTGTGTGGAGTCTGCGCGTTCTCCCTGTGTCTGCGTTGGTTTCCTCCGGGTGCTCCGGTTTCCTCCCACAGTCCTAAAATGTGCAGGTTAGGTGGATTGGCCATGCCAAATTGCCCTTAGTGTCCAAAAAATGTTAAGGGGGGATACTGGGTTAAGGGGATAGGATAGATACGTGGGCTTTAGTAGGGTGCGCTTTATAAGGGCCAGGTGCAGACTCGATGGGCCGCATGGCCTCCTTTGGACTGTAAATTCTATGATTCCAAGCTCTGGTTCTGACTGCAGGGAATAGTATCTATCCCCCGACTATACTGTCTCCTACCACCAAACAGTCCTCCTCGTTTCTGTTGGGAAATAGGTGTTTAATGATCAGCTTCAGTTTAGCTCAAACACAAGGTATGTCAGCCAACCAACCTAATCGTATACTATCCTTTTAAACTGTAACCAATAGGGAATCAGCATTTGATAGGTGACTTTGCTTAGCCTCATTTGGCAGAGAAAGGCATCATGGAACTTTTAGACAAGCTTAGAGGTAACATACTAGTGAGTTAATTACAGAACTGCCAAGGGGCCCCTGTTACACTTATTTCCTCAGCTTGCAAGGTTAAGCAGACAAGCTTACATCTTTGTACAGTATAAACCCTTATCAGAACTGGGTATTATCATCAAAGGAAAAGTGTAAGGGACGTGGGAAGGAGAAAAGAATGACAACAGCCGTGTTCTTCATTCAGTTCATTTCATTTGTCATATTTTAGGAAAAAAAGCATTTGGCTCAATGAATTCTTTATATTAGAGTTCATTTTTGTAATACTGTGTGGCTAGATTGGTGACTGTTTAATTCTTTTAGAATTGTGTCACACACGACTATGGAGTCATACCTGGCACAAAGGAAGAAGGAAGACGGTTGTGGTGGTTGGAGGTCAATCATCTCAGCTCCAGGACATCACTGTAGGAGTTCCTCAGGGTAGTGTCCTAGAACCAACCATCTTCAGCTGCATCATCAATGACCTCCATTCCATCATAACATCAGAAGTGGGGATATTGAGGGCGGCATGGTGACACAGTGGTTAGCACTCCTGCATCACGGGTCCCAGGACCAGGTTTGATCCCGATCCCGGGTCACTGTCCGTGTGGATTTTGCATATTCTCCCTATCTGTGCATTCGTGTCACCACCACAACCCAAACATGTGCAGAGTAGGTGGATTGGCCACGCTATATTGCTACTTAATTGGAAAAAAAAGAGTATTGGGCACTTTAAATTTGTAAAGGAAAAAAAAGAATGTATGTTTGCAGATGACTGTACAATGTTCAGCACCATTCATGACTCCTCAGACACTGAAGCAGTCCATGTCCAAATGCAGCAAGTCCTGGACAATATCCAGACTTGGGCTGATAGGTGGCAAGTTACATTCATGCTAGACACGTGCCAGGCAATGACCATCTCCTACAAGAGAGGATCTAATCCACCGCCCCTTGACATTCAATGGCATTAACATCGCTGAATCCAACACAATCAACATCTTGGGGATTACCATTGATCAGAATATGAACTGGACTAGCCATATTAATACTGTGACTACCAGAGCAGGTCAAAGGCTAGGAATCCTACGGCAAGCAACTCATCTCCTGATCTTGCAAAGTTACCATCTACAAGGCACAAGTCAGGAGTGTAATGCAATACTCTCCACTTGCCTGGACGAGTGCAGCTCCAAAAGTATTCAAAAAGCTCAACACCATCCAGGACTAAGCAGCTGATTTGATTGCTACCCCTTTCAGAAACATTCAATCCATCCACCAACGAACAGTGGCAGCCGTCTGTACGAGCTACAAGATGCACTGCAGCTACTCGCCAAGGTTCTTCAGGCAGAACCTTCCAAGCCCACTACCTCTGGTTTAGCACCCAGGGGCTGGTTTAGCACCCAGGGGCTAGTTTAGCACACTAGGCTAAATCTCTGGCTTTGAAAGCAGACCAAGGCAGGCCTGCAGCACGGTTCAATTCCCGTACCAGCCTCCCCGAACAGGCGCCGGAATGTGGCGACTAGGGGCGTTTCACAGTAACTTCATTTGAAGCCTATTTGTGACAATAAGTGATTTTCATTTTCATAGAAGGACAAGAGCAGCAGACATCTGGGAACCCCACCACCTGGAGGTTCCCCTCCGAGTCACTCACCACCCTGACATGAAAATATATCGCCGTTCCTTCACTGTCACTGGATCAAATTCCTGGAATTCCCTCCCTAACAGCACAGTGGGTACACCTACACCTCAGGGCCTGCAGAGGTTCAAGAAGGAAGCTCACTACCACCTCCTGAAGGGCCACTAGGGATGGGCACTAAATGCCGGCCTAACCAGCGACGCCCACATCCCACAAATTAATTTTTAAAAATAGGAATAGGAGGATGGAGTAACTGAATTGATGGTACAGGAGGAAAGGTTTTCATTTCCTGCGTCACTGGGTCTGTTTCTGAGGAAGGTGGGACCTGTACAAGTCAGGCGGCTAGCACCTGAATCGTGTTAAGAATTGGGGAAGATTAAAAAAATGAAATTGGGATAAAAGAAAATAAAACAGAGAGATGGCTAAAGAGATGTGTTCGCATACCAGTGCGAAAAGCATGTGTTTACCTGGGTGACTCGAGGAAAACAATGGGGGTGTAGAAAAGGTAACTTCGAAGTGGAGAGAGAAGGAAATAGACACGTATATGCAAAAAGCTGACTCCACAGGGTGGATAACATCAAAGTGAAAAATGATATATCCATAACACCATGACTGTGGAAAAGGGGAGACCAAGACAAACACAGACACAGCTACTATCAGCTACACCCAGTTGCAGGAACAGTTGCCCGAAAACAAGTTATTGCTAAACATGCAATTGGTTAAGCTCACAACTTGAAACTGAGCAGATTTCATTTTCGCTGAAACTGAAGATGATTTACCTAAATGTGGCCACGTAACCTGTGCACGGTAATTATTTACTGTAGCTCATAGAGTAATATATTGCATGTTGTTTGGGAACAAAGGTAGTTGGAACCAAGAGGTTGTGTGTGTGTATAGTCATCAGAGTACTTACATGTTGTAGTGTATTCAATGTTGTGTTCGGTTGCTTCTTTGGTCATGAAGGTACACATAGAACACGAAGATATGATTGCTACAAGTATTTATTGTTGATGGTAACCATTCATCTCTATGTATTTACAATTCCATCTCCTTTACTGTAAAACCATGGAGGAAGATGCTTGTCCTTTTGTCCATCCGACTGCCAAGTGCCCGCCTCCCGTCCGTCCCCCAATATATATATATATGTCTGTGTCTGGTTCCACCTGCTGGCGGGAGGTCAGAACTGTCCCTACATGTATTGGTCAGTGGCTATGTGCACGTTATATACAAATATATACATTAGCACAACTATATACAATTATACACAAATATGCCTACATGCATATCACCACATCCCCTTTCCTTTGGAGGAACATGCTTTTACAATCATGTGCCTTAAGCATCCTTATTTACAATCACATTTTTGTTTTAAAAATAAATATTCAGTCACGGGTTCAGTCTATCAGGCTTTCACTGCATTCTGTATGACCGCCTGAGGACCAGCTGGGTTGGTGAGTGTGCCCCATCTGCACCAGTCACTGATCCTTCCCCCGGCACCAGTGCAGACGCATCAGTTGCACCAGGGTGTGCTGGATCGTCTTTGCCTATTTCTTTCTTCGGGGTATATTCAGACTTGTCTGCTGGGTTGAGTACAAAAGGTCACTTCACCTTGATTAGGACTCTTCGGTTTTGGCGCAGAGGTGAGCCATCCTCGGTGAGCACCCTGTACGAGTGCAGCTCGCTTTCTGGACAACCATGGCTAGCCTTGTCCACCCTCTGCTATTGGGATCCTCGACTCTGACCGTGTCTCATATTTGCAAATGCAGGAGTGCCTTTGCAGATTTGTGATATGCTTTCTTCTGCGTTTGCTTCTGTAGGACGAGCTTCGTCTGGAGCTTTTGATCAACTGTGGGGGGCCACCATGGAGGGCAGGGTTGGCGGCAGCTGCCTGTTCATCAACAGTTGTGCTGGTGACAGGCCATCTACTAGTGGGGCTGACTGGTAACTGAGCAGGGCAAGGTATATGTCTTCCCCGCCTTCGTGAGCAGCTGTTTCACTATGTGAACGCCATTCTCTGCCTTCCCATTCGACTGTGGATAGAACGGGCTCAATGTGATGTGTTTGAAATCATACCAGCGAACAAATGCGGTCCATTAATAATTGCTGAAGCAGGGACCATTGTCCGACATGACAATGGACGGTATGCCATGCCAGACAGAGATCGATTCTATTTGCTGGATCACACAGCCAGCTGTCGCATTGGGCAACTGCGTCACCTCAGGATAATTAGAAAAGTAATCGATGACAACCAGGTGTCTCTCCCTCTAAAGTGAAACAAGTCCATACCGACTTTGCACCATGGGCTGGCAACAATATCTTCCACCTGCATAGGCTTCTTGCTTTGCCTGCAGAGAAATTTTTGACAGGTATCACACTGCTCCACCATGTCTGCTATGTCCTGGTGACGCCAGGCCTGTATACCCGGGCCCTGCATTTGCATTTTTCAATGCCCAAATGTCCTTTGTGCAGCTTTTTTAACATGAACGTCCGTAGCGAGTGGGGGGTGACAATCCTGTCCTGCCTTAAAAGCAAACCATACACCTCAGAGTTTGGCGCGAATGTTGCAATAGGCGGGGCAGGCACCTTTTGGCCAACTCTCCTTTAGGCACCTGGTTACCTTTTGAAGCACCGGATCCTTGGCAGTTTTTGCCTTGATGAGCTTCGATTTCTCATCCGATATCGGTAGTGATGCAGCCACCATGTTGACATGTACTTGAACTTTGTCTCCCCCGGACAGACTTCATTTATGGACGCAGCTCTTGAGAGTGTGTGAGCGACAGCCAGAGATTTGCCTGGTGTGTAGATCAAGTTGAATCAGATCGCTGAAGCTTCATCATGAGCTGTTGTATCTACGGAGACATCTGGCATAGGTCCTTGTGGACTACCGCGACCAACAGCCTGTGGTCCATCTCAACCAAAAATGTGGGAAGCCCTAACACGTAATCGTGAAACTTTTTAAGCCCTGTGACAAGTCCCAGCCATTCTTTCTCGATTTGTGCATACCTGCGCTCTGTATCCATCATGGCCCTCGAGGCATATGCTGCAGGCAGCCAACCCCCATTCGCACTCTGTTGCAACAGCACCACTCCGGTCCCGTCTTGAGATGCATCCGTGGAGATTTTTGTCTCCTTGGCTGGGTTGTTAAGGAGACACAGAGCGCTCTCCATTGCTGCTCATGCTTTGCCGACAACTGGAAGACCACATCCTTCTTAAAGGACTCCCTGAGCAGGGACGTCTTGGAGGCAAGGTTGGGAATGGATTTTCCAACGAAGTTGGTCATACCCAGAATTCGCAGTACACCCTTTTTATCCATGGGCCTCAGCGTATTAATGATGACCTTCATTTTCTCATCATCCGGCTGTACCCCCTTTTGACGATATCCTGTCTCCTAGAAAAGTGATGCCATCCACACCAACTTGGCATTTTGCCTGATTAAGTTTGAGGCCATTTTTACTGATCCTTTGGAGCACTTGCAGGAGCCAAGCATCATGTTCCTCACGTGTGGATCTCCAGATTATTATGTCATCCACATATACGCAGACACCCAGCAGTCCTTCCACTATGTGATCCATGGCCCGATTAAATATTTCTGAAGCAGATGATTCCGAAGGACATCCGCTGAAAACAGTCCCGGCCAAAGGGCGTGCTGAAAGTGCACAGTCTTGTACTTGTCTCATCCAGCTTGAGCTGCCAGAAACCCTGCAACGCATCCAGCTTGCTGAAGCATGTCGCCCCAGCCAACTGAAACGCAATTTCCTCCCTTTTTGGGCTGGGATATTGCTCTCTTTTGATGCTCACATTGAGCTCCTTGTGGTCCATGCAAAGTCTCAGATCCCCGTTCCTTTTCTTGATGCATACCATCGAGTTCACTCAGTCTTCAATGCGCCTGATGACACCAAGGGTTGTCATCTGTTGCAGCTCGAAATTCGAGGTGACTAGGTGTGTAGATGACAGCAGTGCAGTTGATGTAGTCTACATGAACATCAGTAATGCTTTTGACAAGGTCCCACATGTGAGACTGGCCAAGAAGGTAAGAGCCAATGGGATCCAGGATAATTTGGCAAATTGGATCCAAAATCTCTACTGAGTAGCACTACAGTCCGTATGCTTCACTCGACGTCTGTGTCTATGTATTTATATTGTGTAACTATCGTATGTCCTATGTGTTTTCATGTATGCAATGATCTGTCTGGACTGTAAGCAGAAAAATACTTTTCACTGTACGTCAGTACACGTGACAATAAACCCAAATCCAATTAAATCCAATCCAAATGACATGAACTTTAGTCGACGAATGCAAAAGTTGAATTTGGTTCTGAACCATCTTGACAAAGTAGTCCATATCTTTTGGGGAACCTTTTGCTTTTTTTGTTAATCCTGACATGTTCAGTCTGAGTAGACCTTCAAATCCAACTACTAGGTCAATTTTTATGGTGGTCGAGTGGTCCAGTTGGTGGGTAGGGAAGAGGGAGGTGAGGTGGTGCTTGGTATATTCGGCAGTGGTCAAGGAGTAATTGCTAGTATCCAGGAATTAGATATGGTTTTAATTCTTCTCATTTTTCCTGGGTAACTATTATGAGAACCATCCAAAATCTTCAATTTAAATTGAAGTACCGGATGGTTCCTGGTGCAAGGTAATTACCCACTGAAAGTTTGAACTTCCCAGGTAATTTCCATGCAGTCCTTTAGTGAGACCCGCAACATATACTCTGGCATACCTCTCGGGTACAAATCCCACAGGGAATAAAAATTCTGCACCTGTAACTAATCGTGCTTTCTCTAAATTGGTAACTTCAGAATAATTAACAAGACTCAAATGATCGTTTTGATTTAAAAAGTGAACTAACAAATTAAAAAGAACCTTTGGAGAGTGGATTGCTTGTGTAACTGCACCATGTCGATGTTTGTGGAGAGCATTTTGATCCCAGCCATATTTGCGATATGTAGCTGCAGCTTGATGAACTTTCGCTCAGAGTTGTTGAGTGAATATTTTGATCGAGGAATTTTAACTGTCCCCAGTCTGCAGGAATTTCCTGTTCAATTCCTATAGATTCGCGATTTTAGCACCATTGGTATTGACGGTAATCGAGACTCCATCAGAGACAGACAGAAGCCTCATTATATCAAGTTGTATTCATTCCGTGGTGAAAGAACAAGCCATTCAGCCCAACAGTTCTACATTGATATTTAAGCTTGACATGTACTTCCTCCCATCCCTCTTCATCTGATCCTATTGGCATATCCTTCTCGCCTTTTCTTCTTCATGATCGTCATTTTTGGGAATCCCAAAGACTTCAATAGGCATGAAAATAGTGAAAGGGTGGCAAACGGAGTAGGGACCTAAAAGGGAATTTACACATGGAGGCAAGGGATATTGCTTCAGTATTAAGCTAATACTTTGCATCTGTCTTTACCAAGGAGATAGACACTAACAAGGCCACGGTGGTAGCACCTTATCAAACACGTTCTGGAAGTCTAGATTTACCACATTCACAGGTTCCCCATTATCCACCTTGCTGGTTACATCCTCAAAGAACTCAAACAAGTTTGTCAAGCATGACTTACCCCTCATAAATCCAAGCTGCCAATGGTGGATTGAGGTTTGTCTTTCTAAATGTTCAGCCATCTCCTCCTTAATGATTGATTCTAGCAACTTCCCCACCACAGAGATCAAGCTAACCGGTCTATAGTTTCCTACTTTTTGCCTCTCTCCCTTTTGAATAGGGGCATCACATTAGCGTTTTTCCAATCCACCGGGACCTTTGCAGAATCCAGGGAATTCTGAGATATCATAACCGATGTATCCACTATCTCTGCTGCCAATTCCCTTAATACCCTAGTGTTGTGCCATCAATTCACTGCAAGACAATGAGAAAGAGTGAACAGAGGCTTTATTAACCGAGAATTTGCCTGCCTGTGAGTTCAGTAACAGTGCTTGCCGCCCACAGGCGGCCAGGTCTATCTACAGCTCCTGTATAATACATGGTGGTAGATCGTATTACTATTTCCTGGTCATAGGCCACAGTACTATACAGACAGGGTAGATCATAGTACCATTTCCTGGCCATAGGCCACAGTATTAAACAGACAGTTTATACTATGGTGACTACATTCACCACACGTAGGGTGCAGGCCAACAGGTCCCAGAGACTTATCTGCTCTTATTCCCATCAGTTTATTCAATACCGTCTCCCGAGTAATAGTTCCTCTGCATTAACAGTAGTTTTTGGAAAATGTTTATTATCTTCTACAGTTAAGGCAGAGGCAAAATATTGGTTCAGTGCCTCCGCCATGTCTGCGTTCCCCATTAATACCTCACTAGCCATGAAAAGCTGTTGGAAAATTAGCGAGGCCACTGAAGATAATTTACAAAATATTCCTCAGGGGCACGAAGAGGAATTCAGGAACTAAATGGAAATCTGGGCCTCTGTCCCAGGCATTTTTCCACTTTCCCATCAACTGATAACACCTTCCACCCTATCATCCTGCCTGCCTCCTCCTCCTGATTCTGGCAGGCACACTTAACTGTCCAACCTTCGGGCGCTCCTATCTGTCAGCTGCCACATTGTCAGAAATGGCTGTGCAGATAAATAGCAACATTCAAATGACACTGTGGAGCTAAAATCTGCCAAGCCTTCTAATCAATTTATTGCACAGAATTATACAGAGTTTCGGAGGATGTGATGGTATGGTGACAATGTTGCCATAGTAGTAATCCAGAAGCTCATGCCCTGGCAACACGGGTTCAAGTCCCACCATGCCAGCTTATGGGATTTAAATTGAATTAATAAGCCTGGAACTTTGAGATACCCTCAATTACAACTCAGGGGAGAATATTGATAATTCAAAGGCTTTAATTACCAGAGAACCAGACAGCAGCCGAGAAGTGTACTCACTGCACGCTGCCCACTGAACGTAACCTTAAATAGTTCCCTGGGGGCGGAGCCGCAGGTGGAGTCCCCCAGGGTTCCAAACCCGGTCTTAAAGGGGCCTACGCATTAAAGGTACATGTGTATACAGATATCATTCATCACATTCACCCCCTGTTTAAAAAAAAACGCATAGTCCGTTGGGGGTGAAGTGGAATTACAAGTTCAGTCTTTTGGGTGGTCTGATTGCCCATGTCGACCTTCTCAGCTCCAGTGGTGGTTCGGTGGATACGGTCGTCCTCGGTGGTGGTATATCCGGGAGCACGGTTGTCTGAGCCTTTGCCCGCGTTGGAGCAGGGAAGGTATCCGGGGTGACGAGGGTGATTGGTGCTGGCGCCGGCTGGGGGGAGGGGGGCAGTATGGGGGGGCTGCTGTCAGAGTCGACAGCCGGTGCGGGGAGAGGAGCGTCGGTAGAAGGGGGGGCGTCGGTTGGCGAGCCGGCGGGTGCCAGGTCTTGCAGGGAAACGGTGTCCTGCCTGCCGTCGGGGTGCTCGACGTAGGCGTATTGAGGGTTTGCATGTAATAGTTGGACCCTCTCGACCAGCGGATCTGTCTTATGGCTCCTCACATGCCTCCGGAGTAGAATTGGCCCCGGAGTCGTCAGCCAACGTGGAAGCGAGACCCCAGAGGTGGACTTCCTGGGGAAGACAAACAAACGGTTGTGAGGGGTCTCGTTTGTGGCCATGCAGAGGAGCGACCTAATGGAGTGTAGGGCATCGGGTAGGACCTCCAGCCAGCGGGCGATTGGGAGACTTCTTGACTGTAGGGCTAGAAGGACAGCCTTCCAAACTGTCGCGTTCTCCCTCTCCACCTGCTCGTTTCCCCGCGGGTTATAGCTGGTCGTTCTGCTCGAGGCGATGCCCTTGTTGAGCAGATATCGACGCAGCTCATCGCTCATGAACGATGTACCCTGGTCGCTGTGGATATAAGCGGGGAAACCGAACAGCGTGAAGATGCTGTGCAGTGCCTTGATTACGGATGCCGAGGTCATATCGGGGCAGGGGACAGCGAAGGGGAAGCGGGAGAATTCATCGATGACAGTGAGGAAATAACTGTTGCAGTTGGTGGACAGGAGGGGCCCTTTGAAGTCCACGCTTAGTCGCTCAAAGGGCCCAGAGGCCTTTACCAGGTGAGCCTTGTCTGGTCGATAGAAGTGCGGTTTGCACGCCGCAAAGATCTGGAAAGCCTTGGTCATGGCCTTGACCTCCTCGGTGGAGTAAGGTAGGTTACGGGACTTGATGAAATGGGCAAGCCAGGTGACCCCCGGGTGGCAGAGATCATCGTGGATGGCCCTCAGGCGGTCTTTTTGCATGTTGGCGCACGTGCCACGGGACAGGGCATCTGGGGACTCGTTGAGCTTCCCCGGACGATATGTAATATCGTACGTGTAGGTAGAGAGTTCGATCCTACACCTCAGAATTTTATCATTCTTTATTTTGCCCCGTTGTGCGTTATCAAACATAAAGGTGACCGACTGTTGGTCGGTGACGAGGACGAACCTCCTACCAGCTAGGTAGTGCCTCCAGTGCCGCACGGCCTCCACTATGGCTTGTGTCTCCTTCTCGACTGCAGAGTGTCGAATTTTCGAGGCGGTGAGGGTTCGGGAGAAGAACGCTACTGGTCTGCCCGCCTGGTTGAGGGTAGCAGCCAGGGCGACGTCTGATGCGTCGCTTTCTACCTGGAAGGGAATGGTTTTGTCCACCGCGTGCATGGCGGCCTTGATGATATTGGCCTTGATAAGACTGAAGGTCGACTGAGCCTCAGCCGTCAGGGGAAAAACCGTGGTCTTAATGAGTGGTCGGGCTTTGTCCGCATATCTGGGCACCCACTGGGCATAATAGGAAAAGAGCCCCAGGCACCGTTTGAGTGCCTTGAGGCTACAGGGGAGGGGAAGTTCCTTAAGGGGGCGCATGCGGTCGGGGTCTGGGCCTAGGACCCCGTTTTCCACGATGTAGCCGAGGATGGCTAGCCGGGTTGTGTGGAACACGCATTTCTCTTTATTGCATGTCAGATTGAGGGCCCGGGCGGTCTGGAGGAACTTCCTCAGGTTTTCGTCGTAGTCCTGCTGGTCATGGGCGCAGATGGTGACGTTGTCCAAGTACGGGTATGTAGCCCGTAGGCAGTACTGGTCCACCATTTGATCCATCGTCCTTTGGAAAACGGAGACTCCGTTTGTGACACCAAAAGGGACCCTGAGGAAGTGGAAGAGCCAACCGGCTGCTTCAAAGGCCGTATAGGGGCGGTCCTCTGGGCGGACTACCAGTACTTGTGCCCTCCAAGGGCTGTTGCTAGCCTCTATGACCCCTTCTTTTGGTAGCCGCTGAACCTCTGACTTGATGAAAGTCATGTCTTGGGCTCTGTACCGCCGACTCCTGGTGGCGACGGGCTTACAGTCGGGGGTGAGGTTCGCGAAGAGGGGGGTGGTGAATCTTTGAGTGTCGCCAGGCTACATACCGTGAGCAGGGGCAGGGGTCTGTCGAACTTCAGTGTCAGGCTTCGGTGGCTGCACTGAAAGTCCAGACCGAGCAGCAGGGGGGCGCAGAGGTGAGGGAGGACATAAAGTTTAAAACGGGCGTAATTGCTGCCTTGGATAGCGAGGTTCGCGACACAATACCCCGTGATTTGGACCAAATGAGACCCAGATGCGAGGGCGATAGTTTGGGAGGCGGGATAGGTGCGCAGGGAGCAGCGTCTTACCGTGTCTGGATGGATAAAACTCTCCGTGCTCCCGGAGTCAAAAAGGCAGGGGGTGTCGCGGCCGTTGATTTGAACCTGCATCATTGAGTTTCGCAGGTGCTTCGGCCGAGATTGATCAAGCGTGATCGCTCCTAGTTGCGGGCAGTCAGAGTCCTCGGTTGAATCGGACTCGCAAAATGGCCGCCGCCGTCGGTCGCACGTTTTGGATTTTGAAAATGGCCGCCGCCAAAATGGCCGCACTCATGACTCGCACGAGACCGATCATGCGTCGGAAGTAGGCGTGTCCGGCCGCCGCGCGGCCACGTTGCGGGGCTTTTGGTCCCGGGAGTTCAATTTCTGGGCCTGATGAGACTTTTGTTTCTGGCCTTTGGGCCCATCCAGGCAGACCTTTGCGAAGTGCCCCGTCTTTCCGCATTCGTTGCAGATAGCGGAGCGTGCCGGGCTATGCTGGCGTGAGTGCTGGCCTTGCCCACAGAAACCCGATGTGAGCGGGTCGCCACGCGGCGCAGGCCTGAAACGTGGCCGAGTCTGGAGGGAATCGAGAGGGGTTCGCAAGGTCCGGGGAGTACATGCGTAGATTATGGTGGGCCGCTTCAAAAGAGACGAGCGTTACCGTGCCTTGGAGGTCCTTCGCTCCGTCTTCTAGGAGCCGTTGCCGGATGAACGTGGATCGGATACCGGACACAAAAGCATCACGAATATGTAAGTTCATGTGGACTTCTGCCGTCACCTCTTTATGGTCGCAGTTCCTGGCGAGGGAGGTGAGTCTCTCCAAGTATTCATCTAGCGTTTCCCCAGAGCGCTGGCGGCAGGTCGAGAGCAAATGTCTGGCGTGTACCTCGTTTATTGGCTTTACGAAGCGCTTCTGTAGGATTTCGACCGCCGTTTCGTACGTCGGAGCTTTCTCGATCACGGAGGATAGTCGGTGGCCCACGCGGGCATGTAGTAAGCTCAGCTTGCGAGGTCCGTCAACTTCAGTCTCTGAGGAATTCAGATAGGCCTCAAAACACCGGATCCAGTATTTTAAAATGTCAGTGGCCTCCGGCGACCGAGCGTCCAAATTGAGTTTCTCCGGCTTTAGACCGCTGTCCATCTTGTTGTAGTCTGGTAATTAAATTGAGATACCCTCAATTACGACTCAGGAGAGAAGATTGATAATTCAAAGGCATTAATTACCAGAGAATCAGACAGCAGCCGAGAAGTGTGCCCACTGAACGTAACCTTATATACAGTTCCCTGGGGGCGGAGCCAGAGGCGGAGTCCCCCAGGGTTCCAAACCCAGTCTTAAAGGGGCCTATGCATTAAAGGTACATGTGTATACAGATATCATTCATCACAAACATAAACGCTTAGAGTCACCATGAAACGATTGTTCTACAACCCCACTTGACAGATTAATTAATGCCCACAAGGGAAGGAAATAGTCCATCCTTACAGGGCTTACAGTTTGGTTGATTCTGAACTGCCCTTTGAAATGGCCTAGCAAGCCACTGAGCTCTATCAAACTGCTATGAATTCTACAAAAAGGAATTAAACTGGAGAGACCGCTCGGTATTGACCTGGGCACTGTCAATCCTGCAAAATCCTTACCTTGGGAGTTTGTGCCAAAATTTGGAGAGCTGCCATACAGACAGCAACAGCCTGACATTGTCATACTCACAGAATCATACCTTCCAGACAATGTCCCAGACACCGCTGTCGCTAGCCTTGGGTAGGTCCTATCCCAGAGGAGGAGGTAGCACTATGGTATACGGTCAGGGGGGAGTTGTTCTCGTAGGTCTCAAGTCAAACATCGGCACGGAAACCTCCTGTTGGTTAACATGTACCGTCCCCCCTCAGCTGATGAATCACTACTCCTCCATGTTAAACACCACTTGGAGAAAGCACTGAGGGTGGCTAGGGCTCAGAATTTACTGTTGGTGAGAAACTTCAGTGTCCATCGTCGAGTGTCTGGGTAGCACCATTAGCTGGCCTAGTCTTGATAGACATAGCTGGCCTAGTCTTGAAAGACATCGCTGACAGAGCTGAACTGTGGCAACTGGTGAGGGAGCCAACAAAAGGGAAAAAACCTATCTGAGCCCATTCTCACAAATCTACCTGTCACAGATGCCATGACTGTGTTGGTAGGAGTGACCACTGCCGGAGGGGATAGTTGGCACTGAAGTCTTGTGCTCCAGACCTAGCTGTGCCCTTCACCAATCTGTTGCAGTACAAAACTGGAATCTGCCAGGCAATGTAAAGAATTACCCAGGTGTGTCTTTGATACAAAAGACAGGACAGGCCCGGCCCAGCCAATTACCACCCCATCAGTCTACTCTTGATCATCAGCAAAGTGATGGAATGGGTCATCTACAGCACTGTCAAGCGGCCCTTAATTCAGCAATAACCTGTTCGCTGATGCTCATTTTGGGTTCTGCCAGGACCATAGTTCCTGACCTCATTACAGCGTTAGTCCAAACATGGACAAAAGAGTTGAATGTCAGAGGTGAGGTGAGAGTAACTGCCCTTGACACCAAGGCAGCATTTGGCTGAGTGTGGCACTAAGGGACCCTAGCAAAACTGGAGTCAATGTGATTCAGGAGGAAATCTCTCCACTGGTTGAGGTCATACCTAGCACAAAGGAAGATGGTTGTGGGTGTTGGATGTCAATTATTTCTGTCCCAGGGCCCACCATCTTCAGCTGCAATGACCTTCCCTCCATCATAATCTCTGGAGTCGAGATGTTCGCTCATAATTGCACAATGTTCAACACCATTTACAACTTCTCAGATGCTGAAGCAGTCCATGCCCATACGCAGCAAGACCTGGATGACATTTAGGATTGAGCTGATAAGCGGCAAGTTACATTTGCGTTGCCAGGATAGGCAATGACCATCTCCAACAAGAGAGAATCCATCCATCCCCCCTTGACATTCAATTAGAATCGCTGAATCACCCACTGTGCATGCAAGAGGTCAGAGAATGGGATTGCTGCAGAGATTAACTCACCTATTGACTCTCCAAAGGCTGTCCACCATCTAAAAGGCGCAAATCAGGAATGTGAGAGAGCACTCTCCACTTGCCTAGAGGAGTGCAGCTGTAACAACGCTCAAGAAGCTTGACACCTTCCAGGACAAAGCAACCTACTTGATTGTGCCCAATCCATCGCCTTAAACATCCACTTCCCTCCTTCACCACTGGCGCACATTGGCGTGTGCCATCTACAAAATGCACTGTAGAAACTCTACAAGGCTCCTTTGACTGTCCATTTGGAACTCATAACTTCTACCACCTAGGTCAAAGGCAGCAGATGCGTGGGAACACCGCGACCTGCAGGTTGCTGTCCAAGCCACACAACATTCCGACTTGGAAATACGTGGCTGTCTTCACTGTCACTGGGTCAAATTCCTGGAACTCCCTTCTTAACAGCACTGTAGGTGTACCTACACCTAAGGAACTACAGTGGTTCAAGAAGGCAGCACACCATCACTTTTCTGAGAGCAATTAGGGATGGGCAATAAAAATGTTGGCCCAGCCAGCAACGTCCACATCCCTTGAAAGAATGCAAAAATGGTGGGCTTTTCCACCCCCCCTCCCCCAGAAGAGGCAGCCCGCCATTGGCCAGCGGCAGGACCTTTTCCCGTCATTTGCATCTTGCGCCGCCAGGCTACCCATGGCAGAGTGTTGCCATTGAAGGCGGGACCATAAGACCCAGCCAGCGGGAATGGATGGGAAATTTCAGACGGGAAACTGACCCTAATATTTTGCAGCATTGGCATCTCAGGATGTTCAGTCAGTTAGGGAAAGTTTGTAATTTGGAAAAAATAACAGCATGTTTGTATTCACCACGAATAAGGAGAGGGGTGGGATCTGAAGACAATGGAGTCAGGATCAAATGAGGTTCACCTTCAGCCTTCAGGTTTGTCATGTATCAGTTGAGTAACTGTCCTTCTATCTCTTTCCTGATAAGCATTAGTCCATGTGTCAGACATGTGTGAGTGTCAGTGAGGGTTAATTAAATTCCGCCAAGAATAAATTGTTCATTGACCTGCCTGTGAGGTAACCTTGATATCAAATTCCGGACAGGAATCATTTAGTCTACTCATTGAAACATAAACAGACCAATCAGCCACAGACAGCAGTTTAAAAGAGTTTACCAATATTTTATCATGGTGCTGCCATCAGAAAAACATATTGCAATTAACCTAAAGGAGTTTGTGAGTGTAATAAAACTCCTCAAACTGATATTCTTCTATTTTTGTCTTTTGCATGTAGTGTGAAAGCAAAGTAATATCCGCCTGTCAAATGTAAAACAATCCATTGTCGAAGGAGAGCAATAAAGATCTTTCAGAGCCCAGTCAACATGTATCCTTAATGAACGGGACCAAATGTTGTCTGGCGGCCCTCGTGGACACAACATTCCGGGTTCGCCTCTATAACTGCAGTGGCTACATATAAACGAGTAATGCATTGGTTGTGAGGTGCTTTGGGATGTCCTGAAGGTGTGAAAAGTGTTGCATGAGTGGAAACAGTGAGTCATACTCGGCTGAGGTGCCCAAAAGATCCCAACAAACTTTAAGAGAATGAATCTGCTGTGCAGGTGGTGGTAACGTATGCCATACATATCCTTATGATGATGTATCAGTGAGAGGAGTACGCATGTAAGCTTGGAGTCTGTCATACCATGTGGAAAGTGACATTTGGGAGGTTTAAAAAAAATTCTTGGTGATGCGGGCGCCATCCCTAATTGACCTTTAGAAGGTGGTGGTGGTGAACTGCCTTCTTGAACCTCTGCAGTCCATGTGGTGGTGTTTGCATTGAGTCCTGAGAGGGAAGGGCCCTGGGTGATTGCTTCAAAGGGGTGAGTGGGGGGTAGTCACAAGGGCCAAATGCTATGTTCCTAGGAAAGTGAGGGAGCTACTCCACGGCGGGCCGCCACTGGGGGCACAAAGACAGGGGTGCGGGGGGGGGTTACGGTTTGCACCATGAGAGAAGAAAAACACTGAAGCTGAGTGAACAGCACCACTAACATATCTCACCCATCCTCAAGCTGCAAACGGTAGCACTGTGGATAGCACAATTGCTTCACAGCTACAGGGTCCCAGGTTCGATTCCCGGCTTGGGTCACTGTCTGTACGCACTCCCCGTGTGTGCGTGGGTTTCCTCCGGGTGCTCCGGTTTCCTCCCGCAGTCCGAAGATGTGCAGGTAAGGTGGATTGGCCGTGATAAATTGCACTTAGTGTCCAAAATTGCCCTTTGTGTTGGGTGGGGTTACTGGGTTATGGGGACAGGGTGGAGGTGTTGACCTTGGGTAGGGTGCTCTTTCCAAGAGCCGGTGCAGACTCGATGGGCCGAATGGCCTCCTTCTGCACTGTAAATTCTATGATAATCCACAGTTGTAGGATCTGAGTAGTGTCGAAGGGCTTTGCCACTGGTCCGGAAGACTGGCCATCTGGGCTGGGTGGCTGGGCATACAAAATGCAAGGCTCACTTGAGGCACAGCTGTGGGAACCTGATTGTTCAAGTTAAATTTAACCTGGAGGATTGACAGCTATTAGCTCACCCGTGTCTGCCAGAGGAGGTCTATTTTGGGTAAATCAAAAGACCAATTAAACTACATCAAATTAGCTGAGGGACAAATGAAATCCTTTTAAGGGATGCTGCCTGAAAACAAAACAAATGAAGCTTAAAACATTAAACCCAAAAATGATTAAGGCGGTTGTTAACGCTCCCCAGGTCCCCACTGGGCACGGAAGGCCTCGACGGTGTCGGGGGACACCGCGTGCCCCCTTTTTTGGTATCCTCGGCCATGAATGTCACTGCGATGGAAGGGTAGACAGTCAGGTGGGACGACCCTCTCGATCACCCGCTGTCGCGACTTGTTTATGGCGAGTTTGGCCATAATCAGGAACAGGTTCACGAGAAGATTCTCCTCTTTCCCCCACTGGACCATTAACATTCCTGAGCCTCTCTGCATGTGCCAATTATGCCCATTCAGTTAGTTGTGCGATTTATGATTTTGCCACTTATTGGCACTCACAGATTAACCTCAGCGATGAGCCCCCATTGACTAAAGCCCACGGCTTGCACTCAGCATTCTCTGATAGGGCCAGCAGAGCTTCTGCACCCAATATAAAAGGCAAAGGTTTCAGAGCTCACCAGGTCACCCTGTTCCAACATGTGTGTTTCATAGAATTTACAGTGCTGAAGGAGGCCATTCGGCCCATCAAGTCTACACCAGCTCTTGGAAAGAGCACCTTACCCAAGCCCACACCTCCACCCTATCCCTATAACCCAGTAACCCCACCCAACACTAAGGGCAATTTTGGAGGAAACCCATGCAGACACGGGGAGAACATGCAGACTCCGCACAGACAGTGACCCAAGCCAGGAATCAAAGCTGTGAAGCCCTGGAGCTGTGAAGCAATTGTGCTAACCACTGTGCTACCGTGTTGCAGTGGCCGTCCCCAACACTCCCCCCCCCCCACCCCCCCGGGAGGTCTGCGCACAGGGCCATTCAGTTAATGCATGGGCCTGATGGACTTGCCCTTAAGGGAGCCCTGAGGGCCACCAAGGTTTTCCGGGGTGGATGATCACCTTTGTCTCTGAGTTGCGAGGGGCTCATGCGGGATCTTGGCCAGTGTGGATGAGAGTAAGGGAGTGGAACTCAGTGAGAAGGTGCTCACAGCAGTGAATGGCCATCAGTGGTGGGGTCCATGACTTGAATGGGCAATGGGTCAGAGCAACAGCAGTACTCCTCGGTGCTCACCTCCTGTTTCCTCCCTTTCAGTTATAGCAAATATACAATCATGGAACCTGTGAAGTTGGCTGTCATCTTACTAGCTATGGGACAGGAGAAGCGACACTGGCATCAACGTATGGCTGCAGCGGCAGAAGCAGCACCCTGAGGAGGAAGGGGTGGCCTGGTCTGCTCAGCTGCCAAAGGCTGCAGCACACAAAGCCAGGTCAGAGTATGCCAATGGCAGATACATTACCTGCAGATGAGTGAGAACCATGTGCAGGAGGAGGCTGTGGATGTCCCGGTGGACAGTCGTCCACCTTTGCCAGGTTATTCCGGAGTTGGCGCCACATGGGCTCAGAGTTTGCCCGCTTCCTGCCGCCCTGAAGGTTACAGCCGCCCTGAATGTCTATGCAAGTGGCTCGTTTCAGGGTCGCACCGGTGACCTCTTTGTGGCATTTCCTAGTCCGCCACAAATAAGTGGCAGGAGCAGGCTAGCCAAGGTACCAGGGCCTTAGGGTTCGCCCACATTTCTGGATTCCCCAAGTCCTCCAGGACGACGTGCTCCCTTCATGAACCGTAAGAGATTCCACACTCTGAATGTCCAGATCGTCTGCGACAATGCCAAAACACATCCTGCAAGTGTCTGCCTGGTTCCCAGGAAGCGTTCCATGACAGCTACATCAGTACTCAACACCGACAACTGCCAATCTCCAGACACAATTCTGCAACTCATCCGCTTCATTCTGGATCACAACGTCTTCACCTTCGACAACAAGTTCTTCATCCAGACGCACGGAACAGCCATGGGGACCAAATTCGCACCCCAATACGCCAACATCTTCATGCACAAGTTTGAACAGGACCTACTCACTGCACAGGACCTTCAACCGACGTTATACCCCAGATACATCGATGACATTTTTTTCCTTTGGACCCACGGCGAAGAATCACTGAAACGACTACACGATGACATTAATAAGTTCCATCCAACCATCAGACTCACCATGGACTACTCTCCAAAATCAGTTGCATTCTTGGACACACTCGTCTCCATCAAGGACGGTCACCTCAGCACTTCGCTTTACCGCAAACCCACGGATAACCTCATGATGCTCCACTTCTCCAGCTTCCACCCTAAACACATTAAAGAAGCCATCCCCTATGGACAAGCGCTCCGTATACACAGGATCTGCTCAGACGAGGAGGAGCGTAACAGACATCTACAGACGTTGAAAGATGCCCTCGTACGAACGGGATATGGCACTCGACTCATCGATCGACAGTTCCAACGCGCCACAGTTAAAAACCGCACCGACCTCCTCAGAAGACAAACATGGGACACAACCGACAGAATACCCTTCGTCGTCCAGTACTTCCCCGGAACGGAGAAACTACGTCATCTTCTTCACAGCCTTCAACACGTCATTGATGACGATGAACATCTTGCCAAGGTCATCCCCACACCCCCACTACTTGCCTTCAAACAACCGCGCAACCTCAAACGAACCATTGTTTGCAGCAAACTACCCAGTCTTCAGAACAGTGACCACGACACCACACAACCCTGTCATGGCAATCTCTGCAAGACGTGCCAGATCATCGACATGGATACCACTATTACACGTGAGAACACCACCCACCAGGTACGCGGTACATACTCGTGCGACTCGGCCAACGTTGTCTACCTCATACGCTGCAGGAAAGGATGTCCCGAAGCGTGGTACATTGGCGAGACCATGCAGACGCTGCAACAACGAATGAACGGACATCGCGCAACAATCACCAGGCAGGAATGTTCCCTTCCAGTCGGGGAACACTTCAGCAGTCAAGGGCATTCAGCCTCTGATCTCCGGGTAAGCGTTCTCCAAGGCGGCCTTCAGGACGCGCGACAACGCAGAATCGCCGAGCAGAAACTTATAGCCAAGTTCCACACACATGAGTGCGGCCTCAACCGGGACCTGGGATTCATGTCACATTACATTCATCCCCCACCATCTGGCCTGCAAAATCCTACTGTCCTGGCTTGATACAATTCACACCTCTTTAAAAACCATCTCTGGATCTGTAAAGATTTAATCACCTACTAATGCTCGCATTCCAAGCATTGTTTGGCATCTTTGAATTTGTCTATATATGTGTTTCTGGAACAGACCTCTTCATTCACCTGAGGAAGGAGCAGCGCTCGGAAAGCTAGTGACATCGAAACAAACCTGTTGGACTTTAACCTGGTGTTGTAAGACTTCGTACTGTGCTACATCCTTGGCCGCTCTCAGATCCCCCCACCTCTTTGATGGAGCTCGGGGCTACAGGTTAGCGCCTCAGGAACAAGGGGTACCCCAACAAGATGTGGCCGATGACGCCTGTGCAGAGACCACAGACTGAAGCAAAGACTCATTTGCAATGCTGCAACTTGCATGTTGGTGGAGCAAATAATCAGCTTCCTTGAGATGTATATCCCACAGAGGGCCCGTCCATAACTGTCCTTCAGTTAAGAGTCAACTACACTGCTGTTGATCTGGAGTCACATGTATTCCAGACGAGGTGAGGACAACAGGTTTCCTTCCCTAAAGGACATTAATGAACCAGATGGGTTTTTCAAGTATGAACTTCATGCTCAGCATTAGACTTTTAATTCCAGTTTTTAACTGAATTCAGTTTTCACCATCTGCCGTGGTGGGATTTGAATCCGAATCCCAGATCATTTCTGGGTCTCTGGGTGACTAATCCAGTGACAATACCACCAGACCACTGCCACCCAATCATTGTGGTGTGGTGTGCCGTGCCCTCCATAACTTGGCACTGCAATGGGGTGAGGAACTGGCAGAGCAGGAGGAAGACAACAGGCACAGCTCCTCAAATGAGGAGGACATCGAGGAGGCCGCCAATGGGAAAACCCCGGTGGAGGCAGAAGGCCTAGGAAGGTACCGAATGGGGCACAAGGTTAGAGACGCCCTGATAGCTTCTCACATCAAGGATGACCAGGACTAGGGTGGGCACTGATGTCCCACAATGACGGGTAGGCCTTCTTCACTGTGTGTTGTCAGCAGGACAACAGGCCTAATATTGCTCTTTTCATGGGCAGGTTGCGGATACCCAAGGACCGTACGATGCAGGAGGATAATGATGATGAATTGCAGGGAGGTGAGAGCTTGTTCCTCAGAGATCTCCTGCAAATGTGACTGATGCCTGATGGAGGTCACTGATCAGGGTAATTTCACGGGGTTGAGAAGCGGAATGACCCACCTCTGCTGATACAGGCTCCTCCGAAGTTAGGATGCCATTGAGATTTTATACGACTGGTGCAAGTTGAACCGCTCTCACAAGGCTTTAGCCACTGGCTTCCTCGTGCTGCAATCAGGCTTCCCCATATGAATGCCTTGGAATGGTGGTGGGGAGAGGGGAGGTTTCCTCATTACCAGGGTGACACCATCATTACTACGTCATGGCATCATGAGGGAAGGTCAATCGGCTGACATCCTGACAGACAGTAGATAAAGGCAGTGTTGGCATAGATTTCATAGAATATACAGTGCAGAAGGGGACCATTCGGCCCATCGAGTCTGCACCGGCTCTTTTGGAAGAGCACCCTACCCAAGCCCACACTTCCACCCTATCCCCATAACCCAGTAACCCGACCCAACCCAACACTAAGGGCAATTTTGGATACTAAGGGCAATTTAGCATGACCAATCCACCCAACCTGCACATCTTTGGACTGTGGGAGGAAACCGGAGCAACCGGAGGAAACCCGTGCATACACGGGGAGAACGTGCCGACTCCGCACAGAGTGACCCAAGCCGGGAATCGAACCTGGGACCCTGGAACTGTGAAGCAATTGTGCTAACCACCATGCTACCGTGCTGCCCTAACGTGCAATGGCCATTTCGCCGAGACGTGAAAGATGGAAGGGCATGCAGCAATAAAATCAGAGCGGGGAGGCACGAGGCAGGTGCAAAAAGCACCGCATGAACTCACCAAGGGTCCTTAGGCAATTACTTCCAAACCCATGACCACTACCATTTGGAAGGACAAGGGCAGAAGGTGCATGAGAACCCCACCACCTAGAGGTTCAAGTCACTCACCATCCTGACTTGGAAATATTCCGCCATTCCTTACCTGTGGCTGGGTCAAAATCCTGGAACTCCCTCCCTAATAACAAAATGGGTGTACCTACGACACCACGTGGACTGCAAGAAGGCAGCTCACCACCACATTCTAAAGGGCAATTAGGGTTGGGCAACAAATGCTGGCCTAGCATTTCCGAATATGGCGGCTAACATCATCCATTCCCACTCTGTGATACTATGAGGTGTGGATTCCTGTGCCGGGTTTTTCAGGGAGTTTCTCGCCGGCTCTGCTGGTGACTTGCCCACCGCTATTTAATGACACTAGTTTAGCCCACACTTATAATTTTTTAAAGCACTGCGGAGCTGAATTCAGAGATCGGGGCGCCATTTTGAAAGGGTGCCCCGATCTTTAAGTGAGCTTGTCCCCCACGCATCGGCAATGTCACCCCCTCACACATGGACACTACCTCACATCCCCCAAGTGAGGACACGTCTTTAGGCCCCCCAACCCCTCTTACAGCACATTTTCCCTTCTAAGACCCCACCCATCACTCCTCCAACCTCCCGGAGGCCCCCTACTTATCTGCCCTGCACTCTCCCACCGTTGAAACCCCCACTCCACCCTAATTTCATGGGCATGGCCCCCCTCACCCCCTGGCCCTTGGCACTGCCACCCTGGCACTCAGGAACCCTTGCACTGCCATCCAGACAGTGCTCCTGCTGGCTTGGGAGTGCCATCTGTGCATCTTGGCAATGCCAGAGTGGCACATTTCAGGGGAGGGCCAGGGAACCACCATGCACTTACCCATTGTTGCCTGTTTTGGTCCCAACAGCGTCGCCAATACTGTTGCTAATATTAATGATATTGGTGAACCACAAGCCTTCCCTTATAAGTCTACGTACGTTCGCCAGCGACTATTGGAAGAGGGTACGCTCGATCTTGCAGAGACTGCGCAGCTTGCTGATTCCCTAGAAGTGGCCTCCCATAATCTGGAGGCCTACAACTCCGACCGCGCGGCACCCTCGTGGGCATCGTGGGCCCCACGAGCTGCCGACTCGAGTACACCGCAAGCTTGCGCCGCGCGGCAGCCAGCCAACTCCGGAGGGCCCAAATGTTATTTTTGTGGCCAGAGCAAACATCCCAGGCAGCGCTGCCTGGCGCGGAGCGCGACCTGCAATGGGTCCGGGAAGAAGGGCCACTTTGTTTCCGTTTGCCAGGCCCGGTCGGTCGCCGCTGTTTCCAGGCCCGGCATTGCTACACCCCACACATGTGATCCAGGGGCGCCGCCATCTTCTCCACCACAAGCCACGTGCGGCCGTGGGTGCCGCCATCTTTGATGCCGTCCGACATGTGTGCCCCGTGGGCACCGCCATCTTTGGACCACGCCTCAGGACCCCTGCTCGTCTGGCCGTTCGCTGCCCGCTGTTACCTCCGCCACCGCTGATCAGCCCGGGACCTCCCAACTTCTTCTGCAGCTCGCCTCCATCACCCTTGATCAGCCTCGGCCCCGCAACCTTGTGACCGCTACGACGACGGTAAAGATCAACGGTCTCTTTGTCTCCGGGAGCACAGAGAGTTTCACCCACCCTGCTACGGTAAGGCGCTGCTCCCTCCCGGTACTCCCCGTCACCCAGAAAATCTCCCTGGTGTCCGGATCCCATTCCGTGCTAATCCGTGGGTACTGCGCACGACCCTCACCGTTTAGGGCGTAGAGTTCAGCAACTTCAGGCTCTACGTCCTCCCCCATCTCTGCGCTGCCCTGTTACTAGGTCTTGATTTTCAATGTCACCTCCAAAGCTATACTTTGAAATTCTGCGGACCCCTGCACCCCCTCACCGTCTGCGGCCTCACGACCCTTAAGGTCGATTCACCTTCACTTTTTGCAAACCTCACCCCGGACTGCAAGCCCGTCGCCACTAGCAGCAGACGGTACAGTGCCCAGGACAGGACCTCATCAGGTTGGAGGTCCAACGGCTTCTGTGGGAGGATATCATTGAGGCCAGCAACAGCCCCTGGAGAGCTCAAGTGGTGGGAGTGAAGACTGGGGAGAAGCACAGGATGGTCATTGACTACAGTCAGACCATCAACCAGTACACGCAGCTCGACGCATACCCCCTCCCACGCATATCTGACATGGTCAATCAGATTGCGCAGTATTGAGTCTTCTCCACAGTAGACATGATGTCCGCCAATACACTGCGTTCGAAGCAGATGGCCGCCTCTATCATTTCCTTAGAGTTCCCTTCGGCATCACCAATGGGGTCTCGGTCTTCCAGCGAGAGATGGACCGAATGGTTGACCAGTACGGGCTGCAGGCCACCTTCCCGTATCTAGATAATGTCACCATCTGCAGCCATGATCAGCAGGACCATGATGCAGACCTCCAAAAATTCCTCCATACCGCCAAACTCCTTAACCTCACCTACAATAAGGAGAAATGCGTGTTCCGCAGCAACCGCTTAGCCATCCCTGGCTACGTAGTGGAAAGTGGAGTCCTAGGGCCCGACCCCGACTGCATACACCCCTTCCTGGAACTCCCTCACCCCCACTGCCCCAAGGCCTTGAAACGATGCCTGGGGTTTTTCTCATATTAAGCCCAGTGCGTCCCTAATTATGCGGACAAGGCCTGCCCACTCATCAAGGAGGTGGAGGAGGGGCAGAGGTGGGGGTAGATGAAGGTGGAGGAGGAGGAGAGGGAGTAGGTGGAGGAGATGGAGGTGGAGGAGGGGGACAGGGAGGAGGAGGAGGAGGAGGTGGAGAGGGGGAGGAGGAGGGGAAAGAGGAGTGGGAGGTGGAAGAGGATGAGGTAGAGGGGAAGGAGGAGGTGGAGGGGAGGAGGATGAATCGGAGGAGGCAGAGGAGGAGATGAAGGATGAGGGGTGGAGGAGCCAGAGGAGGAGGCAGTGGAGACGGAGGGGCGAAGGAGGCGGAGAGGGATGGGGTGGAAGAGGAGATGGAGGAGGGAGGAGGAGATGGAGGAGGAGGTGGAGGGGGAGGAGGCGGAGTAAGAGGTGGAGGGGAAGAGGCCGGAGGGGGATTCAGAGGAGGAGGTGGAGAGGGAGGAGGACAGGGAAGAGGCGGCGAAGAGGGAGGAGGTGGACAGGGAGGAGGGGGCGGAGGTGGAGAGGGAGGAGATGAGGAGAGGGAGGAGATGAGGAGAGGGAGGGGATGAGGAGAGGGAGGAGGGGGAGAGGGAGAAGGGGTTGGAGGGAGGAGGGGGAGAGGGGTTGGGGAGGAGGACAGGGCGGAGGGGGCGGAGGTGGGGGGAGGTGGAGAGGGAGGAGATGGAGGAGGGGGTGAGGGAGGAGGGGTTGGGGGAGGAGGAGGAGGAGGGGCCTTTCCTTGGCCGATGCCCCGCTGGGGAGGGGTCTCTGGGTAAAATGGCGGATGTTTTCCGGCCCCTCCCCTCGCGCATGCGCGGAGGCGGCCGGCTGCATTTCCGTTCCCGCCCGGTGTGAATGAGCGGGAAGCGGGACTGGTGGCGAGGGAAAACCGACAAAATGCCCAAATTCGTCAACCCCAGCGTGGAAACCTTCACGGTCTGGGACTACCTGGTCTTCTCTTTGCTCTTCGTCATCTCCTCCGCCATCGGCATCTTCTTCGCCATCAAGGAGCGGCACCGCAACGTGGACTCGCGCGAGTACCTGAGCGGCGGGCGGCGCATGAGCTTCGGCCCGGTGGGCCTGTCCCTCACCACCAGCTTCATGTCGGCCATCACCGTGCTGGGCGGCCCGGCCGAGGTCTACCGCAACGGCGCCGCCTTCGTCCTCTTCTCCTTCACCTACATCTTCGTGGTGGCCATCACGGCCTACCTCTACCTGCCCGTCTTCTACGAGTCCGGCATCGCCAGCACCTACGAGGTGAGGGGGGAGGGGCGGGGGCAAGGGAGCTGTGCCCCCAAACCCCAAGCCCGGGGCTCCCAAACCCCCAGCCCGGGGCCCCCAACACCCCCAGCCCGGGGCCCCCAACACCCCCAGCCTGGGGCCCCCAACACCCCCAGCCCGGGGCCCCCAACACCCCCAGCCTGGGGCCCCCAACACCCCCAGCCCGGGGCCCCCAACACCCCCAGCCCGGGGCCCCCAGCCCGGGGCCCCCAAAACCCCCAGCCCGGGGCCCCCAAAACCCCCAGCCCGGGGCCCCCAAAACCCCCAGCCCGGGGCCCCCAACACCCCCAGCCCGGGGCTCCCAAACCCCCAGCCCGGGGCCCCCAACACCCCCAGCCCGGGGCCCCCAACACCCCCAGCCCGGGGCCCCCAACACCCCCAGCCTGGGGCCCCCAACACCCCCAGCCCGGGGCCCCCAACACCCCCAACCCGGGGCCCCCAACACCCCCAGCCCGGGGCCCCCAACACCCCCAGCCCGGGGCCCCCAACACCCCCAGCCCGGGGCCCCCAACACCCCCAGCCCGGGGCCCCCAACACCCCCAGCCCGGGGCCCCCAACACCCCCAGCCCGGGGCCCCCAACACCCCCAGCCCGGGGCCCCCAGCCCGGGGCCCCCAAAACCCCCAGCCCGGGGCCCCCAAAACCCCCTGCCCGGGGCCCCCAACATCCCCAGCCCGGGGCCCCCAACACCCCCAGCCCGGGGCCCCCAACACCCCCAGCCCGGGGCCCCCAACACCCCCAGCCCGGGGCCCCCAACACCCCCAGCCCGGGGCCCCCAACACCCCCAGCCCGGGGCCCCCAACACCCCCAGCCCGGGGCCCCCAACACCCCCAGCCCGGTGCATCCAACACTCACCACCCTGGAGCCCCCAACACTCACCACCCCGGGGCCCCCAACACTCACCACCCCGGGGCCCACAACACTCCCCACCCCGGGTTCCCCCCACCCCAGGGCCCCCAACAGCCCCAACCCGGGGCCCCCAACAGCCCCAACCCGGGGCCCCCAACAGCCCCAACCCGGGGCCCCCAATAGCCCCAACCCGGGGCCCCCAACAGCCCCACCCCGGGTTCCCCCAGCCCCGGGGCCCCCGACAGCCCCAACCCGGGGCCCCCGACAGCCCCAACCCGGGGCCCCCGACAGCCCCAACCCGGGGCCCCCGACAGCCCCAACCCGGGGCCCCCGACAGCCCCACCCCGGGTTCCCCCAACCCCGGGGCCCCCAACACCCCCCACCCTGGGGTCCCCAACACTCCCCACCCCGGGGTCCCCAACACTCCCCACCCCGGGGTCCCCAACACTCCCCACCCCGGGGTCCCCAACACTCCCGGGTCCCAACACCTCCCATCCCGGGGCCCCCACCCTAGGGTCCCCAACACCAAACCCTGGGGTCCCCACCACCCCGGGGCCCCTAACACCCCCACCCTGGGAGTCCCCCCTGCACCCCAGTCCCAGGGTCCCCCCTACACCCCAATCCCAGGGTCCCCCCTACACCCCAATCCCGAGGTCCCTCCTACACCCCCATCCCGGGGTCGCCAACACCCCGACCCCTGGTTCCCCCACCCCGGGGCCCCCAACACCCCCCACCCCGGGGCACCCAACACCCCTACCCGGGGCCCCCAACACCCTCCCCCCCCCCCTGGGGCCCCCAACACCCATCCTGGGGCCCTCAACACCCCCACTCTGGGGTCCCAACACCTCCACCCCAGGTCCCCCAACACCCCCACCCTGGGTCCCCAACACTCCAGGGCCCCCAACATCCCCACCCCGGGGTCCCCAACACCCCCATCCCAGGGCCCCCACTCTGTCCTCACCCCGGGGCCCCCACTCTCTCCTCACCCCAGGGCCCTCACTCTGTGTTCCCAGACCGGGGCCCCGCTCTGTGCCTCCCCCCACCCCTGTGCCCCACTCTGTTTCTTCCCCCCACCCCCAGGGCCTTGTCTTCCTTGTCCCTTCTCCCTAACTCCTACTGCAAGGGGCCTTGGCACGCTATCTGTACAAATGTTTTTTTTTTACAATTTAGAGCAACCAATTCATTTTTTTTCCTATTAAGGGGTAATTTAGCGTGTCCAATCCACCTACCCTGCACATCTTTGGGTTGTGGGAGCGAAACCCATGCAAACTCCACACAGTCTGTGACCCAGAGCTGGGGTCGAACCTGGGACGTTGGGGCCGTGAAGCAGCAAAGCTAACCACTGCGCCACCGTGTTGCCCTTGTATCTGTACAAATGTAAAGCTTTATGAGACGTAATATCTGCCACCCCATAAGGCGCCGGAATAGAAGTAGGCCATTCGGGCCATCAGTCTGCTCTGCCCTTCAATAAAATTATGTCTGATCTGATGGAATCCTCGGCACAACTTTCCCGCCTTCTCCTCATCAACCTTCATTCCATCACTGATTAAAAATCTGTCCATCTCAGCCTTTGGTGTACTAAACGACCCAGCCTCTACAGCCCCATCGGGTAAAGAATTCCACAGATCCAATACTCTCCAGAAGACATAGAATTTATAGTGCGGAAGGAGGCTTTTCGGCCCATTGAGTCTGTCCTTGGAAAAAGCACCCTACTTAACCTCACGCATCCACTCTGTCCCAGTAACTCCACCTAACCTTTTGGACACAAAGGGAAATTTTACATGGCCAATCCACCTGACCCTGACTGGCACATAGGAGCAGAATTAAGCCATTCAGCCCACCCACTCTGCTCTGCCATTCAATCATGGCTGAAATGGAAGAATACCCCCTCCTCTCAATTGGGTCGTCATTGCTGTTCTGAAGGCTGGATAGTTGATGTTGCGTAGTTGTTTGAAGGTAAGTAGTGGGGATGGCCTTGGCAAGATTTTCGTCTTCATCGATGATGTGTTGAAGGCTCCGAATAAGATGTTCCCTCCGGGGAAGCACTGGACGACGAAGGGTACTCTGACCATGACACCACAGAACCCTGCCATGGCAACCTCTACAAGACGTGTCAGATCATCGACATGGATATAATCACACGTGAGAACACCACCCACCAGGTATACAATACATACTCATGCGACTCTGCCAATGTTGTCTACCTCATACGGTGCAGGAAAGGATGTCCTGAGGTGGGGTACATTGGCGAGACAATGCAGAAACTGCAGCAATGGATGACCGGACATCACGCCATAATCACCAGGCAGGAATGTTCCCTTCCAGTCGGGGAACACTTCAGCAGTCAAGGGCATGAACTTCGGGTAAGCGTTCTCCAAGGTGGCCTTCAGGATGCACGACAACGTCGAATTGCCAAGCAGAAACTCCGCATGCATGAGTACGGCCTCAACCGGGACCTTGGATTCATGCCTCACTACCACCTCACACCATCTGGCCTGGGCTTGCAAAATCCTACCAACTGTCCTGGCTTGAGACAATTCACACCTCTTTAACCAGTCACACCGTCTGGACCTGTAAAGAATTACCTGCAAAGCCTCGCATTCAAAGTATCATCTTGCATCGTTGGCTTTGTCTTGTGTGTTTGTGTAACCTACCTCTGCACTCAACTGATGAAGGAACTACGCTCCGAAAGCTAGTGATTCCAAATAAATCTGTTGGACTTTAACCTGGTGTTGTAAGACTTCTTACTGTGACTTAAATGTCCAAGCACTTAATTCAAGGGCAATTTGGGATGGGGCAATAATTGGCTGAGCTAGCGACGCCCACATTCCCTGAATGGGATTTGTGCTCCAGAATGTGCTGCAGGGCTGGGCTGATAAGCATGTTCAAGGCTGAGATAGACTGATCTTTAATCAGTAAGCGAATTGAAGGTTATGACAATAAGGCGAGAAAGTGGAGTTGACGATTGTCACATTAGATCAGTCATGAGTGTCATTAGATCACATACAGTGCAGAAGGAGGCCATTCGGCCCGTCGAGTCTGCACCGGCTCTTGGAAAGAGCACCCCACCAAGCCCACACCTCAACCCTATCCCTGTAACGCAGTAACCCCACTCAACACTAAGGGCAATTTTGGACACTTAAGGGCAATTTAGCATGGCCAATCCACCTTACCTGCACATCTTTGGACTCTGGGAGGAAACCCATGCAGACACGGGAGAACGTGCAGACTCCGCACAGACAGTGACCCACGCCGGGAATCGAACCTGGGACCCTGGAGTTGTGAAGCAATTGTGCTAACCACTGTGCTACCGTGCTGACCTAATTACAGCCTTGGTTCAAACGTGGACAAAGCGAAATTCCAGAAGTGAGGTGATAGTGACGGCCCTTGACATCAAGGCAGCCTTTGGTTGAGTGTGGCGTCAAGGAGGCCTAGCAAAACTGGAGTCGATGGGAATTAGGGGGAAAACTCTCCGCTGGCTGGAGTCGCACCTGGCACAAAGGAAGATGGTTGTGGTTGGAGGTCAAGTACCTCAGCTCCATGACATCACTGCAGGAGTTTTTCAGGGTAGTGTTCTCAGCCGAATCATCTTCAGCTGCTTCATCAATGACCTGACTCCTCAGATACTGAAGCAGCCTATGTCCAAATGCAGCAAGAGCTGGTCAATATCCAGATTGGGCTGGCTATTAGCAAGTAATATTAGCGTCACACAAGTGCCAGGCAACGATCATCTCCCAACAAGAAAGAATCTAACCATCACCCTTGAAATTCAATGGCATTACCATCACTGAATCCCCCACATCAGCATCCTGGAGGTTACCATTAGCCAGAAACTTAACTGGACTAGCCATAACCTAGAATGAAGAACTTCGTCAAATGAGGAACGGTTGAGTACTCTGGGTCTGTACTCGGGGTTTAGAAGGATGAGGGGGGATCTTACTGAAACTTATAGGATACTGCGAGACCTGGATAGAGTGGATGTGGAATGTTTCCAATTGCAGGAAAAACTAGAACCAGAGGGCACAATCTCAACGACGATCCTTTAAAACAGAGATGAGGAGGAATTTCTTCAGCCAGAGGGTGGTGAATTTGTGGAACTCTTTACCGCAGAAGGCTGTGGACGCCAAATCACTGAGTATCTTTAAGACAGAGATAGATGGGTTCTTGATTAATAAGGGGATCAGGGATTATGGGGAGAAGGCAGGAGAATGGGGATGAGAAAAATATCAGCCATGATTGAATGGCGGAGCAGACTCGATGGGCCGAGTGGCCTAATTCTGCTCCTATGTCTTATGGTCTTAGAATCTTGTGGCTACAAAACCAGATCAGAGACTTGCAATCCTGCAGCGAGTAACTCTCCCCCTGACTTTCCAAAACCTGTCCACCATCTACAAGGCAGGACTGTGATAGAACACTCCACTTGCCTGGATGAGTGCAGCTCCAGTAATACTCCAGAAGCTTGACACTATCCAGGACAGAGTAGTCTGCTTGATTGCTGCCCCTTCCACAAACATTCACTCCCTCCATAGTGGTAGCTGTGTGTACCATCTGCAGGATGCAGGAACTTATCAAGACTCCTTAGACCGCACCTTCCAAACCTGTGACCACTACCACCTCGAAGGACAAGTGCAGCAGATAACTGGAAACACCACCACCTGGAGGTTCCCTCTAAGTTACTCACCAGCCTCACTTGGAAATATATTACCATTTCTTCATTGTTGCTGGGTCAAAATCCTGGAACTCCCTCCCTAACACTACTGTGGGTGTTCCTATACATCAGGGACTGCCGCAGTCAAGAAGGCAGCACACCATCACTTTTAGGGCAACTGGGAATTTCCTGATAAATCCTGGCCTAGCTAGTGACCCCCATAAATGAACTTTGAAAAAAGTTAGAATACAGGTAAGTGGACAGTTTGCAAAAGACCATTTCAAAATCATCCGTTGAGGACTGGACTGATGTAATTCTTAAGTTATTCCAAAGAGTTGAAGGAAGAGAACAAACTTTAAAACTTCAGAGGGAAAAGGTAATTGTGGTGCTCAAAAATAAGTAGAGAAACAAAAGAGGATAAAAAGTTAAGCAATTTAAACCAAGCAGAATTACAATCTTTTGAGAGAACATGAGAAGCATCTTAACAACATTCTTGAATTGGCCAATGGAGATTTTGAACAGAGAAGAAATGAGATGTCAGCGCACAGAAATGCCATTTTGAGTTTTCTAAATTGAATTGATGAATTTACAGCTTTTAAGTTTGGAAAGCTTGAAAATGGAACTATGCCTACAGTTTTTGAACTGGACGATTGGACTGTAGACCTAATTGAAACTTTCTTTGTTGTGTTACAAACTGGGAAGAAGAAGGAAAAGCAACACCAGGCTTGAGCTACAAATACAATGATGTACAAATTCTGATAATGCTGTTACTTGCATTGCCTTTGTTTTAGTTGTGGCTTGTTTTAGAATGCACGCTGTGGTCCAGAGAGAGGTCTAACAAAAGGAGAGATTGAAACCCTGGATGTGGATCCTCTATGAAAGCATCCCAAAGAAAGCCCTGTGTGGGAGAAGATTTCCAAAGTGTGATCTTCAAGAGTATAGTTTGGAAACCCTTGCATGAAAGCCAGCGTTCCAGTGAGACCAGTTGGTTCAGTGTTACAAGCATCTGGGGAAATGTGTAATCCACAGAAAATTTATTGGGTGACATCTTATCACTTGGTTTCAGAATGTGCTGTGTCTCCAGATTTCATGAATTGGTTGTGTATTTACTGAGTAATAAGAGAGTGAGTATTGGATTTTGTAACTTTTGTTATCCTTCTAAATCTCTATACATTTGTAAAGGTATAGCTGGGCTGAAGGAATAGTGTATTTATAATATTTTCTTGTTTAATATTAATTATTTTGTTAAAAGTTAATCAGCAGTCCCACAACTTTGTTCATTCATGTCTTTAAACAGAAAATTAAAGTTATGATCTATTGAGCAGGGGTTCCGCTCTTGGACCTGACTGCCCAGTAGCAACATCAGCTGGGATTGTAACCATTGAAATGGCAAACTTTTGTAGGTACTGGTCGGCGTTCTGTTGATTTACTTAGTCAATGTGCAATAAAAATGCATTGATTAACTTTCCACCTGACCCCTGCTGTAATTTCTCAACTAATTTCCTTATCATTGTAAGCGATTTTCTACAATACCAGCAAAATTGTATCAATTTCTTCAGAAAAGGAAAAGTATGCAAGAACTGAAAGTTGAAAGCAGTTTTGCTGATCACGTACTGCTCAACTACAAACAATTTCTATATATATATCTGGAAATCAGTGAATATTGGATCTGAGATTCTCAGTGACCCTGGTTGCTAATTCAATCTGTTCGTCTCATTTCAGCAAGGAGATGGGATAGTTCAGTGGGTGGCTCACCGGTCTCTGAGCTACATAATCAGGTCTTTGAGCTTCACCATCCGGTGTTCAAGTCTCAGGACTCACTGGCTACGAAAGAATGCAACTATCGATGCAGGCAAGCCAGAACATGCTGGTCCCCAGCCTGTATAAATGGGAAGGGATGGTGACAGGATGGGCACCTGGCTGTAAAACAACCCACCACGTACCCCTAAACAATATGCTTGATATAGAAGTGTAAATAACCAGCATTGTGGCAACCCCATGTAGCTTGGGAAAAACAAATAAGAGAGGATAGAATTTCAATGCAATTAATGAATCTGGAATTGAAAACTACTCTCAGTCATGGTCATTAATCCGGTTCTACTCATGTCCTTCACAGAAGGAAATTTGCTGTCTTAAAATGGCCTGATGTACATTTTCTCAGACTCACAGCAATGCTGTTGACTCTACCCTCTTAAATGGCCTAGCAAGCCACTGAGTTGTAACAAACCAGATAGCCTGCGCTGGTTCAAGAAGGTGGTTCATCCCTGCCTTCTCAAGGGCAACTCGGGATGGGCAACAAATGCCCGCATCCCCAGGAAAGAAAGCTGCCAGGAGGGTTCATGATGGCGGTTGAATGAATCTTGGGTATTCTCAGTCATGTTCCTCTTCCTTGTGGGCTGCTGGATAGGTCCCTCAGCGTGTGGTGAAATGAGTTGGAGCACATGTGTACTGGAATTTGAAATTGGGGTTCCTATAACTAGTGCAGGACCTAGATTTGGATGTTCAACCCATCTTGCACAATTGGACTATTCTCCATTTACTGGTTAAGCGGAGTACCGCATCAGTTGTTGCAACTAGGGGCTTTTCACAGTAACTTCATTGAAGCCTACTTGTGACAACAAGTGATTATTATTATGAATCAAGGTGCCAACCTGCACTCCCTGATTTTCAGCTGCTGTCTGCCAGCTTTTTAGATGTAAAAAAAGGCAGCACTGTGTTGAAGTTTTGTCCACCCACTTCCAGCGCCAACAGGTCTTGTACATGAGCATGTTTTTCAGTACACCTTTGAGAAGGTGCTTTTGTGCATTTGTCTAAGCAGGTTTTTACAGGTTACACTGCATTAGAAGATGACTGCATTTGATGTTTTCCAGTTTGTTGAACTATGGTAAACAATATTTTAGTGCTAATGGGCAGCAATTATATTTGTTTTAAGCATGCCACAGTCTTCATATACTCTGCTCACACCATCCGTACAGGGTATAAAGTGAAACTGAAAAGGCTGTTTTAATTAAACTTAATGGATTTTTCCCAATTTACCCCCTGAATCTGACTTCACAACATCAACTGCTGCAGAACCTTTGACCATCAATCGTCTCCATCACAAAGATCGGCAGCTCCCCAAACTGTAAGATCATCAACACTACCATGTCTGCCTCAGCAGAGCAGGGAATTCTCCCAGGATCCTGGCCAAAAGTGACCCTTTAAATAACAGCAAAACACACCAACTGAGCATTTTTTATCATGACTGTGGTGTTGTGTTCTTTGTTTTAAGTTTTTTTAGGATGGTGAAGGTTGTGCTAACAAAGAACAGCAAGCTGTGTTTAATAAACAAAGCTAATTTATTACACTACACTTAATTAGATTTGAACATATTACAAAGGAAATGGTTGAGTAAAGATTACACAACGCATTTGCACTATTAACTATATTATTAGTCAACTATCTCACTATATCTTTCTCTCCAGCTATCTCCATCTATCTCCCATAGGTCAAGGAAGCATTTGATATTTATATGGTTGCTCTATAGCACCATCTAGTGACTAGAGTAGTAACATTACATTAACCCTTTATGTGCTTTACAATATCCACATATTTGGACATGCGGGACCTTGTGCGGATTGGTTGTCATGCTTGTTTAATAAACAACACACTGGGAGCTTTTCCCACTAGCAGCGTGTTCCGCGGCGGTGGGAGGTGGTCTGCCGGTGTTTTTTTCTGGTCTCGCCGCTGTCAGTGGGATTTGCCGTTGAATCCACTCAATGCGGCGGGTTGGGTTCGCCGTCAGCGAGACCAGGCGATCCCGCTGGCGCGAATGGTCAGAAAATTCTGCCCTCAATTTCCAAAAGTAATGGCTTGGCTGTTCGGCATTTTGGGACATCCTGAGAATGTGCGACGTGGCACCAAAAAAGGTCTTTCTCCGCCGATTCACTTTTGGATAAGTGTATAATTTTGCTCTTTCCTTTTCTATTTCAGTATTTGGAATTGAGGTTCAATAAAGTGGTTCGTCTTACTGCTACTGTTATATATAGCCTGCAAACCGTAAGGAGCCACAATTGTTGAAATTCAGCCGTGAAATTTATAGTTCTATTTCGCTTGAAGCAAGAAAGTTAAATTGATTTTTTTTTGATCTTCAGATTCTCTACACAAGTGTTGTGATTTATGCACCATCTCTGGCACTGAATCAAGGTAAGTGTAATGAAATGGTAATTATTGAACATTGCAAGTTATTTACTCAGGGAAAGCTTGTCTAAGTTTTGAAGTTTAGTGCAGTAAAAAGGTCCAGTAATTCAGCATCTGAAACCATTACTGTTTGCTGTGAGCAAGATTTTGCAACTTTTTATTAAAGAATAAATAAATTTAAAAATATAACAGCTGCCAAAGTTCTCCCCCAGCTGTATTATATCACCCCCTCAAACACGCAACAATCCAAATTGCTCCTAGTTTGATCAATATTTAACATCAATTGCTTTTAAACCCTTTTCTGGTTGTTTTTGAATTGGTCTGAAGATTCATAGAAGAATCATAGAAGCCCTCCAGTGAATTCGCCCATTGAGTCCATACCGACCCTTCGAATGCGCACTCTACCCATGTCCACTCCCACATAATAATCTTATTGTCACAAGTAGGCTTACATTACCACCCAATCCTATCCCCGTAACCTCATATCCTAACTTGCACATTCCTGGACACTAGGACAATTTATCACGGCCAATCCACCTAATCCACATCTTTGGACTGAAAGGAAACCGGAGCACCCGGAGGAAACCCACGCAGAGAACGTAGAAACCCCATATATACTGACCCAAGGCCGGAATTGAACCCGGCTCCCTGGCGCTTTGATGCACAATGCGAACCACTTTGCCACCCTTATCCTTATTCAGAAGAAAAAATTGGTAATTTCAGTGCTAATTACTTTTAAAATTATTTTCTAAATCGGTCATATTTAATTTCCTTTTTTCATTTGAAGTTTATTTGCATTTTAAGTATGTGCATTCTTCTTCCTTAGTGACTGGTTTTAATCTATGGGGTTCAGTGTTTGCAACAGGAAGTGTTTGCACCTTCTACTGCACCCTGGTATGTATATGTGCTTGCATTCATCAATCAATAAGACACTTGTGCAACAATTTCACAGGTACAGAGTTGAGCTTTCTGAAACAAATACTCACTATTTTGTGTGACATTAATCCCAATATTTTATCAGTTATAATCAATATCCCCTTGAATCCCCTTTAGATTTGCCATTCTAAATTGTCCCTTTGTGTCCAACCGGTAGTTGGGGTTGTGATGTTACAAGGATAGAGCGGGGGAGTGGGCCTAGGTAGGGTGCTCTTTCAGACGGCCGGTGCAGACTCGATGGGCTGAATGGCCTCCTTCTGCACTGTAGGTATTTATTCTATGATTCGCTGAAAAATATTCCATGCACAGATCATGCATGACAAAAAAGCATTAGAGGGCAGTTTGTTCTCAGTGGCATTTAAGTTTTATTTTATTTCTTGTTTTCATTCTGTGAGTTCTGCGACAAAAAGCTACCACTGATACAGTCTGAAATGAAAACGGTATTAATATGGGAATGATAAACAGACTGTGAAAGGAAGGGTAAATCAGCAGATGAGGTCAGAGGTTACAAAGATAACAAAAGGGCAAAACTAAAGGCTCTTTATTTGAATGCCCACAGCATTTAAAACAAAACCGATGAATTGATAGTGCCACTAGAAATAAATAAGTACGATCTGATGGCCATTACACAATGCTGCAGGCTGACAGTTTGTGAACTTAACATTGAAGAGTACATGACATTTACAAAGGACTAAAAGCTCGCATAAGGTGTAGGGGTGGCGCTGTGATTTAGTGATATTAGCACAATAGAGAGGGATGACCTAAGTTCATCGCCAAGTTCCACATGCATGAGTACAGCCTCAACCGGGACCTTGTCGCATTACATTCACCCCCCCACCATCTGGCCTGTGTTTGCTAAATCCAACCAACTGTCTTGGCTTGAGACAATTCACACCTCTTTAACCTGTGAGTATCCCTCTCTCCAGTCGCACCGTCTGGATCTGTAAAGACTTAATTACCTGCAAAGACTCAATTTCAAAGTATCGTCTTGCATCATTGAATTTGTCCATATATGTGTTTGTGGAACCCACCTCTTCATTCACCTGAGGAAGGAGCTGCACTCCGAAAGCTAGTGATTCAAAACAATCCTGTTGGACTTTAACCTGGTGTAAGATTTCTTACTGTACCCCCCCAATCCATCGCCGCCATCTCCACATCATAAGTTCAGGAGACCAGTATGTAGAAGAGGCTTGTGTAGAGGTGAGAAATGGTAAAGGCAAGAAGTCACTTGTGGTGGTGGTGTACTGGCCCCCTAACAGTTACCACTTGGTAGGACAGGGTATAAAGGAGAAAGGAAGCTTATCAGAATGGTATAATGATAATCATGGTGGATTTTTATCCACATATAGACTGGAAAATCATAAGCAAAGGCAGCCTAGATGGCAAATTCACAAAATGTTTTGCGATAGTTTCTGAGAAGACTACAGTTGTGGTTTAAAAATAATACCACTCAAGTGTGAGAGTTCTCGTCGTGGAGGTTTTTATTCAACATAAGACCATCAGTACTCCATGCTGAGCACGACTTGGAAGAAACACTTGAGGGGGGCAAGGGAGCAGAATATACTCTGGGTGGGGGGCTTCAATGTCCATCACCAAGAGTGGCTCAGTAATAGTACCACAGACTGAGCTTGCCAGGTCCTAAAGGACAGAGCTGCAAGACAGGGACTGCAGCAGGTGGTGAGGGAACCAACAAGAGAAAAACAACATACTTGACCTCATTCTCACCAGCTTGCCTACTGTAGATGTATCTGCCCATGACAGTATCGGTAGAAGGGACTACCGTGCAGTTCATGTGGAGACAAAGTCCTGTTGTTACATTGAGGATACCCTCCATCGTGTTCCTCAGGTGAGGAAGGAGCTGTGCTCCAAAAGCTAGTGTTTGAAACAAACATGTTGGACTTTAACCTGGTGTTGTAAGACTTCTTACTGAGTTCCTGACCATATTAAAGCTTTGGTTCAAACATGGACAAAAGAGCTAAATGCCAGAGGTGTGGTGAGAGTGACTGCCCTTGACATCAAGGCAGCATTTGATCGACTGGCATCAAGGAGCCCAAGCAAAACTGGAGTTAATGGGAATCGGGGAAAACTCTCCGTTGGTTAGAGTCATACCTGGCACAAAGGAAGATGGTTGTGATTGCTGGAGGTCAATCATCCCAGCTCCAGGACATCAAAGCAGGAGTTCCTCAGTATAGTGTCCACGGCCCAACCATCTTCAGCTGCTTCATCACTGACCTTCCTTCCACCATAAGGTCAGAACTGGGGATGTTCATAGATGATTGCAGAATGTTCAGCACCATTCGCAACTCCTCAGATGTTGAAGCAGTCTATGTCCAAATGCAGCAAGACCTGGACAATGTCCAGGCTTCGGCTGACAAGTGGCAAATTACATTCGTGCTAACAATGGCCAGGCAATGACCATCTCCTTCGAGAGAGAATCTAAGCACTGCACCTTGATATCGTCATGTGAGAGTACCTTTAAGAAATGGGTGTTTAAGAAATGTACCTTTCAGAAATGGGTGTTTATAAATGGGTGTGTATATAAATATCTGTAGTGAGAGTACTTTTAAGAACTTCCAGGTGCGGCTATGCAAAGCTAGGTCGCATATTCGGTAGCTCCCGCTTGGAACGGACTTTTGGGCTCTTTTACAGGGCCCCCACGGCATTTGTTTGACATTTCCCAGTGTGGGAAGAAGACTCCAGCATTCCCCTGACAGTGTCCCCCAGGAATGTTATGTCTTTTGGCTACCAGACCCGGCAGAAACAGTAAAAGATTTGGCTTGAGCTGCAGGAATAGCCAAAAGCCTCTTCCAGCATGCAGGCGGGGGAAGGGCAAGCTTAAAGCTGCAATCTGACTCTATCTATCACTCTATCAAAGGTGAATTCTAGCAGGAGAGGGAACAACTGTGAAAAGATCTACCAAGGCCATTGAAGAAGCAGGGACGAGGCTTCCGGTGGCGGCCATAGAAGAGTAGGTCGCGCATTCGGCACCTCCCGTCTGGAACCGACTCTCAGACCTTTTTCAGGAGTTTCCATAGACTTTTTGGGGCAGACTGGTGAAGCGAACACTGCCAAAAGGATTCCCTCTCGACTTCCGGTTGTGGCTATGCGGAGCTAAGCCGCACGATTCGACAGCTCCCGCTACCATGGACTTTCGGGCTCGTTAGAGGAGCCCCAACGGAACTTTTTTTTTTTTTTACGCAGCCCGTGGGGAAGGGAAGAGAGAGGTCCCCCTCCAACTTCTATGAAACGGACCAGAAGTGTAACGGCCAAAGGAGTGGCACTGGAGCAACGGGAGAAGCGAGGGGAAGAAAACAAAATGGCGGCGGCCAGGGACAAAGGGGAGCTGCAGGAGTTCATCAAGTGCTGCTTCGAGGAGCAGCACGAGGAGATGCGCAAGGAGATGTTGGCGCCTATGCTTTCGGCAATTGAAGGACTCGGGATCACCCAGAAGGCCCACGAAGCTAAGATCCAGGAAGTACAGAAAAGAGTCAGTCAGAACGAGGACGAGCTCGTGGGCCTGGCGGTGAGAGTGGAGCAGAACGAGGCGCTACACAAGAGGTGGACGGGAAGACTCGAAGACCTGGAGAACAGGTTGAGGAGAAAGAATCTGCGAATCCTGGGTCTCCCTGAGGGAGTGGAGGGGGCTGATGCCGGGGCATACGCGAGCACGATGCTCGAGGCGATGATGGGCACGAAGGCCCCTTCGAGGCCGCTGGAGTTGGACGGGGCACATCGGGTGCTGGCGAATAAGCCCCAGGCAAATGAGCCGCCAAGGGCGATGGTGGTGAGGTTCCACCGGTTCACGGACAGAGAGTGGGTCCTGAGATGGGCCAAGAAGGAGCGGAGCAGTAAGTGCGACAATGCAGAGATCCGAATATACCCGGACTGGAGCACGGTGGTTGCAAAGCGGAGAGCGGGTTTCAACCGGGCCAAAGCGGCGTTTTATCGGAAAGAAGTGAAATTCGGAATGCTGCAGCCAGCGCGACTGTGGGTCACATACAAGGGCCAACACTATTACTTCGAAACGCCTGAAGAGGCGTGGACCTTTGTACAAGCCGAAAAGTTGGACTTTAACTGAGGGTTTGTGAGGGTGGGGGGGATGTTTTGGGGTTTGATGTGTGATGGTTGTTGTATATAGGGGGTCAATCACGCGCAGGAAATGTTACATGGGCTGGGGGAGAGAGACAAGGCCGCGACAGGAGCTGCGCCAGAGGGGGCGGGGCAGGCTTTCGAAAGCGCGGGGTGTTTTCCCGCGCGCGGGAAGAAAGGCGGGAAGGGGAACAAAGGAATGCATATGGATTGGGAGACTCCCACGCGGCGAGGTCAATGGGACGGCGGGGAAAGCCGGGGTCAGCAGGCGTCAGCTGACTTACGGGAGTGACATGGGGGGAGCAAAAAAGCTAGACAGGGCTTTAGCGGGGGAAGGGGGGGGAAGTGGGGGAGAAAAAGGGTTGCTGCTGCACTGGCCGAAAGGGAATGGGACACAGAAGAGGTGGTCAGGACGGGGGTCCCCCCTCTGGGGGACTGGAGGGTGAGGGAGGCGTGGACACGGGACTGGCCCAGAAAAGGAGATGGCTAGTCGGCGGGGGGTGAGAGCCCCTCCAATCCGGCTGATAATGTGGAATGTGAGGGGCCTGAATGGGCCGGTGAAGAGGGCTCGAGTGTTCGCGCACTTAAAGGAACTGAAGGCGGACGTGGCCATGCTCCAAGAGACACATCTGAAGGTGGCGGACCAGGTCAGGCTAAGAAAGGGATGGGTAGGACAGGTATTCCACTCGGGACTGGACGCGAAGAATAGAGGGGTGGCAATATTGGTGGGAAAGCGGGTGTCATTTGAGGCCAAGACTATTGTAGCGGACAATGGAGGGCGATATGTAATGGTGAGCGGTAGGCTGCAAGGGACGTGGGTGGTGTTGGTAAACGTATACGCCCCGAACTGGGATGATGCAGGATTCATGAAGCGCATGTTGGGACGCATTCCGGACCTGGAGATAGGAGGCCTGATAATGGGAGGGGACTTCAATATAGTGTTGGATCCAGCACTGGACCGCTCCAAATCAAGGACTGGAAAGAGGCCGGCGGCGGCCAAGGTACTTAGGGGGTTTATGGATCAGATGGGGGGAGTGGACCCATGGCAGTTTGCAAGGCCGCATTCCAGGGAATTTTCTTTCTTTTCCCATGTACACAAAGCTTATTCCCGGATAGATTTCTTTGTTCTGGGTAGGGCGCTCATCCTGAGGGTGGAGGGGACGGAGTATTTGGCTATAGCCGTTTCGGACCATGCCCTGCACTGGGTGGAACTGGAGCTGGGAGAGGAGAGGGACCAACGCCCGTTGTGGCGGCTGGATGTGGGACTGCTGGCGGACGAGGTGGTGTGTGGGAAGGCGAGGGGATGTATCGAAAGGTACTTGGAGGCCAAAGACAACAGGGAGGTGCGGGTGGGGGTGGTATGGGAGGCGTTGAAGGCGGTGATCAGGGGAGAGCTAATCTCCATTGGGGCTCATAGGGAGAAGACAGAGGGTATGGAAAGGGAGAGGTTAGTGGGGGAGATTTTGAGAGTGGACAGGAGATACGCAGAGGGCCCGGAGGAAAGATTACTTGGGGAAAGACGACGGCTCCAGACGGAGTTTGACCTGTTGACCACAGGGAAGGCGGTGGCACAGTGGAGGAAACGCAGGGGGCGACCTATGAGTATGGGGAAAAGGCTAGTCGGATGCTGGCACACTAGCTCCGTAAGAGGATGGCAGCGAGGTAAATAGGGTGAGTCAAAGATGGAAGGGGAGCCACGGTTCGGAGTGCGACGAAAATAAACAAGGTATTTAAGGCCTTTTATGAAGAGCTGTACAGATCCCAGCCCCCAGCGGGGGAAGAGGGGATGGGACGATTCCTAGATCAGCTGAGATTCCCGAGGGTGGAGGAGCAAGAGGTGGCTGGTTTGGGGGCACCAATTGGGTTGGAGGAGCTGAGCAAGGGTTTGGGGAGCATGCAGGCGGGGAAGGCCCTGGGACCGGACGGATTCCCCGGGACTGGACGGATTCCCGGTGGAGTTCTACAGGAAGTACGCAGACCTGTTGGCCCCGCTACTGGTGAGGACCTTTAATGAGGCAAGAGAGGAGGGGACCCTGCCCCCGACAATGTTGGAAGCGTCAAATTCTTTGATCCTAAAGCGGGACAAGGACCCACAGCAATGTGGATCGTACAGGCCGATCTCGCTCCTCAATGTGGATGCAAAGTTACTGGCAAAAGTGCTGGCCAAAAGGATCGAGGACTGTGTCCCGGGGGTAATCCACGAGGACCAGATGGGATTTGTAAAGGGCAGGCAACTAAACACCAATGTGCGGCGGCTATTAAACGTGATAATGATGCCATCGGAGGAGGGAGAGGCGGAGATAGTGGCAGCTATGGACGCGGAGAAGGCCTTTGACCGAGTAGAGTGGGAGTACCTCTGGGAGGTGCTGCGTAGGTTTGGGTTCGGGGTGGGGTTTATCAATTGGGTTAAGCTCCTTTACAGAGCCCCGATGGTGAGTGTAGTGACGAACCGGCGGAGGTCGGAGTACTTTCGACTGTACCGAGGGACGAGGCAGGGGTGCCCCCTGTCCCCCCTGTTGTTCGCATTGGCGATCAAACCATTGGCCATGTCATTGAGGGAGTCTAATAAATGGAGGGGGGTGGTCCGAGGGGGAGAAGAGCATCGGATGTTGCTATATGCGGATGACCTGTTGCTGTACGTGGCGGATCCAATGGAGGGGATGGTGGAGGTCATGCAGACTCTAAGGGAGTTTGGGGAGTTTTCGGGCTATAAGCTCAATGTAGGGAAGAGTGAGCTCTTTGTATTACAGGCGGGGGACCAAGAAAGAGGGATAGGGGACCTACCACTGAGGAGGGCGGAGGGGAGCTTTCGGTATCTGGGGATCCAGATAGCCAGGAGTTGGGGGACCCTACATAAACTGAATCTGACGAGGTTGGTGGAGCAAATGGAGGAGGATTTCAAAAGATGGGACATGTTACCGCTCTAGCTGGCGGGTAGAGTGCAGTCGGTCAAAATGGTGGTCCTTCCGAGGTTTCTGTTTGTGTTTCAGTGCCTTCCCATCGGGATCACTAAGGCCTTTTTTAAGAGAGTAGGCAGGAGTATTATGGGGTTTGTGTGGGCGAATCAGACCCCGAGAGTAAGGAGAGGGTTCCTGGAACGCAGTAGGGACCGAGGAGGGTTGGCGCTGCCAAACCTGGGGAGCTACTACTGGGCAGCGATGATCCGCAAGTGGGTTATGGAGGGAGAGGGGGTGGCATGGAAGAGGATGGAGATGGCGTCCTGTAAAGGAACGAGCCTGGGGGCGTTGGTGACGGCACCGCTGCCGCTCTCGCCGACAAAGTATACCACGAGCTCGGTGGTGGCGGCAACGCTAAGGATCTGGGGCCAGTGGAGACGGCACCGGGGTGCAATGGGAGCATCGGTGTGGTCCCCCATCAGGGGTAACCATCGGTTTGTCCCAGGGAAGATGGACGGGGGGGTTCAAGAGCTGGCATCGGGCGGGGATTGGAAGAATGGGGGACCTGTTCATCAACGGGATGTTTGCGAGCCTAGGGGCACTGGAGGAGAATTTTGAGTTACCCCCGGGAAATGCTTTTCGATATATGCAGCTGAGGTCTTTTGTGAGGTGACAGGTGAGGGAATTCCCGTTGCTCCCGGCACAAGAAGTTCAAGATAGGGTGATCTCGGGTGTATGGGTCGGGGAGGGCAAGGTGTCGGAAATGCACCAGGAGTTGAAAGAAGAGGGGGAAGCACTGGTAGAAGAGTTGAAGGGTAAATGGGAGGAGGAGCTGGGGGAGGAGATCGAGGAAGGTCTGTGGGCTGATGCCCTAGGTAGGGTTAATTCCTCCTCCTCGTGTGCCAGGCTCAGCCTGATACAATTTAAGGTGGTCCACAGAGTGCACTTGACGGGGGCAAGGTTGAGTAGGTTCTTTGGGGTGGAGGACAGATGTGGAAGGTGCTCAGGGAGCCCGGCGAACCATGCCCATATGTTTTGGTCATGCCCGGCACTGGAGGGGTTCTGGAGAGGAGTGGCGGGAGCAATATCTCAGGTGGTGAAAGTCCGGGTCAAGCCAAGCTGGGGGCTAGCAATATTTGGAGTGGTGGACCAACCGGGAGTGCAGGAGACGAAAGAGGCCGGCATTCTGGCCTTCGCGTCCTTCGTAGCCCGGCGAAGGATCTTGCTAATGTGGAAGGAGGCGAAGCCCCCCAGCCTGGAGGCCTGGATAAATGATATGGCTGGGTTCATAAAGTTGGAGAGGATTAAGTTCGCCTTTAGAGGGTCTGCGCAGGGGTTCTACAGGCGGTGGCAACCGTTCCTAGACTATCTCGCAGAGCGTTAGAGGGGGGGGGGGGGGAACGTCCTAGGAGGGGGGGGGGTGGGAAAGGGGGGACTGCCTGGGAGGGTGGATGAGCAAGAGATAATATGAAGGGTTGGGGAAACTGGCACGTACGGGTGTAGGCCAGTGTACAAAGCTGTGTAAATATATCATTTTGCCATGTATATATCTTGCTCTGCGCGATTTCTCGTTTTTTTTTGTTACGGGGGGGGGGGGGGGGGGCGGTTATTGTTTGTAAGGGAGAAAAACTGTGTTAAAAAACTTTAATAAATATATTTTTTAAAAAAGAGAGTACTTTTAAGAAATAGGTGTTTATTGCTGCAGTGATGTCAGAGTGGGTGGAGCTGGGCGGCCTGTCAGCTTTTTACTTTCATTTTAGGCTATTTGCTTCAGGGTGTGTTTTCGTTTCGTTTTCAGTGTTGGAGCTGAAGCCAGACCAAGCAGGTGTACTGCTATTCTCTCTGCCATCAAAAGACTATCCCTTGATCATTTGGTGAATTCAGAATTATAAATGTCCTCAGTAGTGAATGTAAACCTAATGTGCTTCTGTTAAAAGGTGTTCCTTTTGTCTTCTGGTTGTTGCTTGGGAAGCTATTAAGCATTACTTACTGTTGTATTCTTTGGGGGGGTGTATTTGAATTAATGGTTGCTAAGATGTTCACTGTATGTTTTAAAAAGGTTAACTTGAGTTCATAGAATAAGCATTGTTTTGCTTCAAAAAATACTTTTCCATTTCTGCTGTACCACACCTGTAGAGTGGGCCGTGTGCTCCCCATACCACAATCTATTAAAAGTTGTGGGTCAGGTGAACTCCATGATATACTTTGGGGTCCTCTAAACCCTGGCCCATAAAAATATTCAATGGCATTACCGTCACTGAATCTCCACAGTCAATATCCTGGGGGTTACCATTGATCAGTAACTGAACTGGACTAGCCATATTAATATTCTGGCTACCAGAACAGCTCAAAGACTAGAAATCCTACAGCGAGCAACTCACTTCCTGACCCCCCGTCCCCCAAAGCCTGTCCATCATCTACAAGGCACAAGTCAGGAGTGTAACTGAACACTTTCCACTTGTCTGGATGAGTGCAGCTCCAATAACACTCGGGAAGTTCGACATCATCCAGGACAAAGCAGCCCGATTGTTTGCTCTACCTCCCATAAACATTCAATCCCACCACCACCACCGACGAACAGTGGCAGCCATGTGTACCATCCACAAGATGCACTGTAGTAACTCGCCAAGTTCCTTCAGCAGCATCTTCCAAACTCACGACCACTACCATCGAGAAGGACAAGAGCAGCAGATATCTGGGAATCCCACCACCTGGAGGTTCTCCAAGTCACTCACCACCCGGACTTGGAAATATCTTGCCATTCTTTCACTGTCAAAATCCTAAAACTCTTTTGCTAACAGCACTTTGGTGTACCGACAGCTCAGGGGTTGCAGTGGTTCAAGAAGGCAGCTCCCCATCGCCTTCTGAAAGGCAACTAGGGACGGGTAATAAATGCTGGCCTATCCAGCGATGCCCACATCCTGTAAATGTAAAAAAATTAACATCAAAGAAAATATCTTAAAAATGGTCTGTTAAACATTTCTTAAACATGAGGAAAAACTTAAACTTACTATCTATACCTGCTACCAGCTCCAATTGAGCAACCCAATACAGTTCAAATGCCACTTCTAAATAAAGATAACAAACCTTTTACTTGCTTAGTTGTGTAGAGACTTTTGAAGAGAGAGAGACCCTTTCAGGAGCAGAACCAGTCTCAGTGCCCACAGGTCTGCTATGCCAACCCCTGGATCGTGTATACCCATAATGGGGGCAACTCCAGCCCCTGCCTGTCTCTCCCATCAACTTCCCATAACACCCACTGACTGTGACGGCCTCTGGCCAAACAATTGAAGGCTATTGCTAATAGGGAATTGACAATTGTACTTAAGTGAGCACTTCACATGTCCCAAGTAAATTCTAGTGGGTGGGGGTGCCATGTAGCATGTGGGAGTTATTGTCTAGCATCCCAATCTGACTGGTGCCTGGATACTGTGCCTGAGCACTGAAGGAAGCAACAACCGAACACCCACAGGCCTGGCACTAACACCGGGGACATTTCCGTGACCAGAGGGTGGGTGAGTGCACTGGGTAGGGCACTGGCACCTGGTCCAAGTAATGTTTATATGCAGGTGTACAGGGTCTGGGATCCGGTGACCAGGGGCCTGTGCTGCGGCTGGGGGTGGGTGGGCAGGGTATGTCGGATGGCAGGGGATTTTGTTTGGGAGGGGGGGGGGCGGCAATGGGGGAATGGAGGATCCTGGGGTGGAAGACACCACTGGTCGCCAGTCTCTCTCTCCAATTCCTTACGGATATTACATGAGATTAAGCGGAGGCTGCTATTGCGGTGCTGTTGGCAGGCCAGGCGACCAGACGCCGGTGAATGCGGTGGCAGCAGCGTCGACAGAGACTCGAGGCGGCCCATGTACCGGGCATAGCCCCCACACCCTGTGTACCTGGCTGCCCATCAGGCCAGGGAGGGACCAGTCGACAGCCCAGGGTGTACAGGTGTCGCTGGTCCTTTAGAACATAGAACATAGAACAATACAGCGCAGTACAGGCCCTTCGGCCCACGATGTTGCACCGAAACAAAAGCCATCTAACCTACACTATGCCATTGTCATCCATATGTTTATCCAATAAACTTTTAAATGCCCTCAATGTTGGCGAGTTCACTACTGTAGCAGGTAAGGCATTCCACGGCCTCACTACTCTTTGCGTAAAGAACCTACCTCTGACCTCTGTCCTATATCTATTACCCCTGAGTTTAATGTTATGTCCCCTCGTGCCAGCCATATCCATCCGCGGGAGAAGGCTCTCACTGTCCACCCTATCCAACCCCCTGATCATTTTGTATGCCTCTATTAAGTCTCCTCTTAACCTTCTTCTCTCCAACGAAAACAACCTCAAGTCCATCAGCCTTTCCTCATAAGATTTTCCCTCCATACCAGGCAACATCCTGGTAAATCTCCTCTGCACCCGCTCCAAAGCCTCCACGTCCTTCCTATAATGCGGTGACCAGAACTGTACGCAATACTCCAAATGCGGCCGTACCAGAGTTCTGTACAGCTGCAACATGACCTCCCGACTCCGGAACTCAATCCCTCTACCAATAAAGGCCAACCAACACTCCATAGGCCTTCTTCACAACCCTATCAACCTGGGTGGCAACTTTCAGGGATCTATGTACATGGACACCTAGATCCCTCTGCTCATCCACATTTTCAAGAACTTTACCATTAGCCAAATATTCCGCATTCCTGTTATTCCTTCCAAAGTGAATCACCTCACACTTCTCTACATTAAACTCCATTTGCCACCTCTCAGCCCAGCTCTGCAGCTTATCTATATCCCTCTGTAACCTGCTACATCCTTCCACACTATCGACAACACCACCGACTTTAGTATCGTCTGCAAATTTATTCACCCACCCTTCTGCGCCTTCCTCTAGGTCATTGATAAAAATGACGAACAGCAACGGCCCCAGAACAGATCCTTGTGGTACTCCACTTGTGACTGAACTCCATTCTGAACATTTCCCATCAACCACCACCCTCTGTCTTCTTTCAACTAGCCAATTTCTGATCCACATCTCTAAATCACCCTCAATCCCCAGCCTCCGTATTTTCTGCAATAGCCTACCGTGGGGAACCTTATCAAACGCTTTGCTGAAATCCATATACACCACATCAACTGCTCTACCCTCGTCTACCTGTTCAGTCACCTTCTCAAAGAACTCGATAAGGTTTGTGAGGCATGACCTACCCTTCACAAAGCCATGCTGACTATCCCTGATCATATTATTCCTATCTAGATGATTATAAATCTTGTCTCTTATAATCCCCTCCAAGACTTTACCCACTACAGACGTGAGGCTCACCGGTCTATAGTTGCCGGGGTTGTCTCTGCTCCCCTTTTTGAACAAAGGGACCACATTTGCTCTCCTCCAGTCCTCTGGCACTATTCCTGTAGCCAATGATGACCTAAAAATCAAAGCCAAAGGTCCAGCAATCTCTTCCCTGGCCTCCCAGAGAATCCTAGGATAAATCCCATCAGGTCCCGGGGACTTCTCTATTTTCAGCCTGTCCAGAATTGCCAACACCTCTTCCCTACGTACCTCAATGCCATCTATTCTATTAGCCTGGGGCTCAGCATTCTCCTCCACAACATTATAATTTTCCTGAGTGAATACTGACGAAAAATATTCATTTAGTATCTCGCCTATCTCTTCAGACTCCACACACAACTTCCAATCCTGTCCTTGAGTGGTCCTACTCTTTCCCTAGTCATTCGCTTATTCCTGACATACCTATAGAAAGCTTTTGGGTTTTCCTTGATCCTTCCTGCCAAATACTTCTCATGTCCCCTCCTTGCTCGTCTTAGCTCTCTCTTTAGATCCTTCCTCGCTACTTTGTAACTATCCATCGCCCCAACTGAAACTTCACACCTCATCTTCACATAGGCCTCCTTCTTCCTCTTAAGAAGAGATTCCACTTCTTTGGTAAACCACGGTTCCCTTGCTTGACGCCTTCCTCCCTGCCTGACCGGTACATACTTATCAAGAACACGCAGTAGCTGATCCTTGAACAAGCCCCACTTATCCAGTGTGCCCAACACTTGCAGCCTACTTCTCCACCTTATCCCCCCCAAGTCACGTCTAATGGCATCATAATTGCCCTTCCCCCAGCTATAACTCTTGCCCTGCGGTGTATACTTATCCCTTTCCATCATTAACGTAAACGTCACCGAATTGTGGTCACTGTCCCCAAAGTGCTCTCCTACCTCCAAATCGAACACCTGGCCTGGTTCATTACCCAAAACCAAATCCAACGTGGCCTCGCCTCTTGTTGGCCTGTCAACTTATTGTTTCAGGAAACCCTCCTGCACACACTGTACAAAAAACGACCCATCTATTGTACTCGAACTATATCTTTTCCAGTCAATGTTTGGAAAGTTAAAGTCTCCCATAATAACTACCCTGTTACTTTCGCTCATATCCAGAATCATCTTCGCCATCCTTTCCTCTACATCCCTAGAACTATTAGGAGGCCTATAAAAAACTCCCAACAGGGTGACCTCTCCTTTCCTGTTTCTAACTTCAGCCCATACTACCTCGGAAGAAGAGTCCCCATCTCGCATCCTCTCCGCCACCGTAATACTGCTCTTGACTAGCAGCGCCACACCTCCCCCTCTTTTACCTCCTTCTCTGAGCTTACTAAAACACCTAAACCCCGGAACCTGCAACATCCATTCCTGTCCCTGCTCTATCCATGTCTCCGAAATGGCCACAACATCGAAGTCCCAGGTACCAACCCATGCTGCCAGTTCCCCTACCTTGTTTCGTATACTCCTGGCATTGAAGTAGACACACTTCAAACCACCTACCTGAACACTGGCCCCCTCCTGCGACGTCAAATCTGTGCTCCTGACCTCTATACTCTCATTCTCCCTTACCCTAAAACTACAATCCAGGTTCCCATGCCCCTGCTGCAAAAGTTTAAACCCCCCCAAAGAGCACTAACAAATCTCCCCCCCAGGATATTTGTGCCCCTCAGGTTCAGATGTAGACCATCCTGTCTAGAGGTCCCACCTTCCCCAGAAAGAGCCCCAGTTATCCAGAACTTTGAACAGATGACGGACAGCGTGTCCTCAACAAGGGGACAGTGCGGCACCTGTGCCATGTTCACATGGACTTGGCACCACATGATGGTGGAAGGTTCCCGTAACAGCCGCACTGGAATGTGGCGACTAGGGGCTTTTCACAGTAACTTCATTGAAGCCTACTTGTGACAATAAGTGATAGGGGCAGCACGGTAGCATTGTGGATAGCACAATTGCTTCACAGCTCCAGGGTCCCAGGTTCGAATCTGGCTTGGGTCACTGTCGGTGCGGAGCCTGCACATCCTCCCTGTGTGTGCGTAGGTTTCCTCCGGGTGCTCCGGTTTCCTCCCACAGTCCAAAGATGTGCAGGTTAGGTGGATTGGCCATGATAAATTGCCCTTAGTGTCCAAAATTGCCCTTGGTGTTGGGTGGGGTTATGGGGATAGAGTGGATGTGTTGACCTTGGGTAGGGTGCTCTTTCCAAGAGCCGGCGCAGACTCAATGGACTGAATGGCCTCCCTCTGCACTGTAAATTCTATGATAATCTATGATAGCCGCTCACAGCCTTAACGTCCATGCCTCAGGATCATTCCAGGGCTCGAGCAGGACTTGTGTGGCATCTAAAAAGCTGGTGCCTACAAGTGCATACGTGAGGTCATGGATGCCCTGTTTACCCAGGCAGCAAACTATATATACTTCGACATGCCCTCCATGTTCCCGTGGCGCCAAGTCTTGCAGAAGGGTTCATAAGTGAGCCACCAGTTCCATTAACAGGCGAAACCTTCAGCGACACTGGTTCTAGCTCATTTGCAAGAATGTCATGCGCCATCTGTGCACCCTGCGTCTTGGAAGATGCCTCCAAGTGACCTCTCTCTGGAGTACCTTCTCTGTCTGCAGAGCAGGCTCTGCCACCCCTTCCTCCTTGGGCTTTGCTTAGGCCTCTGGAGAGCTAAGCACCTCTGTTGATATTCTGTTTCCTCTCTGTGGGCCAGAAGAATCGCCAGTTCCGCAGGCTCTCTCGCTCATTGTTCCCTCGCTCAAATTGCTGCAAAATGAAAGAGAGAGAATTACGGTTAGCATTTGTCTCCTTGCGTGCACCATTTGCCCAATCACCTTTCGGAGCTGCGTGTTGATAGCCAGTAACTCGTGCTGGCGCCAACCTTGATGACCGGTCATTCTGTCACTCCCTGACTGAGCACCACCCTTGCCTCACTTGATGAGTGACCACAATTTTGGCCACTCTACTGCATCCTGAGCTCTCATTTCAGGTGCAGGCATTGTCTCAAGCTTCACTCCATGGCTTTGTGTGCAACCCGCTCAACGGGGCACACATGTCAAAATGCACTTCTGCACACATTGACTCCCTACAGTGCAGAAGGAGGCCATTCGGCCCACCAAGTTTGCGCCAACCGAAAGATCTCACAGCCGAGGCCCACCTCCCCCGGCCTATCCCCGTAATCTACCTAACCTGCACATCTTTGGACACTAACGGGCAATTTAGCATGGCCAATAAATCTCAAACTGAGAAAAAAGAAGGACCAAAATAAATTCCTGAATTTCAGAAAGATACTAATTGGATGTCATCCCAGTTCATCAATTTATTTTATCAATATTTCCTTTACTTTCCAACCACCTTTTTCCCACTGTTGTGTGGGTGTGTGTGGGTAGATAGAAAGTGGTGTTTGGGTTAGGTGAATTGGCCATGCTAAAATTACCCCTAATTGTCCGCAGAGCTTGGTCATGATCAATGTGTGGAGTTATGGAGATAGGGCGTCTGGGTAGAATGCGATGGGTCGAACGGCCTCCTGCACTGTGGGGATTCTATGATTCGATAAGTTATCCACCTAACCTGCACATCTTTGGACAACTCAGGGTTCGGTGTGCTCTCCTCAGGCAGTGTGGCCTTGTTAACTGTCCAAGGAGATGGAGGTGCTCGCCCAGTTGGACAGTGGCCTTATCAGTGCCCTGTACAACTGAAGCATAACTTCACAACTTTTGTATTCAATTGCAGGGAGACTAAAGCAGTCACTGTATCTGGATGTCAGCACACTTAGTGGTAATCAGTGGCACTCGCACACTTCAGTCGTGATTTATTGGGCATAATTCAGTGAGCAGTTAGACTCCAGGCATGTGAATTGACTTCTGTTTGAATGATGTCAGCTGCAACAGCATGTTCATTACTAACATGGCTTTCCATTTGACTTGCCCTTGTCAGTAATGAGGTTGCTGTGACCAGTGCCACCCCCAACTCAACATTTAAGTGGATGCGTCAGTTCGAGATGACTGGCCACCCACCACTGCACTTCTCCGTGTATGGGCTCTGCAAGAAGGTCGTGACCCAGGAGGAGAAGGCAGCCTCAGGAACAGAGATTTTAATAGTTGACTGTCTTCCCTCTCTGGCCTGGAGTCTTTTCCCCTCTGCCCCTGACTCTTCTGTCCTCCCCCCTCCCATCCCACCCCCCACTGCCTCCAAGTCTTCATCTTGCAGCCCTCGGATCTTTGCCCCTCAATAATAATAATGATATTTATTGTCACAAGTAGGCTTACATTACCACTGCAATGAAGTTACTGTAAAAATACCCTCGTCGCCACATTCCGGCGCCTGTTCGGGTACACTGACGGAGAATTCAGAATGTCCAAATGACCTGACAGCACGTCTTTGGGGACTTGTGGGAGGAAACTGGAGCACCCGGAGGAAACACACGCAGACACGGCGAGAACGTGCAGACTCTGCACAGTCGCCCAAGCTGGGAATTGAACCCAGGACCCTGGCGCTGTGAAGCAACAGTGCTAACCACTGATACCGTGCCAACCACCCATGAGGCCTTCCCCAGTGCCCTCTCACCCCTCTGAAAAAGCAGTGCCGCTTTGTGAGCTTTCTGGTCATCTCCAGTCTCTCCTCGGAGGTCAGCTTGCCAGATGCACGCCTTTTGAAAGCAGTTGTGATTTGCACTGGAGTGACCCCGTCACACTGACGTGGGTGGACCTTTGGACGGGGAGGAGGGATCATTTTTATGGGGTGGCCTGGTAATTAGATGTGAATTTATTGAAATTAGTTTCCCGCCATTGCATGGTGTGAAAAGTGGTCCGCCACTGGCGGGGGAAGGGGACAATTGCGACAAGCTTTCCCACCCACTTACAACATGACTTGGGTTTCGTATGAGATTTTCTGCTCCTGAGCTCAACTCCACCCCTGAAAAAAATGGGAATATAAAACTGTGGTACCCTCAATAACGACACTAGAGAGTAAAACGGTAAAGAAAGCTTTAATAAGCTAAGAACTAGCCTGGTGCCGAGACGGGTGCTTACTGGGTGCCACCTTCAAGGCGGTCCCTAATATATGACTCCCAGGTGGGTGGAGTCCCCCAGGGTTCCAAGCCCGGTCTTAAAGGGGACATCATCTCACATGATAAGGGTACAGTAGTACAATAACCGTTCATCACATTCACCCCCTGTTTAAAAAAAACGAAGTCCGGCGGGGGCGAAGTGGAATCATAAGTCCATTCGTTTCGGCAGCCTGATCGTCCTCATCGACCTCCTCAGCTCGGGCGGTGGTGCGGCGGACACAGATGTCTTAGTTGAGGGTACGTCCGAAAACACGGTGGTCGGGGCCTTGGTCGGGGTAGGGGATCAGGGCGCAGGGGAAATAGCTGGGGCTGGGGGTAGCGGTGCCAGCGCCAGCGGGTGCTGGGGGGCACGCGTGGGGTCTGTGTCCACCGACGGGCAGTGGGGCCGGGGGGGGGGGGGGTTAGTGGGTGCCGGATCCCGCAGGGGAGCCGTGAGGGAGGGGGCGTCTGTAGTGGGGAACCAGCGGGTACCAGATCCCGGAGGGAAACCGTATCTTGCCTGCCGTCGGGGTACTCGATGTAGGCGTATCGGGGGTTCGCGTGGAGGAATCGGACCCTCTTGACCAGGGGGTCCGTTTTATGGCTCCCCGTGTGCCTCCGGAGAAGAACAGGTTCCGGAGCCGTCAGCCAAGGTGGAAGCGAGACCTCGGAGGTAGACTTCCTGGGGAAGACAAACAAGCGGTTGTGAGGGGTCTCATTCGTGGCCGTGCAGAGGAGCAACCTAATGGCGTGTAGGGCGTCGGGTAGGACCTCCTGCCAGCGGGTGGCTGGGAGACTTCTCGACCGTGGGGCCAGAGGGACTGCCTTCCAAACTGTCGCGTTCTCCCTCTCCACCTGCCCGTTTCCCTGCGGGTTATAACTGGTCGTTCTGCTCGAGGCTGCAGATACTGACTCAGTTCATCGCTCATGAACGATGTACCCCGGTCGCTGTGAATATAAGCAGGGAAACCAAACAGGGTGAAGATGCTGTACAGTGCCTTTTTCACGGTGGCCGAGGTCATGCCGGGTCAGGGGACGGCGAATGGGAAGCAGGAGAACTCATCGATGACGGTGAGGAAGTAGGCACTGCGGTTGGTGGACGGGAGGGGGCCCTTGAAGTCCACACTTAGTCGCTCAAAGGGCCCCGAGTCCTTCACGAGACAAGCCTTGTCTGGCCGGTAGAAGTGCGGTTTGCACTCCGCGCAGATCTGGCAAGCCCTGGTCATGGCCTTGACCTCCTCGGTTGAGTAAGGTAGGTTGCGGGACTTGATAAAGTGGACGAGCTGGATAACCCCCGGGTGACAGAGGTCATTGTGCCCGGGCAGGTGGAGAGGGAGAACGTGACAGTTTGGAAGGCTGTCCTTCTGGCCCTACGTTCGAGAAGTTTGGTTGCTCCTCTGGTTTTAGGCCTGCGTCCATCCTGATGTAGTTTAGCTGATTAAATTGTGGTACCCTCAATAACGACGCTAGAGAGTAAAACGGTAAAGAAGGCTTTAATAAGCTAAGAACTAGCCTGGTGCCGAGACGGGTGCTTACTGGGTGCCGCCTGCAAGGCGGCCCCTTATATACGACTCCCAGGTGTGCGGAGGCGGAGTCCCCCAGGGTTCCAAGCCCGGTCTTAAAGGGTCATCACCTTACATGATGATAAGGGTACAGTAATATAATAACCGTTCATCACTAAAACCCTGGTCATAATGTTATCACCTCCGCAGTCGGCGACTTCTTGTCTCAGCAGGGATGACTCCCTGTCTGTTTTGTGGTCTCTTTAATGGGGAGGGAGGGGGGGGATTTGCAAACATTCAAATTAAGGGACAGCCCCTTAAATGCAGCAGTTGCCGACCATGCAGGCTACTGACTCTGTTTATGCCTTCTGTGCTGCACAGGGAGATTCGTACATTTACACAAATTGAGGCTCAGTTACGTCAATAGGCTGACTGCAGCAGAGCGGCAACTAGGGGGAAAGATAAAGCATCCTTCCAGGTTGGTCAAAAATATTTTCTTTGTGGGGCCTGGAGACACAAGAGTGTCCCTGTGGACCTCAGAAAATAAGGTCCCCTATCCCATCCACTTCCATTTTTTTGTGTGAGACTGTCCCAATAGCCACTCTTTTCCCACTTAACTGGAAGCCGGCTGATGTCCAGGGAGCACCCCAGTCTTCCCTTCCCACTGGCTGCTCTCCATGCTCTTCTCCCATTCCAGGCAGGAAGTGGATTGCCAGCATTGGAGATTAAAATTGCCCTTGTCTCCTGCTGCCTCTAGCAGCAGCACCCAGCAATCTTGCACACAAACTAGTACCCCCTGTTCAGCCCCCCCCCCCCCCCCCCCCCCCCCCCCCCCACACACACACACACACACACACACACACAGCTAGTAACAGCCTATTATAATTTTAAGAACATGACTCTTCTCGAGGATGAACATTTAACATCATGTTGATGCTTTTTTTTTCTTTAAACTTTCTCAGGGTGGTCTGAAGGCAGTGGTGTGGACAGACGCGTTCCAGCTGGTTGTGATGCTTTTGGGATTCTTCATAGTTCTTATCCAAGGAACCGTCAGTTTAGGAGGAACCAGCAGGATGATGAAGATAGCTGCGGATGGCGGTAGACTCAATATATTTGAGTAAGTAACCCTGCATAGGGACCACTGAGACTTCCTGAACGTACAAAGTAGTTGAAGTTTAGATAACCCTCTTAATATTGACAAAGAGTTCATTACTGACAAGTGATTAACTTGCCCTGAGGGGGGTGGGGCGTGATCTTGGTGAATCAGAAAGTATTTTCTTATTTAATTTTCTACAATAAATTCAACGATACTGATTTGCGGGCTATCCTTCTGAAAGTTACATCTGGATCATAATTGCTGGGCATTGCATTGTCAGGAGGAGGACAGAGGGATGGATGTAATGGCAAGGTCACTGTTGTTGGTGTAGGCATTACAAGTGGCTGCCGCCTCCGCTCAGACATTCAGAGGCCAGCTACATGAGTTCTCACAGCAGCTGCTCACGAGTGACTCCAGAGTTTTTCACTGGGTCAGCAGTGAAGTTGGCATCAAATGAGGCCGCAGCAGGTGCTGACACCATATTCAAAGGTTCACCAGTCCTGTATTCACTGTTCAACCAACAGTGGAGTCCTCCCCTTAATTGCAATCAATCTTCTGATGTTCCTTGACTGAAACCTTCACCCAAGGAGTTGACCAGAAACCTATAGCAATCGTGGTGGAAGGAAGACCCAGGGTGGCCCCACACTAAATGCATCCTTGCAGGTTCTCCTCCAGGCTTCTCGGGCAAGGCAAGAGGTCGTCTTCCCCAGGGAGGAGAAGAATAGCCCACCTGAACAAGCAAATGTGGACAAAAATTGCAAAGGATGACATCAGTCGTGGGTCATCTCTAGAATCTGAACCCAGTGCCACAAATGCATCTGATAACTCCTTCAGCGGCAAAGGTGAAATAGTCCATAGCTCTTATCCCACTGAGGCTTGAATGTGGCAATGCAAACAGTTCAGTTAGTGGAGTGAGAGTGACCACCTAATCTGTGGAGGTAGGCACAGCATATCCTGATGGAGGCATTCAGCTTCTTGGTTAGAGGTGCCCATCTGTTATTGCTGATGCTCACAAGGTCCCTCGAGAGTGTGGTTATATGGAGATGGCATTCGTGTTTCCCCATCATGGACCACTGGGCCTGTAACAGCATAGGCATTGTTTCTGTACCAAAGGAAAAGCTAACAGACTTCTTTCTTGTGACCAAAGGAGTAACTGGGACACGATCGGGTGGCACAGTCGTTAGCACGGCTGCTTTACAGTGTCAGGGACCCGGATTTGATTTCCGCCTTGGAAATGTGTGAAGTTTGCACGTTCTCCCCGTGTCTGCGTGGGTTTCCTCCGGGTGCTCCGGTTTCCTCCCACAGTCCAAAGATGTGCAGGTTAGGTGATTAGGCCATGCTAAATTTGTGCCTTATTGTCCGAAGGTTAGGTGGGGTCCGGATAGGGTGGGGGAGTGGGCCCAGGTAGGGCACTCTTTTGGAGGGTCGATACAGACATGATGGGCGGAATGGCCTCCTTCTGCACTGTAGAGATTCTATGATTCTATCAAAGACCCAAGACTGGAAAAGGGCTGCTGTATCTTCACATCTTGACCTGTTCCACCCCATGGAGGAGGAGCCTTTGGAAATGACCGTTTCAGATGGAGAGACAGGAACGGCCAACCAGGAGGGTGAGAAAATCATGGTCGGGGGATTAGAGTGCATCTCACACGTACAGCCCATGTTCCTCTTCTCTCTCATAGATCAGGGTGATTCCGAGGAGCAGAAAGCTGGAGAGCTCAGGGATATCTGACTGCCTCTGAGTAGGCATAGGGATCCTCAAAGGATGCATTGTCATGTCTGTGCCACGTATCCTCCAACAGTGCAGATACGGACACGTCAATGGGTGTGTGTTTGCGAGTAGACTCAGAATCACAGCTTGGTGAGCATATCACAGACCTACCGAGCAGCTGGTGGAGGCTGTAACAGCTGAGGCCACTGACTTTGGGAGGACTGTGGGAATATAGATCCACACTGAACTCCAGGGCGCTGATGTGCCTCCAGCGATGTCAGCAACATAACAGTTTCTGCAGCTGCAACGTGGGATAAGGAAACATTCTAGCGGAGATCCCGGAAACTAGGCACATCCACGAGTGGACAATGGACAAGTGCGTCCAGACCTTGACCACTCCTGCATGGAACGATTGGTGACCCCTGAAAAATGAAAAAGCAGCTCCAGCAGACTGATCAGTGACAGAGATGACTGCAGAGCTTCAGCCATTCCTTCATATCAAGGGGAGTGTGATGAATGGTTATTGTATTACTGTACCCTTATCATCATGTAAGGTGATGTCCCCTTTAAGACCGGGCTTGGAACCCTGGGGGACTCTGCCTCCGGCTCCACCCACCTGGGAGTCGTATATAAGGGGCCGCCTTGCAGGCGGCACCCAGTAAGCACCCGTCTCGGCACCAGGCTAGTTCTTAGCTTATTAAAGCCTTCTTTACCGTTTTACTCTCCAGCGTCGTTATTGAGGGTACAACAAGGGAGTGAATCGAATTGGGTGAAGACTGACATCTGTGAACACTCACAGATGTATCATCCACTCAACACTGAAATAAACTCTTGCCTGTGCTGGAACTGTTAGTGGAAGAGTATGTAAGCAGGATGACTAGTGAATTATTATGGTGCAACAAGGGAGAATGTGCTCCAATGTTTTCTGAAATTGGGCTTGCTGGTGAAAGCAGAGAAAAGGAGATATATAATCTATCCACAAGAGGCCAGAAGACCCTTCAGACAAACTTTGTGAAGGCATGGGCTAAGATATCCACAGTGTCCAATGCAGGAGTCAAGCCTGAGGACCCTGATGAATTCTACTTAAATTTCAATGACCTCATAATATTAATATATTTTTAGTTCCCATGTCCTACCGAGAGCATCACGTGTCTATCACTTACCCATCATTAATCATGACTTATACGGGTTGAGCATCCCTTATCCGAAATGCTTGGGGCCGAATGTGTATCGAATTTCAGAATTTTCCGGATTTTGGAATGTAATTTTCGAAGAGTCGAAACGGCCTGCCCCTGTTCTTACGAAAGCTACTTTCTTGTTCCAGACATTTATCGATGTCACCTTCATGTTGCCATGCTGGCACATTTATAAAAAGCCTCTTAAAATAAAACACAAGAATTGATAAAATGGCCCCGAGCCGGGTACATGATTGCGTCGCCATCAAGACCTACATGATGATAAGGGTACAGTAATACAATAACCATTCATCACACTCCCCTTGATATGAAGGAATGGCTGAAGGGGCCGCGCTACACACAAATCATCTTGCTAATGCTTTCCAACATCACAGCGGGCAAAAACCCTGATAAAGTATTTGGTGAGATGTAAAACACTTTGCAATATCCTGTGATACTGCAATGTGCATTAAAAATGCAGGTCTTTCTTTCTGATTAACCATAAATATAAAAGGCAGCAGGGTGAAACATAATCGTCGGATTCTCCATTGCTGAGACTAAGTGTTGATGCCAGAGCAGGATTCGTGGACTTACAACAGCAAAACTGGTGCCGCATGTGGACCGATGTAGCACCGTTCAGGGTCTAGCATCGGCCCACGTGGAACACAATCGATTCCAATGAGAAACGGTGCCCGATTCGCCGGGCCTGTGATTGACACTCAGAAGGCTGACAAGCTGCAGCCACATATACACACTTCACCCCCCACACACACCATCCCGGCCAACAAGATGGCAGCAAAAAGTGTGGTCCCGCTGTTCACCGACGCAGAACAGGAGACGCTGCTAGAGGCCGTGGAGGAGAAGTGGGCGACCCTGTACCCCAGGGTGGGAACGAGGCTGCAGCTAGCAGAAGTGACCAGCGCTGTGGGGAACACCGTCCATTTGGGCTTGCAGTGCGGGAGAAAACTGCACGACTTCAGGGCAGCCAGATGACTAGGCAGCACTGTGCCCCTCGCACTAACACTCGCCCCACACACCCATGACCCCCCCCACCTGGAGGACAGCTGAACCCCTATTCTGCTGAACATACCGGCGCCCATACCGGCCACCATGGCTGGGTATCCTGGCCACTGAAGCCACCAACGTCAGGAGAAGGCCGCCCATAAGCACTGGAGAAGATTGGGGGGGAACGCTGGACCTGCGGGCCCTCACAGAGGGCCTTAGACGTGTTTGGCTTGCTCAAGAAAAGGGCAGTCACCAGGGTGGAGGTGGAGGTCAGGATTGGGCGAGGAAGTGAGAACCTGTTGATTGCGTTTCCCCATGGCACGTGTGTCACATCTCCCTCCACCACCACCACCATCTCCACACCCACCGCCACCTTCACACCTGACGCATCCTCACACAACCCCCACACCATCACCACCACCCTCCCCAACACACCAACCCCCCCCCCCCCCCCCCCCACCCGTAATGCAATCATGCGTCTTGTCTTGTGTCTTGCAGGAGCTGTTGGTGATGGGGCGGACCCATCTGGTGTCCCCTGAACCCAGCCACAGGCACAACCCCAGGTGATGACCAGCGACGAGGGCTACACAGACACAGATGGGAGCCATCGACCCGAATCCCAGGACATCCCAGAGCTCAATTCCGGGGATGATAACAGACTTCCCATCGTAGCTGTCTCCAACAGCCTCCACCATCCCAGAGATACTCACTTCGGCTGGGCACTTCACAGTGTAGAGGTTCCTGGTACACACCACACACAATAGGTGGAAGTATGAACTCCCGAGGGGACAGATGGTCAGAGGGCGATCCGACTCCAGGGACTAGCTGTGATCCAGATGGATTTCGGGCTTCTGGAATGGACGATCCCATTGATTGTGGAGATGCAGTCGCAGAGCAAGTTGCTGCATGAGAAGTTGTTGGCGAGCTTCCAGCAACTGCAGGTGCAGCTGGTGGTGTCTAACCTCATGCAGGAGCAGGAGGTGGTGCCAACTATCTGTGCCACTCAGGCCGACACCGCACGGGTGGCGTCCGCGCTGGAGGCCTTGGGACAAGGGCTTCGGCCACGGATCAACATGTCCACGGCCTAAGCCAATGACAGGGCTGCCCTCTCACAGGCAGCTATGTACCAGGGCCACCTGGACATTGCAGTGGCACTTCTGAGCACGGCCCAGTCACAGCAGGCCATGGCTTAGAGAGTCGGCGGCATTGCCCAGGTGTTGGCTGTCGTGGCACAGACACAGAGGGAGGTGGCTCAGTCCCAGAGGGATATGGTGCAGTCACTGGCTGATGTGGCACAGACGCAGAAGGTGGTGGCACAGTCACAGCGTGATGTGGCTCAATCCCAGATGGAGGTGATCTACTACCTGTGCTCCATGGCCGTGAGCAGCAGGTCTCCAGGTTTGGCAGTGGGTAGCCTCAGGGGTTAGCCCCGCTTGTGCCCCTGGAGGGCATTGAGCACCCTGAGGGAGGAGGTGATGGGCCCCATGCCGATGACACGCGCAGGGGAGGTGCCGGAACACCGCAGCACCAGGGACCCGGGTTCGATTCCCGGCTTTGATCACTGTCTGTATAGAGTCTGCATGTTCTCCCCGAGTTTGCGTAGGTTTCCTCCGGGTGCTTCGGTTTCCTCCCACGAGTCCCGAAAGAAGTGCTTGTTAGGTGAATTGGACATTCTGAATTCTCCCTCTGTGTACCCAAACAGGCGCTGGAATGTGTCAACTCGGGGCTTTTCACAGTAACTTCATTACAGTGTCATAAGCCTACTTGTGACACTAATAAAGGTTATTATTATTATGTTTGGTGCACATTGAAATAGATGTATTGGGCATTTAGGGCCTCTGTAATGGCATCCTGTGACAGTGTTCCTTTTGCATATGTAAAGAAGTCCAAAAGCATCCTTTTCTCACCTGTCATACGGTGGCCCGTGAACCTCATCACTTTGTTCGTCATCATCATTGAACATAGTCGTAGGCCACAGGTTGTGCTAGGCATGCACAAGGGTGTCTTTATCTACGGTGTCCCATGCATTAGCAGCAGCAGATGAGATTCTTCATGGCCAACACCTTTGGAAACCTTACACACCTACTCCTCTGTTCACTGCTTCCAACATGCAAGAAAAAGTCTTTATTTACTCTTCATTGAATTAAGAATACCTTGGTCACAATTAATGAAGTCACATTTGGGGAAAGTTGATGGCGTAAACATTCTTGACGAGACGTTCAGCCAGGGAACGTGCAGAACAGTTGTCAAGGAGTAATAAGATATCTTGCTGTCGTCATCCAGTCCAATGTCCCTGCAGTGGGCATGAGCTGCTGGTACAAAATGTTTGTAAAACCAATCAGTAAAGATGTCCCTGGGTCACCCATGCCCTCTTGTTGGAGTAATAATGGACTGGCTTGAACATAGAACAGTACAGGCCCTTCGGCCCACAATGTTGTGCCGACCATTTATCCTAATCTAAGATTAACCTAACCTACACCCCCTTCAATTTACTCCTTCCATGTGCCTGTGCCAAGAGTCGCTTAAATGTCCCTAATGACTCTGACTCCACCACCTCCGCTGGCAGTGCATTCCACGCACCCATCACTTTCTAGTTATTCACTCCTTTAAAACAGCGAGGACGCGTGCTCTTGCCTACCACAGCAAATTTACTCTTGTGCGTGTCTGCTGCATTAGCACATCCCAGCACAGCCAATCTTGACATTGTTAACAGCTGAAGGGGCCTTCTCGTCAACTGTGTCTTCCTGGGACAATAACAGCAGAACAACAATGTCTCACCAACATTTGTTCTGGTGTTAGTTTTCCACCAGTGATGATCTTGGCAAACTTATCAATGAATTTGTTTGCTGCCTCGTGATCAGCAGAAGCTTTATCACCACAAATCTTTAAAAATCTAATGCCGTGTCCTTTCTTAAATTTCTGCAAGCAGCCTGCTAACTGTTCACAGTTACCGTCAATTCTAAGTTTGTCATGATAGATCTTCGCTTGTTTCATGATAAGCGGCATACGTTCACTCTGACGCTGATGAATCCAGTCTTTCAATGCACGATCAAGATCTTAATTTTTTTGCCTTTTGCAATGTTTGTCCATTTTTCATTTGCTTCTGCTCATCACTTTCAGCATAGAACTTTTAACAGTTTGACCTTTTTCTTCAGATCATAGATGGTGGTCATTCCAAAGCCATAATCCTCTGTAAGGGGCATCACACTTACACCACAATCCAGTTTTTGTAAGAAGTTGACTTTCCGTGCTATAGATAAGCACACATGCTTCCTTTTAGGGGTATCTGCAGGCCCTTTTGACATTTCAATGCAATAATCACAGTGAGTACACAAACGTAATTCACTCAAGTCTCGTTTCGATGAGATTTTGGCACCAAAACAGCCCAAGCGAGGGCTTGTGACTGTCTGCAGCAGGTTGGGACCTGTGCATGTGTGTCACATTGGGACCTGTGCATGTGTGTCACATTGGGACCTGTGCATGTGTGTCACATTGGGACCTGTGCATGTGTGTCACATTGGGACCTGTGCATGTGTGTCACATTGGGACCTGTGCATGTTGTGGTAGTATGTGTTAGGGGTCATGTGGGACTGGAAGCCCGAATGTCATTGGCTGACAGATCCCGGGTCCTGGTTGGCCGTTGACCTCTAGCTCCGCGCTGAAGGCGGAGTATAAGAAGCCGGAGTTCTCCCCCGCAGGCCAGTCTACTATTGAGCTGCGGGGGAACAGACACGCTTAATAAAGCCTCATCGACTTCACTCTATTCGTCTCTCGGAGTCTTTGTGCGCTACACATGTGTGCCGCATTGGGACCTGTGCATGTGTGTCCCATTGAGACCTGTGCATGTGTCGCATTGGGACCTGTGCATGTACAGCGCAATCGGACCTGCGCATGTGCAGCACATTGCTACCTACGCGTGTGTGACATGTTGGGACCAGTGCATGTGCAGCAAGTTGGGACCTGTGTATGTGTGTAGCATTGGGAACTGTGCATGTGTGTCGCATTAGGACCTGTGCATGTGTGTCGCATTAGGACTTGTGCATGTGTGCCACATTGGGACCTGTGCACGTGTGTTGCATTGGGACCTGTGCATGTGTGTCGCATTGGGACCTGTGCATGTGTGTCGCATTGGGACCTGTGCATGTGTGTCGCATTAGGACCTGTGCATGTGTGCCGCGTTGGGACCTTTGCATGTGTGTTGCGTTGGGACCTGTGCATGTGCGGCATGTTGGGACCTGCGTGTCACTGGGAACTTTCCCCAGAGCCTTGTGGAATTTCTCACTTGTGGCGTCACATCAGCGCTCAAATAAAATTGCGGATTTTGGAATTTTTCAGAATTTCGGATAAGGGATGCTCAACCTGTACCTCACATTTGTGGCCTCACTCCCTCCTCACACACTTGACACTGCCGTAAGCCTCACATCCACACATCCGAGCTTGCACAGACAGCCAGCTGTTCCATCGTGACAGCCACATCAGCCAAACTGATTGCGCCACACCCACTGACTCACTTTTCTCTCCCATCTAGGCCAAGGTCGTACATAAACGAACGTAGCAGGAGCTAACCAATGTGGAGCAGGCACAGATGAACATCCTTACCCCATGGGGGTGGCATCACTGCATTGGCCATCTCAGAGAATTTGGTCAAGGGTGTGATTGAAAACATAACAATGACAGCAGCATCATTCTCATTGAACACTTCCTTATGAATTACCAGCTGCACTCCTTCCTTTCCCTCCCTCCCATGGCCTCAGTCCTGCCCTTACCTTTTCCATCTTTCACATATTCCTTAGAATATGTGAAAAGCCTTAGAATTTCGGCGGGAGCAGAGTGCAGGGGCCTGTCGGGAGGTGAGTTTGTGATTTAAAAGCACTTGTCTTACAGGAGCAGTCCTTAGAATTTCGGCGGGAGCAGAGTGCAGGGGCCTGTCGGGAGGTAAGTTTTTGATTTTAAAAAACACTTACCTGGTCCCGATTCTGTTCTTTTCTGTTTTATTTTTTTATTTTTTTTAATATAAGGCGGGAACCGGAAGTTCGACCCAGAATCGGAAGTTCGACCCGTGGACTTCTGGGAAGGTTCCCCCCCCCCCCCCCCCCCCCCCCCCCCCCCCCCCAACCAATAAATTCTGGTGGAGAGGAAACCCGAGACACTACACGTGTAGTGTCTCCCACCCGCCCTCCTCCTCTAACCTAATAATAAGACCCATTGGTGTGAGGTAAGTGCCATATTATATGATTAGTTTTTAAAAAATTTGTTTATTAACCAGAACTTGGTTGCAAGTTAGAGGGATGGCAGGGAAGGTAGTGCAATATTCCTCCTGCAGGATGTTTGAGGTGAGGGATGCCGTAAGTGTCCCTGCTGATTTTACCTGCAGGAAGTGCAGCCATCTCCAGCTCCTCCAAGACCGAGTTAGGGAACTGGAGCTGGAGTTGGATGAACTTCGGATCATTCGGGAGGCAGAGGGGGTCATAGATAGCAGCTTCAGGGAATTAGTTACACCAAAGATTGGAGATAGATGGGTAACTGTAAGAGGGACTGGGAAGAAGCAGTCAGTGCAGGGATCCCCTGCGGTCGTTCCCCTGAGTAACAAGTATACCGCTTTGGATACTTGTGGGGGGGGGGACTTACCAGGGGTAAGCCATGGGGTACGGGCCTCTGGCACGGAGTCTGTCCCTGTTGCTCAGAAGGGAAGGGGGGAGAGGAGCAGAGCATTAGTAATTGGGGACTCGATAGTCAGGGGCACAGATAGGAGATTTTGTGGGAGCGTGAGAGACTCACGTTTGGTATGTTGCCTCCCAGGTGCAAGGGTACGTGATGTCTCGGATCGTGTTTTCCGGGTCCTTAGGGGGAGGGGGTGCAGCCCCAAGTCGTGGTCCACATTGGCACTAACGACGTAGGTAGGAAAGGGGACAAGGATGTCAGGCAGGCTTTCAGGGAGATGGGATGGAAGCTCAGAACGAGAACAAACTGAGTTGTTATCTCTGGGTTGTTGCCCGTGCCACGTGATAACGAGATGAGGAATAGGGAGAGAGAGCAATTAAACACGTGGCTACAGGGATGGTGCAGGCGGGAGGGATTCAGATTTCTGGATAACTGGAACTCTTTCTGGGGAAGATGGGAGCTCTACAGACAGGATGATCTACATCTGAACCTGACGGGCACAAATATCCTGGGGGGGAGATTTGTTAGTGCTCTTTGGGGGGGGTTTAAATTAATGCAGCAGGGGCATGGGATCCTGGATTGTAGTTTTAGGGTACGGGAGATTGAGAGTATAGAGGTCAGGAGCACAGATTTGACTTCGCAGGAGGGGGCCAGTGTTCAGGTAGGTGGTTTGAAGTGTGTCTACTTCAATGCCAGGAGTATACGAAATAAGTACGAAGTCTTACAACACCAGGTTAAAGTCCAACAGGTTTGTTTCGATGTCACTAGCTTTCGGAGCGCTGCTCCTTCCTCAGGTGAGGAAGGAGCAGCGCTCCGAAAGCTAGTGACATCGAAACAAACCTGTTGGACTTTAACCTGGTGTGGTAAGACTTCGTACTGTGCTCACCCCAGTCCAACACCGGCATCTCCACATCATGGCTACTATACGAAATAAGGTAGGGGAACTGGCAGCATGGGTTGGTACCTGGGACTTCGATGATGTGGCCATTTCGGAGACATGGATAGAGCAGGGACAGGAATGGTTGTTGCAGGTTCCGGGGTTTAGGTGTTTTAGTAAGCTCAGAGAAGGAGGCAAAAGAGGGGGAGGTGTGGCGCTGCCAGTCAAGAACAGTATTACGGTGGCGGAGAGGATGCTAGATGGGGACTCTTCTTCCGAGGTAGTATGGGCTGAGGTTAGAAACAGGAAAGGAGAGGTCACCCTGTTGGGAGTTTTCTATAGGCCTCCTAATAGTTCTGGGGATGTAGAGGAAAGGATGGCGAAGATGATTCTGGATAAGAGCGAAAGTAACAGGGTAGTTATTATGGGAGACTTTAACTTTCCAAATATTGACTGGAAAAGATATAGTTCGAGTACATTAGATGGGTCGTTTTTTGTACAATGTGTGCAGGAGGGTTTCCTGACACAATACGTTGACAGGCCAACAAGAGGCGAGGCCACATTGGATTTGGTTTTGGGTAATGAACCAGGCCAGGTGTTAGATTTGGAGGTAGGTGAGCACTTTGGGAACAGTGACCACAATTCGGTGACGTTTACGTTAGTGATGGAAAGGGATAAGTATACCCCGCAGGGCAAGAGTTATAGCTGGGGGAAGGGCAATTATGATGCCATTAGTCATGACTTGGGAGGGATAGGTTGGAGAAGTAGGCTGCAAGTGTTGGGCACACTGGATATGTGGAGCTTGTTCAAGGAACAGCTACTGCGTGTTCTTGATAAGTATGTACCGGTCAGGCAGGGAGGAAGGCGCGAGCGAGGGAACCGTGGTTTACCAAAGAAGTGGAATCTCTTGTTAAGAGGAAGAAGGAGGCCTATGTGAAGATGAGGTGTGAAGTTTCAGTTGGGGTGCTTGATAGTTACAAGGTAGCGAGGAAGGATCTAAAGAGAGAGCTAAGACGAGCAAGGAGGGGACATGAGAAGTATTTGGCAGGTAGGATCAAGGAAAACCCAAAAGGTATATCAGGAATAAAAGAATGACTAGGGTAAGAGTAGGGCCAGTCAAGGACAGGGATGGGAAGTTGTGTGTGGAGTCTGAAGAGATAGGCGAGATACTAAATGAATATTTTTCGTCAGTATTCACTCAGGAAAATTATAATGTTGTGGAGGAGAATGCTGAGACCCAGGCTATTAGAATAGATGGCATTGAGGTAAGTAGGGAAGAGGTGTTGGCAATTCTGGACAGGCTGAAAATAGATAAGTCCCCGGGGCCTGATGGGATTTATCCTAGGATTCTCTGGGAAGCCAGGGAAGAGATTGCTGGACCTTTGGCTTTGATTTTTATGTCATCATTGGCTACAGGAATAGTGCCAGAGGACTGGAGGAGAGCAAATGTGGTCCCTTTGTTCAAGAAGGGGAGTAGAGACAACCCTGGCAACTATAGACCGGTGAGCCTCACGTCTGTTGTGGGTAAAGTCTTGGAGGGGATTATAAGAGACAAGATTTATAATCATCTAGATCGGAATAATATGAGTAGGGATAGTCAGCATGGCTTTGTGAAGGGTAGGTCATGCCTCACAAACCTTATCGAGTTCTTTGAGAAGGTGACTGAACAGGTAGACGAGGGTAGAGCAGTTGATGTGTATATGGATTTCAGTAAAGCGTTTGATAAGGTTCCCCACGGTAGGCTATTGCAGAAAATACGGAGGCTGGGGATTGAGGGTGATTTAGAGATGTGAATCAGAAATTGGCAAGCTGAAAGAAGACAGAGAGTGGTGGTTGATGGGAAATGTTCAGAATGGAGTTCGGTTACAAGTGGCGTACCACAAGGATCTGTTCTGGGGCCGTTTATGTTTGTCATTTTTATAAATGACCTAGGGGAGGGCGCAGAAGGGTGGGTGAGTAAATTTGCAGACGACACTAAAGTCGGTGGTGTTGTCGACAGTGCGGAAGGATGTTGCAGGTTACAGAGGGACATAGATAAGCTGCAGAGCTGGGCTGAGAGGTGGCAAATGGAGTTTAATGTAGAGAAGTGTGAGGTGATTCACTTTGGAAGGAATAACAGGAATGCGGAATATTTGGCTAATGGTAAAATTCTTGGAAGTGTGGATGAGCAAAGGGATCTCGGTGTCCATGTACATAGATCCCTGAAAGTTGCCACCCAGGTTGATAGGGTTGTGAAGAAGGCCGATGGTGTGTTGGCCTTATTGGTAGAGGGATTGAGTTCCGGAGTCATGAGGTCATGTTGCAGCTGTACAAAACTCTGGTACGGCTGCATTTGGAGTATTGCGTACAGTTCTGGTCACCTCATTATAGGAAGGACGTGGAAGCTTTGGAGCGGGTGCAGAGGAGATTTACCAGGATGTTGCCTGGTATGGAGGGAAAATCTTATGAGGAAAGGCTGATGGACTTGAGGTTGTTTTCGTTAGAGAGAAGAAGGTTAAGAGGAGACTTAATAGAGGCATACAAAATGATCAGAGGGTTAGATAGGGTGGACAGTGAGAACCTTCTCCCGCGGATGGAAATGGCTAGCACGAGGGGACATAGCTTTAAACTGAGGGGTAATAGATATAGGACAGAGGGCAGAGGTATGTTCTTTACGCAAAGAGTGGTGAGGCCGTGGAATGCCCTACCTGCAATAGTAGTGAACTCGCCAACATTGAGGGCATTTAAAAGTTTATTGGATAAGCATATGGATGATAATGGCATAGTGTAGGTTAGATGGCTTTTATTTTTTGACTTCCCATGTCGGTGCAACATCGTGGGCCGAAGGGCCTGTACTGAGCTGTATCGTTCTATGTTCTATGTTCAAGAATTGCCTGCTGGCTGAGCCGTGATAGAAGAATAAAAGGTGGAAGAGAGGGAAGATAGTGGTGAAGAAGAAACATCATCATTCACGCATGCTCGCAGCAACCAGCTTATGTCCTGATACAGCATGTTATTTTGAAAACAGTTCCAAAATAGAATCTGAATGGCACGAGAAGCTGGGCAGAAGCGGTCTCGTAAGGGGAAGGTACAAGTGTACTGGAGGCGCCAGGTCCACTGGTGTAAGACCATAAGATGTAGGAACAGAAATAGGCCATTCAGCCCATCAGGTCTGCTCTGCCATTCAATCTGATCATGACTGATCTGATATAATCCTCAGCTCCACTTTGCCCCCTTCTCCAAATAACCTTCCTGATTAAAAATCTGTCTATATCAGCCTTGAACATACCTAAAGGCCCATCCTCTACACTCCTCTGTGTTAAAGAATTTCACAGATTCAATAGACTCTGAGAAGAACTTCCTCCTCATCTCTGTCTTAAATGGATGACCCCTTACCCTGAGGTTATGCCCTCTGGTCTTGCAGTCTGCCACAAGGGAAAACAACCTCTCGGCAACGACCCTATCAACCCCCCAAGAATTCTATTATGTCTCAATAAGGTTGCCTTTCATCCTTCTGAACTCCAATGAGCTCAGGCCCAACCTACCCAACCTCTCATAAGAAAATCCCTCCATACCCGGAGTCAACCTTCTCGGGATTGCCTCCAATGGCAGGATATCTTTCCTTGGATAAGGAGCCCAAATCTGTTCACAGTATTCCAACTGTGATCTAACCAGTGCCTTGTATAGTTTTAGCAGGACTTCCCTATTTTTATACTCCATTCCCTTTGAAATAAAAGCCAACATTCCATTTGCTTTCTCAATTACCTGCTGAACGTGCATGCTAGCTTTTTGTGATTTATGCACGGGGACTCCTAAATCCCTCTGAGCTGATGCTTTCTGCAATCTTTTTTCCATTTAAGTAATCAGTTCCTTGATTCTTCCTGCCAAATTGCATAACTTCATATTTTCCTACATTCTATTCCATCTGCCAAGCTTTTGCCCACTCACTTAACCTGTCTATAATCCCACTGTAGACTCTTTGTGTCATCCCACCTATTTTGTATTATTCTCAAACTTGGCAGTAGTGCATTCACTTCCCTCGTCCAAGTCATTAATGTACTGGATACTCAGCGAGACCTTAGTGTCCTCGTGCATCAGTCGCTAAATGTAAGTGCAGGGACAGTCAGCAGTAAAGAAGGCAAATGGTATGTTGGCCTTCATAGAAAGAGTATTTGAGTGTAGGAATAGGGATGTTTTACTGAATTGTATAGGGCACTGGAGAGACGACACCTGGAGTATTGTGTGCAGTTTTGGCATCCTTATCTGAGGAAGGATGTTCTTGCTATGGAGGGAGTACAGCAAAGGTTTACCAGGCTGATTCCTGGGATGGCGAGACTGTCAAATGAGGAGAGACTAAATCAATTAAGATTATATTCATTGGAAGTTCTAACAGGATTAGACGGTAGATTCGGGAAGAACGTTTTTGAAGGTGGGGGTCATAGTTTGAGGATAAGGGGTAAATGTTTTAGGGCTGAGGTGAAGAGAAATTCCTTCACCCAGAGAGTGGTGAATCTGTGGAATTCGCTACCACAAAGTAGTTGAGGCCAAAATGTTGTGCAATTAGAACATAGAACAATACAGCGCAGTACAGGCCCTTCGGCCCACGATGTTGCACCGAAACAAAAAGCCATCTAACCTACACTATGCCATTATCATCCATATGTTTATCCAATAAACTTTTAAATGCCCTCAATGTTGGCGAGTTCACTACTGTAGCAGTTAGGGCATTCCACGGCCTCACTACTCTTTGCGTAAAGAACCTACCTCTGACCTCTGTCCTATATCTATTCCCCCTCAGTTTAAAGCTATGTCCCCTCGTGCCAGTCATTTCCATCCGCGGGAGAAGGCACTCACTGTCCACCCTATCCAACCCCCTGATCATTTTGTATGCCTCTATTAAGTCTCCTCTTAACCTTCTTCTCTCCAACGAAAACAACCTCAAGTCCATCAATCTTTCCTCTGTAGAGGGTGCCATCTCTGCTACTCCACTACTGGGCCGATATCTGGGGTTTGAGTATCTGTGTGTGTCTCTCTCCAGCTGGCACTGAAACTTCAGAGGCCAGGGGATGCCGCACTGGGACACCTCCACGGAAGAGAGCACTGAATCAAGCCTGCCGTTTATCCCTAACCGGAAGCCTGAGGCTTATATCACACAGATATCCAGACCCCTACCAATGCCCAGGTGATTCTCTCTCTTGCCGGTGGTGCAACACCCACCCGGTTCCTACTTCGCTGGAGTAGCTTTCCCAAGAGAGAGAATAGGACACTGCTGTTTATTACCTAACCAGCAGCCTGTCCTGAGTGAATCGCTCAAGATGACCCTAGATTCTTGAACCCGGAATTAAGGTGAGGAATATCTTAACAATGACTTGGTCAGAGATCGCTGGTGAGAGATTGAAGAATTTAAACGACTCCAATTATCAGCAAATCAAGGTTTATTGCAAAACCCAGGTCAAAATCATCAAACAGAAGAAATTATAATAAAATCTTAAACTCTAACACAAACTAAGTCTATTCAGAAAGTACTATAACGGACACAACGAAAAATCTTATTGTTACACAGTTTTAGCAATGACACAGAACACAAATCAAGTCCCCTTCCCCAGAGCCTCAACCACTATCAAAGTCAAGGGAGTTTCGCAAGCTGCTGCAGGGTACTTACGGTCACAGGCTGCGAGAGGTCAAGTCGAAGGTGGAGAGGTCAAGCCAAGAGCCTCAATCGAAACACAGCCCCTTTTATATCCGTTTTACCTGGCTTTTTCCTGTGTTCGGCCAGCCCCTTTTGCATTGAATTGGTAAGGTTTAAAGTTCCCGCTGGTCCCGCCCCCTTTGAGCCGGTCAGAGCTGTCGACTTCCGGGTTTTCCTCGCAGGTCCGCTCCTTCCAGCCAGGCAGACCTGCCGCGATTTGAATTTGGCGCCGACTCCGCCCCCTCCACCCAGTGAGTTCCTGCCGGTGGCTTCTGTCAGGATTGGAGTACCTCCCCCAGGTCCGCCTCCAACTTGGTTTTTTCTACCGTTTATCTTCAAGGGGCTTTTCCAGTGCAATATACTGAGCCCAGACAGTCTGCTTTTTGGGATAACAAGGTTAAGCTCTCTTGTGAAGATTTTCAAAGTCTTCCAGCTGCTCCGGAGATGGCTGCTATTCTCACCTTGCTATGTTGATGGGGTGTTAATTGGATTCTGCTCTGGTGGAGGCCAAGTCATTTACATCCGCATGGGGCTATGACCATCCCATTGTCCTGCTTGCAGGCAGGCCCCCTGTGTATTCCCGTGCCCCTTTGTCTGTGTTTTAATCTTATCTCGTTGTCTGGCTCCTTCTTCCTTGTAGCTCCTAGGGGGGGGTTTGTAAATACCTATGCCCCTACTCAGCTCAGCGGACCAAGCCTGCTGGGAAATCTGGTTACGTTCTTTTGGCTGACAAATGTCCAGTTTACAGTCTCTGGGTTTTATTCTTGGGCAGTCCAAAAAGGGCCGAATTGCCCGAAAACCTTACACCTCATAAGATTTTCCCTCCATACCAGGCAACATCCTGATAAATCTCCTCTGCACCCGCTCCAAAGCCTCCACGTCCTTCCTATAATGCAGTGACCAGAACTGTACGCAATACTCCAAATGCGGGCGTACCAGAGTTCTGTGCAGCTGTAACATGACCTCCTGACTCCGGAACTCAATCCCTCTACCAATAAACACTCCATAGGCCTTCTTCACAACCCTATCAACCTGGGTGGCAACTTTCAGGGATCTATGTACATGGACACCTAGATCCCTCTGCTCATCCACACTTTCAAGAACTTTACCATTAGCCAAATATTCCGCATTCCTGTTATTCCTTCCAAAGTGAATCACCTGACACTTCTCTACATTAAACTCCATTTGCCACCTCTCAGCCCAGATCTGCAGCTTATCTATATCCCTCTGTAACCTGCTACATCCTTCCACACTATCGACAACACCACCGACTTTAGTATCGTCTGCAAATTTACTCACCCACCCTTCTGCGCCTTCCTCTAGGTCATTGATAAAAATGATGAACAGCAGCGGCCCCAGAACAGATCGTTGTGGTACTCCACTTGTGACTGAACTCCATTCTGAACATTTCCCATCAACCACCACCCTCTGTCTTCTTTCAACTAGCCAATTTCTGATCCACATCTCTAAATCACCCTCAATCCCCAGCCTCCGTATTTTCTGCAATAGCCTACCGTGGGGAACCTTATCAAACGCTTTGCTGAAATCCATATACACCACATCAACTGCTCTACCCTCGTCTACCTGTTCAGTCACCTTCTCAAAGAACTCGATAAGGTTTGTGAGGCATGACCTACCCTTCACAAAGCCATGCTGACTATCCCTGATCATATTATTCCTATCTAGATGATTATAAATCTTGTCTCTTATAATCCCCTCCAAGACTTTACCCACTACAGACGTGAGGCTCACCGGTCTATAGTTGCCGGGATTGTCTCTGCTCCCCTTTTTGAACAAAGGGACCACATTTACTCTCCTCCAGTCCTCTGGCACTATTCCTGTAGCCAATGATGACCTAAAAATCAAAGCCAAAGGTCCAGCAATCTCTTCCCTGGCCTCCCAGAGAATCCTAGGATAAATCCCATCAGGTCCCGGGGACTTCTCTATTTTCAGCCTGTCCAGAATTGCCAACACCTCTTCCCTACGTACCTCAATGCCATCTATTCTATTAGCCTGGGGCTCAGCATTCTCCTCCACAACATTATAATTTTCCTGAGTGAATACTGACGAAAAATATTCATTTAGTATCTCGCCTATCTCTTCAGACTCCACACACAACTTCCCATCCCTGTCCTTGAGTGGTCCTACTCTTTCCCTAGTCATTCGCTTATTCCTGACATACCTATAGAAAGCTTTTGGGTTTTCCTTGATCCTTCCTGCCAAATACTTCTCATGTCCCCTCCTTGCTCGTCTTAGCTCTCTCTTTAGATCCTTCCTCGCTACTTTGTAACTATCCATCGCCCCAACTGAAACTTCACACCTCATCTTCACATAGGCCTCCTTCTTCCTCTTAAGAAGAGATTCCACTTCTTTGGTAAACCACGGTCCCCTTGCTTGACGCCTTCCTCCCTGCCTGACCGGTACATACTTATCAAGAACACGCAGTAGCTGATCCTTGAATAAGCTCCACTTATCCAGTGTGCCCAACACTTGCAGCCTACTTCTCCACCTTATCCCCCCCAAGTCACGTCTAATGGCATCATAATTGCCCTTCCCCCAGCTATAACGCTTGCCCTGCGGTGTATACTTATCCCTTTCCATCATTAACGTAAACGTCACCGAATTGTGGTCACTGTCCCCAAAGTGCTCTCCTACCTCCAAATCCAACACCTGGCCTGGTTCATTACCAAAAACCAAATCCAACGTGGCCTCGCCTCTTGTTGGCCTGTCAACATATTGTGTCAGGAAACCCTCCTGCACACACTACAAAAAACGACCCATCTAATGTACTCGAACTATATCTTTTCCAGTCAATATTTGGAAAGTTAAAGTCTCCCATAATAACTACCCTGTTACTTTCGCTCTTATCCAGGAACATCCTCGCCATCCTTTCCTCTACATCCCTAGAACTATTTGGAGGCCTATAGAAAACTCCCAACAGGGTGACCTCTCCTTTCCTGTTTCTAACCTCAGCCCATACTACCTCGGAAGATGAGTCCCCATCTAGCATCCTCTCCGCCACCGTAATACTGCTCTTGACTAGCAGCGCCACACCTCCCCCTCTTTTGCCTCCTTCTCTGAGTTTACCAAAACACCTAAACCCCGGAACCTGCAACATCCATTCCTGTCCCTGCTCTATCCATGTCTCCGAAATGGCCACAACATCGAAGTCCCAGGTACCAACCCACGCTGCCAGTTCCCCTTCCTTATTTCGTATACTCCTGGCATTGAAGTAGACACACTTCAAACCACCTACCTGAACACTGGCCCCCTCCTGCGACGTCAAATCTGTGCTCCTGACCTCTATACTCTCATTCTCCCTTACCCTAAAACTACAATCCAGGTTCCCATGCCCCTGCTGCATTAGTTTAAACCCCCCCAAAGAGCACTAACAAATCTCCCCCCCAGGATATTTGTGCCCCTCAGGTTCAGATGTAGACCATCCTGTCTGTAGAGGTCCCACCTTCCCCAGAAAGAGCCCCAGTTATCCAGAAATCTGAATCCCTCCCGCCTGCACCATCCCTGTAGCCACGTGTTTAATTGCTCTCCCTATTCCTCATCTCACTATCACGTGGCACGGGCAACAACCCAGAGATAACAACTCTGTTTGTTCTATTTCTGAGCTTCCATCCTAGCTCCCTGAAAGCCTGCCTGACATCCTTGTCCCCTTTCCTACCTATGTCGTTAGTGCCAATGTGGACCACAACTTGGGGCTGCTCCCCCTCCCCCTTCAGGACCCGGAAAACACGATCCGAGACATCACGTACCCTTGCACCTGGGAGGCATCATACCAAACGTGAGTCTCTCACGCTCCCACAAAATCTCCTATCTGTGCCCCTGACTATCGAGTCCCCAATTACTAATGCTCTGCTCCTCTCCCCCCTTCCCTTCTGAGCAACAGGGACAGACTCCGTGCCAGAGGCCCGTACCCCATGGCTTACCCCTGGTAAGTCCCCCCCCCCCCCCCCCCCACAAGTATCCAAAGCGGTATACTTGTTTCTCAGGGGAACGACCGTAGGGGATCCCTGTACTGACTGCTTTTTCCCAGTCCCTCTTACAGTTACCCATCTATCTCCAATCTTTGGTGTAACTAATTCCCTGAAGCTGCTATCTATGACCCCCTCTGCCTCCCGAATGATCCGAAGTTCTTCCAACTCCAGCTCCAGTTCCCTAACTCGGTCTTGGAGGAGCTGGAGATGGCAGCACTTCCTGCAGGTAAAATCAGCAGGGACACTAACGGCATCGCTCACCTCAAACATCCTGCAGGAGGAACATTGCACTCCCTTCCCTGCCATCCCTCTAACTTTCTACCAAGATCTGGCTAACAACTAAATTAAATTTTTTATAAAAAAATAATAATACTAATAAAATATGGTACTTACCTCACACCAATGGGTTTTATTATTAGGTTAGAGGAGGAGGGCGGGTGGGAGACACTACACGTGTAGTGTCTCGGGTTTCCTCTCCACCAGAATTTATTGGTGAGGGTCTTCCTTGAAGAAGGAATTAGATATAGCTCTTGGGGCTAAACGGATCAAGGGATATGGGGGGAAGACCGGTCAGGTTGAACTCAATGATCAGCCATGCTCGTAATGAATGGCGGAGCAGGTTCAAATGGCCTCCTATTTTCTATGTATTTATTGTAAATATTTGTTGCCATCCTGAAAATGCCCACCTTATCACAAATCTCTGTCATCTAATAATTAGCCAATCCTCTATCCATGCTAATTTTCTACCGCAAACACCATGGGTCTTATCTTATTCAGTAGTCTTTTATGCGGTACCTTATTGAACGCTTTTTGGAAGTCCAAGTATGTTAAGGCTACGGGTTCCCCTTTTTGTATCCTCATTGCCAGCTGAAAGAATTCTAACAAATTTGTCAGGTATGATTTCTCCTTGAGGCCAAGCTGATCTGCTTGATTATATTATGTATTTCTAAATGTTCTACTATTCGATCCAAAAGTTAAGCTAACTGGCCTTTAGTTACCATTTTTTGACAGTCTTATTCTTTGAATAAGTGGTGTTATTTAGGTTGTAGATGAACTTTTCTGCAGAGGATCAATTTAGCACTTTGGTGGACTACAGATGGGCGGCACAGTGGTTAACTGTGGGACCCGTGTTCCATTCTGTCCTTTGTGATTGTGTGGAGTTTGCACATTTTCCCCGTGTCTGCGTGGATTTCCTATGGTAGCTTTGGTTTCTTCCCACAGTCCAAAGATGTGCAGGTTAGGTGGAATTATGGAGTTACAGGGATAGAGTGGGCGAGTAGGGTGCTCTTTCAGAAGATCAGTGCAGACTCTTTGGTCCGAATAGCCTCCTTCTGTGCAGTCTGGATTCTATGGATTCTTAAGGCCAATGGGTATGCATGTAATATGCTTTGGTGCTTTGGCAGACCTGTCAGCCTGTGGTCAGTGTCGACGATCATGGAGAAGCCTGGCTCCAACTTGGCAAACAACATTTTGCTCAGCATGGAGCCTATTCTTTCCAACGGGGAAGTGATAGTCAACTTTGTTAGCACACATGAGTCTCATCCATGATGTAGCTTCTGACGGTTGATTTTCATTCCATTGCAGCACATGTAGAAGTCACCCAGTATGAACAGGCCTGCAAAATACCTTGGAACACTTTCGTCTGAAAGTCTACTTGGGTACTGAAGTAGACTTTCAGACGAAGGTGTTCCAAGATATTTTGCAGGCCTGTTCATACCCTAATTGCCAATGATTCAAGTGGAGTATATGGGAAATGCACCATTGGTGTCCGTAGACACGTTATCCAAGTAAACTGTTTCATCGTCCAAAAGGTGACCAGTAAAAGTCTTTCACTTGCACCATAATTCTTTTCCGCACTCGCAGGATTCATAAAACAACACGAAAGGCAAGAACGTACCTGGCAAGGGGCCACGGTAATAACTGAATAGTTGCTCCCACTTCAAGGTGGAAACGTTTACTCATGTCTGGATCTACCAAGCATGTCATGCAAGAACCACTAGTTTCAAAGACGCGTTGCCGCTGTGTTTTCAGAGTGCAGTTTGACTGCACGTTGCCTTCCTCATCAGAAGTTTGGACACCGACTTGGCGAACTCATCGATTCTGGACATGAAAATGTTTTGATATTGAACAAGACAGAACTATGACAATAAGGCCATCTTAGAAACAGTTCCAAAGCAAGCTTTGAATAATTCGACCTTTGACCTGTCAGACTCTTGACCTGCTGCTGAAACATAAGCCCTCAGAAAAGCTATGGGGCGGGATTCTCCATAGCCCGACACCAAAATCATAATTGGCGATCAGGCAGAGAATGGATTTCCACGCCGAAATCGGAGCCGACACCAAGCTCTACCCCCTCTAAATTGGCATCACCGGGATCCTGGCCGGGGGTGGGGGGCTTCTCCTAGGGCTGGTGGGGTGGCCAGGTAGTGGGATGTGGGGTCGCGTGTGGCGGGTTGGGTTCGCGCGTGGCCAGCGCTATGTTGTACAGTGCGACTGCTGCAGGTTGTCAGCTGTGCGCATGTGCGGCCTGAAACCTGGCCATTTTCGGCGTGGGCGGCAGGAATTTGAGTCGGCTCCAGTGCTAGCCCCTCGCCGATACTGAAATCGGTGAGGGTTTCACGCCGATTTTTTGGTTGTGTAAGACCACACATGCTCCGCTGGCATCAGCACTTAGTCTCAGGAATGGTGAATCCAGCCCGCGTTCTTTTGCAATAGTTGTGCTTTATGTAGGTTAATCTTGAACCCTGATTCTAATAGCTTTCCCAAAGCTCCTCCAGAAACAGAACATGATCCTCTCTGGATTCCCTGGTCAGCAACTAATTGTCCACAAACTGCAACGAACACTCAAGTCAAGAAAAGTTTTTAATAACTGGAGCCATAATGAAAAAATGTTGAAGCATTGTGAAAACCTCAGGTAAAACAGGTCCAGGTATAATTCTAGACTTTGAAGGTAAAAGCAAAGTGATATTGATCCTGCCTATGACCAGGAAACCCAGGAATGTTGTTGAGAGGAGAGTAATATTTGGAATTCCTTTGCATCTGGGACAGGAGCTGGTTTAGCACAGTGGGCTAAATCGCTGGCTTGCAATGCAGAACAATGCCAGCAGTGTGGGTTTAATTCCCGTACCAGCCTCCCCGAACTGGCGCCGGAATGTGGCGACTAGGGTTTTTCCACAGTAACTTCATTAAAGCCTACTTGTGACAATAAGCTATTATTATAATATTATTATTGGAGAGTTTGTGTTTCTCATACAACAAGTGAATACGTTGGCTTGACTTTAGTTTAGGCTATGTAATCAACAGTCAAGTGCCCGAGAGCTGCCTTCAGGTTTATTTATTGTCCAAATTGGGAAATTTGTCGGACATGTGCTCATCCTAACAACACCATGCTGTAACATTGACTGAACAGTGTCTCTCAGACAGGGAGGCTATCATTAGAAATTAGATCCTGCTCAGGAAATGGACATGGTGCTTGTTTAGCATTGTTTCTATCCCAATGTGAAATTGTGCTCCCCTTTTGCAAGTGCTGTTCATAGTCCTGAACAAATGCCTGGCATCTGGGTGTTTGGCCATTTTAAAGGCAATCACTGTATGGTTATCTGGGATTTCTGCCAGTGGAGCTGGACAATCACAGTGAACCGGACATTCATTTGCACAATGCAATAGAGTTCCATATTATTCCAACACTTTATTGCTTAAGATCCCTCTCCTACCCTTAGCACACAGAACTACTGCAAATGCCAAATTACAAACGATCAGATTTATCAACCAAGCAAATGACAGGGACCATAATAGCAATGTGAGAGGACCTGGTGAAGATGGTTAAAAGCAATTGTTTCCTCCCCGCCACTCCATGGCATTCAGGATGGCTCTAATTCAGAGGCAGGTATGCCAAGCCTGCACCATAAGACCTCCTAGAAGTTATACTAAACCTTGAGAAAATACTGATTACACGTTAACTCGGATATTGCACTCAATTTTGGGCCGCACACTTCAGGGTTGATATCAAGGTCTTAAGGCAAGGGTACCGAAAAGATTGACAAGGATAGTATCAGAGATGAGGAACTTCACTTATGTGGACGTACTGAAGGAATTAGAATTGGTCTCCTTAGCATAGAAAGTTAAGAGGACATTTAAAAAATAATAATCCTTGTCACAAGTAGGCTTACATTAACACTGCAATTAAGTTACTGTGAAAAGCCCATAGTCGCCACATTCCGGCGCCTGTTCGGGTACACAGAGGGAAAATTCAGAATGTCCAAATTACCTAACAGCACGTCTTTCGGGACTTGTGGGAGAAAAGCGGAGCACCCGGAGGAAATCCAGGCAGACGTGGGGAGAACGTGCAGCCTCCACACAGACAAGGTGGCAACTCACCACCACCTTCTGAAGGGCAACTAGGGATGGTCAATAAATGCTGGCCTAACGAACAACGGCCACATCCCGTAAATTAATTTTTTAAAAGAAGATTCACTGGATTGACCCTGGGTATGGCGGGATTTTCTTATGAGGACAGGTTAAGTAAAGTGGGCCTGTACTCATTGGAGTTTAGAAGAATGAGAGGCAACCTTATTGAGACATACAGGATTCTTGGGGGCTTGACCAGGTAAATGCTGAGAGGATGTTTCCTCTTGTGGGAGAGGACCAGAGGGCATAATTCAGAGTAAGGGGTCGCCCATTTAAGAGAGAAGGAGGACATTTTTCTCTCTGAGACTATTAAATCTGTGGAATTCCTTGTTGCCTAGAGCTGTAGTAGGGGCTGGGTCGAGGCTGAGTGTTTTATATTTGTTGCCGGAAGAGGAAAACAAGTAAAAGTAAGAACATAGTTCAGTGTTTATTTAAGAGATGTTGCTTCCACAGCGTAAGCTGGTGAACTCCCAAAAAGCCTGTGAAATGCTCCACTGACATCACTGTGAATCACGTGACATTTCATCAGACAATCGTGTTTCTTGAACAAATAACACTACTCTCCCTTTACTTCTTTAGTGCCAACAACCTTTCTTTTGAACACTGTAAGGGTCCTTGTTTGCTCCAGTTTATTCCCTTATTTACCCATGTTTAAAATTCTGCTGTTATATTTTTGATCCATGGGTGTTTAATGGACCTGTGACTTCAAGGCAAAACAGCCTGCACCTTTCATTCAAACAGGAAGATCCTGAATTTTGAGACTGAGCTCAGTGATGACCTGGATTGATTGATGTGGCTGGTGGTCAATAAATGAGCCTAAAAGGTGGTACTCTGCCCGGTACCAGGCGGTGATTGGATCTGTTCCCACTGAAAAGATTCAGAGACTTGAAGAGCTATCAGTCTCACTTTAACAGCTAAGGGAGAAAAGTTCTTTTTCGCACTCTGTTTTCTCCAGAAATAACCAGCAAATTGTCCCCAAAGGTTCACTGTGTGAACTAACTCTTTCTTTGTGGAAAAGGCTGATGCAAGCAGGAACCAGAATCTAATAACTCTCTGCAGAACGGGCTGGTCTAAAGCTCTCCTGGAAATGCTGTGAGTAAGATCTTGCTAACTGCAAGGAAGACCATTACGGGCTGTAGACCAGAGACTTTAAACCACACTCATACTGTGAAGAAAGTGCACTGAAGAATTCATCACCTGAAGCATTTGACCTTAACCTTATTGTTTTACCCCTTTCCAGCCCTCTGTGTTTGTCTGTCTTTTGTGGGTAGAAGGTGGAGCAGTTAAAGGGTGAAGTCCGGTTTTAGCTTGTTAAGCAGATGTACTTACTGCGTTTTTCATATTTGTTTTAGTTATAAATAAACTAACTGTTTGAACGTACGAACCTGGTGACTGAAAGTTTGGACATCCAAGCGCCAAAAATGTCAAGAATTATTGGTGAATTAACTTGTGTTGTGAATCTGGTGAGGAGAAACAGTCTCACTGAAGCTGAGTGAATCTTAGGAACCGGCCTCCAAGCAAGTTGGTTTGATTGGCTAAGTGGCAACCCATGGGTTAGCCAGGGACAGTGTTCTGCCTGGCAACAGTCAGTGATTGGTTCTTGCATGATGCTTCAGTGAGAGCTTGGAAGGAGAAGGAACACTCTTGCTGAAAGAACTGCTTTATTTTTCTAAAGCTAGTCAGTCCCTTTGCTGTAAACTTGTCCTGAAGCTACAGAGAAAATATGCAACCTTGTCAGAGAAGCCTCTAAACCTTCCAAGCAAGAGGAGCAGTGTTTTCTCCCTCTCTCTGCTGCCAATTGCCTGCTGTCTCCGTGAGTCTGCAGTGATGATCCTTACAAGCGGAAGTAAAAGTAAGTGCCCAACTGAAGGCCTACCCTTGAGAAAAGAAACTAACTGGAAGACATCCATCCGAATCAAAGATCCTTATCCTTTTATTAATATTTTCCTTACCATTCAACCTCCCTTTACCTCTCAACCTCCCTTTTTCCTCTGTGTTGTTTGTCCATGTGTGTGTCCTTCCAAGATTGTCATTTGCTCATTGTTTGTCTTTTCCCCTGGTTTAGGTGGGGATTTGCAACAAAATGAGTGTTTTTCGTGAAACCGAGTTGAGAAAAGTCACAGCATGCAAGTTTTCCAGTGTCTGATTTGCTACAAGATAGAATTGTAATCTTTCCTCATCAGGATTCTATGTCTCGTAATCCCCGTCAAACATGTCCATGGTGTCACTTTTTCCCGCCATTTTCCGAATCCCAGGTCCTTGACCTGTGCTTCTTCAACCTTCAGCCTTTCTCCCTTCTGTTTATTTCTTGAAATCAAGCAATCGCCAAGCCCACAAGCGAACTAGTTCTTCCCTTGCCTGGACTATCGCTTCCTGAACAGTAGGCTGCAGCTTCGATAGCCTTCTGGGTCCCCATTTCCCCGTCCCATTTACAGTGCCACATGCGTGGGTGCTGCAGCTTCTACCCATTACAAGCAGTAAGTATGCCTGAAACTTTATTCTTTTATTTAAAAGGAATGCTCCAGTAAGTCTCAGTTGTGCCCCAATTAACTTTTGAAACCCTTATTTCGCACTAGCAGCCGCCGTGATCGATGGACTGACTCGCCGATGCCTCTTGACGATCTGTATGTTCTATTTTATTTCCACACACTCATCGATGATGTCAGTACGAGTATCGACGATAGTTTTCTTCAGACCTCCTGTAGCCGCTTAAAATGTCAACTCCCGATTCAAAATGGCGAACGGCAAAGGCTGATGGGAAAGTCAGCCAACAAGACAAAAACGAGCAGCTGCAGGTTGGCTGTGTATTTACCTCTGGAAAGGCCAGACAATATCGATACCGGCAACCGTCAGCATAACAAAACAACAGCCATCTGCATACTAATGAGCAATGCCCGGGAACAGTAAGCAACATTTAGACACACAAAGCAAAACCAGACTCTTCGGCGCCAGCAGGAGCCTACACAAAGGGAGGTGAACGAGCACCTCAAGACCGCCCATCGATCAGGGAATCGCTCCAGTATTGGAGAAAATCAAACCAAGCGATTGGGACAAAGTCCAATCACTTGGGACCAGGTACAGGGTCCGCCCCGAAAGGCGGGAAGCCCCTGGGAACTATAAGAATTGAGCCCCAAGTTCAAGTCGCTCTCTTCACCGCTTCTCCAGCTCTTCACTCTTCAGCAGCTGGTCAAAACTGTAAGTCTTACTTCAACGCTCGCTACGAGATAGGCGCTCCTAGCTATCAATCTGTACCAACTTCGAATCCCGCAGGCTCAGAACCCGAACGAAAGGCCATTTTTTTCCCTGACCTGGTGGGCCAGTTCCAAGTTAAGTATTGGCCTGTTAGTTATAGAAGTAGCTTAGACGTAGAATTTGTGCATGAGTAGCGATTACTGTGTATAATAAATGTGCTTTGATTTAAAACTTACTAAGCGGTGTATTGGATTATTGATTATTACCCGGACTTGAACCATGTGACGGTATCATAAAGATACCTGGCGACTCAAGAGCAAAGGTAATAAAACAGAGCAATTGAACTAAGGCAAAGTTAGCAACATTATTTGGCGACATCCTGACGGGACCCGATCTAGAAGTGGAAAACCACTCCGGGAGAACCAAAGAATTTGAATTAGAGATCCAATTGTAAACAGAAAACCACAAGTGTTCAAGCAGTTCTGATCAATACTCATAATTCGGAAGTGTGTGTATGCATGCGTAACTAACAGGGCGATAAGGTAAAACTGATAGATTTTTTGTTGCGACAAAACTGTCGGAAGTTTGTATCTCGGAAAGTAGCGAAAGCCGTACCCGTATTTACAGCACCGCCTTAATACCCCTGTCCCAAATCTGAAGAGCAGCATTCGGATTAAAACCCCTGTCCCAAATTTGAAGAGCAGCATTCGGATAGGAAAGATGGCAATGCAGCGCCTAATGAACCCAGCGGAATTTGCAGTCGCAGCGACCAGCAGCAGTAGAGTGGGGCAATGTCCCATTTGGGAGGAAGAGATCAGGAACTATCTCAAAGGGAAAGGATGGCCCCTTGGAATTAATTCTGTGACAATGAGGAATCAGGCCCCGGGTGTATAGGACATACTTGGTGGGAGAACCTGAGCGAGTTCCACAAAAAGAGCTTAGGGAAAGCTCGCAAGCCGATGGCAATCGTGTCCTGCTTGGCACAATTGCGAGGCACAGAGGAGGTTGTTAGGACGCTCCGGAAAGAAGTTGAGGGCATACATCGAATGAGTAAGGTCGATGTAAGCGAGGTAGAAAAGGAGAATTTGGAATTGAGAAGGAAGTTGGCAGCAAAAGATGGAGAGGTGGATGACGCCAAAAGGGCTCACCAGTCTTGTCTGGCGCACTTAAGCAGCTTCCAGTCTCAATACGAAAAGGCCGATCAGGACACGCAACGTGCAGTCCTGGTACGTGAGGAAACGGAAAAACAGGTAGAAGCGTTACAGAGACAGTGTAGCGATCTAAAGGCAGCATTACGAGCACTCCATGCTGCCACCACAGAATAAAGACAAAGCACGCTAGATCACGCAAAGTGCCGGAAGCAGATTGCAGAGCTGCAATCGCTGCTTTCAGTTCAGAAAGGTTTCCAGGAAACTTTTGGAGAAAAATTAGATCAGGAAGACTGCCTTGATTGGGAAGAATTGAACGAAACAGCGCAGAGATATGTTCAGGGAACATGTGCGCAGGGAAAGCCACAAAAGAGGAAAGCGCCCCAACCCCCCACACAGCAGATAGTTCAAGCTCCAATGAACCCAGTAACCACCCACCGCACCGCCACATCGGACGATGCGGAATTTCTATACTCCACCCCCTTAACAGTGACCCAATTACGGGACGCGTGCGATAAGATCACACCGTTCCTCCCCACCTCAGACCCCCCACCATTTCTTTGCCACAGTTAAGCATCAGGCGACCATGTACGGCCTGGATGAGCGAGAGCATGTAAAGCTCACCGTTTTAAGTTTAGACCTTTCAGTAGCAGCAGCCCTTCCCGACCCACAGAATGTAGGAGGAGGCATCCTTGCAGAAATGCATACCGCGATCCTGGATACGATCGGGTATAACCGGGTTGACCCCGTAGATGGCCTCAACAAATGTAGGCAAAAGAAATCCGAGCACCCCACAGCGTTTGCTGGACGCCTGTGGATCCACTTTGCAGCAGTCTTTGGAGACTTAGACCGTGCCCATTTGTCCCCAGACAACATGGCCAAATGGACCCGCACCCTTATCTCCCATGCCACAGAAACAGGACCGAAAGCTTGCACGAGTTATGATCCCTCAGAGGAGGTCCATAACGAGAAGTGGGTAGTGAAAAGATTGTCCCGCGCTTGGGGGCAATCTATACAGAGCAAACCCGCTGTTAAGAATACCGAGGAAAAGCAGGCCGCCGCAGATATACAGGCAGTTGCAACACACTACAACCCCGCATGGGTGAATGAGGGAAAAAACAGCCCCCCACCCAAGTCACAGGAGTGTTACAACTGCGGACAGTTGGGACACTTCGCAAGAGAGTGCAATGCCCCTAAAAAGCCACAGAGAGCCCAGCAGACGGGCACTCTGAGTAAGAAAAAGACAGAGCCCATTCATAGTGTTAGCGCCCGTTCAGATCAGACGGACTTGACCGGAACGGACTGACGATGTACGGGCTCCCCCAGCTGGGTCTGCGACACCCTTTGGGATAGGTCCGGACGACCGGTAGTTGCAGTGAAAATTCGGGGTCAGCCCATCGAATTTCTCTGGGATACAGGAGGGTCCCGCACCACAATCAGTTCCTCCACCATGTTCCAAAAGGACACGTGGCCCACTACAGCCACTATCACCCTCAGCGGCTTTACAGGCCACTCACAGCAGAGACACATCACAGCCCCTGTACCCATTCAAATTGGTACCATCACCACCAAGCGCCCCGTGGTTTTAGTTGACCTGCCCCACACAGCAGAACACATTCTGGGAATCAATTTCATGAATTCCCATAATCTTTCATTTGGTCCAGTCAACCAGTGTGTCTCGAAGATGGCAAAATCCGCCAGAGCCCCCGCAACGCTCAACATAGGAGAGTACACGAACAAAATTAGGGCCGTAGGCGAATTTTGGTTCAACCCGACCACGCTTAGTACGGACAAGCAGGTTAGGGCAGTTCTGCAAAAGATTAGGGCAGCATTCGCGACCCACAAGCACGACTGTGGACGGATGACTGGCTCCGTACAAATAACAGGACCTGACCCTAGACCCCCAAAACAGTACGGATTTCCCCAAGAGGCAGAGGGAGAAATCTCAAAGGTAATAGACAGCTTATTAGAGCAGGGCGTACTTAGATCAGTAGCCTCCACTAATAATGCCCCGATTTGGCCAGTGAGAAAGCCCGATGGATCATGGCGACTGACCATCGATTACCGGGAACTCAACAAAGTCACCCCCGCAGCAGCCCCCACGGTAGCAACAAGTCCCGAGACCATGCTCAAGCAGGGACTCAATTCCCGATTCTTTACGGTTTTGGATGTCAGTAATGGATTCTGGTCCATTCCATTGGCAAAGGCGTGCCAGTACAAATTTGCCTTCACCTTTAAAGCACAGCAGTACACGTGGACATGCCTGCCACAAGGCTTCCACAACTCCCCCTCCATTTTCCACCGACAGCTGGCAAATGGTTTAGCCAAATTCTCTCGCCCCGAATGTCTGGTACAGTATGTCGACAACCTACTACTGCAGACAGACACCAAGGAAGAGCACATTGAGCTTCTGTCCGAACTCCTGGAACTCTTACACTCAATCGGTTGTAAAGTCAACCCCAAAAAGGCCCAGATTTTGGAAGATAAAGTGATATATTTGGGAACAATTATCACACATGGTAAACGCGAGATCGAGCATAAAAGGATTGACTCGATTGCTAAATTGCCCCTTCCCCAGAACATTTCAGCAGTCCGGTCATTTTTAGGACTGGTTGGCTACTGCCGAAACCACATTGACGGTTTCGCCTGCAAGGCAGCACCCCTCTCAGACCTCCTAAAGAAAGGAGCCCCCTGGGAATGGCTTCCGCAGCATACAGATGCTGTGGACTCTTTAAAACAGGCACTCATAGCAGCCCCCACACTACAAGTTCCAGACCCGCTTTCCCCTTACGCCATAGAGGTAGCGACCACAGACCGCACCCTTTCGGCCGTGCTCCTCCAGGAACGGCACGACCAGTTAAGGCCCGTAGCCCACGCCTCCAGAATTTTTGATGCTGTGGAGCAAGGATTTTCAGCCTGTGAGAGGCACCAGCTCGCAGTATTTTAGGCAGTGCAGTATTTTTCATATATTACCGGATTGAACCCCATCACAATTCTCACCGAACACACCCCCACCCAACTTTTACTGGACGGACGACTCCAGGACGGTACAGTAAGCCAGATTAGAGCAGCGAGATGGACCCTTCTTTTGCAGGGACGGGACATCACTGTGAAACGGACAAAGACGCACATCTTTTTAGCCGACAACTTACAGTACCCCGGAAACCCCATGAATGTGAAATTATCTTTCCACATCACAACACAGGCCCCTTTAGTGCTAAAACACCCCCCAGAAAGATACGTAGTTCAAACCCGAGCCCCCAGCACACGGACACGTGTGAGCCCATAAAGATCTATGTGGATGGATCTTCCACAGTCTTGGATGGGAAGCGCATAACAGGTTGCGGTATCTATGTCGAGGACGCGCAGGGACGCGCCCTTGAGGAAATATCGTTAAAACTTCCAGGCCACTTAGGTGCGCAGACAGCAGAGTTCGCGGCCATCGCGTATATAGTGGAACACCCAAATTCCTTCTCCAGCCCAGCAGACATATGCTCAGACAGCCTCTATGTCTGCAACAGCCTCACGGAATTCCTGCCCCTGTGGAAAGCAAGAGGATTTGTTTCCGCAGACGGGAAACCCCTCCCCTCAGCCCCATTGCTCCGTCACATTTTAGAAAGAGCCCAGAACAGGACTTTTGGGATAATCAAAGTTCACAGTCACCATCGTTCCTCCCCCCCTGGAAAGGTAAAAGCCGACGCACTGGCTAAGGCAGGTTCCAGGCATGGATATTTTTGGACACCCCCCGAAAGCGCACCAGTGAGTGCAGTTCAGGTCTCACAGACAAAGATCGAGGATCTAGTGGAGGCCCAGAAGCAGGACAGCAAACTCAGGGAGATTGTAAAAGGGAAATATCCAGCACCCTATGAGAGATTCAAAAATGCACTGACCACACATGACGGTGTGGTGTTAAAAGACACCCTTTATGCGGTTCCTGGACAGGACAGGAATCAACGGATTTTTTTGTTCCATGACGGTCATGGACATCAGGGAATCGATCCCACTACAGCCCATCTCAAGCAGCTTTATTGGTGGCCGAGTTTAAAGGATGATGTAAACTATTACAAAGAGAATTGTCTTATCTGGCCCAGAATAATCCGGACAGATATGCCAAAAAGGTCCAACTCAGCCACACCTGACCCGACTAACCTCCAGATTGATTTTATAGGACCATTGCCCCCTTGCAGGAATGGCTATAAATATGTACTTGTGGTAATTGAAACATTTACGAAATGGGTGGAAGCATTCCCAGCCCGCACAAACACTGCAAAAACCACAGCCAAGATTTTGACCCACCACATCTTTACAAGATGTGGACTCCCCCGCAGCATTGAATCCGACCAAGGCTCCCATTTTACAGGACGTGTCATGCAGAACGTCCTCACGATATTTGGCATCACCCAAAAACTCCACATAGCATACCACCCACAGTCGAGTGGTATCGTGGAGCGCATGAATCGGACCCTAAAATCCACCCTCCGAATAATGGTCCAGCAAAACAACACCACTTGGGACTCAGTCCTCCCTTTTGCACTGATGTTTTTGCGTAACACAATTTCTACTTCCACAGGTTACACCCCACACACTCTCATGACCGGACGCCCCATGAAAGGCACAGAATATTTGTTAGGTTTAGACTTGACCAGCCCCGAAGTGACGGCCCTCACACACGAGAAAGCAGTACAGCAATTAGTTGAAAATGTTAAAACGGCTCAGCTAGCAGCCGCAGTAAAATTGGGCACCTGAAAGAAACAGAGCAAGGCTTGTTTCAACAAGACAGTGCATGCGACTGAGTACAGTATAGGACAGCAAGTCATGCTCTCTGTATATAACCCCAGCACATTCCTGTCACCAAAATACTCGGGTCCGTACTCCATTGCGGACAAAGTAAGCCCTTCCATGTATAAAATTAAATATCCCAACGGTAAGACTGCGTGGTTCCATATAAACCAGCTGAAGGCATATGGAACACAGTCGAACCATGCACACCACGTCATGCTCGACGCAGCACACCACGCCCGCCCACAGCCAACGCAACCCTACCAACCCCCACCACGTCCAGCCCAGCCACGGACTTGACCTCGACTCCACCCCCGAAATATACACTCCGCCCCGGAACGCCCACAGACTGCAGCAGCAGAGACAGCGACTGTGACTCGGACGATAGCCACAGCACGCCTCCCTACTAGCCCCATGCAACCGGGCCCACACCCAGCGATTCCGACTACGATCCGAGTGATCCCTTCATGATCACTTTCCTAAATAAACCGAACCACCAAACTTCCATGGCCACCCCGATTCCGTCCCCACACAACTAGATACCAACTACTGGCACTGAGATAACTCGTTCCGACTCGTCCGCAACAACGAGAGCGACCCCACCTCAAACCATGCAGCCATTTCAGCCCTGATACACTCAAGAATTTGGCACCCGGGAGAAGATGACGACCTTGGGTCTGACTCCCAAACTGCGAACCCCTTTGCGACCCTGTTCGCAACCGAGAACTGAGGTGTCCAGATGATGGTTTAAAAGGAACCGCTTGGGAGAAGCGGTGTCCTTTCTGATGGAACCTGCAGCATGTTTTATGTTGTTTGTAAGTTTGTTAAATGTTGTTTGTCAGACCGGAAAAAAAAATTTCACGGCCCCACGCCTTTTCAGCAGAAACCTCTGTGGACTTGCCCACAGAGACTCACTATTGCCAGACACTAGTTCCGAGGAACTAGCTTGTCTGCAGACCTTTTAAGGTACCAGACGCCCATTCGTAACTGCCCTTCTGGTTCGAAGGAAAGAACCACTACGGCAGTCCCACCACGATGACTACATTTTGTGCCCGTTCTTGTCGGTTGCTCAGGCAGTGGAGAAACGGCTTGGGACCCACCCTGCCTGGGAACCCCCCCGTCTGGTCAACTACACTCGGGTAGGAAAGACACGGCATTGGTAGCCGTCCTATCGGGGACTCCATCCAACTCTGACCCGTCGCGGCCCATACGCACCTCATTTTGGACATTTTAGTTCAAAAAGTTTTGTTTTCTTTCAGGTAACCCTTAGGTTGCTGGCCATATGCTATTTACATCCTGGAACATTTGGATGGTAAATCAGCACTGGTTCATTATTTGGGAAGTGTGTCTTGTCCTAAAATTTGCTTTTTGAAAAAAAAAATTAGTGAGTCACACATGGTGACCAATTATAAAGGGAATAATTGGCACCAAAGGACAGACACACTATCATACGAGATGTTAAACAAAGATAGTTACAGACACTATGCTTGTTTCCACAGAACTCCAGAAGCTCCAGGAAAAGAAAAGGAAAGAGAAGAGCTATGAGGACTTCCTCCACATGGATCACCCTCATGATAATGGACATTTGGTTGCGAGTGAACGCGAACCCCATGACTTCAAGCCCCCCCCAGCCGTTAATGCTTCACTTCCCCGCAGTATCCAGAGCCCAGTCACTAGCGACACCACATCATCTTGGTGTGCCAGGTTTATAACCTGGTACTCTCTGCCATATGTCATAGAAACCTTACTAGTATTAGCGATACTCTACTCCATCGTGCAGACTATGCGCCTAAGGAAATGGGGAACATAGAACATAGAACGATACAGCGCAGTACAGGCCCTTCGGCCCACGATGTTGCACCGAAACAAAAAGCCATCTAACCTACACTATGCCATTATCATCCATATGTTTATCCAATAAACTTTTAAATGCCCTCAATGTTGGCGAGTTCACTACTGTTGCAGGTAGGGCATTCCACGGCCTCACCACTCTTTGCGTAAAGAACCTACCTCTGACCTCTGTCCTATATCTATTACCCCTCAGTTTAAAGCTATGTCCCCTCGTGCTAGCCATTTCCATCCGCGGGAGAAGACTCTCACTGTCCACCCTATCTAACCCCCTGATCATTTTGTATGCCTCTATTAAGTCTCCTCTTAACCTTCTTCTCTCCAACGACAACAACCTCAAGTCCATCAGCCTTTCCTCATAAGATTTTCCCTCCATACCAGGCAACATCCTGGTAAATCTCCTCTGCACCCGCTCCAAAGCTTCCACGTCCTTCCTATAATGCGGTGACCAGAACTGTACGCAATACTCCAAATGCGGTCATACCAGAGTTTTGTACAGCTGCAACATGACCTCATGACTCCGGAACTCAATCCCTCTAGCAATAAAGGCTAACACTCCATAGGCCTTCTTCACAACCCTATCAACCTGGGTGGCAACTTTCAGGGATCTATGTACATGGACACCTAGATCCCTCTGCTCATCCACACTTCCAAGAACTTTAACATTCGCCAAATATTCCGCATTCCTGTTATTCCTTCCAAAGTGAATCACGTCACACTTCTCTACATTAAACTCCATTTGCCACCTCTCAGCCCAGCTCTGCAGCTTATCTATGTCCCTCTGTAACCTGCTACATCCTTCCGCACTGTCGACAACACCACCGACTTTAGTGTCGTCCGCAAATTCACTCACCCACCCTTCTGCGTCCTCCTCTAGGTCATTGATAAAAATGTCAAACAGCAACGGCCCCAGAACAGATCCTTGTGGTACGCCACTTGTAACTGAACTCCATTCTGAACATTTCCCATCAACCACCACCCTCTGTCTCCTTTCAGCTAGCCAATTTCTGATCCACATCTCTAAATCACCCTCAATCCCCAGCCTCCGTATTTTCTTCAATAGCCTACCGTGGGGAACCTTATCAAACGCTTTACTGAAATCCATATACTCCACATCAACTGCTCTACCCTCGTCTACCTGTTCAGTCACCTTCTCAAAGAACTCTATAAGGTTTGTGAGGCATGACCTACCCTTCACAAAGCCATGTTGACTATCCCTGACCATATTATTCCTATCTAGATGATTATAAATCTTGTCTCTTATAATCCCCTCCAAGACTTTACTCACAACAGACGTGAGGCTCACCGGTCTATAGTTGCCTGGGTTGTCTCTACTCCCATTTTTGAACAAAGGGACCACATTTGCTAACCTCCAGTCCTCTGGCACTATTCCTGTAGCCAATGATGACATAAAAATCAAAGCCAAAGGCCCAGCAATCTCTTCCCTGGCCTCCCAGAGAATCCTAGGATAAATCCCATCAGGCCCCGGGGACTTATCTATTTTCAGCCTGTCCAGAATTGCCAACACCTCTTCCCTACTTACCTCAATGCCATCTATTCTAATAGCCTGGGTCTCAGCATTCTCCTCCACAACATTATAATTTTCCTGTGTGAATACTGACGAAAAATATTCATTTAGTATCTCGCCTATCTCTTCAGACTCCACGCACAACTTCCCATCCCTGTCCTTGACTGGCCCTACTCTTACCCTAGTCATTCTTTTATTCCTGACATACCTATAGAAAGCTTTTGGGTTTTCCTTGATCCTACCTGCCAAATACTTCTCATGTCCCCTCCTTGCTCGTCTTAGCTCTCTCTTTAGATCCTTCCTCGCTACCTTGTAACTATCCATCGCCCCAACTGAAACTTCACACCTCATCTTCACATCGGCCTCCTTCTTCCTCTTAACAAGAGATTCCACTTCTTTGGTAAACCACGGTTCCCTCGCTCGACGCCTTCCTCCCTGCCTGACCGGTACGTACTTATCCAGAACACGCAGTAGCTGTTCCTTGAACAAGCTCCACTTATCCAGTGTGCCCAACACTTGCAGCCTACTTCGCCAACCTATCCCCCCAAATCATGTCTAATGGCATCATAGAAGGAGAGCCTACCGCACTCGAACCCCGGTACATGGGATCAGATCCCCTATTTTCGGATACGACCAGACCCCCGACCCCCGCGATCTATAATAAAGAGCATTCACTTGCGTTTTATTGTAAATAAAGAAATGTAAAGAACTGTTCATGAGCAAATTGTACGACCCTGAGCTTGACTGCCAAGCCAGGAAAACTGTCTATAAACTGCTATGATTTTGTTGTATGGTTGAGGACGTTAGGATAATGAAATGTTTAAGTGAGTGTAGTGTATTAAGAATAGTTAGAGGTTCCCAGTTTATTGTTTTGTAATGCATGTCCCTGTTTGACATAGCGCCCTTAGAAATTGTCAGTTAAAAAATGTTTGCATAGCTATGGTCAGTGCAGAGGCCATGAAGGAAGTTCCCCCCCCCCAGGTCAGGGAATGGAAAGCAACATAGTTATGTGATCCTTCATGCTTCGCGTAAGGATCACAAGGAGGGAATGTAGCAACTTAAAATGGCCAACTCCCGATTCAAAATGACGAACGGCAAAGGCTGATGGGAAAGTCAGCCAACAAGACAAAAACGAGCAGCTGCAGGTTCGCTGTGTATTTACCTCTGGAAAGGCCAGACAATATCGATACCGGCAACCATCAGCAGAACAAAACAACAGCCATCTGCATACTAGTGAACAATCCCCGGGAACAATAAGCAACATTTAGACACACAAAGCAAAACCAGACTCGATGGACTGACTAGCCGATGCCTCTCGACGATCTGGATGTTCTATTTTATTTCCACACATTCATCGATGATGTCAGTACGAGTGTCGACGATAGTTTTCTTCAGACCTCCAAATCTTCATTGACGATTGTTCACGGCCCGACGGTCCGCCAATGACTTTTATTCTTGGTCTAAATCTTGGATGATGGTTGCTTATGGCCTGAATCCTCATCGATGGTTTTTTATGCCAAATCCTCATCGCCAGTTTTCTCTGGCCCAAATCCTTGGTGCTAATTTTCCCTTCTGTTACATAATTGTTGTATCCGCAAAGATAAAAACAAGTAGTGGTGCCACGCTTTAAGTTTATACAAACATAGTGCAGGGCTCATTAAAAGATAAGAACAGAAAATGCTGGACAGTCTCAGCAAGTCTGGCAGCATCCGAGGAGAGAGAAGGGAGCTAACGTTTCGAGTTTGGATGACTCTTTGTCAAAGCTAGAGAGAACTGGAAATAGGGTCAGAGTTATACTGTTGTGATGAGGGGTGGGGGGGAGCAGTAGGGTTGGATAGAGAACAGGGAACAGATGGCCCACGTGGGGTGGGGGAGATGTTGCTTCCACAGGGTGAGATGGTGAACTCAAAAAACCCCAAAATGTTCCACTGATGTCACTGCAGATGATGTGACATTTCACCAGCCAATAGCGTTACTTGAATACATAGCACTGAGATAGACAAATTTAATCAGTACGAAAATCAAGGTTTATGGGGATAAGGTGGGAAAGTGGAGTCGAGGATTATATCAGGTCAGCCATGATCTCATTGAATGATGAAGTGGAGTCAAAGGACCAAGTGGTCTACGTCTTATCCTACATCTTATGGTCTTAGCATACAATTACACCATGAAAGTATCAAAACAGACTCGGGTGGGTCAACATGTTACTTTACTTTTAATGGTCATGGTTACAATATGGATTCACGTCAGAATTTTCAGACTTTACAACCGACTAGAATGTTGCTTGAGAAAGTAAATTGAGAAGACAAGATTTGTTTAATTTACGTTTGAATTAGTTTTTCTGCAGATCCTTTAAGGCGTCATACATTTTGGACCTTGGTCGTAGGAGGCACATTTACCTGGTTAGGAATTTACGGAGTGAATCAATCCATCATCCAAAGATGCATTTCGTGCAAAACAGAAAAACATGCCAAAATGTAAGTGCAAAGCTGTTTGCTTCCTTGACCATCCAATATGGGCAATTCATGCTTATTTCTCATGACCCTTTTCCGTTGTTGTGCTCAGTCGGTGAAGGGTGTCAGCACTGCAGCTTGAAACGTCTTCTGTTTGAGGCATCTAATGTCTGGTTAAAGTATGCCTCGCTACAAATTCAGCACTCTTGGCTCTGCCCCAAACACCATTGCCTCAATTCTAATATCAAAAATGTCACCAGTGTGACATTTTTGTCCATTTCACACACCAACTGTGACTTCACTCGGTGAGAATCAGGTTCTAAATTAGGGACAGCTTTCTGCTGTTAGTTAGCAAGACATTCACATAGGATCCTTACAGGCATAAGATGGGATGGGTTTAAACCTAGATTCTGGACTTGAAACTCAGTATCACCTAGTTTCCAAAACAGAATTGTTGCTGTCACAAAGTTATCTGTAATATTTTGGGGGCCTCTTTAGTTCAGTTGGCTGGACAGCTGATTCATGTTGCAGAGCAAGACCAACAGCATGGGTTCAATTCCCGTATTGGCTGAGATTATTCACGGAAGATTATTCACAATTCTGTAAGTTTTAAAGTGCTGGTGGACAAGGATAAGAGTGGTCCTAGTGTGAATGTGCTAAATTGGGGGAAGGCTAATTATAACAATATTAGGCGGGAACTGATGAACCTAGATCGGGGGCGGATGTTTGAGGGCAAATCAACATCTGACATGTGGGAGGCTTTCAAGTGTCAGTTGAAAGGAATTCAGGACCGGCATGTTCCTGTGAGGATGAAGGCTAAATACGGCAATTTTTGGGAACCTTGGATAACGAGAGATATTGTAGGCCTCGTCAAAAAGAAAAAGGAGGCATTTGTCAGGGCTAAAAGGCTGGGAACAGACGAAGCCTGTGTGGAATATAAGGAAAGTAGGAAGGAACTTAAGCAAGGAGTCAGGAGGGCTAGAAGGGATCACGAAAAGTCATTGGCAAATAGGGTTAAGGAAAATCCCAAGGCTTTTTACACGTACATAAAAAGCAAGAGGGTAGCCAGGGAAAGGGTTGGCCCACTGAAGGATAGGCAAGGGAATCTATGTGTGGAGCCAGAGGAAATGGGCGAGGTACTAAATGAATACTTTGCATCAGTATTTCGGCGGGAGAATCAGCTGGTGAGTCAGTTTCAGCGGGAGTAGTGCGGAAGTGGTTGCTGGGAGGTAAGTCTGTCCTTTAAAAGCACTTGTCTTTGCAGGGGCAGGCCAGTCGATTTCGGCGGGAGAATCAGCTGGTGAGTCAGTTTCAGCGGGAGCAGTGCGGAAGTGGTTGCTGGGAGGTAAGTCTGTCCTTTAAAAGCACTTGTCTTTGCAGGGGCAGGCCAGTCGATTTCGGCGGGAGAATCAGCTGGTGAGTCAGTTTCAGCGGGAGCAGTGCGGAAGTGGTTGCTGGGAGGTAAGTCTGTCCTTTAAAAGCACTTGTCTTTGCAGGGGCAGGCCAGTCGATTTCGGCGGGAGAATCAGCTGGTGAGTCAGTTTCAGCGGGAGCAGTGCGGAAGTGGTTGCTGGGAGGTAAGTCTGTCCTTTAAAAACACTTGTCTTTGCAGGGGCAGGCCAGTCGATTTCGGCGGGAGAATCAGCTGGTGAGTCAGTTTCAGCGGGAGCAGTGCGGAAGTGGTTGCTGGGAGGTAAGTCTGTCCTTTAAAAGCACTTGTCTTTGCAGGGGCAGGCCAGTCGATTTCGGCGGGAGAATCAGCTGGTGAATCAGTTTCAGCGGGAGCAGTGCGGAAGTGGTTGCTGGGAGGTAAGTCTGTCCTTTAAAAACACTTGTCTTTGCAGGGGCAGGCCAGTCGATTTCGGTGGGAGTGGAGCTGGCTGGTTAGTCAATTTCAGCAGGAGCTGAGAATTTTTTAATTTTTTTTTTAAATTAGTGTTTTAGGCGGGAACAGGAAGTCGACCCGCGGACGTCTGGGAAGACCCTCACCAATAAATTCTGGTGGAGAGGAAACCCGAGACACTACACGTGTAGTGTCTCCCACCCGCCCTCCTCCTCTAACCTAATAATAAAACCCATTGGTCTGAGGTAAGTACCATATTTTATTATATTATTATTATTTTTTATAAAAAATTGAATTTAGTTGTTAGCCAGATCTTGGTAGAAAGTTAGAGGAATGGCAGGGAAGGGAGTGCAATGTTCCTCCTGCAGGATGTTTGAGGTGAGGGATGCAGTTAGTGTCCCTGCTGATTTTACCTGCAGGAAGTGCTGCCATCTCCAGCTCCTCCAAGACCGAGTTAGGGAACTGGAGCTGGAGTTGGAAGAACTTCGGATCATTCGGGAGGCAGAAGGGATCATAGATAGCAGCTTCAGGGAATTAGTTACACCAAAGATTGGAGATAGGTGGGTAACTGTAAGAGGGACTGGGAAAAAGCAGTCAGTGCAGGGATCCCCTGCGGCCGTTCCCCTGAGAAACAAGTATACCGCTTTGGATACTTGTGGGGGGGGGACCTACCAGGGGTAAGCCATGGGGTACGGGCCTCTGGCACGGAGTCTGTCCCTGTTGCTCAGAAGGGAAGGGGGGAGAGGAGCAGAGCATTAGTAATTGGGGACTCTATAGTCAGGGGCACAGATAGGAGATTTTGTGGGAGCGTGAGAGACTCACGTTTGGTATGTTGCCTCCCAGGTGCAAGGGTACGTGATGTCTCGGATCGTGTTTTCCGGGTCCTTAGGGGGGAGGGGGAGCAGCCCCAAGTCGTGGTCCACATTGGCACTAACGACATAGGTAGGAAAGGGGACAAGGATGTCAGGCAGGCTTTCAGGGAGCTAGGATGGAAGCTCAGAACTAGAACAAACAGAGTTGTTATCTCTGGGTTGTTGCCCGTGCCACGTGATAGTGAGATGAGGAATAGGGAGAGAGAGCATTTAAACACGTGGCTACAGGGATGGTGCAGGCGGGAGGGATTCAGATTTCTGGATAACTGGGGCTATTTCTGGGGAAGGTGGGACCTCTACAGACAGGATGGTCTACATCTGAACCTGAGGGGCACAGATATCCTGGGGGGGAGATTTGTTAGTGCTCTTTGGGGGGGGTTTAAACTAATGCAGCAGGGGCATGGGAACCTGGATTGTAGTTTTAGGGTAAGGGAGAATGAGAGTATAGAGGTCAGGAGCACAGATTTGACGTCGCAGGAGGGGGCCAGTGTTCAGGTAGGTGGTTTGAAGTGTGTCTACTTCAATGCCAGGAGTATACGAAACAAGGTAGGGGAACTGGCAGCATGGGTTGGTACCTGGGACTTCGATGTTGTGGCCATTTCGGAGACATGGATAGAGCAGGGACAGGAATGGATGTTGCAGGTTCCGGGGTTTAGGTGTTTTAGTAAGCTCAGAGAAGGAGGCAAAAGAGGGGGAGGTGTGGCGCTGCTAGTCAAGAGCAGTATTACGGTGGCGGAGAGGATGCTAGATGGGGACTCTTCTTCCGAGGTAGTATGGGCTGAAGTTAGAAACAGGAAAGGAGAGGTCACCCTGTTGGGAGTTTTTTATAGGCCTCCTAATAGTTCTAGGGATGTAGAGGAAAGGATGGCGAAGATGATTCTGGATAAGAGCGAAAGTAACAGGGTAGTTATTATGGGAGACTTTAACTTTCCAAATATTGACTGGAAAAGATATAGTTCGAGTACAATAGATGGGTCGTTTTTTGTACAGTGTGTGCAGGAGGGTTTCCTGAAACAATATGTTGACAGGCCAACAAGAGGCGAGGCCACGTTGGATTTGGTTTTGGGTAATGAACCAGGCCAGGTGTTGGATTTGGAGGTAGGAGAGCATTTTGGGGACAGCGACCACAATTCGGTGACGTTTACGTTAATGATGGAAAGGGATAAGTATACACCGCAGGGCAAGAGTTATAGCTGGGGGAAGGGCAATTATGATGCCATTAGACGTGACTTGGGGGGGATAAGGTGGAGAAGTAGGCTGCAAGTGTTGGGCACACTGGATAAGGGGCTTGTTCAAGGATCAGCTACTGCGTGTTCTTGATAAGTATGTACTGGTCAGGCAGGGAGGAAGGCGTCGAGCGAGGGAACCGTGGTTTACCAAGGAAGTGGAATCTCTTGTTAAGAGGAAGAAGGAGGCCTATGTGAAGATGAGGTGTGAAGTTTCAGTTGGGGCGATGGATAGTTACAAGGTAGCGAGGAAGGATCTGAAGAGTGAGCTAAGACGAGCAAGGAGGGGACATGAGAAGTATTTGGCAGGAAGGATCAAGGAAAACCCAAAAGCTTTCTATAGGTATGTCAGGAATAAGCAAATGACTAGGGAAAGAGTAGGACCAGTCAAGGACAGGGATGGGAAATTGTGTGTGGAGTCTGAAGAGATAGGCGAGATACTAAATGAATATTTTTCGTCAGTATTCACTCAGGAAAAAGATAATGTTGTGGAGGAGAATGCTGAGCCGCAGGCTAATAGAATAGATGGCATTGAGGTGCGTAGGGAAGAGGTGTTGGCAATTCTGGACAGGCTGAAAATAGATAAGTCCCCGGGACCTGATGGGATTTATCCTAGGATTCTCTGGGAGGCCAGGGAAGAGATTGCTGGGCCTTTGGCTTTGATTTTTATGTCATCATTGGCTACAGGAATAGTGCCAGAGGACTGGAGGACAGCAAATGTGGTCCCTTTGTTCAAAAAGGGGAGCAGAGACAACCCCGGCAACTATAGACCGGTGAGCCTCACGTCTGTAGTGGGTAAAGTCTTGGAGGGGATTATAAGAGACAAGATTTATAATCATCGAGATAGGAATAATATGATCAGGGATAGGCTTTGTGAAGGGTAGGTCATGCCTCACAAACCTTATTGAGTTCTTTGAGAAGGTGACTGAACAGGTAGATGAGGGTAGAGCAGTTGATGTGGTGTATATGGATTTCAGCAAAGCTTTTGATAAGGTTCCCCACGGTAGGCTATTGCAGAAAATACGGAGGCTGGGGATTGAGGGTGATTTAGAGATGTGGATCAGAAATTGGCTAGCTGAAAGAAGACAGAGGGTGGTGGTTGATGGCAAATGTTCAGAATGGAGTACAGTCACAAGTGGAGTACCACAAGGATCTGTTCTGGGGCCGTTGCTGTTTATCATTTTTATCAATGACCGAGAGGAAGGCGCAGAAGGGTGGGTGAGTAAATTTGCAGACGATACTAAAGTCGGTGGTGTTGTCGATAGTGTGGAAGGATGTAGCAGGTTACAGAGGGATATAGGTAAGCTGCAGAGCTGGGCTGAGAGGTGGCAAATGGAGTTTAATGTAGAGAAGTGTGAGGTGATTCACTTTGGAAGGAATAACAGGAATGCGGAATATTTGGCTAATGGTAAAGTTCTTGAAAGTGTGGATGAGCAGAGGGATCTAGGTGTCCATGTACATAGATCCCTGAAAGTTGCCACCCAGGTTGATAGGGTTGTGAAGAAGGCCTATGGAGTGTTGGCCTTTATTGGTAGAGGGATTGAGTTCCGGAGTCGGGAGGTCATGTTGCAGCTGTACGGAACTCTGGTTCGGCCGCATTTGGATTATTGCGTACAGTTCTGGTCACCGCATTATATGAAGGACGTGGAGGCTTTGGAGCGGGTGCAGAGGAGATTTACCAGGATGTTGCCTGGTATGGAGGGAAAATCTTATGAGGAAAGGCTGATTGACTTGAGGTTGTTTTCGTTGGAGAGAAGAAGGTTAAGAGGAGACTTAATAGAGGCATACAAAATGATCAGGGGGTTAGATAGGGTGGACAGTGAGAGCCTTCTCCCGCGGATGGAAATGGCTGGCACGAGGGGACATAGCTTTAAACTGAGGGGTAATAGATATAGTACAGAGGTCAGAGGTAGGTTCTTTACGCAAAGAGTAGTGAGGCCGTGGAATGCCCTACCTGCTACAGTAGTGAACTCGCCAACATTGAGGGCATTTAAAAGTTTATTGGATAAACATATGGATGATAATGGCATAGTGCAGGTTAGATGGCTTTTGTTTCGGTGCAACATCGTGGGCCGAAGGGCCTGTACTGCGCTGTATTGTTCTATGTTCTATATTCACCAATAAGAAGGAATTGGTAGATGTTGAGTCTGGAGAAGGCTGTGTAGATAGCCTGGGTCACATTGAGACCCAAAAAGACGAGGTGTTGGGCGCCTTTAAAAAATATTAAGGTAGATAAGTCCCCAAGGCCTGATGGGATCTACCCCAGAATACTCAAGGAGGCTGGAGAGGAAATTGCTGAGGCCTTGACAGAAATCTTTGGATCCTCACTGTCTTCAGGTGATGTCCCGGAGGACTGGAGAATAGCCAACATTGTTCCTCTGTTTAAGAAGGGTAGCAAGGATAGTCCAGGGAACTACAGGCTGGTGAGCCTTACTTCAGTGGTAGGGAAATTACTGGAGAGAATTCTTCGAGACAGGATCTACTCCCATTTGGAAGCAAATGGACATATTATAAGACCATAAGACATAGGAGTGGAAGTAAGGCCATTCAGCCCATCGAGTCCACTCCACCATTCAATCATGGCTGATTTCAACTCCATTTACCCGCTCTCTCTCCATAGCCCTTAATTCCTCGAGAAATCAAGAATTTATCAACTTCTGTCTTAAAGACACTCAACGTCCCGGCCTCCACCGCCCTCTGTGGCAATGAATTCCACATACCCACCACTCTCTGGCTGAAGAAATTTCTCCTCATCTCTGTTCTAAAGTGATTCCCTTTAATTCTAAGGCTGTGCCCCCGGGTCCTAGTCTCCCCTGCTAATGGAAACAACTTCCCTACATCCACCCTATCTAAGCCATTCATTATCTTGTAAGTTTCTATTAGATCTCCCCTCAACCTCCTAAACTCCAATGAATATAATCCCAGGATCCATCAGACGTTCATCGTATGTTAGGCCTACCATTCCTGGGATCATCCGTGTGAATCTCCGCTGGACCCGCTCCAGTGCCAATATGTCCTTCCTGAGGTGTGGGGCCCAAAATTGCTCACAGTATTCTAAATGGGGCCTAACTAATGCTTTATAAAGCTTCAGAAGTACATCCCTGCTTTTATATTCCAAGCCTCTTGAGATGAATGACAACATTGCATTTGCTTTCTTTATTACGGACTCAACCTGCAAGTTTACCTTTAGAGAATCCTGGACTAGGACTCCCAAGGCCCTTTGCACTTCAGCATTATGAATTTTGTCACCGTTTACAAAATAGTCCACGCCTCTATTCTTTTTTCCAAAGTGCAAGACCTCGCACTTGCCCACGACAGGTGAGAGGCAGCATGGTTTTGTGAAGGGGAGGTCGTGTCTCACTAACTTGATAGAGTTTTTCAAGGAGGTCACAAAGATGATTGATGCAGGTAGGGCAGTGGATGTTGTCTATATGGACTTCAGTAAGGCCTTTGACAAGGTCCCTCGTGGTAGACTAGTACAAAAGGTGAAGTCACACGGGATCGGGGTGAGCTGGCAAGGTGGATACAGAACTGGCTAGGTCATAGAAGGCAGAGAGTAGCAATGGAAGGATGCTTTCCTAATTGGAGGGCTGTGACCAGTGGTGTTCCACAGGGATCAGTGCTGGGACCTTTGCTGTTTGTAGTATATATAAATGATTTGGAGGAAAATGTAACTGGTCTGATTAGTAAGTTTGCAGACGACACAAAGGTTAGTGGAATTGCGGATAGCGATGAGGACTGTCAGAGGATACAGCAGGATTTAGATTGTTTGGAGACTTGGGCGGAGAGATGGCAGATGGAGTTTAATCCGGACAAATGTAAGGTAATGCATTTTGGAAGGTCTAATGCAGGTAGGGAATATACAGTGAATGGTAGAACCCTCAAGAGTATTGAAAGTCAGAGAGATCTAGGTGTACAGGTCCACAGGTCACTGAAAGGGGCAACACAGGTGGAGAAGGTAGTCAAGAAGGCATACGGCATGCTTGCCTTCATTGGCCGGGCATTGAGTAAAAGAATTGGCAAGTCATGTTGCAGCTGTATAGAACCTTAGTTAGGCCACACTTGGAGTATAGTGTTCAATTCTGGTCGCCACACTACCAGAAGGATGTGGAGGCTTTAGAGGGTGCAGAAGAGATTTACCAGAATGTTGCCTGGTATGGAGGGCATTATGTATGAGGAGCGGTTGAATAAACTCGGTTTGTTCTCACTGGAACGACGGAGGTTGAGGGGCGACCTGATAGAGGTCTACAAAATTATGAGGGGCATAGACAGAGTGGATAGTCAGAGGCTTTTCCCCGGGGTAGAGGGGTCAATTACTAGGGGGCATAGGTTTAAGGTGAGAGGGGCAAGGTTTAGAGTAGATGTACGAGGCACGTTTTTTACGCAGAGGGTAGTGGGTGCCTGGAACTCGCTACCGGAGGAGGTGGTGGAAGCAGGGACGATAGGGACATTTAAGGGGCATCTTGACAAATACATGAATAGGATGGGAATAGAAGGATACGGACCCAGGAAGTGTAGAAGATTGTAGTTTAGTCGGGCAGCATGGTCGGCACGGGCTTGGAGGGCCGAAGGGCCTGTTCCTGTGCTGTACATTTCTTTGTTCTTTGAAGGCCCAGCCTTCTCAACCTTGCCCCTCGCCTGAGGTGCGGTGACCCTCAGGTTAAACCACCACCAGTCAGCTCTCCCTCCTCAAAGTGGAGAGCAGCCTATGGTCATCTTTACCTGTAATATTTTTAGCAGTCATGCCCAGTCACTGTTCTGAATGAATTTGATTTATTTTCATTTGTAATTCTATTTAAAAATGCTATACATGAATGAGTGCACAAAGGAATGGAACATTATCTTAATATTCGTAGGCATGTTACAATACAGTACACATCCAGATCCTTTGCATGATGACTATTTAGTGTTTAACAGCAGCATGAGGTTCACCACATCAATTCCAATTACATGATGTTCCTTTCGTTCCTGGAAGAAAGCATATTGCATATCAAAACGTCACCATAATTAGAATCACAAAGATGACCATACAAACTAACATAAAACCGTCTGAATTAGGAACAGGAGTTGACCAATCAGCCCATTACCCCTGCACTGTCATTCAATAAGTGCTCATCTAAATACTTCTTAAATGTTGTGAAGGTTCCCGCCTCTACCATCTTTACAGGCAGTGAGTTTCAGAGTCCTCACACCCCCTCTAAACCTCCTGCCCCTTACCTTAAATCTATGACCCCTGGTTATTGACCCCTCCGCTAAGGGGAAAGGTTCTTTCCTATCCATCCTATCTGTGCCTCAAAATTTAACACACTTCAGTCAGGTTCCCCATTCAGCCTCCTCTGCTCCAAGGAAAACAACCCTAGTCTATCTAGTCTCTATTGATAGCTGAAATGCTCCAGCCCAGGCAACATCCTGCTGCATCTTCTCTGCACCCTCTCCAGTGATATCACTTCCATCCTATAGTATGACAGCCCGAACTACACACAGCACTCCAGCTGTGGCCTAACCAGTATTTTATACAGCTCCAACATAACTTCCCCAGTCTTATATTCTATGTCTCGGCTCATCAAGGCCAGTATCCGATATGCCTTGTTAACCACATTATCGACCTGTCTTCAGAGATTTATGGAAGTGCACCCCAAGTTCCCTTTGGTCCTCAGTACTTCCTAACGCCTAAAGTTTATTGTTTATTCCCTTGCCTTGTTAGTCCTCCTAAAATGCATTACGTCACACTTTTCAGAGTTAAATTCCATTTGCCACTGTTCTGCCCATCTGACCAGCCCATCTATATCGTCCTGTAATCTAAGGCTTTCCTCCTCACTATTTACCGCACTACCAATTTTCATGTCATCTGAGAAATTAATGATCATACCCCCTACACTGATGTCCAGATCACTAATGTACACTACAAACCGCAAGTGACCCAGCAGCGATCCCTGCAGTACACCACTGGACACATGCTTCCAGTCACAAAAGCAACCTTCAACCATTGACCTTTGCCTCCTGCCACAAAGCCAATTTTGGATCCAATTTGCCAAATTATCATAGAATTTACAGTGCGGAAGGAGGCCATTCGGCCCATCGAGTCTGCTCCGGCTCTTGGAAAGAGCACCCTACCCAAGGTCAACACCTCCACCCTATCCCCTTAACCCAGTAACCCCACTCAACACTAAGGGCAAGTTTGGACACTAAGGGGCAATTTAACATGGCCAATCTACCTAACCTGCACATCTTTGGACTGTGGGAGGAAACCGGAGCACCCGGAGGAAACCCACGCAGACACGGGGAGAACGTGCAGACTCCGCACAGCCACTGACCCAAGCCGGAATCGAACCTGGGACCCTGGAGCTGTGAAGCAATTGAGCTATCCACAATGCTACCATGCTGCCCTGGATTTCTTGACCAGTCTCCCATGCAAAACCCTGTCACAAGCCTTACTGAATTCCATGCGGACTAAATCAACTGCACTACCCACAGCTACACACCTAGTCGCCTCTTGAGAAAAATTCAATCAACTTTGAAAGACAAGATCTCCCTTTGACAAAGCCATGCTGACTATCCTTGATTAATCCTTATATCCCCAAGTGGAGATTCATTATGTTCCTCAGAATTTTGCCAATAGTTTCCCTTCCACTGAATGTAGACTCACTGGCTTTTAAATTTTTGGTTTATCTCTACCACTCTGCTTAAGTGATGGTATCACATTAGCTGTCCTCCAGTCCTCTGGCACCTCTCCTGTGGCCAGAGAAGATTTGAAAATTATTGTCAGAGTTTCTGCAATATCCTCCCTCACCTCTCAGAGTAGCCTGGGTACATCTCATCTGGGCCTGGGGGTTTATCCACTTTCAAGCTCACTAAAACGGTTAATACTTCCCTCCTCTCAATGTTAATTTGTTCAAATGGACCATAGTACCCCTCTCTGATTTTCATACCTACATCGTCCTCCTCCATAATGAACACTGATGCAAAGTACTCATTAAAACGTCCCCTACATCTTTCGGCTCCACACACACATTGCCACATTGGTCCCTAATGGGCCCTACTCTTTCCATGGTCATCCTCTTGCCCTTAATATACTTAGAAAGCACCTTCGGATTTTCTTTTATTTTACCAACCGGTGTTTTTTTCTTGCCCCCTCTTTGCTGTCCTAATTTCTTTTTAAGTAACCCTCTATACGTTCTATACTCCATCAGGGCTGCCACTGTTTTGAGCCCTCGGTATCTGTATTAGGCCTCATTTATTTTCCTTATCCAACCCTGGATATCCCTCGTTAACAGTTCTTGAGTGAGATGCACTCTACCTACCTCCCTCCCTTCTTCTGACTGGTGGTCACCCATTCCCTCTCTGATTGCACTTCCTTAATCTGCGGGGCAACCACGTCTAAAAGCATGACATCCACATAACTCTCAGCCGCATGGATGCACCACGGTGCCTCTAGCCAACGTTCAAGCTCCGAAACCTGGAGCTCAAGTTGGTCAAACCTATGGCATTTTCTGCACACCTGGTCATCCAGACAGTAAGGAGTCTCGATGAATTCCCACATGCTGCAGGTGGTGCAACACACAGGACTGAGCTCTCCTGTTATAACTTTCCTTAAAAGACGCTTACTTTAAATTTATGCCCAGTAGAAATTTATGTCGAACTTTTACCTTAATGTAGCTTTGAAGTGGAGAAAACAACTTACCCACAACCTACCTGTCAGCTCTTTCCCTTGTACTGTCATCACCTTTCAGTAATTGACGTCAACTTTTCCAGTGCCATTGAGTGTCGTGAGCGCTGTGCCCCGCCCAGCTGTTCCCACACGGGTCAGCACCCGAGTGTCGGAAGCGCTTTGCTCTACCCGCTGCTCCCTCACCGGTCAGCTCCTATACCTGTAACTTAATCTTATTATTGATATTCCTCAGACATTTATATATATATTGATTTTCCCCCTCTTTTCCAAATTCCTACTGCCCCAATTAAGCCACTTTGTTCAAATGTCACTTTATTCAGAACCACTCTTTTCAGATCGCCTTGCTTTTATACTCGTCCCAAGTTCCCAGTTATGACTCAACGTGATGATTAGCACCTAAACAAAAACAATTGCTTCCAACTGGCAGGCAAGTTCTGTTCACTAAAGGTCTAAAGTTCTAAATTGAAGTCAAGCTGCTAATCTAGGCTTCCGTTTTTACAGATTTCATTTACCAACATTTACCAGAATTGTCCACTGTCTCCAAATTCCCAATTAAGCCACTCTTGTTCCAGATTCTCCCTCAGGAGGAAAATCCACTCCACATCCACCCTCAGGATCTTATACGTTTTCATCAACTCACCTCTTCCTCTTCTCAGAAATTAGCCTAGCCTGTTCATCCTTTCCTCATACGACAATCCACCCATTCCAGGTGCCCACTTACATAACCTATCTATACCCCTCTGTAGCTTCCACATGTCCTCTTCACAACTTACTTTCCGACCTGCCCTCGCATCAGCAAATTTCGCACCTTCAATTCTTTTATCCAAGTTATTTATATGAACTGAAAACAGTTAAGGTCCCAGCACTGATCGCTGTGGCACCCCACTAGTTACATCTTGCCAATGTGAAAGTAAAACACTATGCCTACTCTCTGCTTCCTGTTAGCCAGCCAATCTTCTATCCATGCCAATATGTTACTGCCTAAACAAAGGCTCGTAACTTCCTAGCTTCCCAGTGTCGTATTTGGGGGTTACCCTAAAGATGGGCTGAGGAACCACTCTTGGAAGTTCTGAGGTAAGGGTTTACGCCACAATTTTCCAGATGTGCTAACCTTCTCTCGGCCAATTGCACTTTCCTGGAAACCATCCAACAAAGCGATTTAAATTGTTAACTTTGGATGGGGCAGCACCGTGGTGCAAGTGGTTAGCATGGTTGCTTCACGGCGCCAAGGTCCCAGGTTCGATCCCGGCTCTGGGTCACTGTCCGTGTGGTGTTTGCACATTCTCCCCATGTTTCCATGGGTTTCGCCCCTACAACCCAAAGATGTGCAGGACAGGTGGATTGGCCACGCTAAATTGCCCTTAATTGGAAGAAATGTATTGGATGCTCTAAATTTATTTTAATAAGCTTTGGATGGTTCTATCGGTATTACACAAATACTCTGGAAAAGTTAGAAGAAATAAAAGAACTTCTAACTTCAGCGTAACAGACCGAGCCCAGTACAGGATAGGCACACACTTCCGAACCCCCAGGGGATTCCCCCACCCTCCCACCCCATGGAATTCCTAACCCCTCCCCCTGCCGACCTACACTGGATTCCTTACCCCCCACTTTACCTGACCCCTACCCCACAGACCTGATCCAACCCTAACCCACCTGAATGACCCAACATCACCCCCCGACCTAACCACTGATCTAACTCCCAGCCCCCCCAACACGACCCCCACTTCCCCATGTCAAACCCCTCCACCATCTGCTGATGTCTGATCCCACCCATCGATATCTGACTCTGTCCGCCCCGTGTCACGGATCCCCCCCGCCCCCCCGATGTCCGACCCCTACCGTCCCCTCATTGTCTGACCCCTACCTCCCTGAAATTTTGGCATCTGGTGCTGTAAAATATTGGGGGGAGGGCATCCTAATAACAATAACTAAGAACAATTCCTCGACACCAGATGTTAAGCTAACTGGCCTGTAGTTTCCCGCTATCTGTCTTCCTCACGTTTTGAATTTGGAGTTACATTTAGCAACTTCCACTCTAATGGGACCTTCTCAGATTCTAGAAAATTAAAGCCAATGCATCAGTTACCTCACTAGACACTTAATTTAAGATCCTGGGATGAGATCCATCAGGACCCAAACGCTTGCCATCCTGCAGACCCAACAATTTACTCAAAGACTTCTCTGGTAACTGTAATGTTCCTCTCTTCCTTCCATTTCCTGGTTCATAGTTGCTTCTGAGATGCTTCTTCCATCCTGTACAATGAAGACTCATGCAAAATACCTGTTCAATTTATCTGCCATCTCCTTGATTTCCATTCTTCAGACTCATTTTCTGGACGACTCACTTTGTTAAATCTTTACTTTATTAAACATTTGTAAAAACTCTTGTTATATTATATTTTATATTTCTGGCTAGCGTTTTCTCATACTCTAATATTCCCTCCTTATTAATCTTATTGGGCTGGATTCTTCCACCCCGCCCGACGCAAGAACGCCACGGGCGAGACGCGGACAATGGAGAAGTCCATTGACCTCAGGCGGCATTCTCCGGTCGTCGGGCGGACGTGGCCGGAGAATCCCGCCCACAGTCATAATTTGCTTTCCCTTTCTGTCCAGTCTTCTGACCTCGTCTGTTTTTGCACAGTTTGAGCAGTAGGTTTGATACAATCTTCAACCTATCTCCTTAACCACAGAAGGTGGATCCATCCCTTGGACTTCTTCTTACTCATTGCAACTTATTCTGTGTATTCTGAAATATCCCCTTAAGTGTTTACCCTGCATCTCTCGTGACCTCTTAACTTAATTTACCAATACATCTTAGCCAGATCAGCTTTCACGTCCTCATAAATTGCCTTATGTAAGTTTAAAAACACCGGGCAGAATTTTTCATTTCTTTTTTGTCAAAGTGCTGGCCCAGGCGAGAAAAGCAGTGTGCAGCACGCCAGCTGCACAGCCAACGTTTCTCATCATGTTTTCCAGCACTCAGACAAACAAAACTGGTGGTGGTGTGCCGTAGGCACCCGATCTTCAAAACTTAAAATTATCACACAGAACACCCCCACGGGCATGGGGAACCCACTCCAACATGTAACTCTCTGGAGGAAACCCCCACAGCATTGTGTCTTGGCACTGTCCCTGTGCTAGGGGGCTGTGCCAAGGAAAGCACCAGGGAGCTGCCTGGGCATGTCCCTCTTCATCTGGGGGCTGTACTCGGTGCACCCCCAGTGTGTTTGGCCTCTCGCTGGATTTTGCAGCCGCAGTCCCACTCTCCTCCCTCAATCTAAATGTAAAATTCAATCATATCATTGTCGCTGCTACCTAGGGGCGCCTTCACTATGAGATCAATAATTTTTGCACAATACCAAGTCTGGTATAGTCTGCTCTCTGTTTGGCTCCAGAACAAGCTGTTCTAAGAAGCTATCCCGAAAACATTTAATGAAATCCTCATGTAGGCTGCCATTACACATCTGACTCTTCCAGTTCATATGTAAATTAAAATTTCCCATGATTATCACTGTGCCATTCTGACGAGCTCCTATAATTTCTCCTTTTATGCTCCATCGTACCAGGTGATTACTGTTAGGGAGCCTGTAAATGACTCTCGTGTGGCTTCTTGCCTTTACCATTTCTCATCTGTGCCCAAACTGTTTCCATGTCCTGCTTTCCTGAAGTTGGGTCCTCCCTCTCCATTGCGCTAATGCGAACATTAACTAACATAGCCATCCTTCCCCCTATTCCTCGCTTCCCATCCGTCCTAAATAGTCCCCTCCTCTTTAATCCTCGCCCATATGTTGGATCTGGTCCCCAACCCCTTTAAACCACTTACGGAGATGCCTAAACCTACCTAAGTTCCTTTGCATAGTGGAGCTACCTGTAGACCCAGCAGTGGCCGCCACTCCTTGCTGGCACTACTGTGTCTACAGAGCTGCTAACCTCTCAATGGTCAACAGCTCTTGAAGACAGGACTTCTTCCACAGAAAGGGTCTTATTTTGAAGCAATAAACACTACTCCCGACGTCAAATTTCTGCAGGACACCTGCCAGGATCTTGGGTGTTTTTTTATTTTATTCGTTCATGGGACTTGGATGTCGCAGGCTGTGCCAGCATTTATTGCCCATCCCTAATTGCCCATGAGGGGGCAGTTAAGAGTCAACCACATTGCTGTGGGTCTGGAGTCATATGTCGGTCAGACTGGGTAAGGATGGCAGATTTCCTTCCCTAAAGGACATTAGTGAACCAGATGGGTTTTTATGACAATCTACAATGGTTTCAGGGCCATTATTAGACTCTTAATTCCAGATTTTTATTGAATTTAAATTTCACCTTCTGCTGTGGGGGGATTTGAACCTGGGTCCCCGGAGCATTACGCCGGGTCACATCAAGTCAGGAATATGATGGAATTCCCTCCATTGACTGAAGCTCCAACAACATTCAAGAAGCTGAGCACCATCCAGGACAAACCGACCCACTTGATGGGCACCCCATTCGCTGCCACCACCACTGACGCACAGGTGGCAGCAGTGTGTACCATCTACAAGATGCTCTGTAGCAGCTTGGCAAGGCCCCTTTGACAACACCTTCCAAATCCAAGGCCTCTATCATCTGGAAGGAGCAAGGCAGCCGATGCAGAGCGGAGCGTTTCAAGAAAGCACCTTACCTTATGGGCAATGAGGAATGAATGGGTGGCAAATGCTGGCTTTACCAGCGACAACCACATCCAGTCAAAGAATGCAAATAATTGACAAAACTAAATTCTTGTTCTAGGGCACTGTTACTGAACATGTTTGGACTCTGGCTGATCAACATCTGCGCAGTGTTCTGTGGACTGGTTATGTATGCGTTTTACGCAAACTGTGATCCTTGGACTGCCGGGTTCATTTCAGCACCAGACCAGGTAAGCAATAAAACTACATATAATAAAGCCCAGGAACACGATTCTTCTACAAAATCATTGCAGCATTTACAAAGATTATTAACCATCTGTCTACTTTACATCTTACAGACTGTTTGCAGCACACAGCCGAGAGGGGATTATTTCCTGAATTTGTCTGTCAGAACGTATTATTGAAGTTGCTCCTAATGTTAACAAAGCATATAATTAATGTGTCATTTGTGCTACTGCTAAGCTAGGAACATGTAGCGCAATCTCAAAGTCGGGGGGTGATGGGTGGTGGTGGGTTAATAGTGGAGTGAAATGAAGTGAGGTCGTTATCAGTGCACCTAATTTTATTTCAGATGCTGACTGCAGGTTTACACTACATCATTAATGAAGCTGCTTTAAATTGACACTACAGTTATAATATAATTTGATATATTGGACTTCCTGTACCAAACAGTTTGGGCGCACGCAAAGGTTGGCATATTGCTGATAATGAAAGCCGAGTGCATTTTTTATGTATTCTGTCGCTGTACAAAATTTATTTAAAGGAACTTCAGAGTTGAGTCGTCAGTGAAAGGAACACTGCAGGGGAAAAATAGAATGCAATGGGCTGAATTTTACGGCCCCGTCATGGAGTGGGGTGGGTCTGGAAAATGTGGCGGGCCATTCAAAGGTCCGTTGACTTCAGCAGGAGTGGAAAATCCAGCCTGCGGAAAATTGCACCCTTGTGGTCACAATAATTGCAATTTTCAATGCAACATTGAGTTCCACGATGGACAGTTTGGGGAGGATGGAAGTCACCCATTAATCAAAACCTGGAAACCATTCGACAACAATGATGTTTTAAGTGGGATCTGTGATTAAGAGATGTTAAGTTGTGAAAATGAAAACAATGTCTAAAGAAGATATTTTCGCACATTCTTTAACAATTTTTCTTTTCCTTTTTGAAGCTATTGCCCTACTTTGTTATGAATTTACTGTCGCACTTCCATGGGCTTCCTGGACTTTTTGTAGCCTGTGTATATAGTGGCACCCTTAGGTCAGTATTTGGGAGTTTCTACACCAACATCACTCGCTGAAATAGCAATGTCAAAAGCACAATGATAGGTTGTCAACATAATGTGGTGATCGTGCTTTCTTTCTTTCCTGGTCTACAGCACAGTAGCTGCCAGCATTAATGCGCTGGCGACTGTAACGTATGAAGACTTTGTTGCGAATTTCTTCCCCAACTTGACAATGAGGATGAGCACCTTGCTCAGCCGCGGCTTATGTAAGTATTTTCAGTCCCTCAAACTCTTGCCTATGGAGGATTTGAAGCCGACTGAAACGTAATACACTTCCAGGTGCCCTGAACTCTGCCTCCTGGGCTGTGCTTGGAGTCTTCTTGAACATAGAACATACAGTGCAGAAGGAGGCCATTCGGCCCATCGCGTCTGCACTGACCCACTTAAGCCCTCACTTCCACCCTATCCCCATAACCCAATAACCTCTTCTAACCTTTTTGGTCATGAAGGGCAATGTATCATGGCCAATCCACCTAACCTGCACGTCTTTGGACTGTGGGAGGAAACCCACGCAGACACGGGGAGAACGCGCAGACTCCGCACAGACAGTGACCCAGTGGGGAATCGAACCTGGGACCCTGGTGCTGTGAAGCCACAGTGCTAGCCACCTGTGTTACCGTGCTGCCCCATGGAATACTGCATTTTAATTTAATTCTGCGTCAGAATTTCTTTCCCCAGTAAATCCTGGTAAACATTGCATGTCATGTTACATTGCTAGAATTGTTGATCCAGGATTGTTTATTTTTTAATTGACACGCAAAAGCAGAACAAAGTGGTTAACTGAGATTATATAGTGTGGATGCTCCCCTCCTGGGACTACTTATTTCCTCGGCTCAAGTAGAGGGTTCCGCCCTTTTGGCTGTATTCTTATTTTTGGGAAATAAAACAAGCTTTGAAATAGAATGCAAATGAGGCAACAGTGACATCTTAATATTTCCCGCCTTATTTACCTGCCTAAGCTTGCACTCATCCAAATCTCTGCTCTCCATATCCGAACTCAAAGCAAGTCTCGTTCACACACCACCCTGGCCTGAATTGGCTACCAGTTTGGAATCACCTCAGTTTCAGAATTTTCAGACTTTTCTCTCAAATTCATTCCTGATCACGGCCCCCACTCGCTCTGTAACATCCTCCAGTCCTTACATGGCTTTGAGTCCGGTGCATTCTTGAATCGCTCCACTAATGACAACTGTACCTACAGCTGCCTAAGCTCCCAGTTCTGGAACTACCTCCCTATATTTCTCCACATCTCCAGCTTTCTGTTCTCTAAGATACTCCAATTAGCGAATCTTGTCCAAACCTTTTGGTCATCTGTTTTAACATCTTCTCGTCTGGCTCGATATCAGATTTCTGTCTGACATTTGCTCCAGTGGAAAACCATGGGAAATTTCGCTGTTTTTTTTTGTGCTTTATAAAAGCAATTTGCGTCATTGTCTAAAGAATCCCAAGATTCTTGTTGTATCCGCAGCAAGTGATTGTTACGGCTTCTGTCCAGTTCCTTTAGATTTCAGGATCTGAAGAGTAGCAAACAGTAGCATGTCAACGCTGATTAAAAATATCCTTTTCCATGAAGCAGCACAGGGGTCTTTGGTCCAGAGACGTTTTAAATAAAAGCCAAATGGTCCTGAAGCAGGTGGGCAAGATTCTCCGTTTGAGAGACGAAGTGCTGACGCGAGGACTGAATGGGGGGGTTTTCCACGGCCCACATGGGGGTGCCAGAGCAATTCTGGACATGCTAATCGGCCAGAACACGCGGCATGTGGAACTAGTGCAACTCCGCGCACGCTGGCGTGTGATTCGCTGGATCGAGATCGACATTGGGGAGCTTAACATGCTGGGGCTGCGTAGAAGCACTCCACTCCCCGCATACTATCATTCCCGCCAAGAAGATGGTGCCTAGGAGAGTGGTCCCGGGGTTCGTCGACGCAGAGCAGGGGATATTGCTGGATGCCACGGAGGAGAGGCAAGACGCCCTGTTCACCAGGGTGGGAAGGAGGCTGCATCCCACCGACGACATGGCACTTGAGGCTAATGGGATCAAAGGTTATAAGGAGGAAGCAGGGTTAGCCTATTGAGTTGGACGATCAGCCATGATCGTGACTAATGGTGGAGCAGGCTCGAATGACCTCCTCCTGGTCCTAACTTCTATGTTTATATGTCAAACGGGCCTGGGCGGAGGTGGCAGAAGCCATGAATGCCCTGAACCCCAGGCGCCGGAGGCTGCACGCCCCCCACCCTGCACAACATTCCAATACCTAAACCGCTCAGCATGGCCGGTTGCTCTGCACACAGGCCACTAGCTGCAGACTCCCTGTCCTGCCCGCATCCGAGTGTCTCACATTGTGTAGTATTATTCTCTCCCCCCCCCAACCCCCAGAAGAAGATAGCCCACAACCGTAAGGAGTGGGAGAAGACTTGAGGTGGCCCACCGGACCTGTGGCTTCTCACTGCCACGGAGAAAAGCGTGATGGACCTGGTCGGTAAGCTGGGAGAGCAGGTAGTCGCTGAGGCAGAAGTCAGAATGGGAGAACCAAGTGAGCCCCCAACGAATTGCAATGTCCCTATTGCACGTTAGTCTTCCCTCACCGCCACACCACGCCTACAAGCGATCTAACCATGCGTATTGCCTTTTATCTTGCAGGGTCACCTGGCGGCGAGGTGGGACCATCTGGCGTCCCTCAGCCCCAGTCGCAACCCTGCAACACACCAAACAATCAGTCCGGGAACGACACTGACTTCTCGTGACTGCTGTCACCGACACACTCCACCATTCTAGAGACACTTCAGTGGGTCATTAAAGTGAAGGGGCTCCTGGGACACTCTCTGGCACGAACAACATACATAGAACATTACAGCGCAGTACAGGCCCTTCGGCCCTCGATGTTGCGCTGACCTGTGAAACCACTCTAAAGCTCATCTACACTATTCCCTTATCGTCCATATGTCTATCCAATGACCATTTGAATGCCCTTAGTGTTGGCGAGTCCACTACTGTTGCAGGCAGGGCATTCCACGCCCTTACTACTCTCTGAGTAAAGAACCTACCTCTGACATCTGTCTTATATCTATCTCCCCTCAATTTAAAGCTATGTCCCCTCGTGCTAGACATCACCATCTGAGGATGGTGCAAACACACCGTACGCCTTCTTAACAACCCTCTCAACCTGAATGGCAACTTTCAGGGATCTATGTACATGGACACCGAGATACGGGAATCATTAAACAATTATCCATGAATGCTTAACCAATTAAAATTGTGCCACGTATTTGCATTAATTGCACACAATGAACTAGGGTCCAAGAAACACAGTAAAAGTAGCTTTGTGCATTCACAGTCCTTTACAACCCCCGAGGAAAACATTATATGAGCCCAGCACATGCAAATACAGAATATAATTGATCATAATTTGCAATTCAAATTTAACCAGTTGCTTTAGAGTCATCAAGCCCTTTCAGTTAAGAAAATAAGTTAATTTCTTCAAATCCAACCCCCCCCCCCCCCACCTCCCCACAGATTCAGCCAGACAAAAGAACATAAGACATAGGAGCAGAATTAGGCCATTTAGCACTTCGCGTCTGCTCCGCCATTCGATCATGGATGATATGTTCCTCATCCCCATTCTCCTGCCTTTTCCCCATCATCCCTGATCCCCTTCTGAATCAAGAACACCAGGTTTGTGCTTGAGGTGCTGTTGCTTACAGGGCTACAGACAAAATGAAAATGAAATGAAAATCGCTTATTGCCACAAGTAGGCTTCAATGAAGTTACTGTGAAAAGCCCCTAGTCGCCACATTCCGGCACCTGTTCGGGGAGGCTGTTATGGGAATTGAACCGTGCTGCTGGCCTGCTTTGGTCTGCTTTCAAAGCCAGTGATTTAGCCCTGTGTTAAACGAAGAGCTGGAAGGTGGAATTAGACAGAATAGTTCTTTCTTAGAACATAAGAACTAGGAGCAGTAGACAATTTAGCTTCTCGGGTCTGCTCCACCTTCAATAGAAGCATGGCTGATCTCCTCTCCACCATCCGTTCTACATAGTCCTCCAACCCATTACAAATTAAAAATCTGTCCTCCAACTCCTTAAATTTTCTCACTGGCCCAGCAAACCACCTCACTCGGGTCGCGAATTCCACAGATTCACGACTCCTTGGGAGATGTAGTTTCTCCTTGTCTGCGTTTTAAATTTGTTACCCTTATCCAGAGAGTATAACCTCTCGTTCTAGAATGCCCCGCAGGAGGAAGCATCTGCTGCACAACGACTTTATCCACACAGTTTATCATCTCATATACCTCAATTTCATCTCCCTCATTCTTCTAAACTCCAGAGAGTATAGGTCGAAACTGCTCAATCTCAGTTGATAAGACAAACTCATCTCCTCTGAACTGGCCCGAGTTTATCCAACATTTTCTGTTTTTATCTCATTCCCCATGTGGGTACGTAAGGAGGAGGTCGGAACCTCCGAGGGGGTGGACAGTCAGAGGGTGCCCTGACCTCAGGGACTAGCTGCCATCCAGATGGTTCTCAGGCTTCTGGAAAGGGGTCCATCAATGTTGGAGATGCAGGCGTAGAGCCGTATACTACAGGCCTGCAGGTGTAGATGGAGGAGTCCAACCATCTGCAGGAGCAGGAGGTGGTGCTGACAATGTGTGCTACCCAGACCCCAGACCAACACCAAGCAGGTGGCATCTGAGGTGGGAAGCCTTGACTGAGGGTTACGGCCATAGATCAAGATATCCAAGGCCTGGACACTCTGTGAGGGCTGTGGCCAATGCACAGGGCAGGGCAGCTATGATTAGCACTGCTATCTCACAGCGCCAGGGCCCCAGGTTCAATTCCAGCCAAGGTTAGATCATAGAATTTACGGTGCTGAAGGAGGCCATTCGGCCCATCGAGTCTGCACCGGCCCTTGAAAAGAGAACCCTACTCAAGCCCACGCCTCTCTCCTATACCTGGAACCCAGTAACCCCACTTAACCTTTTTTTTGGACACTAAGGACAATTTATCACTGCCAATCCACCTAACCTGCACATCTTTGGACTGTGGGAGGAAACCGGAGCGCCCGTAGGAAACCCACGCAGACACAGGGAGAACATGCAGACTCCTCCTCCAGCATATCACCCCTCTCCAGCGTGATGTTGTGGCGAACGCAGCAGGCCAGCACAATGTGGAGGCCCCGCTAGGGCTCCACCAAAGCGGTCCAGGCACCTGAATTGCACCTTGAGGACGCTGATGCACCGCTCGGTTGCGTTCCTGATTGCTGCAGTTCTCCGCATTGGTCTGGGGCCTCCGGACAGGTGTCATTAGCCACAGAGGAATACCCCACTTTACGAAGGGCACCCCCTCATGTTCCAGTGCCCGTAGGGGGTGCATGTCCCGCGGTTTCAGGTGCACCATTATTGGGCAGAGATGTTGCACCGTCTCCCTGCTCAGCCAGAGTATTCGGTGACACACTCAGTCCAGCAGGCCCTCAACAGGCGCCCCCGAACAGGCGCCGGAATGTGGCGACTAGGGGCTTTTCACAGTAACTTCATTTGAAGCCTACTTGTGACAATAAGCGATTTTCATTTCATTTCATTTCATTTCAAATTACAGGCACTGCCAATATACATGAGGCTTGATGCGGTGCCACCATCCCACCTCCCCCTCGGGCTGTTGGATGGCCTGGTCCCCAGCCTCACCAGCAGGCTCATGTTCTGCAGGGTCCTCCCCGAGAAACTCCTGTTTGTGCAGCTTTAGTGCATCCACAAGGGCTGCTGCGGCCAGGCAGATGGCAGATATTCCTGGCTGAAATCTGCAACCCATTATTTGCAGGGGCCAGGCACCAGGGGAGGCTCTAACCCTGTCGGCAGGGGTATTAGTGGCTGCTGCTTCCCATACTAGCAATACGCTATGCGACCCCTGTCCTTGACCCTCCTGTGAGGCTACTGTGGGTATCCTGCTTGAGTGGGCCGTGTGAAAACCCCGCCAGCAGGGGTATCACAAGGGTGGATGGGAGCAGGGGCGCAGTGGACAGTCGAGGCTTGGTGGCAGCCCGTGGTCCTGCAAGATGGACTAGTTGATAGTGCCACTGGTGGAGAGTCTGCCCTGAGAGGGACAGTGTGCTAGGGAGAGTGCCAAAGGCCACGGTGCATGCATCCACTGTTCGGGATACGCTCTGCTCTTCCCCTGCTCCCCTTGCAGTGGGGCAGCACCTGGGATAGGTACACTGTGGATGGCAGTAACCGGTGGGCCACTGACTGCTCTGGACTACGCCCATCCTTGTTGATGGGTCGGCTGGGATCGGAGGGTTCCTAGGGGGGTGATCTGGAGGAGTGGGGTGGGGGTGAGGGGCGGCACTCATATGGCCGGTGGTGCTCTGCACATGTACAATGGGCACTCAGTGGAGTGCGCAGCCAGATGACTGTCTTGAAAACTGCAACAGTGATGGCCTGTGCCTAACCTTGTTCTGGGGTGACACCCCGATGCCACGACCGGTCACCCTGGTTGCCTGGTCACCCTGTAGTTAACCGCCTGGCGGGGTGAAGCATCACGGAGGTCCCGAGGATACTGGGCCAAACCCAAGAATGATATGCTAATGCTTGCAAATGCCATTTTTGTATATGCCAGCGGGGGAGGAGGATGTGAAGGAGCGCGTTGTCACCACCAGCGGGGCCCCGCATGACCGTCGGTTCGGCGCCAACCTCAATTCTCCGCCCTATTCAGAGATCGCAGGATGGTGAATCCACCTAGTGCTGCAGAGTGGCTGCCTTTTGTATCCCCTGTTCTTTGCTTCGGGACCCTGTCTGCCGTGTGTTAAGTGTATATTGGATCGACACAAATGTGGATGGGATCAGCCCCAAATAATAAACAAAAGACATGGGAATTGTTATTTTGCGCAGTGACTATTTAGAAGATGGAATGACCCATTTGACGCAGTGATGGAAGTTGAATACACAGTCCTTTCTATATTGAACATGAATAAAAGGAGCACGCTTAAAAGGAATGGGGAATCTGCAGGAAATTGGAAGAAATTGGATATGCGAGGGAGCTGACACAGGTCAGAATTACCTTTATCTGGTCTGTAAAAATTTCCATGTAAAATGGACTATATCAAATCAGCCTCTGGTTACATAGCCACTCAACTTTCCATTCTCTGAATTTCAATCAAGTTGAAGTGCATTCTGGCCGGCCTAACCAGTACAGCCAGTTTTATACACTGAACTGTGCCTTCAGTTATTCTCTCTTTCAGCAAAGGAAGGTATTCCAAGCTTTCACTGGTGATAAAGATGTTACAACTGATTTCTCAGACTGCAATGTGTTTTTCTGGACATTGCGACCAGTAATATTGTGGTTATAACACAATTCTTAGCATTAACCCTTATGAAATTTAAAAGCACCTTCTAATATCTATTATTTATATTGTCATACAGGTGTGGTTTTTGGCGTAATTTGTACTGCGATGGCAGTTCTGCCATCCCTCATGGGAGGCATCATACAGGTAAGTCCAGTGCAGTGTGTGAAGCTTGTCTGCCTTCTAAAATGCTATTATACTTCCCTGCTGGTGATTGTAAACTGACAGATTGCCAGCTTTTTTGACCTATTTTATATTCTGCCCTAATTGAAAATAGGTGTTTTAAGATGCAGGTCCCGTAACATATATCAGATGCATTGGCCAGATGCAGATTGCTCGCTATACGAGATAGATGGTAAAACAAGTAGTGCCAATAAAAATGGCCCAAGTTACGAGTAAACCAGCATGTGTACAGGTTCTCAAACTTTATTTAAGGTTGACACAGCAGAATGTACCCATCCTGTAAAATCCTGCCTGGTGCTGTCACAGTGCCGATTTCTGACATATTTCACCTGCATTTTCCTTCAACATAGGGCTCCTGATTGTCGTTAAGTAATGCTGGATTGTGTGATGTCTGCTCTTGTCCTAGATGATAGTGCTCATGGGTTTTCGAAGACCATGCAGCTTCATGCCGAGTAACAGGATGAGAGTGAAGTGTAATTTTAAAAGGACATACAGCAGGAACACAATCCTCAATGATCTTGAGATGTCAGGTGCAAGGGCTCTGTTGCTGTCAGACTTGTGATATGAGGCAGCATTTTCTCTGCAGAGTTCAGGAAAGGCCTGTGTGCCTTCCCCCTCTTCCTGTCCCTCATTACTTCTACTTTGTTTACCCCCTTGTTGCATGCCGTTGGTGCGATCATACACCTATGCCACTCCATACAGTTTTAGTCTCCTTACTCCTTATTTGTACTGGAGGCAATTCAGAGAAGGTTCACTAGGCTGATTCCTGGGATGAAGGGGTTTCCTTATCACAATCACAGAATTGCTACATTACAGAAAGAAGCCATTTGGCCTATTATGTCTGCACTAGCTCTCTGAATAAGCAATTAACTTGGTGCCATTCTTCTGCCTTCACCCCATAACGCTGCATATTCCTCAATTTCAGATAATAGTCTAAATCCCTTTTCCCATTCCCTTTGGAAAGTTCTTCTTGATGACCTCCTTGCAGTGCCAGCACCCCTGTGGAAATAGGGCATCTCTCATAGTCCTAGGACCTCAAGCATATCACCAATGGACCTGGGAGCCATCGCTTTGCGATGCTGTTCCATTTGCTACAATTACAGTACTGACAACATCTTTATTTTACATTAGAACAACTCAAATTTAAATGATTGTTGCTGTGGGGCCCTCAATCAAGTACGCAGCCAGCCAGCAGCATAAAGCCAAGTTTGGCTGCGTGCTACCTTCAGACTAATAATTAAGGCAAGTACAGCAAAGCTAACTTAAGATAAACCCGAACCACGTTCTCCAAGGATTTGATATTTATCTGTTGACAGGCAGTCTTACACTGAAACAATCCCTCCTGTTCGAGGTGGCTCTTAGAATCATAGAATTTCCAGTGCAGAAGGAAGCCATCAAGTCTGCACCGGCCCCTGGAAAGAGCACCCTACCTAAGCCCATACCTCCACCCCATCCACATAACCCCACCTAACCTTTTTTGGACACTAGGGGCAATTTTAGCTCAGTGAATCCACCTAACCTGCACTCTTTGGTCTGTGGGAGGAAACCGGAGCGCCCGGAGGAAACCCACGCAGACACTGGGAGAACGTGCAGACTCCACACAGACAATCACCCAAGCCGGAAATTGAATCTGGGACCCTGGGGCTGTGAAGCAACTGCGCTAACCATTGTGCTACCATGCTGCCCAAATTTAACCACAACAACGGCATGTATTTCAGCATAATAGGCTTGTGTATTTTCTACCATGTTCTCTGATATTTTGCTCTTAATGAAATTGTACAACATGCCAAGAGCAAGTTGTTTTTGCCCACCTCCAAGAGCTTGTTGGCCCTTTTCAGGGAGTTCTCCATTTTATGAAAATAAGCCAACAAGGTTTCAGGCTCCTCACAGCATCTGCAATCAGGGGCGAGATTCTCCGACCTCCCGCCGGGTCAGAGAATCGGCGGGGGCTGGCGTGAATCCCGCCTGTCCCGCCGGCGTGGATTAAACCACCTACCTTACCGGCGGGACAAGGCGGCGAAGGTGGGCTCCGGGGTCCTGGGGGGGGGGGGGGGGCGCGGGGTGATCTCGCCCCAGGGGGTGCCCCCCACGGTGGCCTGGCCTGCGATCGGGGCCCACCGATCCGCGGGCGGGCCTGTGCCGTGGGGGCACTCTTTTCCTTCCGCCTTCGCCACGCTCTCCACCATGGCGGAGGCGGAAGAGACCCCCTCCACAGCGCACGCGTGGGGATGCCGTGAGCGGCCGCTAACGCTCCCGCGCATGCACCGCCCGGCAATGTCATTTCCGCGCCAGCTGGCGGGGCACTTCCACCAGCTGGCGGGGCGGAAATCAGTCCGGCGCGGGCCTAGCCCCTCAAGGTTAGTGCTCGGCCCCCCAAGATGCGGAGGATTCCGCACCTTTGGGGCGGCGCAATTCCCAACTGATTTGCGCCGTTTTTGGCGCCGGTCGGCGGACATCGCGCCGATACCGGAGAATTTCGCCCCAGATCGCTTCCGAAAATCGGACTGGGCAAGACTGGATGACAATTCCCGCTGCCTCGGAAAGGCAACCAGCATAATTAAGGACCCCACACATCCCGGACGCGCTCTCTTCCACCTTCTTCCGTCAGGAAAATTATATAAAAGTTTGAGGTCACGTCCCAACCGACTCAAGAACAGCTTCTTCCCTACTGCCATCAGACTTTTGAATGGACCTACCTCGTATTAAGTTGATCTTTTCTCTACACATTAGCTATGACTGTAACATTACATTCTGTAGTCTCTCTTTCCTTCCCCATGTACGGCATGCGTTGTCTGCATAGCATGCAAGAAACAATACTTTTCATTGTACACTATGACATGTGAATAATAAATCAAATCAAATCAAAACCCCCAACCTTGTGCCTGATAATGGATGCTGATAAATTTTTAGCCCTTGATGTTTATCATTTTCTTTCCAACAGCGAACGGTAGTGAGATGGACTGGGTTTGTCGTGTCCAGAACGTGGGATAGCCTTTAAGATTGAGTCTTATTTTATTAGAACCTAGCCATGCTATTTTCTTGCTCTCCTTTTCGGTATTGGCGGATCCATATCCTTTTGCTTCCTCAATGTCCTTAATGCCTCTTTCAATGCCAGATTGAGGAGAAACTTTGCATCAACTGACCTTGTGTATTTCCCTGAAGCAGTGCTGATTTGTTGGTCATTTCCTAATCAGCTTTTCCGCTGTGCTTGGGAAACATAATAATAACAATAATCTTTATTGTTGTCACAGGTAAGCTTATATTAACACTACATTGGAGTTATTGTGAAAAGCCCCAAGTACCTACACTCCGGCACCTGTTCGGGTACACTGAGGGAGAATTCAGAATGTCCAGTCTACCTAACAGCACATCTTTCGGGATTTGTGGGAGGAAACCGGAGCACCCGGAGGAAACCCACGCAGACACGGGGGGAGAACGTGCAGACTCCGCACAGACAGTGACCCAAGCCGGGAATCGAAACTGGGACCTTGGCGCTGTGAAGCAACAGTGCTAAGCACTGTGTTACCATGCCGCCCATTCCTCAGCTTTCCAATTCCACTAAAACGTGTTCAGCCTAAAGTTCTGAAGAAAGCCCTTCCTAATAATAATCATCTTTATTGTCACAAGTAGGCTTACATTAACGCTGCAATGAAGTTACTGTGAAAAGCCCCTAGTCGCCACATTCCAGCACCTGTTCGGGTACACTGAGGAAGAATTCAGAATGTCCAAATTACATAACAGCACGTCTTTCGGGACTTGTGGGAGGAAACCGGAGCACCTGGAGGAACCCCACGTAATTTCCCATAATTAAAGCCCATAATTTCTCTCTCTGACCGCTGATGATGTGCTGTGTGCATTCCTTACCGTCTCTTATTCCAGGATTGCCACCATCGGGGCTGGTTTAGCACACTGGGCTAAATTGCTGGCTTTTAAAACAGACCAAGGCAGGCCAGCAGCACGGTTCAATTCCCGTACCAGCCTCCCTGAACAGGCGCTGGAATGTGGCGACTAGGGGCTTTTCACAGTAACTTCATTGAAGCCTACTTGTGACAATAAGGGATTTTCATTTCATTCATATGCTATTTTTTGTTTCCTATGACGATATGTCAATACTGAAGCAAGTAAGCGGAGTCTCAAGTTTTTTTCCTGTATTAACTGTTTAATCCTAATTCACAGGTCGCACTCAGTATTCACGGCATGTGTGGGGGGCCAATGCTTGGGTTGTTTACCTTGGGCATTTTATTTCCTTGCGGAAACTGGATTGTAAGTATATAGTTCCTATCCTCACCGTTGTACTTTTGTTTCTCACTGCTTTGAGCACAAATACATTAAACATCTGACTCGTGCAGGGTGCTGTTGGAGGCTTGGCAATTGGAGTATTCTTAGCGTTCTGGCCCGCACTTGGTGGGTTTGTTTACCCTGCACCAGCATCAAAGAGGCGACCCTTATTTTTAAGTACGAGCGGTTGCATTCCACTGAACACATCGGATCGTATATTTGGTTCGTTGCCAGTCAAAGCCCACACAGAAATATACAGGTACGATTATGCTATTTTTGTTCAAATTGAGACAATATTAAGTAAATTGACAATGATGATGTTGCTCTTTTTCATTGGCAGGCCACCAATCGCAGATAACTGGTATTCTGTATCGTACCTCTACTACAGTGCTTTTGGATTTCTGGGGTCGGTGGGAGCTGGACTTGTAATAAGCTTATTAACAGGTCTGTTATAGCATTTTTCTTCTTTTAGTCTTTGTAAAGAGTTCCCCGGCTCTTGCCATTTTTCACATTGTTGCATCTAATCCTTTTAAGTATATTTTTGAATTTTTAGACCAAGGTTTGCAATGGATATGAAACAATTCTTCCTCACCCAATTGTAAGATCACATTGCAAAGGTCAGCAGCGGGAATACTAGTGCATTATTCACTGCACTCCGGGGCTGCACGGTGGCACAGCGGTTAGCACTGCTGCCTCACAGCGGCAGGGACCCGGGTTCAATACCGGCCTTGGGTGCGACTTTCTGACTTTCTCCCCGAGCAGCTGAATTTAAGCTTGTTTCAATCAAAGGCTGGATAAAAGGGACCGAGAGCCAAGGCGGGCTGAGTAGTTAGGAGGTTCTGGGAGTGAAATTAGGTAGTGTTTTGGAGAGTGCTTTTCTGTGTTGGCTTGGGAGCTTGTCACGCCACCTTGGGCGAGTGCGCGGTCAATTCCAGCCCAACTTGACCTGGAGTCGCAACACAAGTGAAATTAAATGTTATTTAAAATACCCGAGGTACTTGACTGAGCCCAATAAACTGCAGCCACCAGATTTGTAACTTTAACGTAAATAACCTTTTATTATGTACAGTATTTTAATTAAACTGACAAAAAAATGTAACTGACCATTACTGCTCCTTTCCCAACCCCCCTTTCAAAATACCCTCAATCTCTACCTACACACACACAGACAAACAACACAGAGGGGAAAGGGTGATCGAAAGCTAAAGAAAGTATTAATAAAACTTAAAGGATAAAGGATCTTTGATGCAGTAGAATTACTTCCAGTTTTATGCACAAGCATAGCTTCCAGTTAATATCTTTCTGAAGTTAAGGTTTTTGTTCCGATACTTCTTCCTTCTCGGCTTGAGTTGGTTTTCTCTGGTAAGGTTGTCTACTTTCTCTGTAGATTCAGGATTGTTTCAATTTCACAGCAGAGCTGTGCCAGGCATTTTAGAACAATAAGGCAGTTCTTTATTTCAATAACATGAGAGAGACTGTCTCTTTTACTTCCAAGGTCTAAACACTTCTACACAGCCCTCTCAAAAAGCTTCACACAGGAGCCAATCACTGAACTGACGCTGCCAGACACTGTTCCTGGCCAACCCACAAGTTGCCAGCCAACCAATCGAACCAGCTTCCTCCAAATTCCCAAGATTCACTCAGTGCCCACGAGTCTGTCTCTCCTCTTCAAAATACAAAACCTAGGAATACAATGTCCTGACAAGCAGGCTGCTTCAGCTCAAGTCCTCTGCTTAAAGGCACTTTGCGAATATGGGTCGACAGACCAAAAATAACAAACGAAAATGGGAAAAAAGGAAATAAACAGGAAGGACTCTTACAAGCTTACAGGACATTGTTGTCCTCTGGCTACGGAGATTTGGGTCCCTCTGTGCGCTGTATTAACAGGAAGGATTGCCATTTCCTGCATGTTCAGATCATGTGCGATCACCTCAGAATCATGCACGTGTGTGCCCGCTACCCTGGGAACGTGCATGCAGCTACATTCTGGGGCACTCTGAGATTCCCGGTATCTTCACGGACTGCCCCAGGATGACGGGTTGGCTTGTGCGGCACAAGGGATGCAAACAAAGAAAAGTACAGCACAGGAACAGGCCCTTCGGCCCTCCAAACCTGTGCCGATTATGATGCCCTAACTAAAAACAAAACCTTCTGCCCTTACTCGGTCCCTATCCCTCTATTTCCTCATGTATTCATGTATCCATCCAGATGCCTCTTAAATGTTGCCAATGTGCCTGCTTCCACCACATACTCTGGCAGCGCGTTCCAGGCACCCACCACTCTTTGTATGAAAAACCTATCCTGCACATCTCCCTTAAACATTCCTGCTCTCATCTTGAACCTGTGCCCCCTCTTAATTGACACTTCCACACCCTTGGAAAAAGCCTCTGACTATCCACCCTGTCTCTGCCTCTCATAATATTTGACCAGAACTGCACGCAATACTCCAAATGCGGCCTAACCAAGGTTTTATATTGCTGCATCATGATTTCCCAACTTCTGTATTCAGTGCCTCTACTGATGAATGCAAGCATGTCATATGCCTTCTTAATCACTTTGGCCACCTGTGTAGCCACTTTTAGGGAATTGTGGACCTGCACGCCCAGATCTCTCTGTATGTTAATGTTCCGAAGGGTTCTGCATTTGCAGTAAAATTCATACCTAGACTTGATCCTCCAAAATACATCACCTCTCATTTGTGCGGATTATACTCCATCTGCCATTTCTGTGCCCAAGTCTCCAATCTATCTATACCCTGTTGTATCCTCTGACAATCCTCGGCGCTATCAGAAATTCCGCTAATCTTCGTGTCATCTGCAAACTTACAAATCAGACCACCCACAATTTCCTCCAGATGATTTATAGAAACTACAAACAACAGTGGTCCCAGCAATGATCCCTGTGGAACACCACTAGGTACAGATCTCCATTCTGAAAACACCCTTCCACCGCTACTCTCTGTTTTCTATAACCAAGTCAGTTCTGTATCCATCTACCCAGCCCATCCCAAATCCAATGTGATTTTATTTTTTGTACCAGTCTGCCATGTAGGACCTTATCAAACGCCTAATTAAAGTCCATATAAACTACATCCACAGCCCTCCCCGCATCAATTATCTTTGTCACCTCTTCAAAAAACTCAATCAAGTTAGTGAGACATGACCTTCCCTGTACAAAACCATGCTGCCTGTCACTAACTAGTCCATTTTTTTCCAAATGTGCACATATCCTGTCCCTCAGTATCTTTTCCAAAAGCTTCCCCACTACTGATGTCAGGCTCAACGGCCTATAATTTGCTGGATTATCCCTGCTTCCTTTCTTAGCCAAGGCAGTATCATTGGCTATTCTTCAGTCTTCTGGAACCTCGCCTGTGGTCAGAGGATATGAAGATATCTGTTAAGGCCCCAGCTATTTCTACCTTTGCCTCTAAATACCAGCTGAGCTCATGGCTGATGACTCCAATGCGGAGGCCTGAGACCGAGGTGGGGACCTGTTATAGTGAGGCTCACGTTGCCACCCATGCTGCCATTGAGCAGTGCATCAGACTACTGAAAACAGAGTAATCTGAGGAGGAGGATGAGGTGGACCACGCGGGGATGGATGACGAGTCTGAGGAGCTGCTGGACAATGGAGTACAGGTGGCGGTAAGGGTCCATAAAAGGCGGCAAAGGCCCTCCGTCTCCATCAGAGGCTGTGTCCGTCAGCTCAACCCCGCTGCCCATTTCCCTTCCTCCCCCAATCGCCCCTTCCCCCATTTCCCTCCCTCCCCCATTTCCCTCCCTACCCTCATTCCCCTCTCCACCCCAATCACACCGCCTTCTCACCGACACCTTGTTCCCATCTCCAAGGGTCTGTGTAACATCACTCCTAAGTTGGTGGGCCTGAGTCGGCACTGTCAGTGGGTCAATATATAAGGCAGGAGAGTGATGATAACTCACTGTGAAGAAGAAAGATCTTGTGCTGCTCAGTCTATGCCAAAGCCTGGCTTCTATCTTTCTGCTGACAGCGCGCTACCACCCATCCTCTGAACAGGGTCTGCATCGGGGGCTTTTGAGGGGCACCTGGAGTGAGCAAGTCCTGGAGGCTCCCCATTGTCTGCACCATGGTGTTGATGCAACTCACTTGAGACAGGCCATCTGGGTAAAGCAGTAGTGGATCCTCACCTCTCTGTCGCAGGCCAACCTCACTGTCAGTGACTCCTCTCTCCTTGGGCAACTCTGCAATTTCCATGACCTGTTCCTCATAGCGAGTGAGAACTCGAATCTTTGGAATTCCTCCCCGTCCTCCCCCCGTCTTGCCCCTTTCCCACTTGTTTTGGGCTATCTTCTCCTGCAGGGACAAAGAGAGGACATCGTGAGCTGCATGCTTGATGGATCAGGGAGGTCTAGAGCAGGTAGCATGTGTGGGCACCACACCTGGACATGAAGGGATTGTGCTGGTGGGTGCCAGGGGGTTCTGAGGAATAAGCACAAAGATCGGACATGGGGTGGGTGCGATGTTTCAGCCAGTCGATTGTGGGATGGAAGGGGCGGGTTTGGGACTTTGAGGGATGGCAGATGGAACTGATGCCAGCAGAGAGGTGGCAACTTACCCTTGCAGCTCGTTGGAGTTCGTTGGTATTCTAACAACATTGGATGGCAGTCCTCCTTGTCATGCTGCCCGTTGCTACCACTGCCTCCCAGGCTGCATCGCTGACCCTGCTGCTGGTTCTCCGACCCCCTCGGGGTAACAGGGTGGCCCGTCTCTCAACCACAGCATTGAGAGGCCATCGAGAACGTTGGCATTCCCTAAGTGAAGAGCAGGTCTGCGCGCTGCTATGCTTGTGTGTAGACTGAGAGTAGAAGCTGAGGCGCGAGTCGGGCGAATCAGATGGTGAGGGAGCCAGTAATGACGATAATCTCGTGGGAGCTCATTTTTGGATCCAAGTGCCATTGGATATGGGCCGCGATCTCGCCGGTGTGGCTGTCGCAAAACTCCCTGCCAATCATGTCCAAAACCAGACTTTTTAACTTGAGTCGGTTAAATCGCGCCCTCTGTTTCTCTTGCCACAGATGCTGCCAGACCTGCTGAGTTTTTGTAGCATCTGCAGTATTTTGCTTTTATTTTAATGTTGGACCCACTTCTAGGATAACATGAAAGATGAGTTTTATCAGGCTTGTCCCCTTTCACAAGCCACAAATTGTTCCAAACTGGCTGGACTGCAATGTTGCTTTTGTGATATATTACCATCGCTGTTTTCTGTGCAATGCTGTAAAATATTCTAAAAGGCAATATATCTGGCCGTTGACAATTCTAGTGTTTCCCACGGAGCTGATCTTACTGCCTGCCACAAACATTGAACATCAGGGGAAATAAGTTTTTGAGGAGAAGAGAAAAAAAATGGGATTTGAGCTAGTTTGGGTTTACTCCTGTAAGGACTGAAACATTGCATCGGTATTGATGTCTTATTCTGTCGAATAAATACTTCTTGAAAATGCTTTGGAAATTATAATGTTAATAGCAAGGTGCGATGAAAGAACACAGCATGGGCTTGCAGGAGCAGATGACCCATGATGACGATCTAACTGCATTTCTGACAAGTGCAAAATAGTCTTGAGGTGTTCTATTGAATTGCTGTCTCCGTTACCAGGGCCGAAATACAGAACGGAAGTACAGCCTTCGTTAACCAGACCACTCTGCAATTTGGTTTGGAATTGGTTGGGGCAGTTCAAAATGACCTCTTGGTTTGGAATGCTTCTCAGAGGGAGACTCAGCAGAGAGGTTGGACTTTCTCCTAAATATCCTTTACAGTGCACATTTATATGAAGGGAAAATTATGCTTTTCACCACTGTACATAATGACATTGATTTGAATATATCCTTTACCTTTACGTGAGTCAAAGCAATTTCAACCTAATGCTCAGGAATTGTCATGGGGCTTTGTACAAATCGAGTTGCAGGAGGGTGTCACTTTCTTCCTTAATGCAACTCAGAGCATTCACATGTTCTCCATTGGTGATGTTTAATTGGCATTGCTTGAACTGATAATAAAATAGTAATGTCATTCAAAAAATGATATTACTGAAGAATAGTTAAATTCAAGCCCTTTTACCAAGTCAGAAATTTGTTAAAGAAATAATTACCTTGAGATAAAATACAGCGGGTGGGATTCTCCGTTTGCCGATGCCGATTGGGCGGAGAACAGCCTCCGATGCCAAAATCAGAGTAGGCACCGGTTTGATGCCAAATCGGGATGCTCCGGCACCCCGTGAATATCGTAAATGCGTCGTTCACCAGCGTTTTTAAGTACAGTAGGAATATCATTAGCGTGCCGGACACCCTATTCTCCGGGGCCCAGGGCTGAGACAATCCCGTCCAAAGAATCAAGCCCAGCATCTATTTGCTAATCGTAATTATCCTGTATAAATGCAATCATTTTAAATTAAGCGTATTTTTGATTGTCTAGTTTTTGCTTGGTGATTGTCCCTTTAAATTTGGCCACAATATGGAAATAAAAGCAATATTACTTTTGGCATGTTTCTGAAAGCTTGCCTGGACCTCAAAACTAGGTTAGACATCTTGATGGTATGACTTGACCGTGAGGATAACCTAAGATTTGACAGCCAAAATATTCTTGAGTAAAAAGGGATGTCATGACAATAACCTATGAATCACTTTGTAACAAAGCCGACAATGTCTCAGCATGGTCTTCCTTTGCTGATACATTTGTTTTAAGTGTGATGTGTTGTTTTACAACACATACATCAGATTTTCTTCAGTGATAATTTCTGACAATTTCATTACAGACTGACAAGGAAATGCAAATGCAAGGTAGTATGTTGACAACGAAAATACCAACAGAAGAAGAGCTCAGTCAGGAAGGATTGAAAATTTCAAGTATTTATGTCCCAGCACAGCAGCCTGATAGTGTTGCTGATGCTGTTCCAGACGCAGAAATTGCTGTTCCTAATGCTGATTCTGTTGAAGATACAGCAATGTCTGCTGATAATGTTGATGCTGTTAAAGATACAGATCTGTAGTTGCGCAAGATATTTGAGATGGATGTTGAAGAACTGTGAATGAAATTAACAAAAGTGAACTATTATTAAATGAGCTGATGAAACAATCATTTGACCCATTTGTCAGTAAAAAGAAAATCACAGGTGGATTCTCCGGCCTCCCAGCCTCTTGTCCCTCGGCGGCTGGAGGCGCGCGGTTCACCGGCGGCGGGATTCTCTGCTCCCCTGCTGTCATTGGAATTTCCCATTGAAGCCACCTCACGCCGTGGGGAAACCATAGAGAATTCGGCCCACATGGTTAACAAGCCGAATGGGGAAAAAGCTACTACCTGGCCATTCGGAGTTGTACACTGCATCGGACACCTGCAAAGGGTCCCCAGTTCAACAGTGGACAGCAGGGTAGGTGGCGGGAAGGATTGAGTGCTGAGAGCTCTCGCCATTAATTAACTCTTCAATAAGAGTACGTTCAGAACAACAGCAATATCAGTACGTTACGTTCCACTTTTCATGAACGGGATAATGAGTCTTTATCTTGGAGAGTTTGCTGAACTCTTTCGAGAGGGCAACTGCATGCTATTGATTTCTTGGGCGGGATTCTCCCCTACCCGGTGGGGCGGGGGGTTCCGGCGTAATGGAGTGGCGGGAACCACTCCGGCGTCGGGCCGCCCCAAAGGTGCGTAAGTCTCTGCACCTTTTGGGGCCAAGCCCTCACCTTGAGGGGCTAGGCCCGCGCCGGAGTGGTTTCCGCTCCGCTGGCTGGCAGGAAAGGCCTTTGACGCCACGCCAGCCGGCGTCGAAAGGTCTTCGCTGGGCGAGCAATGTGCGGGAGCATCAGCGGCTGCTGCGCAGGGGAGGGGGTCTCTAGTGAAGACCATGGCGAAGGCGGAAGAAAAAGAGTGCCATCACGGCACAGGCCTGCCCGCGGATCGCTCTGCACCCCTCGGGGCCAGATCGCTCTGCACCCCCGGAGCCCGCGCCGCCTTGTCCCGCCGTTCAAAAGGTGGTTTAATCCACGCCGGCGGGACTTTGGCCCATCGCGGGCCAGAGAATCGCAGGGGGTGGGCCCGCCGACTGGCGCGGTGCGATTCCCACCCCCGCCGAATCTCTGGAGGCGGAGAATTCGGGACGGGGCGGGATTCACGCCAGCCACCGGCGATTCTCCGACCCAGTGGGGGGTCGGAGAATCGCGCCCCATGTAACTGTTTGCAGAGAATAAACTTGTGTTACAATACCCAGACCAGAACCTCAATTTGTATTCGGAAACCGGACAAGACCCCAACAATCTTTTCAATTTGTGAACTGCGGGGACAAGGATATCGCCCCAGGAGGGATTCCACTGACAACGAGGAATCTTTTATATGAAAACAAACTTTGTTATTAACTCAGGATTAACACCCAGGGAAAATAAACAACCTTTCAATTAACATTTAAGCAGCTCTGAAGAAAAATGAGGAAAGGACTTTGAGCTTACTTTTCCACCAACTTCTCAAATTTAGTTTAAGCAAAATCAGCACACACAGATCAAATGCCACTTATTAATAAAGTTAACACTCTCAGTGGCTTACAGATTTAATCACAAAGTACTTGGAAGAGAAGCTTACAGAAGTCAGTCTGAGAAATGCACCTCCTTTCCTCAGGAACCCAAAGCACATCTCTCAAAATGAAGCTATAACAGCAGGGGCAGGGCAGGGCTGGAAACCGAAACTAGAAACAGACCCAGCCCCTCCCCTGAGTAACATCACGGCCTGCCCAGCTGTTAACCCCTTGATCACAGTTTTAGCAGACATAAAATCTGGCTTATAACCCAAGTTACCTTGTTAACATTACTGCAACAGACACTTTGTACAATATATGTGAACAAATCCCGACATCACACTTGGTTTTCCTATTCAGCTCGGTCTCCACAAATTCCCCTAATTCCTCCCTCACCCTCTTGCAACTTTTTTCTCCCTCGTCTCACCCCATCAAAATCAGCTTCACGGCCGTGACGGAATATGGTTTCTCTTTTCACTCTCTGAACAGATGCCTTAGCTTGAGGCTTGAAAGATGAGAAAAGTACCTTACTGCTTTTGACCAAACTTCCTCTCCAGTTAGTCAATTCTACTTCTCCATGAAAATGAATAATGTGTTCAGGTGTGTTTGAAGCAAACTGCAGGACAAAACAATAATAACAGAAATGCCATCATAAAATCATTGCAACTGGTAATTTCCAGGTTGTTCTATCCCAAAGGAAAACGTGGCACAATCACGACAATTTGAATTTGAGAATGCACTGAACTTTCAAACCACTTATGGAAATTTTAAATGTAAACATTCATTCAGAGAAAAAAGACAGTATTACATTTACACAGTTAACAGCAGTCCTATAAGCATTTTCCAAAATAGGTCTGCTTAATCTATAAAACATAAGAGCAGAATTAGGCCATTCGGCCCATTGAGTCTGCTCTGCTATTCAATCACGGCTGATCTGTTTCTCATCCCCATTCTGCTTTCTCCCCATAACCCCTGATCCCCTTATTAATCAAGAAGCTATTTATCTCTGTCGTAAAGAATCTCATAGATTTGGCCTCCACAGCCTTCTGCAGAAAAGAGTTCCACAGATTCACCACCCTCTGGCTGAAGAAATTCCTCCTCCCAAGTTTTAAAGGATCATCCCTTCAGTCTGAGGTTCTGGCCTCGGGTTGTAGATTTTCGTACTAGTGGAAACATCCTCTCCATGTCCATTCTTATCTAGTTAACCTCAAAGCTAAACACCCCTTTTAGGAAACAGTCCTCAGATTTGCTTGATAAAGATTTCAATAAAATTACCATAAACGTCACCTATTGCTAACTAAATACATACTTTGGTTCTGTCTTCACAAATGAGAACACAAATCAGATACCAGAAATGTTGGGGAACGCAGAGTTTAGTGAGAGGGAGGAACTGAAGGAGATCAATATTAGTAGAAAAATGGTGTTGGAGAAATTGATGGGATTGAAGTGGCCTGAGAAATAATGGATGCATTGGTGGTCATCTTCCAAGATTCTGGATAGTTTCTACAGAGTGGAGTGGAGTTAATGTAACCTCACTATTTAAAAAGGGAGGTAGTGAGAATTATAGACCAGTAAGCCTGACGCCAGTCATGAAAATTCCAGAACCCATTATCAAAGATTCTATAGCTGAGCACTTAAAAATCAGTGTCAGGATCGGACAGAGTCAGCATAGATTTATAAAAAAGAAATGATGCTTGACAAATCTTCTGGAATTCTTTGAGGATATAACTGGTAGAGTTGACGAGTGGGAGCCAGTGGATGTGGTTTATTTGGACTTTCAGAAGGCTTTCAACAAAGTGGCGCATAAGAGAGTAGCGTGTAAAATTAAATCGCATGGGATTAGGGGCAGTGTACCGAGATGGATAGAAAACTGGTTGGCAGACAGGAAACAAAGAGCAGGAATAAACGGGTATTTTTCCAAATGACAGGCAGTTGGCTTACGGGGTACCGCAGGAATTGGTGCTGGGACCCCAGCTACTCAATATTGTAAGAATCCTTTCTGTTTGTTCCTGTTTATTCTGTTATTTTCCCTTCCATTGTTTTGCCGTTACATTTTTGACCCATGGGTGATTAATGGACGTGTGTCTTTAAGGAAAGTGGCTTGTCCCTTTAATTCAAACAGGAAGACCTAGAAGGCTGTGCTGTTTTAGACTAACATCAGTAATGGCTCAGGCTGATTTGTGGCCAATGAATGGGCCCAAGAGGTGGTGCTCTGCCTATAACAGGTGGTGATTGGATTGGCTCCTATTGATACGTTTTTTTCAGAGTCACTAAGCTTGTGTTTCATTTTACTTTTGATTGTGCAGACTGGGTGGAGAATTCTAACTAATTCACTCCCAAAGGATTCAGCTAAACACTCTTCGTGAGGCCACTGTGGGTTGAATCTGTCTCCAGTAAGTCTGGGTGCCATTCTCTCAAGAGTTCAAAGGCTTGAAGTCAAACCATGGGCTCAAAGAAGGGTTTGATGTGAGGCAAAGTGTTTCCTTTGTCCAGAGTGGCATAACAATATGTATTGATTATTTAGATGAGGGTACTAAATGCAATATCTCCAAATTTGCAGATGACACAAAGCTGGGTGGGAGGGTGAGTTGTGAGGAGGATGCAGAGATCCTTTCGATTTGGACAAGTTGAGTGAGTGGGCAAATGAATGGCAGATGCAGTTTAATTTGGATAAATATGAAGTTATCCACTTTGATACCAAAAATGGGAAGACAGATTACTATCTGAATGGCCATATATTAGTAGAAGGGAATGTGCAATCTGGGTGTCTTGTACACCAGTCACTGAAGGTAAGCATGCAGCTACAGCAGGCGGTAAAGAAAACATGTTGGCCTTCAGAGTGTGAGGATGCAAGTACAGGAGCAGGGATGTCTTGCTGCCATGGTAGAGGGCCTTGGTGAGGCCACACCTGGAATATTGCGTTGGTCTTATGTGAGGAAGGATGTTCTTGCTCGAGAGGGAGTGCAGAGAAGATTTAGTAGACTGATTCCTGGGACTGATGTATGAGGAGAGATTGAGTTGTTTAGGATTCTATTCGCTGGAGTTCAGAAGAATGAAGGGGGGGGGGGGGGGGGTTCTCATGGAAACCATTAAAATTCTAACAGGACTCGGCAGGGTTTATGCAAGAAGGATGGTGGGGGTATCACAGTGTGAGGATATGGAGTCGACCATTTATGACAGTGATTAGGAGAAGTTTCTTCACTCAGTGGTCAACCTGTGGAATTTTTACCAAAGAAAGTAGTTGAAGCCAAAACATTGTACGTGGTCAAGAAACAGATATAGCACTTGGTGTGAAGGGGTTCAAAGGATATGAGAGGGAAGGCAGGATCCGGCTATTGAGTTGGATGATCATAATGAAAGCGGAGCAGGCTTGAAGGGCTTACTGACCTCTTACTGCTCCTATTTTCTATATTTCTATGCTATAGGGTCTCAGAGGGTGGCTGCAGGCTGCTCTTTCGCAGGTCTGATATGGCACACATGTTTTTCAGTCTCTCATGGCATCATCCACCTATACAGTCTCAATCTAAACAACAGCGATGTATAAATGTCATTGTGACCATGTAAAATTAATTCTGCATTTAACCATCCTGTTCCTGACCTGTCATAAAGGAAAATGTTTCACCCGATAGTACTTGTATCCTTTCTATTAGGAACAAGAAAATGGCAAAAACAAATATTGATTGGGTATCTGTGTTATTTCACCTCCCCAGCCCACATATGAGCTGCATGAGATCTATATGAGAATAGTTTTCAGGTTATACAGTTGCTGGCTACGAAATTTAATACAACGGACAGGTTGAGAGCATTAGTACTGCTTACAAACTGTTCAGTCCAGCTAAAATAAAACAATTATTTAACAATAAAACTTAATCCCTAAACTGCTTTAAGAATCAAAAGAAATAGTCAAAATAAATGCAGCAGCCGGCTATTCGGCTCCTCAATCCTGCTCCGCCTTTTAATCAGTTCATGGCTGATCTGATAATAACTTCAATTCTACATACTGCAACCCCCCCCCCATACATCCTGTCACCGGTGAACCTATCACCACGGCCTTTCTTACCAAGAATCTCTCCACCTCGACCTTGAAAATATTTAAATCCATTCCAGGTATTAGCCTGGTAAACCTTCTCTGAACTGCATTTAGACCATTCCTTAGATAATGAGACCAATACTGTACACAGTACTCCAGATGTGGTCTCACTAGTGCCCTGTGCAACTGAAGCAAAACCTCCCTACTTTTGTGTTCAATTCCCCTCGCAATAAATTCTAACATACTATTAGCCTTCCTAATTATGTGTGTACCTTTTGTGATCCATGCAGCAGGACACCCAGATCCCTCTGCATCTCAGAGCTCTGCAACCTCTCACCAATTAGACTATATGTTTCACTTTTATTCTTCCTGCCTAAGGATAATTCTACATTTTCCAACATAATAATCTTTATTAGTGTCACAATTAGGCTTACATTAACACCACAATGAAGTTACTGCGAAAATCCCCTCGCCGCCACACTCCGGCGCCTGTTCGGGTACACTGGGAGAATTCAGAATATCCAATTCACCTAACAAGCACATCTTTTGGGACTTGTGGAAAGGGGGGGGGAGAAACCCACACAGACACGGGGAGAAGGTGCAGACTCCGCACAGACAGTGACCCAAGCCGGGAATCTAACCCGGGGCCCTGGCGCTGTGAAGCAATAGTGCTAACCACTGTGCTACTTATGCCCCATTTGCCAGACCTTTGCCCACTCACTTAGCCTATTTATATATTTTTGTAGCCTCCCTATCCTTGTCACAACTTTCTTTCCAGCCCATCTTTGCGTCATCAGCAAACATCCCTTCAATCTCTTCATCCAAGTCATTTATTGTAAACCGTTGCGGTCCCAGCACTAATCCCTGAGGCACACCACTCGTTACATATTGCCAACCTGAACAACATATTTATGCCAACTCTTTGCTTCCTGTCAGCCAGCTAATCTTCGAGTCATGCCAATATGTTACCCCCCCCCCACACACACACACACACTCCACATACACATCATGAGCCTTGAAATCTGTCAGAATGTCAAAAAGTTGGAAAGTTTGTGATAAATCACATGTACTTTGCCTTTTTTCAAGTGCCGGTGTATCAACTTAATCCTTTCCAAGCTCCTTACACTAATGCCGATGCCTGATGTTTCTTGAATGATGATATGCCTTTAGAGTAGTCGGCACAACTTTAGAATCCGTAGAATGGAAAACAAAACGACCAAACACATATACTGACTGAGGTGAAGAGGGACATGCAAGAGATCGTTAGGCCGTTCAAATTCAGCTTTCAACAGTGGCTAAATATTGAACTTTGTCTCCATTTACACAGCAGCTACAATAATTTCACAAAATAGTTCCTTTGAGGCAAGAATTTGTATCTAGTAAGATGAAAGGAGAAATATTTCTAGTGGTGCTACATGTCAATTGACCAGGGAAAGCTGCAGACAGGCTGGTACATGCACAAGCTGTGCGGTGCCCCTCAATGATATCAGTGAAACATACGTCACTGGATGCGCAGACCATGGCCCACGTCTCAACTTGCCCTTGTTATGTTATGGTGGCACAGCACCACAAGATTTCCCACCCCCCAATAGTTTGCTAGATACAAACTGTCGTTTATAGAACCCTTACAGTGCAGGAGACCATTTGATCCATCGAGTATGCACTAACCCTCCTGAAGAGCACTATCTAGACCCACTCCCCTGCTCTATCACTTTAAGTGTGGGCAGACGGCCATGTGTGCTGGAAGAGCGCAACTTTCTTTTGCCAGCTAGAGTGAATCACCGTGCTGAACCGGCTGAATGCAAATTAAATGACCGCTAATTTGGTTGACTTGCCCCGATGTCAGGTAACTTTTTACCCCTTTTTATTTGCACTTTTATTTTAATTTTTCGGCCATGGCATGTGGACGTTGATGGCTGGCTGAGCCAGGATTTGTTGCCCATACCTGAGTAAGAGTCAACCACATTGCTGTGGGTCTGGAGTCACATGTCGGCCAGACCAGGTAAGGACAGATTTCCATCTCTAAAGGACTGAGTGAACCAGATAGGTTTTTCCAACAATGGTTTTCCGACAATGGACACGTTTTAGACTTTCAATTCCAGATTTTTATTGAATTCAAATTTCACCATCTGCCTTGGCGGTATTCTATCCCGTGGCTCCCCAGAGCATTACCCTGGATCTCAAGATTACTAGTCCAGTGACCCTACCACTACACCACCACCTCCCCTCTCGGTCCAGGATCATTGAGCAGAGGCAGAAGACATCCGGAGACATTTGTTTGGTAGGTTATTGTTTTATATTATTGCTGTTTAGCGTTTATAAATATGTTCGAAAACAAATAACCAAACCGATTTTTGTAAGGGCCACGAAGAATCCAGCACGAGTTTTAAGGATACAAAATAATAACATTTATTTACTAGAACAATATATACATAACAGTAGCAGTAACTTCCCTTGCTACCTTCTCCTTCCTGCTGGTTCCTGAACTGGCCAGCTTATTTATACTAGGAGTTTCTCCGCCCCCCCCTCATTGGGGAAGTTCATACTCCCACAGGATTGTGGGATAGTCATTAGTCCCCAGCCAATCGTAAGTAGGCAGGTTATAACATCCCTCCCCCCCAAAGTCCAAGGAATCCACCGAAGACCCTGGCGAAGGAAGGCGTCGGACTCGTTTGGCCGCAGGCCGGATGCCATTTGCACGCGGCACTGGATCAGGCGGCGTGTAACGAGTCGGAGACCGGCGCTTCCGTGATGAACGGCGCGGTTGTGCATCCACGGCCCGTGGACCCGAGGATTCCCCCTCTGATTCATCCTGTGTCTCCATCTCGGAGTCAGAGTCTGCTGCCTCCGTCATGTCAGCGTCTCTATCTCCATTTGGTCCTGTAAGGCCTGCGCAGGCTTCGAGTGAGGCACCTGTGGAAGATTTTGAGGACTACCTTCCCTTGTCTCTGGTCTTTGCGGCTGTTGAAATGAGCTCCGGGGGCGGGGAATCTTTTGAGGGGATGATCTTCTGGACCGGACGTGGTCTACATGTTTTCGCTGGAGACGACCCTGGGCTTGCACCTGGTAAGATATAGGGCCCGTCTGGCGAAAGATTACACCAGGAACCCATTGGGCACCACCAGCAAAATTCCGCACGAATACTGGGTCACCGGGCGCAAACTGCCGAATCGGACGATGCCGAGACAATCCCTGTCCCTGCCATTCTTGTGTGCGGCGTACTTTTGCGCCAATGTCCGGGAAGCGGGTGCGGAGTCACCGGCCCATTAGGAGTTCTGCGGGAGCTACCCCAGTCACTGCATGGGGGGTGGTCCTGTACGTAAACAAAAAGCGAGCCAGTCTCGTGTCCATTGATCCGGAAGACTGCTTCTTTAGGCCTCTTTTGAATGTCTGCACTGCACGCTCTGCCAACCCATTTGAAGCCGGGTGGTAAGGGGCAGTGCGGATATGGCGGATGTCGTTCATCTTTGTAAACCTAGCAAACTCCTCACTCGTGAATGGAGTGCCATTATCCGTGACCAGCACCTCGGGGAGGCCATGCGTACTAAACGATAAACGCATCTTTTCAATTGTTGCGCCTTAACGTTGTCCCCTGCATCTTATGCACCTCCAGCCATTTGGACTGGGCGTCAATTAGTAGAAGGAACATGGATCCCTGAAAAGGGCCTGCGAAATCTGCATGCAAGCGTGCCCAAGGCCGCCCTGGCCATTCCCAGTGATGTAGGGGCACGGCCGGCGGAAGCTTCTGATGCTCCTGGCAAATGGAGCAGTTTTGGGCCACCTTCTCAATGTCGGTGTCGAGGCCTGGCCACCAGACATAACTCCGGGCCAACATTTTCATCTTGGTCACGCCCGGATGCCCATTGTGCAAGTCTGATAACATCAGCTCCTGGCCTTTTTCCGGGACAATCACACGCGTCCCCCACAAGAGGATGCCGCCTTCCACGCTGATCTCTGACAGCTTGGAGGAAAATGCCCGCAACTCGCCTGGGAGCTGTCTATGATGCCCACCATACAGGACTATGTGCCGAACCTTTGACAGGACTGGCTCCGTCTGGGTCCACTCACGGATCTGTGATGCCGTGACAGGCAAGGTGTCCATAAAATTTAAGGTTGCAACCACCTCACCGGTCGTGGGGGTCGACATGGGGCCGGTCGATAAAGGCAATCGGCTCAGTGCGTCGGCATTTGCTATCTGCGTACCTGGTTTGTGCTCCAGAGAATACTGATATGCAGCAAGCAACAAAGCCCAGCGCTGGATCCGTGCAGAAGCAATGGGCGGTATTGGCTTATCCTCTCTGAAGAGTCCCAGCAGGGGCTTATGATCAGTCACGATAGTGAAATGGCAGCCGTACACATACTGGTGGAAGCGTTTCACCGCGAAAACCACTGCCAGGCCCTCCTTCTCGATCTGCGCCTACTTTTTCTCCGCTGCAGTCAATGTGCGGGAGGCGAAAGCTATCGGTCGCTCGGCCCCGTTCTCCATCTTGTGGGACAGGACGGCCCCAATACCATACGGGGATGCATCACATGTGAAGAGCAAAGGCTTTCCCGGATCATAGTGGGTTAGTAACCCAGACGACGACAATTGTTGCTTTACCCGCCGGAAAGCTGTTTCTTGCGGCTGACCCCAAACCCAGGTGTGATTTTTCTTTAGCAGCAGGTGCAAAGGGGCCAGCGTAGTTGCCAGATTGGGGAGGAACTTTCCGTAATAGTTTACGAGACCGAGAAAAGAACGAAGATGCGAAGTGTCAGTCGGGGTGGGGGCATGTTGAATTGCACGCACCTTCTCTGCGACGGGGTGCAGACCCTCGCGGTCCACCCGATAACCTAGGTAGACTACTTCTTTTGCCTGAAATACGCACTTTGTGCGACATAAACGGACTCCAGCCTCCGAAAGGCGTCTAAGCACAGCCTCCAGATTTTCCAAATGCTCTTGCTCCGACGTCCCTGTAATCAACACATCATCTAGGTAGACAGCCACACGTGGTAAACCTCTCAAAATGCCCTCCATAACACGTTGAAAAATTGCGCAGGCAGAGGATACTCCAAAGGGCAACCGTGTATATTCATACAGGCCCCGGTGTGTGTTAATTGGTACATATGGTCGGGAGGCAGGGTCCAGCTCCAACTGCAGGTAGGCGTGACTCATATCTAATTTTGTGAATGAGAGTCCGCCTGCAAGTTTCGCGTAGAGATCCTCTATGCGAGGCATTGGGTATCGGTCGAGTCGGGAAACTGTATTCACTGTAAGTTTATAGTCGCCACACAAGCGAACTGTGGCATCTGGCTTCATTACTGGTACAATTGGTGCTGCCCAGTCAGCAAAACGGACGGGCCTGATAATACCCAAACTCTCCAAACGAGTGAGCTCCCCTTCTACCTTCTCGAGCAAGGTGTAAGGCACTGGGTGCGCCCGGAAATAGCGCGGCGTGGCTCCTGGTTCAACTTGGACACAGGCTACGGCCCCTTTTATTTTCCCCAAACCAGGCTGAAATACCTCTGGGTATCGTCCTAGCACCTCAGTCAACCCTCCAGAAACTGTTTGGAGGATGTGCTGCCATTGCAACCGCAAATGGCGCAACCAGTCCCGACCCAACAGGCTGGGCCCATGGCCACGCACTACGATAAGTGGGAAATGCCCCTCCTGGCGTCCATAGACAACAGGGGTCATTGTAGTTCCTGCAATGTCCAGTGGTTCCCCTGTGTAGGTGGCCAACCTGGCCTTTGACAGTTAATGTAAGGGTCTGTATACCCTGCTTGATGCGGTCGAATGTCCTCTGGGCGATCACGGAGACCGCTGCGCCAGTATCCAACTCCATCTCCAGCGGGTGGCCATTGACCCGTACTGTCACCTTAATGGGGGCCACACGGGGAGCTGCCACACAATGCAGCTGCAGGCAGTCGTCCTCCGTCTCCACGTCCTCAGGAGCGGTCGCCGCAGGTTCATCCACATGGAAGGTACGGCCTCTGGGCTGGTCCCAGTTACGGCCCCTGGGCTGGTCCCAGTTTCGGTCGGAACGACGGCGCCTCTGGCGTCCCCAGGACCGCCGTCCGCGACGGGGTCGGCGCCTACAAGTCTGACACGGACATGGCTCCTCCTCCTCAACATTGGCTCTGGAGAAGGCTCCCTTCAGGGAGGAATGTCCGATGGCCACTGGCGTCGGTCCGGACGTTGCCTCGCCCAAGGTACCCCAGGACTGCGGGGGGACGTTTTTGGGCGGAAAGGGTTGCGCCCCAAGGCATGCACTTCCATTCCCTGTAGCTCCTGTACTCCTCGCTCTGCGCTCTCTCGGGACAAGACTATTTGTATTGCCTGTTGAAAAGTCAATGTTGGCTCTGCTAACAACTTTCTCTGGGTTGCTGCATTGTTAATACCGCAAACCAAACGGTCGCGTAACATTTCTGACAAGGTCTCACCATAGTCACAGTATTCCGCAATCCCGCGTAGCCTGGATAAAAATTCGGCAAGGGATTCTCCAGGGGTCCTCTCAGCGGTATTAAACCGGTAACGCTGGACTATCGTGGACGGGGTTGGGTTAAAATGTTGCCCCACTATATTCACAAGTTCATCAACCGTTTTGGTGTCCGGCGCAGCTGGGTACGTAAGGCTCCTAATCACCCCAAACGTATGCGGGCCGCAGGCGGTGAGCAATATGACCACCTGGCGCTCGTTTTCAGTGATATTGTTTGCCCGGAAATAGTAACGCATCCGTTGTGTGTACTGGTTCCAGCTTTCCAGCGCAGCATCAAAAACGTCCAAACGTCCGTACAGAGGCATGGTGTAATAGAAAACAACTTCCAACCTGTATCCAACAAAAATCCAGGGAGGTGGCTTCAGCAGTGTAGACAGCTATTCACTTTTACCTTCATCGCCAGTTTTGTAAGGGCCACGAAGAATCCAGCACGAGTTTTAAGGATACAAAATAATAACATTTATTTACAAGAACAATATATACATAACAGTAGCAGTAACTTCCCTTGCTACCTTCTCCTTCCTGCTGGTTCCTGAACTGGCCAGCTTATTTATACTAGGAGTTTCTCCGCCCCCCCTCATTGGGGAAGTTCATACTCCCACAGGATTGTGGGATAGTCATTAGTCCCCAGCCAATCGTAAGTAGGCAGGTTATAACACCGATGTTCACTTATAATTAATCATAAAATCAAATTTAACATTATTTTAAAAGAACCGATAACAACAGCAAAAGAGCAAAAAAACTTGCGAAAAAAACTGCTACATACCTTTAATGTGGAGATGCCGGCATTGGACTGGGGTGAGCACAGTACGAAGTCTTACAACACCAGGTTAAAGTCCAACAGGTTTGTTTCGATGTCACTAGCTTTCGGAGCGCTGCTCCTTCCTCAGGTGAATGAAGAGGTATGTTCCAGAAACACATATATAGACAAATTCAAAGATGCCAGACGCAATTCTGCAACTCATCCGTTTCATTCTGGATCACAACGTCTTCACCTTCGACAACAGGTTCTTCATCCAGACGCACGGAACAGCCATGGGGTCCAAATTCGCACCCCAATACGACAACATCTTCATGCACAAGTTTGAACAGGACCTACTCACCGCACGGGACCTTCAACCGACGTTATACACCAGATACATCGATGACATTTTTTTCCTTTGGACCCACGGCGAAGAATCACTGAAACGACTACACAATGACATTAATAAGTTCCATCCAACTATCAGACTCACCATGGACTACTCTCCAAAATCAGTTTCATTCTTGGACACACTCGTCTCCATCAAGGACGGTCACCTCAGCACTTTGCTTTACCGCAAACCCACGGATAACCTCATGATGCTCCACTTCTCCAGCTTCCACCCTAAACACATTAAAGAAGCCATCCCCTATGGACAAGCGCTCCGTATACACAGGATCTGCTCAGACGAGGAGGAACGTAACAGACATCTACAGATGTTGAAAGATGCCCTCGTACGAACGGGATATGGCACTCGACTCATCGATCGACAGTTCCAACGCGCCACAGCGAAAAACCGCACCGACCTCCTCAGAAGACAAACATGGGACACAACCGACAGAATACCCTTCGTCGTCCAGTACTTCCCCGGAGCGGAGAAACTACGTTATCTTCTTCACAGCCTTCAACACGTCACTGATGACGATGAACATCTTGCCAAGGTCATCCCCACACCCCCACTACTTGCCTTCAAACAACCGCGCAACCTCAAACGAACCATTGTTTGCAGCAAACTACCCAGTCTTCAGAACAGTGACCACGACACCACACAACCCTGCCATGGCAATCTCTGCAAGACATGCCAGATCATCGACATGGATACCACTATTACACGTGAGAACACCACCCACCAGGTACGTGGTACGAACTCGTGCGACTCGGCCAACGTTGTCTACCTCATACGCTGCAGGAAAGGATGTCCCGAAGCGTGGTACATTGGCGAGACCATGCAGACGCTGCGACAACGAATGAACGGACATCGCGCAACAATCACCAGACAGGAATGTTCCCTTCCAGTCGGAGAACACTTCAGCAGTCAAGGGCATTCAGCCTCTGATCTCCGGGTAAGCGTTCTCCAAGGCGGCCTTCAGGACGCGCGACATCGCAGAATCGGCGAGCAGAAATTTATAGCCAAGTTCCGCACACATGAGTGCGGCCTCAACCGGGACCTGGGATTCATGTCACATTACATTCATCCCCCACCATCTGGCCTGCAAAATCCTACCAACTGTCCTGGCTTGATGCAATTCACACCTCTTTAACCTGGGGTTACCCCATCTCTGGATCTGTAAAGATTTAATCACCTGCAAATGCTCGTATTCCTAGCATTGTCTGGCATCTTTGAATTTGTCTCTATATGTGTTTCTCGAACAGACCTCTTCATTCACCTGAGGAAGGAGCAGCGCTCCGAAAGCTAGTGACATCAAAACAAACCTGTTGGACTTTAACCTGGTGTTGTAAGACTTCGTACTTACCTTTAAAACATGTGTTAAACACGTTGCCCGTTGTCTTCAATCTAAACCTGCAGTTTAAATGCCCGCCCTCAATGGGCATTCTCGTAGCTGCTGAGTCACAAGGGACGTGGCAAGATCAAACTCCTGCTGGAGCCTGCACAGACTGTCCCGCTGGAGACTGCACAGACAGTCCCACTGGAGCCTGCACAGACTGTCGCACTGGAGCCTGCACAGACTGTCCCGCTGGAGCCTGCACAGACTGTCCCGCTGGAGACTGCACAGACTGTCCCGCTGGTGCCTGCACAGACTGTCCCGCTGGAGCCTGCACAGACTGTCGCACTGGAGCCTGCACAGACTGTCGCACTGGAGCCTGCACAGACAGTCCCGCTGGAGCCTGCACAGACTGTCCCGCTGGAGCCTGCACAGACTGTCCCGCTGGAGACTGCGCAGACTGTCGCTCTGGAGCCTGCGCAGACTGTCGCACTGGAGCCTGCACAGACTGTCGCACTGAAGCCTGCGCAGACTGTCCCACTGGAGCCTCCGCAGACTGTCGCACTGGAGCCTGCACAGACTGCCCCGCTGGAGACTGCACAGACTGTCCCACTGGAGACTGCACAGACTGTCGCACTGGAGCCTGCGCAGACCGTCCCGCTGGAGCCTGCGCAGACTGTCGCACTGGAGACTGCTCAGACCGTCCCGCTGGAGCCTGCACAGACTGTCCTGCTGGAGCCTGCGCAGACTGTCCCACTGGAGCCTGCACAGACCGTCCCGCTGGAGCCTGCACAGACTGTCGCACTGGAGCCTGCACAGACTGACCCGCTGGAGCCTGCACAGACTGTCGCGCTGGAGCCTGCACAGACTGTCGCACTGGAGCCTGCGCAGACTGTCGCACTGGAGCCTGCGCAGACTGTCGCACTGGAGCCTGCGCAGACTGTCGCACTGGAGCCTGCACAGACTGACCCGCTGGAGCCTGCACAGACTGTCCTGCTGGAGCCTGCGGAGACTGTCGCACTGGAGCCTGCGCAGACTGTCGCACTGGAGCCTGCGCAGACTGTCGCACTGGAGCCTGCGCAGACTGTCGCACTGGAGCCTGCACAGACTGACCCGCTGGAGCCTGCACAGACTGTCCTGCTGGAGCCTGCGCAGACTGTCGCACTGGAGCCTGCGCAGACTGTCGCACTGGAGCCTGCACAGACTGTCGCACTGGAACCTGCGCAGACTGTCCCGCTGGAGACTGCGCAGACTGTCCCGCTGGAGCCTGCACAGACTGACCCGCTGGAGCCTGCACAGACTGTCCTGCTGGAGCCTGCGCAGACTGTCGCACTGGAGCCTGCGCAGACTGTCCCGCTGGAGACTGCGCAGACTGTCCCGCTGGAGCCTGCACAGACTGTCCTGCTGGAGCCTGCACAGACTGTCGCGCTGGAGCCTGCACAGACTGTCCCGCTGGAGCCTGCACAGACTGTCCCGCTGGAGCCTGCACAGACTGTCCCGCTGGAGCCTGCACAGACTGTCCCGCTGGAGCCTGCACAGACTGTCCCGCTGGAGCCTGCACAGTCTGTCCCGCTGGAGCCTGCACAGACTGTCCCGCTGGAGCCTGCGCAGACTGTCCCGCTGGAGCCTGCGCAGACTGTCCCGCTGGAGCCTGCGCAGACTGTCCCGCTGGAGCCTGCGCAGACTGTCCCGCTGGAGCCTGCGCAGACTGTCCCGCTGGAGCCTGCACAGACTGTCCCGCTGGAGCCTGCACAGTCTGTCCCGCTGGAGCCAGCACAGTCTGTCGCACTGGAGCCTGCACAGACTGTCGCACTGGAGCCTGCACAGACTGTCGCACTGGAGCCTGCACAGACTGTCCCGCTGGAGCCTGAACAGACTGTCGCACTGGCGCCTCCGCAGACTGTCACGCTGGAGCCTGCACAGACTGTCGCACTGGAGCCTCCGCAGACTGTCACGCTGGAGCCTGCACGGACTGTCGCACTGGAACCTGCACAGACTGTCGCACTGGAGCCTGCACAGACTGTCGCGCTGAAGACTGCACAGACTGTCCCGCTGGAGTCTGCACAGACTGTCACACTGGAGCCTGCGCAGACTGTCGCACTGGAGCCTCCGCAGACTGTCGCACTGGAGCCTGCGCAGACTGTCGCACTAGAGCCTGCACAGACTGTCCCACTGGAGCCTGCGCAGACTGTCACACTGGAGCCTGCGCAGACTGTCTCACTGGAGCCTGCGCAGACTGTCACGCTGGAGTCTGCACAGACTGTCACTCTGGAGCATGCGCAGACTGTCGCGCTGGAGCCTGCACGGACTGTCGCACTGGAGCCTGCACAGACTGTCGCGCTGGAGCCTGCGCAGACTGTCACACTGGAACCTGCGCAGACTGTCACACTGGAGTCACCGCAGACTGTCGCACTGGAGCCTGCACAGACTGTCGCACTGGAGCATGCGCAGACTGTCCCACTGGAACCTGCGCAGACTGTCCCGCTGGGGCCTGCACAGACTGTCCCGCTGGAGCCTGCACAGACTGTCGCACTGGAGCCTGCACAGACGGTCGCACTGGAGCCTGCACAGACTGTCGCACTGGAACCTGCACCGACTGTCGCGCTGGAGCCTGCACAGACTGTCGCGCTGGAGCTTGCACAGACTGTCGCGCTGGAGCTTGCACAGACTGTCGCGCTGGAGCCTGCACAGACTGTCCTGCTGGAGACTGCACAGACTGTCCCGCTGGAACCTGCGCAGACTGTCCCGCTGGAGACTGCACAGACTGTCCCGCTGGAGCCTGCGCAGAATGTCCCGCTGGAACCTGCGCAGACTGTCCCGCTGTAGCCTGCACAGATTGTCCCGCTGGAGCCTGCACAGACTGTCCTGCTGGAGCCTGCACAGACTGTCGCACTGGAGCCTGCACAGACTGTCGCACTTGAGCCTCCGCAGACTGTCGCACTGGAGACTGCACAGACTGTCGCGCTGGAGCCTGCACAGACTGTCCCACTGGAGCCTGCACAGACTGTCCCACTGGAGCCTGCACAGACTGTCCCGCTGGAGCCTGCACAGACTGTCGCACTGGAGCCTGCACAGACTGTCCCACTGGAGCCTGCACAGACTGTCCCGCTGGAGCCTGCACAGACTGTCCCACTGGAGCCTGCACAGACTGTCGCACTTGAGCCTCCGCAGACTGTCGCACTGGAGACTGCACAGACTGTCGCGCTGGAGCCTGCGCAGACTGTCCCGCTGGAGCCTGCACAGACTGTCGCACTTGAGCCTCTGCAGACTGTCCCGCTGGAGCCTGCACAGACTGTCGCACTTGAGCCTCCGCAGACTGTCGCACTGGAGCCTGCACGGACTGTCCCACTGGAGACTGCACATACTGTCCCGCTGGAGCCTGCACAGACTGTCGCACTGGAGCCTGCACAGACTGTCCTGCTGGAGCCTCCGCAGACTGTCGCACTGGAGCCTGCACAGACTGTCACACTGGAGCCTGCACGGACTGTCACACTGGAGCCTGCACAGACTGTCGCACTGGAGCCTGCACGGACTGTCGCACTGGAGCCTGCACGGACTGTCGCACTGGAGCCTGCACAGACTGTTGCGCTGGAGCCTGCACAGACTGTCGCACTGGAGACTGCACAGACTGTCGCGCTGGAGCCTGCGCAGACTGTCGCACTGGAGCATGCGCAGACTCTCCCGCTGGAGCCTGCACAGACTGTCGCACTGGAGCCTCCGCAGACTGAACCGCTTGAGCCTGCACAGACAGTCGCACTGGAGCCTCCGCAGACTGTCGCACTGGAGACTGCACAGACTGTCGCGCTGGAGCCTGCGCAGACTGTCCCGCTGGAGCCTGCACAGACTGTCGCACTTGAGCCTCTGCAGACTGTCCCGCTGGAGCCTGCACAGACTGTCGCACTTGAGCCTCCGCAGACTGTCGCACTGGAGCCTGCACGGACTGTCCCACTGGAGACTGCACATACTGTCCCGCTGGAGCCTGCACAGACTGTCGCACTGGAGCCTGCACAGACTGTCCTGCTGGAGCCTCCGCAGACTGTCGCACTGGAGCCTGCACAGACTGTCACACTGGAGCCTGCACGGACTGTCACACTGGAGCCTGCACAGACTGTCGCACTGGAGCCTGCACGGACTGTCGCACTGGAGCCTGCACGGACTGTCGCACTGGAGCCTGCACAGACTGTCACGCTGGAGTCTGCACAGATTGTCACACTGGAGCCTGCACAGACTGTCCCGCTGGAGCCTGCACAGACTGTCCCGCTGGAGTCCGCACAGATTGTCACACTGGAGCCTGCGCAGACTGTCACGCTGGAGCCTGCACGGACTGTAGCACTGGAGCATGCGGAGACTGTCGCACTGGAGCCTGCACAGACTGTCGCACTGGAGCCTGCACAGACTGTCACACTGAGCCTGCGCAGACTGTCACGCTGGAGTCTGCACGGACTGTCGCACTGTAGCCTCCGCAGACTGTCGCACTGGAGCCTGCACGGACTGTCGCACTGGAGCCTGCACAGACTGTCGCACTGGAGCCTGCACGGACTGTCGCACTGGAGCCTGCGCGGACTGTCGCACTGGAGCCTCCACAGACCGTCCTGCTGGAGCCTGCACAGACTGTCGCACTGTAGCCTGCACGGACTGTCCCGCTGGAGCCTGCACAGACTGTCGCACTGTAGCCTGCACGGACTGCCTCGCTGGAGACTGCACGGACTGCCTCGCTGGAGCCTGCACAGACTGTCTCACTGGAGCCTGCACAGACTGTCCTGCAGGAGCCTGCACAGACTGTCGCACTGGAGCCTGCACAAACTGCCCCGCTGGAGCCTGCACAGACTGTCGCCCTGGAGCCTGCGCAGACCGTCCTGCTGGGGCCTGCACAGACTGTCCCGCTAGAGCCAGCACAGACTGTCGCACTGGAACCTGCGCAGACTGACCCGCTGGAGCCTGCTCAGACTGTCCCGCTGGAGCCTGCACAGACTGTCGCACTGGAACCTGCACAGACTGTTGCGCTGGAGCCTGCACAGACTGTCGCACTGGAGACTGCACAGACTGTCGCGCTGTACCCTGCACAGACTGTCGCGCTGGAGCCTGCGCAGACTGTCGCACTGGAGCATGCGCAGACTCTCCCGCTGGAGCCTGCACAGACTGTCGCACTGGAGCCTCCGCAGACTGAACCGCTTGAGCCTGCACAGACTGTCGCACTGGAGCCTCCGCAGACTGTCGCACTGGAGCCTGCACAGACTGTCCCGCTGGAGACTGCACAGACTGTCCCGCTGGAGCCTGCACAGACTGTCGCACTGGAGCCTGCACAGACTGTCCTGCTGGAGACTGCACAGACTGTCCTGCTGGAGCCTCCGCAGACTGTCGCACTGGAGTCTGCACGGACTGTCACACTGTAGCCTCCGCAGACTGTCACGCTGGAGTCTGCACACACTGTCGCACTGGAGCCTGCGCAGACTATCGCACTAGTGCTTGCGCAGACTGTCACGCTGGAGTCTGCACAGACTGTCACACTGGAGCCTGCGCAGACTGTCTCACTGGAGCCTCCGCAGACTGTCGCACTGGAGCCTGCACAGACTGTCGCACTGGAGCATGCGCAGACTGTCGCGCTGGAGCCTGCACGGACTGTCGCACTGGAGCCTGCGCAGACTGTCACACTGGAACCTGCGCAGACTGTCACACTGGAACCTGCGCAGACTGTCACACTGGAGCCTCCGCAGACTGTCGCACTGGAGCCTGCACAGACTGTCGCGCTGGAGCCTGCGCAGACTGTCACACTGGAACCTGCGCAGACTGTCACACTGGAGCCTCCGCAGACTGTCGCACTGGAGCCTGCACAGACTGTCGCACTGGAGCATGCGCAGACTGTCCCACTGGAACCTGCGCAGACTGTCCCGCTGGAGCCTGCACAGACTGTCCCGCTGGAGACTGCACAGACTGTCTCGCTGGAGCCTGCACAGACTGTCGCACTGGAGCCTGCACAGACTGTCGCACTGGAACCTGCACCGACTGTCGCGCTGGAGCCTGCACAGACTGTCGCGCTGGAGCTTGCACAGACTGTCGCGCTGGAGCTTGCACAGACTGTCGCGCTGGAGCCTGCACAGACTGTCCTGCTGGAGACTGCACCGACTGTCCCGCTGGAGCCTGCACAGACTGTCCCGCTGGAACCTGCGCAGACTGTCCCGCTGTAGCCTGCACAGACTGTCCCGCTGGAGCCTGCACAGGCTGTCGCACTGGAGACTGCACAGACTGTCGCACTTGAGCCTCCGCAGACTGTCGCACTGGAGACTGCACAGACTGTCCCGCTGGAGCCTGCACAGACTGTCGCACTGGAGCCTCCGCAGACTGTCCCGCTGGAGCCTGCACAGACTGTCGCACTTGAGCCTCCGCAGACTGTCGCACTGGAGCCTGCACGGACTGTCCCGCTGGAGACTGCACAGACTGTCCCGCTGGAGCCTGCACAGACTGTCGCACTGGAGCCTGCACAGACTGTCCTGCTGGAGCCTCCGCAGACTGTCGCACTGGAGCCTGCACAGACTGTCGCACTGGAGCCTGCATGGACTGTCGCACTGGAGCCTGCACGGACTGTCGCACTGGAGCCTGCGCAGACTGTCGCACTGGAGTCTGCACAGATTGTCACGCTGGAGCCTCCGCAGACTGTCACGCTGGAGCCTGCACAGTCTGTCGGACTGGAGCCTGCACAGATTGTCACACTGGAGCCTGCACAGAATGTCCCGCTGGAGCCTGCACAGACTGTCCCGCTGGAGTCTGCACAGATTGTCACACTGGAGCCTGCGCAGACTGTCACGCTGGAGCCTGCACGGACTGTAGCACTGGAGCATGCGGAGACTGTCGCACTGGAGCCTGCACAGACTGTCGCACTGGAGCCTGCACAGACTGTCACACTGAGCCTGCGCAGACTGTCACGCTGGAGTCTGCACGGACTGTCGCACTGTAGCCTCCGCAGACTGTCGCACTGGAGCCTGCACGGACTGTCGCACTGGAGCCTGCACAGACTGTCGCACTGGAGCCTGCACGGACTGTCGCACTAGAGCCTGCACGGACTGTCGCACTGGAGCCTGCACGGACTGTCCCGCTGGAGCCTGCGCAGACTGTCGCACTGTAGCCTGCACGGACTGCCTCGCTGGAGCCTGCACGGACTGCCTCGCTGGAGCCTGCACAGACTGTCCCGCTGGAGACTGCACAGACTGTCCTGCAGGAGCCTGCACAGACTGTCGCACTGGAGCCTGCACGGACTGCCTCGCTGGAGCCTGCACAGACTGTCGCACTGGAGCCTGCACAGACTGCCCCGCTGGAGCCTGCACAGACTGTCGCCCTGGAGCCTGCGCAGACCGTCCTGCTGGGGCCTGCACAGACTGTCCTGCTGGAGCCAGCACAGATTGTCGCACTGGAACCTGCGCAGACTGTCCCGCTGGAGCCTGCTCAGACTGTCCCGCTGGAGCCTGCACAGACTGTCGCACTGGAACCTGCACAGACTGTCGCGCTGGAGCCTGCACAGACTGTCGCACTGGAGACTGCACAGACTGTCGCGCTGGAACCTGCACAGACTGTCGCGCTGGAGCCTGCGCAGACTGTCGCACTGGAGCATGCGCAGACTCTCCCGCTGGAGCCTGCACAGACTGTCGCACTGGAGCCTCCGCAGACTGTCGCACTGGAGCCTGCACAGACTGTCCCGCTGGAGACTGCACAGACTGTCGCACTGGAACCTGCACAGACTGTCCTGCTGGAGACTGCACAGACTGTCGCACGGGAGTCTGCACGGACTGTCACACTGGAGCCTGCGCAGACTGTCACGCTGGAGTCTCACGGACTGTCGCACTGGAGCCTGCGCAGACTGTCGCACTGGAGCCTGTGCAGACTGTCACGCTGGAGTCTGCACAGACTGTCACACTGGAGCCTGCGCAGACTGTCACGCTGGAGCCTGCACAGACTGTCCCACTGGAACCTGCGCAGACTGTCCCGCTGGAGCCTGCAGAGACTGTCCCGCTGGAGACTGCACAGACTGTCCCACTGGAGCCTGCGCAGACTGTCACGCTGGAGCCTGTGCAGACTGTCACGCTGGAGTCTGCACAGACTGCCACACTGGAGCCTGCGCAGACTGTCACGCTGGAGCCTGCACAGACTGTCCCACTGGAACCTGCGCAGACTGTCCCGCTGGAGCCTGCAGAGACTGTCCCGCTGGAGACTGCACAGACTGTCCCACTGGAGCCTGTGCAGACTGTCACGCTGGAGTCTGCACAGACTGTCACACTGGAGCCTGCGCAGACTGTCACGCTGGAGCCTGCACCGACTGTCGCACTGGAGCCTGCACAGACTGTCGCGCTGGAGCCTGCACCAACTGTCGCACTGGAGCCTGCGCAGACTGTCGCACTGGAGCCTGTGCAGACTGTCACGCTGGAGTCTGCACAGACTGTCACACTGGAGCCTGCGCAGACTGTCACACTGGAGCCTGCACAGACTGTCCCACTGGAACCTGCACAGACTGTCCCGCTGGAGCCTGCAGAGACTGTCCCGCTGGAGGCTGCACAGACTGTCCCACTGGAGCCTGTGCAGACTGTCACGCTGGAGTCTGCACAGACTGTCACACTGGAGCCTGCGCAGACTGTCACGCTGGAGCCTGCACCGACTGTCGCACTGGAGCCTGCACCAACTGTCGCACTGGAGCCTGCACAGACTGTCGCGCTGGAGCCTGCACAGACTGTCGCACTGGAGCCTCCGCAGACTGTCGCGCTGGAGCCTGCACCAACTGTCGCACTGGAGCCTGCACAGACTGTCCCGCTGGAGCCTGCACAGACTGTCCCGCTGGAGCCTGCACAGACTGTCCCGCTGGAGACTGCACCGACTGTCGCACTGGAGCCTGCACAGGCTGTCCCGCTGGAGCCTGCACCGACTGTCGCACTGGAGCCTGCACAGACTGTCGCGCTGGAGCCTGCACCAACTGTCGCACTGGAGCCTGCACAGACTGTCCCGCTGGAGCTTGCGCAGACTGTCCCACTGGAACCTGCGCAGACTGTCCCGCTGGGGCCTGCACAGACTATCACACTGGAGCCTCCGCAGACTGTCGCACTGGAGCCTGCACAGACTGTCGCACTGGAGCATGCGCAGACTGTCCCACTGGAACCTGCGCAGACTGTCCCGCTGGGGCCTGCACAGACTGTCCCGCTGGAGCCTGCACAGACTGTCGCACTGGAGCCTGCACAGACTGTCGCACTGGAGCCTGCACAGACTGTCGCACTGGAACCTGCACCGACTGTCGCGCTGGAGCCTGCACAGACTGTCGCGCTGGAGCTTTCACAGACTGTCGCGCTGGAGCTTGCACAGACTGTCGCGCTGGAGCCTGCACAGACTGTCCTGCTGGAGACTGCACAGACTGTCCCGCTGGAACCTGCGCAGACTGTCCCGCTGGAGACTGCACAGATTGTCCCGCTGGAGCCTGCACAGACTGTCCCGCTGGAACCTGCGCAGACTGTCCCGCTGTAGCCTGCACAGACTGTCCCGCTGGAGCCTGCACAGACTGTCCTGCTGGAGCCTGCACAGACTGTCGCACTGGAGCCTGCACAGACTGTCGCACTTGAGCCTCCGCAGACTGTCGCACTGGAGACTGCACAGACTGTCGCGCTGGAGCCTGCACAGACTGTCCCACTGGAGCCTGCACAGACTGTCCCGCTGGAGCCTGCACAGACTGTCGCACTGGAGCCTGCACAGACTGTCCCGCTGGAGCCTGCACAGACTGTCCCGCTGGAGCCTGCACAGACTGTCGCACTGGAGCCTGCTCAGACTGTCCCACTGGAGCCTGCACAGACTGTCCCGCTGGAGCCTGCACAGACTGTCCCGCTGGAGCCTGCACAGACTGTCCCACTGGAGCCTGCACAGACTGTCGCACTTGAGCCTCCGCAGACTGTCGCACTGGAGACTGCACAGACTGTCGCGCTGGAGCCTGCGCAGACTGTCGCACTGGAGACTGCACAGACTGTCGCACTTGAGCCTCCGCAGACTGTCGCACTGGAGACTGCACAGACTGTCGCACTTGAGCCTCCGCAGACTGTCGCACTGGAGCCTGCACAGACTGTCCCGCTGGAGCCTGCACAGACTGTCCCGCTGGAGCCTGCACAGACTGTCCCACTGGAGACTGCACAGACTGTCGCGCTGGAGCCTGCGCAGACTGTCCCACTGGAGCCTGCACAGACTGTCCCGCTGGAGCCTGCACAGACTGTCCCACTGGAGACTGCACAGACTGTCGCGCTGGAGCCTGCGCAGACTGTCGCACTGGAGACTGCACAGACTGTCGCACTTGAGCCTCCGCAGACTGTCGCACTGGAGCCTGCGCAGACTGTCCCACTGGAGCCTGCACAGACTGTCGCACTTGAGCCTCCGCAGACTGTCGCACTGGAGACTGCACAGACTGTCGCGCTGGAGCCTGCACAGACTGTCCCGCTGGAGCCTGCACAGACTGTCCCGCTGGAGCCTTCACAGACTGTCGCACTTGAGCCTCCGCAGACTGTCGCACTGGAGACTGCACAGACTGTCGCGCTGGAGCCTGCACAGACTGTCCCGCTGGAGCCTGCACAGACTGTCCTGCTGGAGCCTGCACAGACTGTCGCACTGGAGCCTGCACGGACTGTCCCACTGGAGACTGCACAGACTGTCCCGCTGGAGCCTGCACAGACTGTCGCACTGGAGCCTGCACAGACTGTCCTGCTGGAGCCTCCGCAGACTGTCGCACTGGAGCCTGCACGGACTGTCGCACTGGAGCCTGCACGGACTGTCGCACTGGAGCCTGCGCAGACTGTCGCACTGGAGTCTGCACAGATTGTCACGCTGGAGCCTCCGCAGACTGTCACGCTGGAGCCTGCACAGTCTGTCGCACTGGAGCCTGCACAGACTGTCACGCTGGAGTCTGCACAGATTGTCACGCTGGAGCCTGCACAGACTGTCCCGCTGGAGCCTGCACAGACTGTCCCGCTGGAGTCTGCACAGATTGTCACACTGGAGCCTGCGCAGACTGTCACGCTGAAGCCTGCACGGACTGTAGCACTGGAGCATGCGGAGACTGTCGCACTGGAGCCTGCACAGACTGTCGCACTGGAGCCTGCACAGACTGTCACACTGAGCCTGCGCAGACTGTCACGCTGGAGTCTGCACGGACTGTCGCACTGTAGCCTCCGCAGACTGTCGCACTGGAGCCTGCACGGACTGTCGCACTGGAGCCTGCACAGACTGTCGCACTGGAGCCTGCACGGACTGTCGCACTGGAGCCTGCACGGACTGTCGCACTGGATCCTGCACAGACCGTCCCGCTGGAGCCTGCACAGACTGTCGCACTGTAGCCTGCACGGACTGTCCCGCTGGAGCCTGCACAGACTGTTGCACTGTAGCCTGCACGGACTGCCTCGCTGGAGCCTGCACGGACTGCCTCGCTGGAGCCTGCACAGACTGTCTCACTGGAGCCTGCACAGACTGTCCTGCAGGAGCCTGCACAGACTGTCGCACTGGAGCCTGCACAGACTGCCCCGCTGGAGCCTGTACAGACTGTCGCCCTGGAGCCTGCGCAGACCGTCCTGCTGGGGCCTGCACAGACTGTCCCGCTAGAGCCAGCACAGACTGTCGCACTGGAACCTGCGCAGACTGTCCCGTTGGAGCCTGCTCAGACTGTCCCGCTGGAGCCTGCACAGACTGTCGCACTGGAACCTGCACAGACTGTTGCGCTGGAGCCTGCACAGACTGTCGCGCTGGAATCTGCACAGACTGTCGCGCTGGAGCCTGCGCAGACTGTCGCACTGGAGCATGCGCAGACTCTCCCGCTGGAGCCTGCACAGACTGTCGCACTGGAGCCTCCGCAGACTGAACCGCTTGAGCCTGCACAGACTGTCGCACTGGAGCCTCCGCAGACTGTCGCACTGGAGCCTGCACAGACTGTCCCGCTGGAGACGGCACAGACTGTCCCGCTGGAGCCTGCACAGACTGTCGCACTGGAGCCTGCACAGACTGTCCTGCTGGAGACTGCACAGACTGTCCTGCTGGAGCCTCCGCAGACTGTCGCACTGGAGTCTGCACGGACTGTCACACTGTAGCCTCCGCAGACTGTCACGCTGGAGTCTGCACAGACTGTCACACTGGAGCCTGCGCAGACTGTCTCACTGGAGCCTCCGCAGACTGTCGCACTGGAGCCTGCGCAGACTGTCGCACTGGAGCATGCGCAGACTGTCGCGCTGGAGCCTGCACGGACTGTCGCACTGGAGCCTGCGCAGACTGTCACACTGGAACCTGCGCAGACTGTCACACTGGAACCTGCGCAGACTGTCACACTGGAGCCTCCGCAGACTGTCGCACTGGAGCCTGCACAGACTGTCGCGCTGGAGCCTCCGCAGAGTGTCACACTGGAACCTGCACAGACTGTCACACTGGAGCCTCCGCAGACTGTCGCACTGGAGCCTGCACAGACTGTCGCACTGGAGCATGCGCAGACTGTCCCACTGGAACCTGCGCAGACTGTCCCGCTGGAGCCTGCACAGACTGTCCCGCTGGAGACTGCACAGACTGTCTCGCTGGAGCCTGCACAGACTGTCGCACTGGAGCCTGCACAGACTGTCGCACTGGAGCCTGCACGGACTGTCGCACTGGAGCCTGCACGGACTGTCGCACTGGAGCCTGCACAGACCGTCCCGCTGGAGCCTGCACAGACTGTCGCACTGTAGCCTGCACGGACTGTCCCGCTGGAGCCTGCACAGACTGTCGCACTGTAGCCTGCACGGACTGCCTCGCTGGAGCCTGCACGGACTGCCTCGCTGGAGCCTGCACAGACTGTCTCACTGGAGCCTGCACAGACTGTCCTGCAGGAGCCTGCACAGACTGTCGCCCTGGAGCCTGCGCAGACCGTCCTGCTGGGGCCTGCACAGACTGTCCCGCTAGAGCCAGCACAGACTGTCGCACTGGAACCTGCGCAGACTGTCCCGCTGGAGCCTGCTCAGACTGTCCCGCTGGAGCCTGCACAGACTGTCGCACTGGAACCTGCACAGACTGTTGCGCTGGAGCCTGCACAGACTGTCGCACTGGAGACTGCACAGACGGTCACACTGGAGCCTGCACAGACTGTCCCACTGGAGACTGCACAGACTGTCACACTGGAGCCTGCACAGACTGTCACACTGGAGACTGCACAGACTGTCCCCCTGGAGACTGCACAGACTGTCGCACTGGAGACTGCACAGACTGTCTCACTGGAGCCTGCACAGACTGTCGCACTGGAGCCTGCACAGACTGTCACGCTGGAGCCTGCACGGACTGTCCCGCTGGAGACTGCACAGACTGTCCCCCTGGAGACTGCACAGACTGTCGCACTGGAGACTGCACAGACTGTCTCACTGGAGCCTGCACAGACTGTCCCACTGGAGACTGCACAGACTGTCTCACTGGAGCCTGCACAGACTGTCCCACTGGAGACTGCACAGACTGTCACACTGGAGCCTGCACAGACTGTCCCACTGAAGACTGCACAGACTGTCCCCTTGGAGACTGCACAGACTGTCCCACTGGAGACTGCACAGACTGTCTCACTGGAGCCTGCACAGACTGTCCCACTGGAGACTGCACAGACTGTCTCACTGGAGCCTGCACAGACTGTCCCACTGGAGACTGCACAGACTGTCACACTGGAGCCTGCACAGACTGTCCCGCAGGAGACTGCACAGACTGTCCCACTGGAGACTGCACAGACTGTCACACTGGAGACTGCACAGACTGTCGCACTGGAGCCTGCACAGACTGTCCCACTGGAGACTGCACAGACTGTCACACTGGAGACTGCACAGACAGTCCCCCTGGAGACTGCACAGACTGTCCCACTGGAGACTGCACAGACTGTCTCACTGGAGCCTGCACAGACTGTCCCACTGGAGACTGCACAGACTGTCTCACTGGAGCCTGCACAGACTGTCCCACTGGAGACTGCACAGACTGTCACACTGGAGCCTGCACAGACTGTCACACTGGAGACTGCACAGACTGTCACACTGGAGACTGCACAGACTGTCGCACTGGAGCCTGCACGGACTGTCCCGCTGGAGACTGCACAGACTGTCGCACTGGAGACTGCACAGACTGTCCCGCTGGAGACTGCACAGACTGTCCCGCTGGAGACTGCACAGACTGTCGCACTGGAGCCTGCACGGACTGTCCCGCTGGAGACTGCACAGACTGTCCCGCTGGATACTGCACAGACTGTCCCGCTGGAGACTGCACAGACTGTCCCCCTGGAGACTGCACGGACTGTCACACTGGAGCCTGCACAGACTGTCACACTGGAGCCTGCACAGACTGTCCCACTGGAGACTGCACAGACTGTCACACTGGAGCCTGCACAGACTGTCCCCCTGGAGACTGCACGGACTGTCACACTGGAGCCTGCACAGACTGTCCCGCTGGAGACTGCACAGACTGTCCCGCTGGAGACTGCACAGACTGTCCCCCTGGAGACTGCACGGACTGTCACACTGGAGCCTGCACAGACTGTCCCACTGGAGACTGCACAGACTGTCACACTGGAGCCTGCACAGACTGTCCCGCTGGAGCCTGCACCAACTGTCGCGCTGGAACCTGCACAGACTGTCCCGCTGGAGCCTGCACAGACCGTCCCGCTGGAGGCTGCACAGACTGTCCCGCTGGAGACTGCACAGACTGTCCCGCTGGAGCCTGCACGGACTGTCCCGCTGGAGCCTGCGCAGACTGTCGCACTGGAGACTGCACAGACTGTCGCACTGGAGCCTGCACAGACTGTCCCGCTGTAGCCTGCACAGACTGTCCCGCTGGAGCCTGCACAGGCTGTCGCACTGGAGACTGCACAGACTGTCCCGCTGGAGCCTGCACAGACTGTCGCACTGGAGCCTGCACAGACTGTCGCACTTGAGCCTCCGCAGACTGTCGCACTGGAGACTGCACAGACTGTCGCGCTGGAGCCTGCGCAGACTGTCCCGCTGGAGCCTGCACAGACTGTCGCACTTGAGCCTCCGCAGACTGTCCCGCTGGAGCCTGCACAGACTGTCGCACTTGAGCCTCCGCAGACTGTCGCACTGGAGCCTGCACGGACTGTCCCACTGGAGACTGCACAGACTGTCCCGCTGGAGCCTGCACAGACTGTCTCACTGGAGCCTGCACAGACTGTCCTGCTGGAGCCTCCGCAGACTGTCGCACTGGAGCCTGCACAGACTGTCACACTGGAGCCTGCACGGACTGTCACACTGGAGCCTGCACAGACTGTCGCACTGGAGCCTGCACGGACTGTCGCACTGGAGCCTGCACGGATTGTCGCACTGGAGCCTGCGCAGACTGTCGCACTGGAGTCTGCACAGATTGTCACGCTGGAGCCTCCGCAGACTGTCACGCTGGAGCCTGCACAGTCTGTCGCACTGGAGCCTGCACAGACTGTCACGCTGGAGTCTGCACAGATTGTCACACTGGAGCCTGCACAGACTGTCCCGCTGGAGCCTGCACAGACTGTCCCGCTGGAGTCTGCACAGATTGTCACACTGGAGCCTGCGCAGACTGTCACGCTGGAGCCTGCACGGACTATAGCACTGGAGCATGCGGAGACTGTCGCACTGGAGCCTGCACAGACTGTCGCACTGGAGCCTGCACACAGACTGTCACACTGAGCCTGCGCAGACTGTCACGCTGGAGTCTGCACGGACTGTCGCACTGTAGCCTCCGCAGACTGTCGCACTGGAGCCTGCACGGACTGTCGCACTAGAGCCTGCACAGACTGTCGCACTGGAGCCTGCACGGACTGTCGCACTGGAGCCTGCACGGACTGTCGCACTGGAGCCTGCACAGACCGCCCCGCTGGAGCCTGCACAGACTGTCGCACTGTAGCCTGCACGGACTGCCTCGCTGGAGCCTGCACGGACTGCCTCGCTGGAGCCTGCACAGACTGTCCCACTGGAGACTGCACAGACTGTCCTGCAGGAGCCTGCACAGACTGTCGCACTGGAGCCTGCACAGACTGCCCCGCTGGAGCCTGCACAGACTGTCGCCCTGGAGCCTGCGCAGACCGTCCTGCTGGGGCCTGCACAGACTGTCCCGCTAGAGTCAGCACAGACTGTAGCACTGGAACCTGCGCAGACTGTCCCGCTGGAGCCTGCTCAGACTGTCCCGCTGGAGTCTGCACAGATTGTCACACTGGAGCCTGCGCAGACTGTCACGCTGGAGCCTGCACGGACTGCAGCACTGGAGCATGCGGAGACTGTCGCACTGGAGCCTGCACAGACTGTCGCACTGGAGCCTGCACAGACTGTCACACTGAGCCTGCGCAGACTGTCACGCTGGAGTCTGCACGGACTGTCGCACTGTAGCCTCCGCAGACTGTCGCACTGGAGCCTGCACGGACTGTCGCACTGGAGCCTGCACAGACTGTCGCACTGGAGCCTGCACGGACTGTCGCACTGGAGCCTGCACGGACTGTCGCACTGGAGCCTGCACAGACCGTCCCGCTTTAGCCTGCACAGACTGTCGCACTGTAGCCTGCACGGACTGCCTCGCTGGAGCCTGCACGGACTGCCTCGCTGGAGCCTGCACAGACTGTCCCGCTGGTGACTGCACAGACTGTCCTGCAGGAGCCTGCACAGACTGTCGCACTGGAGCCTGCACAGACTGCCCCGCTGGAGCCTGCACAGACTGTCGCCCTGGAGCCTGCGCAGACCGTCCTGCTGGTGCCTGCACAGACTGTCCCGCTAGAGCCAGCACAGACTTTCGCACTGGAACCTGCGCAGACTGTCCCGCTGGAGCCTGCTCAGACTGTCCCGCTGGAGCCTGCACAGACTGTCGCACTGGAACCTGCACAGACTGTCGCGCTGGAGCCTGCACAGACTGTCGCACTGGAGACTGCACAGGCTGTCGCGCTGGAACCTGCACAGACTGTCGCGCTGGAGCCTGCGCAGACTGTCGCACTGGAGCCTCCGCAGACTGAACCGCTTGAGCCTGCACAGACTGTCGCACTGGAGCCTCCGCAGACTGAACCGCTGGAGACTGCACAGACTGTCCCGCTGGAGCCTGCACAGACTGTCGCACTGGAACCTGCACAGACTGTCGCGCTGGAGCCTGCACAGACTGTCGCACTGGAGACTGCACAGACTGTCGCGCTGGAACCTGCACAGACTGTCGCGCTGGAGCCTGCGCAGACTGTCGCACTGGAGCCTCCGCAGACTGAACCGCTTGAGCCTGCACAGACTGTCGCACTGGAGCCTCCGCAGACTGAACCGCTGGAGACTGCACAGACTGTCCCGCTGGAGCCTGCACAGACTGTCGCACTGGAGCCTGCACAGACTGTCCTGCTGGAGACTGCACAGACTGTCCTGCTGGAGCCTCCGCAGACTGTCGCACTGGAGTCTGCACGGACTGTCACACTGGAGCCTGCGCAGACTGTCGCACTGGAGCCTCCGCAGACTGTCACGCTGGAGTCTGCTCGGACTGTCGCACTGGAGCCTCCGCAGACTGTCCCGCTGGAGACTGCACAGACTGTCACGCTGGAGTCTGCACAGACTGTCACACTGGAGCCTGGGCAGACTGTCTCACTGGAGCCTCCGCAGACTGTCGCACTTGAGCCTCCGCAGACTGTCACGCTGGAGTCTGCTCGGACTGTCGCACTGGAGCCTCCGCAGACTGTCCCGCTGGAGACTGCACAGACTGTCACGCTGGAGTCTGCACAGACTGTCACACTGGAGCCTGGGCAGACTGTCTCACTGGAGCCTCCGCAGACTGTCGCACTTGAGCCTCCGCAGACTGTCGCACTGGAGACTGCACAGACTGTCGCACTTGAGCCTCCGCAGACTGTCCCGCTGGAGACTGCACGGACTGTCCCGCTGGAGACTGCACAGACTGTCCCGCTGGAGCCTGCACAGACTGTCGCACTGGAGCCTGCACAGACTGTCCTGCTGGAGCCACCGCAGACTGTCGCACTGGAGCCTGCACAGACTGTCACACTGGAGCCTGCACGGACTGTCACACTGGAGCCTGCACAGACTGTCGCACTGGAGCCTGCACGGACTGTCGCACTGGAGCCTGCACGGACTGTCGCACTGGAGCCTGCGCAGACTGTCGCACTGGAGTCTGCACAGATTGTCACGCTGGAGCCTCCGCAGACTGTCACGCTGCAGCCTGCACAGTCTATCGCACTGGAGCCTGCACAGACTGTCCCGCTGGAGCCTGCACAGACTGTCCCGCTGGAGTCTGCACAGATTGTCACACTGGAGCCTGCGCAGACTGTCACGCTGGAGCCTGCACGGACTGTAGCACTGGAGCATGCGGAGACTGTCGCACTGGAGCCTGCACAGACTGTCGCACTGGAGCCTGCACAGACTGTCACACTGGAGTCTGCGCAGACTGTCACGCTGGAGTCTGCACGGACTGTCGCACTGTAGCCTCCGCAGACTGTCGCACTGGAGCCTGCACGGACTGTCGCACTGGAGCCTGCACAGACTGTCGCACTGGAGCCTGCACGGACTGTCGCACTGGAGCCTGCACGGACTGTCGCACTGGAGCCTGCACAGACCGTCCCGCTGGAGCCTGCACAGACTGTCGCACTGTAGCCTGCACGGACTGTCCCGCTGGAGCCTGCACAGACTGTCGCACTGTAGCCTGCACGGACTGCCTCGCTGGAGCCTGCACGGACTGCCTCGCTGGAGCCTGCACAGACTGTCCCGCTGGAGATTGCACAGACTGTCCTGCTGGAGCCTGCACAGACTGTCGCACTGGAGCCTGCACAGACTGTCGCACTGGAGACTGCACAGACTGTCCTGCTGGAGCCTGCACAGACTGTCCCACTGGAGCCTGCACAGACTGTCCCGCTGGAGCCTGCACAGACTGTCGCACTGGAGCCTGCACAGACTGTCCCGCTGGAGCCTGCACAGACTGTCCCGCTGGAGACTGCACAAACTGTCCCGCTGGAGACTGCACAGACTGTCGCACTGGAGCCTGCACAGACTGTCCCGCTGGAGCCTGCACAGACTGTCGCACTGGAGCCTGCACAGACTGCCCCGCTGGAGCCTGCACAGACTGTCGCCCTGGAGCCTGCGCAGACCGTCCTGCTGGGGCCTGCACAGACTGTCGCACTGGAACCTGCACAGACTGTCGCGCTGGAGCCTGCACAGACTGTCGCACTGGAGACTGCACAGACTGTTGCGCTGGAACCTGCACAGACTGTCGCGCTGGAGCCTGCGCAGACTGTCGCACTGGAGCATGCGCAGACTCTCCCGCTGGAGCCTGCACAGACTGTCGCACTGGAGCCTCCGCAGACTGAACCGCTGGAGCCTGCACAGACTGTCGCACTGGAGCCTGCACAGACTGTCCCGCTGGAGCCTGCACAGACTGTCGCACTGGAGCCTGCACAGACTGTCCTGCTGGAGACTGCACAGACTGTCGCACTGGAGTCTGCACGGACTGTCACACTGGAGCCTGCGCAGACTGTCACGCTGGAGTCTGCACGGACTGTCGCACTGGAGCCTGCGCAGACTGTTGCACTGGAGCCTGTGCAGACTGTCACGCTGGAGTCTGCACAGACTGTCACACTGGAGCATGCGCAGACTGTCACGCTGGAGCCTGCACAGACTGTCCCACTGGAACCTGCGCAGACTGTCCCGCTGGAGCCTGCAGAGACTGTCCCGCTGGAGACTGCACCGACTGTCGCACTGGAGCCTGCACAGGCTGTCCCGCTGGAGCCTGCACCGACTGTCGCACTGGAGCCTGCACAGACTGTCGCACTGGAGCCTGCACAGACTGTCCTGCTGGAGCCTGCACCAACTGTCGCACTGGAGCCTGCACAGACTGTCCCGCTGGAGCCTGGACAGACCGTCCTGCTGGAGCCTGCACCAACTGTCGCACTGGAGCCTGCACAGACTGTCGCGCCTGAGCCTGCACAGACTGTCACACTGGAACCTGCGCAGACTGTCCCGCTGGAGCCTGCACAGACTGTCCCGCTGGAGACTGCACAGACTGTCTCGCTGGAGCCTGCACAGACTGTCGCACTGGAGCCTGCACAGACTGTCGCACTGGAGCCTGCACAGACTGTCGCACTGGAACCTGCACCGAATGTCGCGCTGGAGCCTGCACAGACTGTCGCGCTGGAGCTTGCACAGACTGTCGCGCGGTAGCTTGCACAGACTGTCACGCTGGAGCCTGCACAGACTGTCCTGCTGGAGACTGCACCGACTGTCCCGCTGGAGCCTGCACAGACTGTCCCGCTGGAACCTGCGCAGACTGTCCCGCTGGAGACTGCACAGACTGTCCCGCTGGAGACTGCACAGACTGTCCCCCTGGAGACTGCACGGACTGTCACACTGGAGCCTGCACAGACTGTCACACTGGAGCCTGCACAGACTGTCCCACTGGAGACTGCACAGACTGTCACACTGGAGACTGCACAGACTGTCCCGCTGGAGACTGCACAGACTGTCCCCCTGGAGACTGCACGGACTGTCACACTGGAGCCTGGAGGCTTTTCCCCAGGGTAGAGGGGTCAATTACTAGGGGGCATAGGTTTAAGGTCGCACTGGAGCCTGCACAGTCTGTCGCACTGGAGCCTGCACACAGACTGTCACACTGAGCCTGCGCAGACTGTCACGCTGGAGTCTGCACGGACTGTCGCACTGTAGCCTCCGCAGACTGTCGCACTGGAGCCTGCACGGACTGTCGCACTGGAGCCTGCACAGACTGTCGCACTGGAGCCTGCACGGACTGTCGCACTGGAGCCTGCACGGACTGTCGCACTGGAGCCTGCACAGACCGTCCCGCTGGAGCCTGCACAGACTGTCGCACTGTAGCCTGCACGGACTGCCTCGCTGGAGCCTGCACGGACTGCCTCGCTGGAGCCTGCACAGACTGTCCCGCTGGTGACTGCACAGACTGTCCTGCAGGAGCCTGCACAGACTGTCGCACTGGAGCCTGCACAGACTGCCCCGCTGGAGCCTGCACAGACTGTCGCCCTGGAGCCTGCGCAGACCGTCCTGCTGGTGCCTGCACAGACTGTCCCGCTAGAGCCAGCACAGACTGTCGCACTGGAACCTGCGCAGACTGTCCCGCTGGAGCCTGCACAGACTGTCGCACTGGAACCTGCACAGACTGTCGCGCTGGAGCCTGCACAGACTGTCGCACTGGAGACTGCACAGGCTGTCGCGCTGGAACCTGCACAGACTGTCGCGCTGGAGCCTGCGCAGACTGTCGCACTGGAGCCTCCGCAGACTGAACCGCTTGAGCCTGCACAGACTGTCGCACTGGAGCCTCCGCAGACTGAACCGCTGGAGACTGCACAGACTGTCCCGCTGGAGCCTGCACAGACTGTCGCACTGGAACCTGCACAGACTGTCGCGCTGGAGCCTGCACAGACTGTCGCACTGGAGACTGCACAGACTGTCGCGCTGGAACCTGCACAGACTGTCGCGCTGGAGCCTGCGCAGACTGTCGCACTGGAGCCTCCGCAGACTGAACCGCTTGAGCCTGCACAGACTGTCGCACTGGAGCCTCCGCAGACTGAACCGCTGGAGACTGCACAGACTGTCCCGCTGGAGCCTGCACAGACTGTCGCACTGGAGCCTGCACAGACTGTCCTGCTGGAGACTGCACAGACTGTCCTGCTGGAGCCTCCGCAGACTGTCGCACTGGAGTCTGCACGGACTGTCACACTGGAGCCTGCGCAGACTGTCGCACTGGAGCCTCCGCAGACTGTCACGCTGGAGTCTGCTCGGACTGTCGCACTGGAGCCTCCGCAGACTGTCCCGCTGGAGACTGCACAGACTGTCACGCTGGAGTCTGCACAGACTGTCACACTGGAGCCTGGGCAGACTGTCTCACTGGAGCCTCCGCAGACTGTCGCACTTGAGCCTCCGCAGACTGTCACGCTGGAGTCTGCTCGGACTGTCGCACTGGAGCCTCCGCAGACTGTCCCGCTGGAGACTGCACAGACTGTCACGCTGGAGTCTGCACAGACTGTCACACTGGAGCCTGGGCAGACTGTCTCACTGGAGCCTCCGCAGACTGTCGCACTTGAGCCTCCGCAGACTGTCCCGCTGGAGACTGCACAGACTGTCACGCTGGAGTCTGCACAGACTGTCACACTGGAGCCTGGGCAGACTGTCACACTGGAGCCTGGGCAGACTGTCTCACTGGAGACTGCACAGACTGTCGCACTTGAGCCTCCGCAGACTGTCCCGCTGGAGACTGCACGGACTGTCCCGCTGGAGACTGCACCGACTGTCCCGCTGGAGCCTGCACAGACTGTCGCACTGGAGCCTGCACAGACTGTCCTGCTGGAGCCACCGCAGACTGTCGCACTGGAGCCTGCACAGACTGTCACACTGGAGCCTGCACGGACTGTCACACTGGAGCCTGCACAGACTGTCGCACTGGAGCCTGCACGGACTGTCGCACTGGAGCCTGCACGGACTGTCGCACTGGAGCCTGCGCAGACTGTCGCACTGGAGTCTGCACAGATTGTCGCGCTGGAGCCTCCGCAGACTGTCACGCTGCAGCCTGCACAGTCTGTCGCACTGGAGCCTGCACAGACTGTCCCGCTGGAGCCTGCACAGACTGTCCCGCTGGAGTCTGCACAGATTGTCACACTGGAGCCTGCGCAGACTGTCACGCTGGAGCCTGCACGGACTGTAGCACTGGAGCATGCGGAGACTGTCGCACTGGAGCCTGCACAGACTGTCGCACTGGAGCCTGCACAGACTGTCACACTGGAGTCTGCGCAGACTGTCACGCTGGAGTCTGCACGGACTGTCGCACTGTAGCCTCCGCAGACTGTCGCACTGGAGCCTGCACGGACTGTCGCACTGGAGCCTGCACAGACTGTCGCACTGGAGCCTGCACGGACTGTCGCACTGGAGCCTGCACGGACTGTCGCACTGGAGCCTGCACAGACCGTCCCGCTGGAGCCTGCACAGACTGTCGCACTGTAGCCTGCACGGACTGTCCCGCTGGAGCCTGCACAGACTGTCGCACTGTAGCCTGCACGGACTGCCTCGCTGGAGCCTGCACGGACTGCCTCGCTGGAGCCTGCACAGACTGTCCCGCTGGAGATTGCACAGACTGTCCTGCTGGAGCCTGCACAGACTGTCGCACTGGAGCCTGCACAGACTGTCGCACTGGAGACTGCACAGACTGTCCTGCTGGAGCCTGCACAGACTGTCCCACTGGAGCCTGCACAGACTGTCCCGCTGGAGCCTGCACAGACTGTCGCACTGGAGCCTGCACAGACTGTCGCACTGGAGCCTGCACAGACTGTCCCGCTGGAGAGTGCACAAACTGTCCCGCTGGAGACTGCACAGACTGTCGCACTGGAGCCTGCACAGACTGTCCCGCTGGAGCCTGCACAGACTGTCGCACTGGAGCCTGCACAGACTGTCGCCCTGGAGCCTGCGCAGACCGTCCTGCTGGGGCCTGCACAGACTGTCGCACTGGAACCTGCACAGACTGTCGCGCTGGAGCCTGCACAGACTGTCGCACTGGAGACTGCACAGACTGTCGCGCTGGAACCTGCACAGACTGTCGCGCTGGAGCCTGCGCAGACTGTCGCACTGGAGCATGCGCAGACTCTCCCGCTGGAGCCTGCACAGACTGTCGCACTGGAGCCTCCGCAGACTGAACCGCTGGAGCCTGCACAGACTGTCGCACTGGAGCCTGCACAGACTGTCCCGCTGGAGCCTGCACAGACTGTCGCACTGGAGCCTGCACAGACTGTCCTGCTGGAGACTGCACAGACTGTCGCACTGGAGTCTGCACGGACTGTCATACTGGAGCCTGCGCAGACTGTCACGCTGGAGTCTGCACGGACTGTCGCACTGGAGCCTGCGCAGACTGTTGCACTGGAGCCTGTGCAGACTGTCACGCTGGAGTCTGCACAGACTGTCACACTGGAGCATGCGCAGACTGTCACGCTGGAGCCTGCACAGACTGTCCCACTGGAACCTGCGCAGACTGTCCCGCTGGAGCCTGCAGAGACTGTCCCGCTGGAGACTGCACCGACTGTCGCACTGGAGCCTGCACAGGCTGTCCCGCTGGAGCCTGCACCGACTGTCGCACTGGAGCCTGCACAGACTGTCCTGCTGGAGCCTGCACCAACTGTCGCACTGGAGCCTGCACAGACTGTCCCGCTGGAGCCTGGACAGACCGTCCTGCTGGAGCCTGCACCAACTGTCGCACTGGAGCCTGCACAGACTGTCGCGCCTGAGCCTGCACAGACTGTCACACTGGAGCCTGCACAGACTGTCACGCTGGAGCCTGCACAGACTGTCCCGCTGGAGCCTGCACCGACTGTCGCACTGGAGCCTGCACAGACTGTCACGCTGGAGCCTGCACAGTCTGTCCCGCTGGAGCCTGCACAGACTGTCGCGCTGGAGCCTGCACCAACTGTCGCACTGGAGCCTGCACAGACTGTCCTGCTGGAGCCTGCACAGACTGTCCCGCTGCACCCTGCGCAGACTGTCCTCTGGAGCCTGCACAGACTGTCCCGCTGGAGCCTGCACAGACTGTCCCACTGGAGACTGCACAGACTGTCCCGCTGGAGACTGCACAGACTGTCGCGCTGGAGCCTGCACAGACTGTCGCACTGGAGACTGCACAGACTGTCGCACTGGAGACTGCACAGACTGTCGCACCGGAGCCTGCACAGACTGTCGCGCTGGAGCCTGCACAGACTGTCCCACTGGAGCCTGCACAGAATGTCCCACTGGAGACTGCACAGACTGTCACACTGGAGACTGCACAGACTGTCCCGCTGGAGACTGCACAGACTGTCGCACTGGAGCCTGCACAGACTGTCCCACTGGAGCCTGCACAGACTGTCGCACTGGAGCCTGCACAGACTGCCCCGCTGGAGCCTGCACAGACTGTCGCCCTGGAGCCTGCGCAGACCGTCCTGCTGGGGCCTGCACAGACTGTCCCGCTGGAGCCAGCACAGACTGTCGCACTGGAACCTGCGCAGACTGTCCCGCTGGAGCCTGCTCAGACTGTCCCGCTGGAGCCTGCACAGACTGTCGCACTGGAACCTGCACAGACTGTCGCGCTGGAGCCTGCACAGACTGTCGAACTGGAGACTGCACAGACTGTCGCGCTGGAACCTGCACAGACTGTCGCGCTGGAGCCTGCGCAGACTGTCGCACTGGAGCATGCGCAGACTCTCCCGCTGGAGCCTGCGCAGACTGTCACGCTGGAGCCTGCACAGACTGTCCCACTGGAACCTGCGCAGACTGTCCCGCTGGAGCCTGCAGAGACTGTCCCGCTGGAGACTGCACCGACTGTCGCACTGGAGCCTGCACAGGCTGTCCCGCTGGAGCCTGCACCGACTGTCGCACTGGAGCCTGCACAGACCGTCCCGCTGGAGCCTGCACCAACTGTCGCACTGGAGCCTGCACAGACTGTCGCGCTGGAGCCTGCACAGACTGTCACACTGGAGCCTGCACAGACTGTCACGCTGGAGCCTGCACAGACTGTCCCGCTGGAGCCTGCACCGACTGTCGCACTGGAGCCTGCACAGACTGTCACGCTGGAGCCTGCACAGACTGTCCCGCTGGAGCCTGCACAGACTGTCGCGCTGGAGCCTGCACCAACTGTTGCACTGGAGCCTGCACAGACTGTCCTGCTGGAGACTGCACAGACTGTCCCGCTGGAGCCTGCGCAGACTGTCCTCTGGAGCCTGCTCAGACTGTCCCGCTGGAGCCTGCACAGACTGTCCCACTGGAGACTGCACAGACTGTCCCGCTGGAGACTGCACAGACTGTCACACTGGAGCCTGCACAGACTGTCGCGCTGGTGCCTGCACAGACTGTCGCACTGGAGACTGCACAGACTGTCGCACTGGAGACTGCACAGACTGTCGCACTGGAGCCTGCACAGACTGTCGCGCTGGAGCCTGCACAGACTGTCCCACTGGAGCCTGCACAGACTGTCGCGCTGGAGCCTGCGCAGAATGTCACACTGGAACCTGCGCAGACTGTCACACTGGAGCCTCCGCAGACTGTCGCACTGGAGCCTGCACAGACTGTCGCACTGGAGCATGCGCAGACTGTCCCACTGGAACCTGCGCAGACTGTCCCGCTGGAGCCTGCACAGACTGTCCCGCTGGAGACTGCACAGACTGTCTCGCTGGAGCCTGCACAGACTGTCGCACTGGAGCCTGCACAGACTGTCGCACTGGAGCCTGCACAGACTGTCGCACTGGAACCTGCACCGAATGTCGCGCTGGAGCCTGCACAGACTGTCGCGCTGGAGCTTGCACAGACTGTCGCGCGGTAGCTTGCACAGACTGTCACGCTGGAGCCTGCACAGACTGTCCTGCTGGAGACTGCACCGACTGTCCCGCTGGAGCCTGCACAGACTGTCCCGCTGGAACCTGCGCAGACTGTCCCGCTGTAGCCTGCACAGACTGTCCCGCTGGAGCCTGCACAGACTGTCGCACTGGAGACTGCACAGACTGTCGCACTGGAGCCTGCACAGACTGTCGCGCTGGAGCCTGCACAGACTGTCGCACTGGAGCATGCGCAGACTCTCCCGCTGGAGCCTGCACAGACTGTCGCACTGGAGCCTCCGCAGACTGAACCGCTGGAGCCTGCACAGACTGTCGCACTGGAGCCTGCACAGACTGTCCCGCTGGAGCCTGCACAGACTGTCGCACTGGAGCCTGCACAGACTGTCCTGCTGGAGACTGCACAGACTGTCGCACTGGAGTCTGCACGGACTGTCACACTGGAGCCTGCGCAGACTGTCACGCTGGAGTCTGCACGGACTGTCGCACTGGAGCCTGCGCAGACTGTTGCACTGGAGCCTGTGCAGACTGTCACGCTGGAGTCTGCACAGACTGTCACACTGGAGCATGCGCAGACTGTCACGCTGGAGCCTGCACAGACTGTCCCACTGGAACCTGCGCAGACTGTCCCGCTGGAGCCTGCAGAGACTGTCCCGCTGGAGACTGCACCGACTGTCGCACTGGAGCCTGCACAGGCTGTCCCGCTGGAGCCTGCACCGACTGTCGCACTGGAGCCTGCACAGACTGTCGCACTGGAGCCTGCACAGACTGTCCTGCTGGAGCCTGCACCAACTGTCGCACTGGAGCCTGCACAGACTGTCCCGCTGGAGCCTGGACAGACCGTCCTGCTGGAGCCTGCACCAACTGTCGCACTGGAGCCTGCACAGACTGTCGCGCCTGAGCCTGCACAGACTGTCACACTGGAACCTGCGCAGACTGTCCCGCTGGAGCCTGCACAGACTGTCCCGCTGGAGACTGCACAGACTGTCTCGCTGGAGCCTGCACAGACTGTCGCACTGGAGCCTGCACAGACTGTCGCACTGGAGCCTGCACAGACTGTCGCACTGGAACCTGCACCGAATGTCGCGCTGGAGCCTGCACAGACTGTCGCGCTGGAGCTTGCACAGACTGTCGCGCGGTAGCTTGCACAGACTGTCACGCTGGAGCCTGCACAGACTGTCCTGCTGGAGACTGCACCGACTGTCCCGCTGGAGCCTGCACAGACTGTCCCGCTGGAACCTGCGCAGACTGTCCCGCTGGAGACTGCACAGACTGTCCCGCTGGAGACTGCACAGACTGTCCCCCTGGAGACTGCACGGACTGTCACACTGGAGCCTGCACAGACTGTCACACTGGAGCCTGCACAGACTGTCCCACTGGAGACTGCACAGACTGTCACACTGGAGACTGCACAGACTGTCCCGCTGGAGACTGCACAGACTGTCCCCCTGGAGACTGCACGGACTGTCACACTGGAGCCTGGAGGCTTTTCCCCAGGGTAGAGGGGTCAATTACTAGGGGGCATAGGTTTAAGGTCGCACTGGAGCCTGCACAGTCTGTCGCACTGGAGCCTGCACACAGACTGTCACACTGAGCCTGCGCAGACTGTCACGCTGGAGTCTGCACGGACTGTCGCACTGTAGCCTCCGCAGACTGTCGCACTGGAGCCTGCACGGACTGTCGCACTGGAGCCTGCACAGACTGTCGCACTGGAGCCTGCACGGACTGTCGCACTGGAGCCTGCACGGACTGTCGCACTGGAGCCTGCACAGACCGTCCCGCTGGAGCCTGCACAGACTGTCGCACTGTAGCCTGCACGGACTGCCTCGCTGGAGCCTGCACGGACTGCCTCGCTGGAGCCTGCACAGACTGTCCCGCTGGTGACTGCACAGACTGTCCTGCAGGAGCCTGCACAGACTGTCGCACTGGAGCCTGCACAGACTGCCCCGCTGGAGCCTGCACAGACTGTCGCCCTGGAGCCTGCGCAGACCGTCCTGCTGGTGCCTGCACAGACTGTCCCGCTAGAGCCAGCACAGACTGTCGCACTGGAACCTGCGCAGACTGTCCCGCTGGAGCCTGCTCAGACTGTCCCGCTGGAGCCTGCACAGACTGTCGCACTGGAACCTGCACAGACTGTCGCGCTGGAGCCTGCACAGACTGTCGCACTGGAGACTGCACAGGCTGTCGCGCTGGAACCTGCACAGACTGTCGCGCTGGAGCCTGCGCAGACTGTCGCACTGGAGCCTCCGCAGACTGAACCGCTTGAGCCTGCACAGACTGTCGCACTGGAGCCTCCGCAGACTGAACCGCTGGAGACTGCACAGACTGTCCCGCTGGAGCCTGCACAGACTGTCGCACTGGAACCTGCACAGACTGTCGCGCTGGAGCCTGCACAGACTGTCGCACTGGAGACTGCACAGACTGTCGCGCTGGAACCTGCACAGACTGTCGCGCTGGAGCCTGCGCAGACTGTCGCACTGGAGCCTCCGCAGACTGAACCGCTTGAGCCTGCACAGACTGTCGCACTGGAGCCTCCGCAGACTGAACCGCTGGAGACTGCACAGACTGTCCCGCTGGAGCCTGCACAGACTGTCGCACTGGAGCCTGCACAGACTGTCCTGCTGGAGACTGCACAGACTGTCCTGCTGGAGCCTCCGCAGACTGTCGCACTGGAGTCTGCACGGACTGTCACACTGGAGCCTGCGCAGACTGTCGCACTGGAGCCTCCGCAGACTGTCACGCTGGAGTCTGCTCGGACTGTCGCACTGGAGCCTCCGCAGACTGTCCCGCTGGAGACTGCACAGACTGTCACGCTGGAGTCTGCACAGACTGTCACACTGGAGCCTGGGCAGACTGTCTCACTGGAGCCTCCGCAGACTGTCGCACTTGAGCCTCCGCAGACTGTCACGCTGGAGTCTGCTCGGACTGTCGCACTGGAGCCTCCGCAGACTGTCCCGCTGGAGACTGCACAGACTGTCACGCTGGAGTCTGCACAGACTGTCACACTGGAGCCTGGGCAGACTGTCTCACTGGAGCCTCCGCAGACTGTCGCACTTGAGCCTCCGCAGACTGTCGCACTGGAGACTGCACAGACTGTCGCACTTGAGCCTCCGCAGACTGTCCCGCTGGAGACTGCACGGACTGTCCCGCTGGAGACTGCACAGACTGTCCCGCTGGAGCCTGCACAGACTGTCGCACTGGAGCCTGCACAGACTGTCCTGCTGGAGCCACCGCAGACTGTCGCACTGGAGCCTGCACAGACTGTCACACTGGAGCCTGCACGGACTGTCACACTGGAGCCTGCACAGACTGTCGCACTGGAGCCTGCACGGACTGTCGCACTGGAGCCTGCACGGACTGTCGCACTGGAGCCTGCGCAGACTGTCGCACTGGAGTCTGCACAGATTGTCGCGCTGGAGCCTCCGCAGACTGTCACGCTGCAGCCTGCACAGTCTGTCGCACTGGAGCCTGCACAGACTGTCCCGCTGGAGCCTGCACAGACTGTCCCGCTGGAGTCTGCACAGATTGTCACACTGGAGCCTGCGCAGACTGTCACGCTGGAGCCTGCACGGACTGTAGCACTGGAGCATGCGGAGACTGTCGCACTGGAGCCTGCACAGACTGTCGCACTGGAGCCTGCACAGACTGTCACACTGGAGTCTGCGCAGACTGTCACGCTGGAGTCTGCACGGACTGTCGCACTGTAGCCTCCGCAGACTGTCGCACTGGAGCCTGCACGGACTGTCGCACTGGAGCCTGCACAGACTGTCGCACTGGAGCCTGCACGGACTGTCGCACTGGAGCCTGCACGGACTGTCGCACTGGAGCCTGCACAGACCGTCCCGCTGGAGCCTGCACAGACTGTCGCACTGTAGCCTGCACGGACTGTCCCGCTGGAGCCTGCACAGACTGTCGCACTGTAGCCTGCACGGACTGCCTCGCTGGAGCCTGCACGGACTGCCTCGCTGGAGCCTGCACAGACTGTCCCGCTGGAGATTGCACAGACTGTCCTGCTGGAGCCTGCACAGACTGTCGCACTGGAGCCTGCACAGACTGTCGCACTGGAGACTGCACAGACTGTCCTGCTGGAGCCTGCACAGACTGTCCCACTGGAGCCTGCACAGACTGTCCCGCTGGAGCCTGCACAGACTGTCGCACTGGAGCCTGCACAGACTGTCGCACTGGAGCCTGCACAGACTGTCCCGCTGGAGAGTGCACAAACTGTCCCGCTGGAGACTGCACAGACTGTCGCACTGGAGCCTGCACAGACTGTCCCGCTGGAGCCTGCACAGACTGTCGCACTGGAGCCTGCACAGACTGTCGCCCTGGAGCCTGCGCAGACCGTCCTGCTGGGGCCTGCACAGACTGTCGCACTGGAACCTGCACAGACTGTCGCGCTGGAGCCTGCACAGACTGTCGCACTGGAGACTGCACAGACTGTCGCGCTGGAACCTGCACAGACTGTCGCGCTGGAGCCTGCGCAGACTGTCGCACTGGAGCATGCGCAGACTCTCCCGCTGGAGCCTGCACAGACTGTCGCACTGGAGCCTCCGCAGACTGAACCGCTGGAGCCTGCACAGACTGTCGCACTGGAGCCTGCACAGACTGTCCCGCTGGAGCCTGCACAGACTGTCGCACTGGAGCCTGCACAGACTGTCCTGCTGGAGACTGCACAGACTGTCGCACTGGAGTCTGCACGGACTGTCATACTGGAGCCTGCGCAGACTGTCACGCTGGAGTCTGCACGGACTGTCGCACTGGAGCCTGCGCAGACTGTTGCACTGGAGCCTGTGCAGACTGTCACGCTGGAGTCTGCACAGACTGTCACACTGGAGCATGCGCAGACTGTCACGCTGGAGCCTGCACAGACTGTCCCACTGGAACCTGCGCAGACTGTCCCGCTGGAGCCTGCAGAGACTGTCCCGCTGGAGACTGCACCGACTGTCGCACTGGAGCCTGCACAGGCTGTCCCGCTGGAGCCTGCACCGACTGTCGCACTGGAGCCTGCACAGACTGTCCTGCTGGAGCCTGCACCAACTGTCGCACTGGAGCCTGCACAGACTGTCCCGCTGGAGCCTGGACAGACCGTCCTGCTGGAGCCTGCACCAACTGTCGCACTGGAGCCTGCACAGACTGTCGCGCCTGAGCCTGCACAGACTGTCACACTGGAGCCTGCACAGACTGTCACGCTGGAGCCTGCACAGACTGTCCCGCTGGAGCATGCACCGACTGTCGCACTGGAGCCTGCACAGACTGTCACGCTGGAGCCTGCACAGTCTGTCCCGCTGGAGCCTGCACAGACTGTCGCGCTGGAGCCTGCACCAACTGTCGCACTGGAGCCTGCACAGACTGTCCTGCTGGAGCCTGCACAGACTGTCCCGCTGCACCCTGCGCAGACTGTCCTCTGGAGCCTGCACAGACTGTCCCGCTGGAGCCTGCACAGACTGTCCCACTGGAGACTGCACAGACTGTCCCGCTGGAGACTGCACAGACTGTCGCGCTGGAGCCTGCACAGACTGTCGCACTGGAGACTGCACAGACTGTCGCACTGGAGACTGCACAGACTGTCGCACCGGAGCCTGCACAGACTGTCGCGCTGGAGCCTGCACAGACTGTCCCACTGGAGCCTGCACAGAATGTCCCACTGGAGACTGCACAGACTGTCACACTGGAGACTGCACAGACTGTCCCGCTGGAGACTGCACAGACTGTCGCACTGGAGCCTGCACAGACTGTCCCACTGGAGCCTGCACAGACTGTCGCACTGGAGCCTGCACAGACTGCCCCGCTGGAGCCTGCACAGACAGTCGCCCTGGAGCCTGCGCAGACCGTCCTGCTGGGGCCTGCACAGACTGTCCCGCTGGAGCCAGCACAGACTGTCGCACTGGAACCTGCGCAGACTGTCCCGCTGGAGCCTGCTCAGACTGTCCCGCTGGAGCCTGCACAGACTGTCGCACTGGAACCTGCACAGACTGTCGCGCTGGAGCCTGCACAGACTGTCGAACTGGAGACTGCACAGACTGTCGCGCTGGAACCTGCACAGACTGTCGCGCTGGAGCCTGCGCAGACTGTCGCACTGGAGCATGCGCAGACTCTCCCGCTGGAGCCTGCGCAGACTGTCACGCTGGAGCCTGCACAGACTGTCCCACTGGAATCTGCGCAGACTGTCCCGCTGGAGCCTGCAGAGACTGTCCCGCTGGAGACTGCACCGACTGTCGCACTGGAGCCTGCACAGGCTGTCCCGCTGGAGCCTGCACCGACTGTCGCACTGGAGCCTGCACAGACCGTCCCGCTGGAGCCTGCACCAACTGTCGCACTGGAGCCTGCACAGACTGTCGCGCTGGAGCCTGCACAGACTGTCACACTGGAGCCTGCACAGACTGTCACGCTGGAGCCTGCACAGACTGTCCCGCTGGAGCCTGCACCGACTGTCGCACTGGAGCCTGCACAGACTGTCACGCTGGAGCCTGCACAGACTGTCCCGCTGGAGCCTGCACAGACTGTCGCGCTGGAGCCTGCACCAACTGTTGCACTGGAGCCTGCACAGACTGTCCTGCTGGAGACTGCACAGACTGTCCCGCTGGAGCCTGCGCAGACTGTCCTCTGGAGCCTGCTCAGACTGTCCCGCTGGAGCCTGCACAGACTGTCCCACTGGAGACTGCACAGACTGTCCCGCTGGAGACTGCACAGACTGTCACACTGGAGCCTGCACAGACTGTCGCGCTGGAGCCTGCACAGACTGTCGCACTGGAGACTGCACAGACTGTCGCACTGGAGACTGCACAGACTGTCGCACTGGAGCCTGCACAGACTGTCGCGCTGGAGCCTGCACAGACTGTCCCACTGGAGCCTGCACAGACTGTCGCGCTGGAGCCTGCGCAGAATGTCACACTGGAACCTGCGCAGACTGTCACACTGGAGCCTCCGCAGACTGTCGCACTGGAGCCTGCACAGACTGTCGCACTGGAGCATGCGCAGACTGTCCCACTGGAACCTGCGCAGACTGTCCCGCTGGAGCCTGCACAGACTGTCCCGCTGGAGACTGCACAGACTGTCTCGCTGGAGCCTGCACAGACTGTCGCACTGGAGCCTGCACAGACTGTCGCACTGGAGCCTGCACAGACTGTCGCACTGGAACCTGCACCGAATGTCGCGCTGGAGCCTGCACAGACTGTCGCGCTGGAGCTTGCACAGACTGTCGCGCGGTAGCTTGCACAGACTGTCACGCTGGAGCCTGCACAGACTGTCCTGCTGGAGACTGCACCGACTGTCCCGCTGGAGCCTGCACAGACTGTCCCGCTGGAACCTGCGCAGACTGTCCCGCTGTAGCCTGCACAGACTGTCCCGCTGGAGCCTGCACAGACTGTCGCACTGGAGACTGCACAGACTGTCGCACTGGAGCCTGCACAGACTGTCGCGCTGGAGCCTGCACAGACTGTCCCACTGGAGCCTGCACAGAATGTCCCACTGGAGACTGCACAGACTGTCACACTGGAGACTGCACAGACTGTCCCGCTGGAGACTGCACAGACTGTCGCACTGGAGCCTGCACAGACTGTCGCACTGGAGCCTGCACAGACTGCCCCGCTGGAGCCTGCATAGACTGTCGCCCTGGAGCCTGCGCAGACCGTCCTGCTGGGGCCTGCACAGACTGTCCCGCTGGAGCCAGCACAGACTGTCGCACTGGAACCTGCGCAGACTGTCCCGCTGGAGCCTGCTCAGACTGTCCCGCTGGAGCCTGCACAGACTGTCGCACTGGAACCTGCACAGACTGTCGCGCTGGAGCCTGCACAGACTGTCGAACTGGAGACTGCACAGACTGTCGCGCTGGAACCTGCACAGACTGTCGCGCTGGAGCCTGCGAAGACTGTCGCACTGGAGCATGCGCAGACTCTCCCGCTGGAGCCTGCGCAGACTGTCACGCTGGAGCCTGCACAGACTGTCCCACTGGAACCTGCGCAGACTGTCCCGTTGGAGCCTGCAGAGACTGTCCCGCTGGAGACTGCACCGACTGTCGCACTGGAGCCTGCACAGGCTGTCCCGCTGGAGCCTGCACCGACTGTCGCACTGGAGCCTGCACAGACCGTCCCGCTGGAGCCTGCACCAACTGTCGCACTGGAGCCTGCACAGACTGTCGCGCTGGAGCCTGCACAGACTGTCACACTGGAGCCTGCACAGACTGTCACGCTGGAGCCTGCACAGACTGTCCCGCTGGAGCCTGCACCGACTGTCGCACTGGAGCCTGCACAGACTGTCACGCTGGAGCCTGCACAGACTGTCCCGCTGGAGCCTGCACAGACTGTCGCGCTGGAGCCTGCACCAACTGTCGCACTGGAGCCTGCACAGACTGTCCTGCTGGAGACTGCACAGACTGTCCCGCTGGAGCCTGCGCAGACTGTCCTCTGGAGCCTGCACAGACTGTCCCGCTGGAGCCTGCACAGACTGTCCCACTGGAGACTGCACAGACTGTCCCGCTGGAGACTGCACAGACTGTCACACTGGAGCCTGCACAGACTGTCGCGCTGGAGCCTGCACAGACTGTCGCACTGGAGACTGCACAGACTGTCGCACTGGAGACTGCACAGACTGTCGCACTGGAGCCTGCACAGACTGTCGCGCTGGAGCCTGCACAGACTGTCCCACTGGAGCCTGCACAGACTGTCGCGCTGGAGCCTGCGCAGAATGTCACACTGGAACCTGCGCAGACTGTCACACTGGAGCCTCCGCAGACTGTCGCACTGGAGCCTGCACAGACTGTCGCACTGGAGCATGCGCAGACTGTCCCACTGGAACCTGCGCAGACTGTCCCGCTGGAGCCTGCACAGACTGTCCCGCTGGAGACTGCACAGACTGTCTCGCTGGAGCCTGCACAGACTGTCGCGCTGGAGCCTGCACAGACTGTCGCACTGGAGCCTGCACTGACTGTCGCACTGGAACCTGCACCGAATGTCGCGCTGGAGCCTGCACAGACTGTCGCGCTGGAGCTTGCACAGACTGTCGCGCGGTAGCTTGCGCAGACTGTCACGCTGGAGCCTGCACAGACTGTCCTGCTGGAGACTGCACCGACTGTCCCGCTGGAGCCTGCACAGACTGTCCCGCTGGAACCTGCGCAGACTGTCCCGCTGTAGCCTGCGCAGACTGTCCCGCTGGAGCCTGCACAGACTGTCCCGCTGGAGCCTGCACAGACTGTCGCACTTGAGCCTCCGCAGACTGTCGCACTGGAGACTGCACAGACTGTCCCGCTGGAGCCTGCACAGACTGTCGCACTGGAGCCTCCGCAGACTGTCCCGCTGGAGCCTGCACAGACTGTCGCACTTGAGCCTCCGCAGACTGTCCCGCTGGAGCCTGCACAGACTGTCGCGCTGGAGCTTGCACAGACTGTCGCGCTGGAGCTTGCACAGACTGTCACGCTGGAGCCTGCACAGACTGTCCTGCTGGAGACTGCACCGACTGTCCCGCTGGAGCCTGCACAGACTGTCCCGCTGGAACCTGCGCAGACTGTCCCGCTGTAGCCTGCACAGACTGTCCCGCTGGAGCCTGCGCAGGCTGTCGCACTGGAGACTGCACAGACTGTCCCGCTGGAGCCTGCACAGACTGTCGCACTTGAGCCTCCGCAGACTGTCGCACTGGAGACTGCACAGACTGTCGCACTTGAGCCTCCGCAGACTGTCCCGCTGGAGACTGCACGGACTGTCCCGCTGGAGACTGCACAGACTGTCCCGCTGGAGCCTGCACAGACTGTCGCACTGGAGCCTGCACAGACTGTCCTGCTGGAGCCACCGCAGACTGTCGCACTGGAGCCTGCACAGACTGTCACACTGGAGCCTGCACGGACTGTCACACTGGAGCCTGCACAGACTGTCGCACTGGAGCCTGCACGGACTGTCGCACTGGAGCCTGCACGGACTGTCGCACTGGAGCCTGCGCAGACTGTCGCACTGGTGTCTGCACAGATTGTCACGCTGGAGCCTCCGCAGACTGTCACGCTGCAGCCTGCACAGTCTGTCGCACTGCAGCCTGCACAGACTGTCCCGCTGGAGCCTGCACAGACTGTCCCGCTGGAGTCTGCACAGATTGTCACACTGGAGCCTGCGCAGACTGTCACGCTGGAGCCTGCACGGACTGTAGCACTGGAGCATGCGGAGACTGTCGCACTGGAGCCTGCACAGACTGTCGCACTGGAGCCTGCACAGACTGTCACACTGGAGTCTGCGCAGACTGTCACGCTGGAGTCTGCACGGACTGTCGCACTGTAGCCTCCGCAGACTGTCGCACTGGAGCCTGCACGGACTGTCGCACTGGAGCCTGCACAGACTGTCGCACTGGAGCCTGCACGGACTGTCGCACTGGAGCCTGCACGGACTGTCGCACTGGAGCCTGCACAGACCGTCCCGCTGGAGCCTGCACAGACTGTCGCACTGTAGCCTGCACGGACTGTCCCGCTGGAGCCTGCACAGACTGTCGCACTGTAGCCTGCACGGACTGCCTCGCTGGAGCCTGCACGGACTGCCTCGCTGGAGCCTGCACAGACTGTCCCGCTGGAGATTGCACAGACTGTCCTGCTGGAGCCTGCACAGACTGTCGCACTGGAGCCTGCACAGACTGTCGCACTGGAGACTGCACAGACTGTCCCACTGGAGCCTGGACAGACCGTCCTGCTGGAGCCTGCACAGACTGTCGCGCTGGAGCCTGCACAGACTGTCCCGCTGGAGCCTGCACCGACTGTCGCACTGGAGCCTGCACAGACTGTCACGCTGGAGCCTGCACAGACTGTCCCGCTGGAGCCTGCACAGACTGTCGCGCTGGAGCCTGCACCAACTGTCGCACTGGAGCCTGCACAGACTGTCCTGCTGGAGCCTGCACAGACTGTCCCGCTGCAGCCTGCGCAGACTGTCCTCTGGAGCCTGCACAGACTGTCCCGCTGGAGCCTGCACAGACTGTCCCACTGGAGACTGCACAGACTGTCCCGCTGGAGACTGCACAGACTGTCGTGCTGGAGCCTGCACAGACTGTCGCACTGGAGACTGCACAGACTGTCGCACTGGAGACTGCACAGAGTGTCGCACTGGAGCCTGCACAGACTGTCGCGCTGGAGCCTGCACAGACTGTCCCACTGGAGCCTGCACAGAATGTCCCACTGGAGACTGCACAGACTGCCCCGCTGGAGCCTGCACAGACTGTCGCCCTGGAGCCTGCGCAGACCGTCCTGCTGGGGCCTGCACAGACTGTCCCGCTGGAGCCAGCACAGACTGTCGCACTGGAACCTGCGCAGACTGTCCCGCTGGAGCCTGCTCAGACTGTCCCGCTGGAGCCTGCACAGACTGTCGCACTGGAACCTGCACAGACTGTCGCGCTGGAGCCTGCACAGACTGTCGCACTGGAGACTGCACAGACTGTCGCGCTGGAACCTGCACAGACTGTCGCGCTGGAGCCTGCGCAGACTGTCGCACTGGAGCATGCGCAGACTCTCCCGCTGGAGCCTGCACAGACTGTCGCACTGGAGCCTCCGCAGACTGAACCGCTGGAGCCTGCACAGACTGTCGCACTGGAGCCTGCACAGACTGTCCCGCTGGAGCCTGCACAGACTGTCGCACTGGAGCCTGCACAGACTGTCCTGCTGGAGACTGCACAGACTGTCGCACTGGAGTCTGCACGGACTGTCACACTGGAGCCTGCGCAGACTGTCACGCTGGAGTCTGCACGGACTGTCGCACTGGAGCCTGCGCAGACTGTCGCACTGGAGCCTGCGCAGACTGTCACGCTGGAGCCTGCACAGACTGTCCCACTGGAACCTGCGCAGACTGTCCCGTTGGAGCCTGCAGTGACTGTCCCGCTGGAGACTGCACCGACTGTCGCACTGGAGCCTGCACAGGCTGTCCCGCTGGAGCCTGCACCGACTGTCGCACTGGAGCCTGCACAGACCGTCCCGCTGGAGCCTGCACCAACTGTCGCACTGGAGCCTGCACAGACTGTCGCGCTGGAGCCTGCACAGACTGTCACACTGGAGCCTGCACAGACTGTCACACTGGAGCCTGCACAGACTGTCACGCTGGAGCCTGCACAGACTGTCCCGCTGGAGCCTGCACCGACTGTCGCACTGGAGCCTGCACAGACTGTCACGCTGGAGCCTGCACAGACTGTCCCGCTGGAGCCTGCACAGACTGTCGCGCTGGAGCCTGCACCAACTGTCGCACTGGAGCCTGCACAGACTGTCCTGCTGGAGACTGCACAGACTGTCCCGCTGGAGCCTGCGCAGACTGTCCTCTGGAGCCTGCACAGACTGTCCCGCTGGAGCCTGCACAGACTGTCCCACTGGAGACTGCACAGACTGTCCCGCTGGAGACTGCACAGACTGTCCCGCTGGAGCCTGCACAGACTGTCACACTGGAGCCTGCACAGACTGTAGCACTGGAGCATGCGGAGACTGTCGCACTGGAGCCTGCACAGACTGTCGCACTGGAGCCTGCACAGACTGTCACACTGGAGTCTGCGCAGACTGTCACGCTGGAGTCTGCACGGACTGTCGCACTGTAGCCTCCGCAGACTGTCGCACTGGAGCCTGCACGGACTGTCGCACTGGAGCCTGCACAGACTGTCGCACTGGAGCCTGCACGGACTGTCGCACTGGAGCCTGCACGGACTGTCGCACTGGAGCCTGCACAGACCGTCCCGCTGGAGCCTGCACAGACTGTCGCACTGTAGCCTGCACGGACTGTCCCGCTGGAGCCTGCACAGACTGTCGCACTGTAGCCTGCACGGACTGCCTCGCTGGAGCCTGCACGGACTGCCTCGCTGGAGCCTGCACAGACTGTCCCGCTGGAGATTGCACAGACTGTCCTGCTGGAGCCTGCACAGACTGTCGCACTGGAGCCTGCACAGACTGTCGCACTGGAGACTGCACAGACTGTCCTGCTGGAGCCTGCACAGACTGTCCCACTGGAGCCTGGACAGACCGTCCTGCTGGAGCCTGCACAGACTGTCGCACTGGAGCCTGCACAGACTGTCGCGCTGGAGCCTGCACAGACTGTCGCGCTGGAGCCTGCACAGACTGTCACGCTGGAGCCTGCACAGACTGTCACGCTGGAGCCTGCACAGACTGTCCCGCTGGAGCCTGCACCGACTGTCGCACTGGAGCCTGCACAGACTGTCACGCTGGAGCCTGCACAGACTGTCCCGCTGGAGCCTGCACAGACTGTCGCGCTGGAGCCTGCACCAACTGTCGCACTGGAGCCTGCACAGACTGTCCTGCTGGAGCCTGCACAGACTGTCCCGCTGCAGCCTGCGCAGACTGTCCTCTGGAGCCTGCACAGACTGTCCCGCTGGAGCCTGCACAGACTGTCCCACTGGAGACTGCACAGACTGTCCCGCTGGAGACTGCACAGACTGTCGCGCTGGAGCCTGCACAGACTGTCGCACTGGAGACTGCACAGACTGTCGCACTGGAGACTGCACAGAGTGTCGCACTGGAGCCTGCACAGACTGTCGCGCTGGAGCCTGCACAGACTGTCCCACTGGAGCCTGCACAGAATGTCCCACTGGAGACTGCACAGACTGCCCCGCTGGAGCCTGCACAGACTGTCGCCCTGGAGCCTGCGCAGACCGTCCTGCTGGGGCCTGCACAGACTGTCCCGCTGGAGCCAGCACAGACTGTCGCACTGGAACCTGCGCAGACTGTCCCGCTGGAGCCTGCTCAGACTGTCCCGCTGGAGCCTGCACAGACTGTCGCACTGGAACCTGCACAGACTGTCGCGCTGGAGCCTGCACAGACTGTCGCACTGGAGACTGCACAGACTGTCGCGCTGGAACCTGCACAGACTGTCGCGCTGGAGCCTGCGCAGACTGTCGCACTGGAGCATGCGCAGACTCTCCCGCTGGAGCTTGCACAGACTGTCGCACTGGAGCCTCCGCAGACTGAACCGCTGGAGCCTGCACAGTCTGTCGCACTGGAGCCTGCACAGACTGTCCCGCTGGAGCCTGCACAGACTGTCGCACTGGAGCCTGCACAGACTGTCCTGCTGGAGACTGCACAGACTGTCGCACTGGAGTCTGCACGGACTGTCACACTGGAGCCTGCGCAGACTGTCACGCTGGAGTCTGCACGGACTGTCGCACTGGAGCCTGCGCAGACTGTCGCACTGGAGCCTGTGCAGACTGTCACGCTGGAGTCTGCACAGACTGTCACACTGGAGCCTGCGCAGACTGTCACGCTGGAGCCTGCACAGACTGTCCCACTGGAACCTGCGCAGACTGTCGCACTGGAGCCTGCACAGGCTGTCCCGCTGGAGCCTGCACCGACTGTCGCACTGGAGCCTGCGCAGACCGTCCCGCTGGAGCCTGCACCAACTGTCGCACTGGAGCCTGCACAGACTGTCGCGCTGGAGCCTGCACAGACTGTCACACTGGAGCCTGCACAGACTGTCACGCTGGAGCCTGCACAGACTGTCCCGCTGGAGCCTGCACCGACTGTCGCACTGGAGCCTGCACAGACTGTCACGCTGGAGCCTGCACAGACTGTCCCGCTGGAGCCTGCACAGACTGTCGCGCTGGAGCCTGCACCAACTGTTGCACTGGAGCCTGCACAGACTGTCCTGCTGGAGACTGCACAGACTGTCCCGCTGGAGCCTGCGCAGACTGTCCTCTGGAGCCTGCACAGACTGTCCCGCAGGAGCCTGCACAGACTGTCCCACTGGAGACTGCACAGACTGTCCCGCTGGAGACTGCACAGACTGTCCTGCTGGAGCCTGCACAGACTGTCACACTGGAGCCTGCACAGACTGTCGCGCTGGAGCCTGCACAGACTGTCGCACTGGAGACTGCACAGACTGTCGCACTGGAGACTGCACAGACTGTCGCACTGGAGCCTGCACAGACTGTCACGCTGGAGCCTGCACAGACTGTCCCACTGGAACCTGCGCAGACTGTCGCACTGGAGCCTGCACAGACTGTCCCGCTGGAGCCTGCACCGACTGTCGCACTGGAGCCTGCACAGACCGTCCCGCTGGAGCCTGTACCAACTGTCGCACTGGAGCCTGCACAGACTGTCGCGCTGGAGCCTGCACAGACTGTCACACTGGAGCCTGCACAGACTGTCACGCTGGAGCCTGCACAGACTGTCCCGCTGGAGCCTGCACCGACTGTCGCACTGGAGCCTGCACAGACTGTCACGCTGGAGCCTGCACAGACTGTCCCGCTGGAGCCTGCACAGACTGTCGCGCTGGAGCCTGCACCAACTGTCGCACTGGAGCCTGCACAGACTGTCCTGCTGGAGACTGCACAGACTGTCCCGCTGGAGCCTGCGTAGACTGTCCTCTGGAGCCTGCACAGACTGTCCCGCAGGAGCCTGCACAGACTGTCCCACTGGAGACTGCACAGACTGTCCCGCTGGAGACTGCACAGACTGTCCTGCTGGAGCCTGCACAGACTGTCACACTGGAGCCTGCACAGACTGTCGCGCTGGACCTGCACAGACTGTCGCACTGGAGACTGCACAGACTGTCGCACTGGAGACTGCACAGACTGTCGCACTGGAGCCTGCACAGACTGTCGCGCTGGAGCCTGCACAGACTGTCCCGCTGGAGCCTGCACAGACTGTCCCACTGGAGACTGCACAGACTGTCACACTGGAGACTGCACAGACTGTCCCGCTGGAGCCTGCACAGACTGTCGCACTGGAGCCTGCACAGACTGTCCCACTGGAGCCTGCACAGACTGCCCCGCTGGAGCCTGCACAGACTGTCACACTGGAGACTGCACAGACTGTCCCGCTGGATCCTGCACAGACTGTCCCGCTGGAGACTGCACAGACTCTCCCGCTGGAGCCTGCACAGACTGTCCCACTGGAACCTGCACAGACTGTCCCGCAGGAGCCTGCACAGACTGTCCCGCTGGAGCCTCCGCAGACTGTCCCGCAGGAGCCTGCACAGACTGTCCCGCTGGAGCCTGAATAGACTGTCCCGCTGGAGACTGCACAGACTGTCCCGCTGGAGACTGCACAGACTGTCCCACTGGAGCCTGCACAGACTGTCCTGCTGGAGCCTGCACAGACTGTCCTGCTGGAGACTGCACAGACTGTCGCACTGGAGCCTGCACAGACTGTCCCACTGGAGCCTGCACAGACTGTCCCGCTGGAGCCTGCACAGACTGTCCCGCTGGAGCCTGCACAGACTGTCCCGCTGGAGCCTGCACAGACGGTCCCACTGGAGCCTGCACAGACTGTCCCACTGGAGCCTGCACAGACTGTCCCGCTGGAGCCTGCACAGACTGTCCCGCTGGAGCCTGCACAGACTGTCCCGCTGGAGCCTGCACAGACTGTCCCGCTGGAGCCTGCACAGACTGTCCCGCTGGAGCCTGCACAGACTGTCCTGCTGGAGCCTGCACAGACTGTCGCACTGGAGCCTGCACAGACTGTCGCACTGGAGACTGCACAGACTGTCCCACTGGAGCCTGCACAGACTGTCCTGCTGGAGACTGCACAAACTGTCCCACTGGAGCCTGCACAGACTGTCGCACTGGAGCCTGCAGAGACTGTCGCACTGGAACCTGCACAGACTGTCCCGCTGGAGACTGCACAGACTGTCCCACTGGAGACAGCACAGACTGTCGCACTGGAACCTGCACAGACTGTCCCGCTGGAGACTGCACAGACTGTCCCGCTGGAGACTGCACAGACTGTCCCACTGGAGACTGCACAGACTGTCGCACTGGAGACTGCACAGACTGTCGCACTGGAGCCTCCGCAGACTGTCGCACTGGAGCCTGCACGGACTGTCCAGCTGGAGACTGCACAGATTGTCGCACTGGAGCCTGCACAGACTGTCCCGCTGGAGCCTGCACAGACTGTCACACTGGAGCCTGCACAGACTGTCCCGCTGGAGACTGCGCAGACTGTCGCACTGGAGCCTGCACAGACTGTCCCGCTGGAGCCTGCACAGACTGTCACACTGGAGCCTGCACAGACTGTCCCGCTGAAGCCTCCGCAGACTGTCCCGCTGGAGCCTGAACAGACTGTCGCACTGGAGCCTGCACGGACTGTCGCACTGGAGCCTGCACAGACTGTCACACTGGAGCCTGCACAGACTGTCACACTGGAGCCTGCACAGACTGTCGCACTGGAGCCTCCGCAGACTGTCGCACTGGAGCCTGCACAGACTGTCACACTGGAGCCTGCACAGACTGTCCCGCTGGATCCTCCGCAGACTGTCGCACTGGAGCCTGCACAGACTGTCGCACTGGAGCCTCCGCAGACTGTTGCACTGGAGCCTGCAAGGACTGTCGCACTGGAGCCTGCGCAGACTGTCGCACTGGAGCCTGCGCAGACTGTCACGCTGGAGCCTGCACGGACTGTAGCACTGGAGCCTGCACAGACTGTCGCACTGGAGCCTGCACAGACTGTCACGCTGGAGCATGCGCGGACTGTCGCTCTGGAGCCTGCACAGACTGTCGCACTGGAGCCTGCACAGACTGTCACACTGAGCCTGCGCAGACTGTGACGTTGGAGTCTGCACGGACTGTCGCACTGTAGCCTCCGCAGATTGTCGCACTGGAGCCTGCACGGACTGTCGCACTGGAGCCTGCACAGACTGTCGCACTGGAGCCTGCACGGACTGTCGCACTGGAGCCTTCACAGACTGTCGCACTGGAGCCTGCACGGACTGTCGCACTGGGGCCTGCACAGACTGTCGCACTGTAGTCTGCACGGACTGTCCCGCTGGAGCCTGCACAGTCTGTCGCACTGGAGCCTGCACGGAATGTCGCACTGGAGCCTGCACTGACTGTCACGCTGGAGCCTGCACAGACTGTCGCACTGGAGCCTGCACGGACCGTCGCACTGGAGCCTGCACAGACCGTCCCGCTGGAGCCTCCACAGACTGTCGCACTGTAGCCTGCACGGACTGTCCCGCTGGAGCCTGCACAGACTGTGGCACTGGAGCCTGCACGGAATGTCGCACTGGAGCCTGCACGGACTGCCTCGCTGGAGCCTGCACGGACTGCCTCGCTGGAGCCTGCACAGACTGTCCCGCTGGAGACTGCACAGACTGTCGCTCTGGAGCCTGCACAGACTGTCCTGCAGGAGCCTACACAGACCGTCCCACTGGAGCCTGCACAGACTGTCGCACTGGAGCCTGCACAGACTGTCCTATTGGAGCCTGCGCAGACTGTCGCCCTGGAGCCTGCACAGACTGTCGCACTGGAGCCAGCACAGACTGTCCCGCTGGAGCCTGCACAGACTGTCCCGCTGGAGCCAGCACAGACTGTCGCACTGGAACCTGCTCAGACTGTCCCGCTGGAGCCTGCACAGACTGTCGCACTGGAACCTGCACAGACTGTCACGCTAGAGCCTGCACAGACTGTCGCACTGGAGACTACACAGACTGTCGCGCTGGAATCTGCACAGACTGTTGCGCTGGAGCCTGCGCAGACTGTCGCACTGGAGCATGCGCAGACTGTCCAGCTGGAGCCTGCACAGACTGTCGCACTGGAGCCTCCGCAGACTGTCGCACTGGAGCCTGCACAGACTGTCCCGCTGGAGACTGCACAGACTGTCCCGCTGGAGCCTGCAGCGACTGTCGCACTGGAGCCTGCGCAGACTGTCACGCTGGAGCCTGCGCAGACTGTCACGCTGGAGCCTGCACGGACTGTAGCACTGGAGCCTGCACAGACTGTCGCACTGGAGCCTGCACAGACTGTCACGCTGGAGCATGCGCGGACTGTCGCTCTGGAGCCTGCACAGACTGTCACACTGGAGCCTGCACAGACTGTCACACTGAGCCTGCGCAGACTGTGACGTTGGAGTCTGCACGGACTGTCGCACTGTAGCCTCCGCAGATTGTCGCACTGGAGCCTGCACGGACGGTCGCACTGGAGCCTGCACAGACTGTCGCACTGGAGCCTGCGCAGACTCTCCAGCTGGAGGCTGCACAGACTGTCGCACTGGAGCCTGCACGGACTGTCGCACTGGAGCCTTCACAGACTGTCGCACTGGAGCCTGCACGGACTGTCGCACTGGAGCCTGCACAGACTGTCGCACTGTAGTCTGCACGGACTGTCCCGCTGGAGCCTGCACAGTCTGTCGCACTGGAGCCTGCACGGAATGTCACGCTGGAGCCTGCACAGACTGTCGCACTGGAGCCTGCACGGACCGTCGCACTGGAGCCTGCACAGACCGTCCCGCTGGAGCCTCCACAGACTGTCGCACTGTAGCCTGCACGGACTGTCCCGCTGGAGCCTGCACAGACTGTGGCACTGGAGCCTGCACGGAATGTCGCACTGGAGCCTGCACGGACTGCCTCGCTGGAGCCTGCACGGACTGCCTCGCTGGAGCCTGCACAGACTGTCCCGCTGGAGACTGCACAGACTGTCGCTCTGGAGCCTGCACAGACTGTCCTGCAGGAGCCTACACAGACCGTCCCACTGGAGCCTGCACAGACTGTCGCACTGGAGCCTGCACAGACTGTCCTGCTGGAGCCTGCGCAGACTGCCGCCCTGGAGCCTGCACAGCCTGTCGCACTGGAGCCAGCACAGACTGTCCCGCTGGAGCCTGCACAGACTGTCCCGCTGGAGCCTGCACAGACTGTCCCGCTGGAGCCAGCACAGACTGTCGCACTGGAACCTGCTCAGACTGTCCCGCTGGAGCCTGCACAGACTGTCGCACTGGAACCTGCACAGACTGTCACGCTAGAGCCTGCACAGACTGTCGCACTGGAGACTACACAGACTGTCGCGCTGGAATCTGCACAGACTGTTGCGCTGGAGCCTGCGTAGACTGTCGCCCTGGAGCATGCGCAGACTGTCAAGCTGGAGCCTGCACAGACTGTCGCACTGGAGCCTCCGCAGACTGTCGCACTGGAGCCTGCACAGACTGTCCCGCTGGAGACTGCACAGACTGTCCCGCTGGAGCCTGCAGCGACTGTCGCACTGGAGCCTGCACAGACTGTCATGCTGGAGACTGCACAGACTGTCGCACTGGAGCCTCCGCAGACTGAACCGCTGGAGCCTGCACAGACTGTCGCACTGGAGCCTGCACAGACTGTCCCGCTGGAGCCTGCACAGACTGTCGCACTGGAGCCTGCACAGACTGTCCTGCTGGAGACTGCACAGACTGTCGCACTGGAGTCTGCACGGACTGTCACACTGGAGCCTGCGCAGACTGTCACGCTGGAGTCTGCACGGACTGTCGCACTGGAGCCTGCGCAGACTGTCGCACTGGAGCCTGTGCAGACTGTCACGCTGGAGTCTGCACAGACTGTCACACTGGAGCATGCGCAGACTGTCACGCTGGAGCCTGCACAGACTGTCCCACTGGAACCTGCGCAGACTGTCCCGCTGGAGCCTGCAGAGACTGTCCCGCTGGAGACTGCACCGACTGTCGCACTGGAGCCTGCACAGGCTGTCCCGCTGGAGCCTGCACCGACTGTCGCACTGGAGCCTGCACAGACTGTCCTGCTGGAGCCTGCACCAACTGTCGCACTGGAGCCTGCACAGACTGTCCCGCTGGAGCCTGCACAGACCGTCCTGCTGGAGCCTGCACCAACTGTCGCACTGGAGCCTGCACAGACTGTCGCGCTGGAGCCTGCACAGACTGTCACACTGGAGCCTGCACAGACTGTCACGCTGGAGCCTGCACAGACTGTCCCGCTGGAGCCTGCACCGACTGTCGCACTGGAGCCTGCACAGACTGTCACGCTGGAGCCTGCACAGACTGTCCCGCTGGAGCCTGCACAGACTGTCGCGCTGGAGCCTGCACCAACTGTCGCACTGGAGCCTGCACAGACTGTCCTGCTGGAGCCTGCACAGACTGTCCTCTGGAGCCTGCACAGACTGTCCCGCTGGAGCCTGCACAGACTGTCCCACTGGAGACTGCACAGACTGTCCCGCTGGAGACTGCACAGACTGTCGCGCTGGAGCCTGCACAGGCTGTCGCACTGGAGACTGCACAGACTGTCGCACTGGAGACTGCACAGACTGTCGCACTGGAGCCTGCACAGACTGTCGCGCTGGAGCCTGCACAGACTGTCCCACTGGAGCCTGCACAGAATGTCCCACTGGAGACTGCACAGATTGTCACACTGGAGACTGCACAGACTGTCCCGCTGGAGACTGCACAGACTGTCGCACTGGAGCCTGCACAGACTGTCCCACTGGAGCCTGCACAGACTGTCGCACTGGAGCCTGCACAGACTGCCCCGCTGGAGCCTGCACAGACTGTCGCCCTGGAGCCTGCGCAGACCGTCCTGCTGGGGCCTGCACAGACTGTCCCACTGGAGCCAGCACAGACTGTCGCACTGGAACCTGCGCAGACTCTCCCGCTGGAGCCTGCTCAGACTGTCCCGCTGGAGCCTGCACAGACTGTCGCACTGGAGACTACACAGACTGTTGCGCTGGAATCTGCACAGACTGTTGCGCTGGAGCCTGCGCAGACTGTCGCACTGGAGCATGCGCAGACTGTCCAGCTGGAGCCTGCACAGACTGTCGCACTGGAGCCTCCGCAGACTGTCGCACTGGAGCCTGCACAGACTGTCCCGCTGGAGACTGCACAGACTGTCCCGCTGGAGCCTGCAGCGACTGTCGCACTGGAGCCTGCGCAGACTGTCACGCTGGAGCCTGCGCAGACTGTCACGCTGGAGCCTGCACGGACTGTAGCACTGGAGCCTGCACAGACTGTCGCACTGGAGCCTGCACAGACTGTCACGCTGGAGCATGCGCGGACTGTCGCTCTGGAGCCTGCACAGACTGTCGCACTGGAGCCTGCACAGACTGTCACACTGAGCCTGCGCAGACTGTGACGTTGGAGTCTGCACGGACTGTCGCACTGTAGCCTCCGCAGATTGTCGCACTGGAGCCTGCACGGACTGTCGCACTGGAGCCTGCACAGACTGTCGCACTGGAGCCTGCGCAGACTCTCCCGCTGGAGGCTGCACAGACTGTCGCACTGGAGCCTGCACGGACTGTCGCACTGGAGCCTTCACAGACTGTCGCACTGGAGCCTGCACGGACTGTCGCACTGGAGCCTGCACAGACTGTCGCACTGTAGTCTGCACGGACTGTCCCGCTGGAGCCTGCACAGTCTGTCGCACTGGAGCCTGCACGGAATGTCGCACTGGAGCCTGCACTGACTGTCACGCTGGAGCCTGCACAGACTGTCGCACTGGAGCCTGCACGGACCGTCGCACTGGAGCCTGCACAGACCGTCCCGCTGGAGCCTCCACAGACTGTCGCACTGTAGCCTGCACGGACTGTCCCGCTGGAGCCTGCACAGACTGTGGCACTGGAGCCTGCACGGAATGTCGCACTGGAGCCTGCACGGACTGCCTCGCTGGAGCCTGCACGGACTGCCTCGCTGGAGCCTGCACAGACTGTCCCGCTGGAGACTGCACAGACTGTCGCTCTGGAGCCTGCACAGACTGTCCTGCAGGAGCCTACACAGACCGTCCCACTGGAGCCTGCACAGACTGTCGCACTGGAGCCTGCACAGACTGTCCTGCTGGAGCCTGCGCAGACTGCCGCCCTGGAGCCTGCACAGCCTGTCGCACTGGAGCCAGCACAGACTGTCCCGCTGGAGCCTGCACAGACTGTTCCGCTGGAGCCTGCACAGACTGTCGCGCTGGAGCCAGCACAGACTGTCGCACTGGAACCTGCTCAGACTGTCCCGCTGGAGCCTGCACAGACTGTCGCACTGGAACCTGCACAGACTGTCACGCTAGAGCCTGCACAGACTGTCGCACTGGAGACTACACAGACTGTCGCGCTGGAATCTGCACAGACTGTTGCGCTGGAGCCTGCGTAGACTGTCGCCCTGGAGCATGCGCAGACTGTCCAGCTGGAGCCTGCACAGACTGTCGCACTGGAGCCTCCGCAGACTGTCGCACTGGAGCCTGCACAGACTGTCCCGCTGGAGACTGCACAGACTGTCCCGCTGGAGCCTGAAGCGACTGTCGCACTGGAGCCTGCACAGACTGTCATGCTGGAGACTGCACAGACTGTCGCACTGGAGCCTCCGCAGACTGAACCGCTGGAGCCTGCACAGACTGTCGCACTGGAGCCTGCACAGACTGTCCCGCTGGAGCCTGCACAGACTGTCGCACTGGAGCCTGCACAGACTGTCCTGCTGGAGACTGCACAGACTGTCGCACTGGAGTCTGCACGGACTGTCACACTGGAGCCTGCGCAGACTGTCACGCTGGAGTCTGCACGGACTGTCGCACTGGAGCCTGCGCAGACTGTCGCACTGGAGCCTGTGCAGACTGTCACGCTGGAGTCTGCACAGACTGTCACACTGGAGCATGCGCAGACTGTCACGCTGGAGCCTGCACAGACTGTCCCACTGGAACCTGCGCAGACTGTCCCGCTGGAGCCTGCAGAGACTGTCCCGCTGGAGACTGCACCGACTGTCGCACTGGAGCCTGCACAGGCTGTCCCGCTGGAGCCTGCACCGACTGTCGCACTGGAGCCTGCACAGACTGTCCTGCTGGAGCCTGCACCAACTGTCGCACTGGAGCCTGCACAGACTGTCCCGCTGGAGCCTGCACAGACCGTCCTGCTGGAGCCTGCACCAACTGTCGCACTGGAGCCTGCACAGACTGTCGCGCTGGAGCCTGCACAGACTGTCACACTGGAGCCTGCACAGACTGTCACGCTGGAGCCTGCACAGACTGTCCCGCTGGAGCCTGCACCGACTGTCGCACTGGAGCCTGCACAGACTGTCACGCTGGAGCCTGCACAGACTGTCCCGCTGGAGCCTGCACAGACTGTCGCGCTGGAGCCTGCACCAACTGTCGCACTGGAGCCTGCACAGACTGTCCTGCTGGAGCCTGCACAGACTGTCCCGCTGCAGCCTGCGCAGACTGTCCTCTGGAGCCTGCACAGACTGTCCCGCTGGAGCCTGCACAGACTGTCCCACTGGAGACTGCACAGACTGTCCCGCTGGAGACTGCACAGACTGTCGCGCTGGAGCCTGCACAGGCTGTCGCACTGGAGACTGCACAGACTGTCGCACTGGAGACTGCACAGACTGTCGCACTGGAGCCTGCACAGACTGTCGCGCTGGAGCCTGCACAGACTGTCCCACTGGAGCCTGCACAGAATGTCCCACTGGAGACTGCACAGATTGTCACACTGGAGACTGCACAGACTGTCCCGCTGGAGACTGCACAGACTGTCGCACTGGAGCCTGCACAGACTGTCCCACTGGAGCCTGCACAGACTGTCGCACTGGAGCCTGCACAGACTGCCCCGCTGGAGCCTGCACAGACTGTCGCCCTGGAGCCTGCGCAGACCGTCCTGCTGGGGCCTGCACAGACTGTCCCGCTGGAGCCAGCACAGACTGTCGCACTGGAACCTGCGCAGACTCTCCCGCTGGAGCCTGCTCAGACTGTCCCGCTGGAGCCTGCACAGACTGTCGCACTGGAACCTGCACAGACTGTCGCGCTGGAGCCTGCACAGACTGTCGCACTGGAGACTGCGCAGACTGTCACGCTGGAGTCTGCACGGACTGTCGCACTGGAGCCTGCGCAGACTGTCGCACTGGAGCCTGTGCAGACTGTCACGCTGGAGTCTGCACAGACTGTCACACTGGAGCCTGCGCAGACTGTCACGCTGGAGCCTGCACAGACTGTCCCACTGGAACCTGCGCAGACTGTCCCGCTGGAGCCTGCAGAGACTGTCCCGCTGGAGACTGCACCGACTGTCGCACTGGAGCCTGCACAGGCTGTCCCGCTGGAGCCTGCACCGACTGTCGCACTGGAGCCTGCACAGACCGTCCCGCTGGAGCCTGCACCAACTGTCGCACTGGAGCCTGCACAGACTGTCGCGCTGGAGCCTGCACAGACTGTCACGCTGGAGCCTGCACAGACTGTCACGCTGGAGCCTGCACAGACTGTCCCGCTGGAGCCTGCACCGACTGTCGCACTGGAGCCTGCACAGACTGTCACGCTGGAGCCTGCACAGACTGTCCCGCTGGAGCCTGCACAGACTGTCGCGCTGGAGCCTGCACCAACTGTCGCACTGGAGCCTGCACAGACTGTCCTGCTGGAGACTGCACAGACTGTCCCGCTGGAGCCTGCGCAGACTGTCCTCTGGAGCCTGCACAGACTGTCCCGCTGGAGCCTGCACAGACTGTCCCACTGGAGACTGCACAGACTGTCCCGCTGGAGACTGCACAGACTGTCCTGCTGGAGCCTGCACAGACTGTCACACTGGAGCCTGCACAGACTGTCGCGCTGGAGCCTGCACAGACTGTCGCACTGGAGACTGCACAGACTGTCGCACTGGAGACTGCACAGACTGTCGCACTGGAGCCTGCACAGACTGTCGCGCTGGAGCCTGCACAGACTGTCCCGCTGGAGCCTGCACAGACTGTCCCACTGGAGACTGCACAGACTGTCACACTGGAGACTGCACAGACTGTCCCGCTGGAGCCTGCACAGACAGTCGCACTGGAGCCTGCACAGACTGTCCCACTGGAGCCTGCACAGACTGCCCCGCTGGAGCCTGCACAGACTGTCACACTGGAGATTGCACAGACTGTCCCGCTGGATCCTGCACAGACTGTCCCGCTGGAGCCTGCACAGACTGTCACACTGGAGCCTGCACAGACTGTCCCACTGGAGCCTGCACAGACTGCCCCGCTGGAGCCTGCACAGACTGTCACACTGGAGATTGCACAGACTGTCCCGCTGGATCCTGCACAGACTCTCCCGCTGGAGCCTGCACAGACTGTCCCGCTGGAACCTGCACAGACTGTCCCGCTGGAGCCTCCGCAGACTGTCCCGCAGGAGCCTGCACAGACTGTCCCGCTGGAGCCTCCGCAGACTGTCCCGCAGGAGCCTGCACAGACTGTCCCGCTGGAGCCTGAATAGACTGTCCCGCTGGAGACTGCACAGACTGTCCCGCTGGAGACTGCACAGACTGTCCCACTGGAGCCTGCACAGACTGTCCTGCTGGAGCCTGCACAGACTGTCCTGCTGGAGACTGCACAGACTGTCGCACTGGAGCCTGCACAGACTGTCCCACTGGAGCCTGCACAGACTTTCCCGCTGGAGCCTGCACAGACTGTCCCGCTGGAGCCTGCACAGACTGTCCCGCTGGAGCCTGCACAGACTGTCCCACTGGAGCCTGCACAGACTGTCCCACTGGAGCCTGCACAGACTGTCCCGCTGGAGCCTGCACAGACTGTCCTGCTGGAGACTGCACAGACTGTCCCGCTGGAGCCTGCACAGACTGTCCCGCTGGAGCCTGCACAGACTGTCCCACTGGAGCCTGCACAGACTGTCCTGCTGGAGCCTGCACAGACTGTCGCACTGGAGCCTGCACAGACTGTCGCACTGGAGACTGCACAGACTGTCCCACTGGAGCCTGCACAGACTGTCCTGCTGGAGACTGCACAAACTGTCCCACTGGAGCCTGCACAGACTGTCGCACTGGAGCCTGCAGAGACTGTCGCACTGGAACCTGCACAGACTGTCCCGCTGGAGACTGCACAGACTGTCCCACTGGAGACTGCACAGACTGTCCCACTGGAGACTGCACAGACTGTCACGCTGGAGTCTGTACGGACTGTCGCACTGGAACCTGCGCAGCCTGTCGCACTGGAGCCTGCGCAGACTGTCATGCTGGAGTCTGCACAGACTATCACACTTGAGCCTGCGCAGACTGTCACGCTGGAGCCTGCACGGACTGTAGCACTGGAGCCTGCACAGACTGTCGCACTGGAGCCTGCACAGACTGTCACGCTGGAGCATGCGCGGACTGTCGCTCTGGAGCCTGCACAGACTGTCGCACTGGAGCCTGCACAGACTGTCACACTGAGCCTGCGCAGACTGTGACGTTGGAGTCTGCACGGACTGTCGCACTGTAGCCTCCGCAGATTGTCGCACTGGAGCCTGCACGGACTGTCGCACTGGAGCCTGCACAGACTGTCGCACTGGAGCCTGCGCAGACTCTCCCGCTGGAGGCTGCACAGACTGTCGCACTGGAGCCTGCACGGACTGTCGCACTGGAGCCTTCACAGACTGTCGCACTGGAGCCTGCACGGACTGTCGCACTGGAGCCTGCACAGACTGTCGCACTGTAGTCTGCACGGACTGTCCCGCTGGAGCCTGCACAGTCTGTCGCACTGGAGCCTGCACGGAATGTCGCACTGGAGCCTGCACTGACTGTCACGCTGGAGCCTGCACAGACTGTCGCACTGGAGCCTGCACGGACCGTCGCACTGGAGCCTGCACAGACCGTCCCGCTGGAGCCTCCACAGACTGTCGCACTGTAGCCTGCACGGACTGTCCCGCTGGAGCCTGCACAGACTGTGGCACTGGAGCCTGCACGGAATGTCGCACTGGAGCCTGCACGGACTGCCTCGCTGGAGCCTGCACGGACTGCCTCGCTGGAGCCTGCACAGACTGTCCCGCTGGAGACTGCACAGACTGTCGCTCTGGAGCCTGCACAGACTGTCCTGCAGGAGCCTACACAGACCGTCCCACTGGAGCCTGCACAGACTGTCGCACTGGAGCCTGCACAGACTGTCCTGCTGGAGCCTGCGCAGACTGTCGCCCTGGAGCCTGCACAGACTGTCGCACTGGAGCCAGCACAGACTGTCCCGTTGGAGCCTGCACAGACTGTCCCGCTGGAGCCTGCACAGACTGTCCCGCTGGAGCCAGCAAAGACTGTCGCACTGGAACCTGCTCAGACTGTCCCGCTGGAGCCTGCACAGACTGTCGCACTGGAACCTGCACAGACTGTCACGCTAGAGCCTGCACAGACTGTCGCACTGGAGACTACACAGACTGTCGCGCTGGAATCTGCACAGACTGTTGCGCTGGAGCCTGCGCAGACTGTCGCACTGGAGCATGCGCAGACTGTCCAGCTGGAGCCTGCACAGACTGTCGCACTGGAGCCTCCGCAGACTGTCGCACTGGAGCCTGCACAGACTGTCCCGCTGGAGACTGCACAGACTGTCCCGCTGGAGCCTGCAGCGACTGTCGCACTGGAGTCTGCATAGACTGTCACACTGGAGCCTGCGCAGACTGTCACGCTGGAGCCTGCGCAGACTGTCACGCTGGAGCCTGCACGGACTGTAGCACTGGAGCCTGCACAGACTGTCGCACTGGAGCCTGCACAGACTGTCACGCTGGAGCATGCGCGGACTGTCGCTCTGGAGCCTGCACAGACTGTCGCACTGGAGCCTGCACAGACTGTCACACTGAGCCTGCGCAGACTGTGACGTTGGAGTCTGCACGGACTGTCGCACTGTAGCCTCCGCAGATTGTCGCACTGGAGCCTGCACGGACTGTCGCACTGGAGCCTGCACAGACTGTCGCACTGGAGCCTGCGCAGACTCTCCCGCTGGAGGCTGCACAGACTGTCGCACTGGAGCCTGCACGGACTGTCGCACTGGAGCCTTCACAGACTGTCGCACTGGAGCCTGCACGGACTGTCGCACTGGAGCCTGCACAGACTGTCGCACTGTAGTCTGCACGGACTGTCCCGCTGGAGCCTGCACAGTCTGACGCACTGGAGCCTGCACGGAATGTCGCACTGGAGCCTGCACTGACTGTCACGCTGGAGCCTGCACAGACTGTCGCACTGGAGCCTGCACGGACCGTCGCACTGGAGCCTGCACAGACCGTCCCGCTGGAGCCTCCACAGACTGTCGCACTGTAGCCTGCACGGACTGTCCCGCTGGAGCCTGCACAGACTGTGGCACTGGAGCCTGCACGGAATGTCGCACTGGAGCCTGCACGGACTGCCTCGCTGGAGCCTGCACGGACTGCCTCGCTGGAGCCTGCACAGACTGTCCCGCTGGAGACTGCACAGACTGTCGCTCTGGAGCCTGCACAGACTGTCCTGCAGGAGCCTACACAGACCGTCCCACTGGAGCCTGCACAGACTGTCGCACTGGAGCCTGCACAGACTGTCCTGCTGGAGCCTGCGCAGACTGTCGCCCTGGAGCCTGCACAGACTGTCGCACTGGAGTCAGCACAGACTGTCCCGCTGGAGCCTGCACAGACTGTACCGCTGGAGCCTGCACAGACTGTCCCGCTGGAGCCAGCACAGACTGTCGCACTGGAACCTGCTCAGACTGTCCCGCTGGAGCCTGCACAGACTGTCGCACTGGAACCTGCTCAGACTGTCCCGCTGGAGCCTGCACAGACTGTCGCACTGGAGACTACACAGACTGTCGCGCCTGAATCTGCACAGACTGTTGCGCTGGAGCCTGCGCAGACTGTCGCACTGGAGCATGCGCAGACTGTCCAGCTGGAGCCTGCACAGACTGTCGCACTGGAGCCTCCGCAGACTGTCGCACTGGAGCCTGCACAGACTGTCCCGCTGGAGACTGCACAGACTGTCCCGCTGGAGCCTGCAGCGACTGTCGCACTGGAGCCTGCACGGACTGTCGCACTGGAGCCTGCACAGACTGTCGCGCTGGAGCCTGCGCAGACTGTCACACTGGAACCTGCGCAGACTGTCACACTGGAGCCTGCACAGACTGTCGCACTGGAACCTGCGCAGACTGTCCCACTGGAACCTGCTCAGACTGTCCCGCTGGAGCCTGCACAGACTGTCGCACTGGAACCTGCACAGACTGTCCCGCTGGAGCCTGCAGAGACTATCCCGCTGGAGCTTGCACAGACTGTCGCGCTGGAGCCTGCACAGACTGTCCCGCTGGAGCCTGCACAGACTGTCCCGCTGGAGCCTGCACAGACAGTCTCACTGGAGCCTGCACAGACTGTCCCGCTGGAGCCTGCAGAGACTGTCCCGCTGGAGCTTGCACAGACTGTCGCGCTGGAGCCTGCACAGACTGTCGCGCTGGAGCCTGCACAGACTGTCGTGCTGGAGCCTGCACAGACTGTCCCGCTGGAGCCTGCACAGACTGTCCCGCTGGAGACTGCACACACTGTCCCACTGGAACCTGCACAGACTGTCCCGCTGGAGCCTGCACAGACTGTCGCGCTGGAACCTGCGCAGACTGTCCCACTGGAGCCTGCACAGACTGTCCCGCTGGAGACTGCACAGACTGTCCCGCTGGAGACTGCACAGACTGTCCAGCTGGAGCCTGCACAGACTGTCCCACTGGAGCCTGCACAGACTGTCCCACTGGAGCCTGCACAGACTGTCCCGCTGGAGCCTGCACAGAATGTCCCGCTGGAGCCTGCACAGACTGTCCCTCTGGAGCCTGCACAGACTGTCCCACTGGAGCCTCCGCAGACTGTCCCGCTGGAGCCTGCACAGACTGTCGCACTGGAGCCTCCGCAGACTGTCGCACTGGAGCCTGCCGGACTGTCCCGCTGGAGACTGCACAGACTGTCCTGCTGGAGCCACCGCAGACTGTCGCACTGGAGCCTGCACAGACTGTCACACTGGAGCCTGCACAGACTGTCCCGCTGGAGCCTCCGCAGACTGGCCCGCTGGAGCCTGCACAGACTGTCGCACTGGAGCCTCCGCAGACTGTCGCACTGGAGCCTGCCGGACTGTCCCGCTGGAGACTGCACAGACTGTCCTGCTGGAGCCTCCGCAGACTGTCGCACTGGAGACTGCACAGACTGTCGCACTGGAGCCTGCCGGACTGTCCCGCTGGAGACTGCACAGACTGTCCTGCTGGAGCCTCCGCAGACTGTCGCACTGGAGCCTGCACAGACTGTCCCGCTGAAGCCTCCGCAGACTGTCCCGCTGGAGCCTGAACAGACTGTCGCACTGGAGCCTGCACGGACTGTCGCACTGGAGCCTGCACAGACTGTCACACTGGAGCCTGCACAGACTGTCACACTGGAGCCTGCACAGACTGTCGCACTGGAGCCTCCGCAGACTGTCGCACTGGAGCCTGCACAGACTGTCGCACTGGAGCCTGCACAGACTGTCCCGCTGGATCCTCCGCAGACTGTCGCACTGGAGCCTGCACAGACTGTCGCACTGGAGCCTCCGCAGACTGTTGCACTGGAGCCTGCACGGACTGTCGCACTGGAGCCTGCGCAGACTGGCGCACTGGAGCCTGCGCAGACTGTCACGCTGGAGCCTGCGCAGACTGTCACGCTGGAGTCTGTAAGGACTGTCGCACTGGAACCTGCGCAGCCTGTCGCACTGGAGCCTGCGCAGACTGTCATGCTGGAGTCTGCACAGACTATCACACTTGAGCCTGCGCAGACTGTCACGCTGGAGCCTGCACGGACTGTAGCACTGGAGCCTGCACAGACTGTCGCACTGGAGCCTGCACAGACTGTCACGCTGGAGCATGCGCGGACTGTCGCTCTGGAGCCTGCACAGACTGTCGCACTGGAGCCTGCATAGACTGTCACACTGAGCCTGCGCAGACTGTGACGTTGGAGTCTGCACGGACTGTCGCACTGTAGCCTCCGCAGATTGTCGCACTGGAGCCTGCACGGACGGTCGCACTGGAGCCTGCACAGACTGTCGCACTGGAGCCTGCGCAGACTCTCCCGCTGGAGGCTGCACAGACTGTCGCACTGGAGCCTGCACGGACTGTCGCACTGGAGCCTTCACAGACTGTCGCACTGGAGCCTGCACGGACTGTCGCACTGGAGCCTGCACAGACTGTCGCACTGTAGTCTGCACGGACTGTCCCGCTGGAGCCTGCACAGTCTGTCGCACTGGAGCCTGCACGGAATGTCGCACTGGAGCCTGCACTGACTGTCACGCTGGAGCCTGCACAGACTGTCGCACTGGAGCCTGCACGGACCGTCGCACTGGAGCCTGCACAGACCGTCCCGCTGGAGCCTCCACAGACTGTCGCACTGTAGCCTGCACGGACTGTCCCGCTGGAGCCTGCACAGACTGTGGCACTGGAGCCTGCACGGAATGTCGCACTGGAGCCTGCACGGACTGCCTCGCTGGAGCCTGCACGGACTGCCTCGCTGGAGCCTGCACAGACTGTCCCGCTGGAGACTGCACAGACTGTCGCTCTGGAGCCTGCACAGACTGTCCTGCAGGAGCCTACACAGACCGTCCCACTGGAGCCTGCACAGACTGTCGCACTGGAGCCAGCACAGACTGTCCCGCTGGAGCCTGCACAGACTGTCCCGCTGGAGCCTGCACAGACTGTCCCGCTGGAGCCAGCACAGACTGTCGCACTGGAACCTGCTCAGACTGTCCCGCTGGAGCCTGCACAGACTGTCGCACTGGAACCTGCACAGACTGTCACGCTAGAGCCTGCACAGACTGTCGCACTGGAGACTACACAGACTGTCGCGCTGGAATCTGCACAGACTGTTGCGCTGGAGCCTGCGCAGACTGTCGCACTGGAGCATGCGCAGACTGTCCAGCTGGAGCCTGCACAGACTGTCGCACTGGAGCCTCCGCAGACTGTCGCACTGGAGCCTGCACAGACTGTCCCGCTGGAGACTGCACAGACTGTCCCGCTGGAGCCTGCAGCGACTGTCGCACTGGAGCCTGCACAGACTGTCATGCTGGAGTCTGCACAGACTGTCACACTGGAGCCTGCGCAGACTGTCACGCTGGAGCCTGCGCAGACTGTCACGCTGGAGCCTGCACGGACTGTAGCACTGGAGCCTGCACAGACTGTCGCACTGGAGCCTGCACAGACTGTCACGCTGGAGCATGCGCGGACTGTCGCTCTGGAGCCTGCACAGACTGTCGCACTGGAGCCTGCACAGACTGTCACACTGAGCCTGCGCAGACTGTAACGTTGGAGTCTGCACGGACTGTCGCACTGTAGCCTCCGCAGATTGTCGCACTGGAGCCTGCACGGACTGTCGCACTGGAGCCTGCACAGACTGTCGCACTGGAGCCTGCGCAGACTCTCCCGCTGGAGGCTGCACAGACTGTCGCACTGGAGCCTGCACGGACTGTCGCACTGGAGCCTGCACAGACTGTCGCACTGTAGTCTGCACGGACTGTCCCGCTGGAGCCTGCACAGTCTGTCGCACTGGAGCCTGCACGGAATGTCGCACTGGAGCCTGCACTGACTGTCACGCTGGAGCCTGCACAGACTGTCGCACTGGAGCCTGCACGGACCGTCGCACTGGAGCCTGCACAGACCGTCCCGCTGGAGCCTCCACAGACTGTCGCACTGTAGCCTGCACGGACTGTCCCGCTGGAGCCTGCACAGACTGTGGCACTGGAGCCTGCACGGAATGTCGCACTGGAGCCTGCACGGACTGCCTCGCTGGAGCCTGCACGGACTGCCTCGCTGGAGCCTGCACAGACTGTCCCGCTGGAGACTGCACAGACTGTCGCTCTGGAGCCGCACAGACTGTCCTGCAGGAGCCTACACAGACCGTCCCACTGGAGCCTGCACAGACTGTCGCACTGGAGCCTGCACAGACTGTCCTGCTGGAGCCTGCGCAGACTGTCGCCCTGGAGCCTGCACAGACTGTCGCACTGGAGCCAGCACAGACTGTCCCGCTGGAGCCTGCACAGACTGTCCCGCTGGAGCCTGCACAGACTGTCCCGCTGGAGCCAGCACAGACTGTCGCACTGGAACCTGCTCAGACTGTCCCGCTGGAGCCTGCAGCGACTGTCGCACTGGAGCCTGCACAGACTGTCATGCTGGAGTCTGCACAGACTGTCACACTGGAGCCTGCGCAGACTGTCACGCTGGAGCCTGCACGGACTGTCGCACTGGAGCCTGCACAGACTGTCGCGCTGGAGCCTGCGCAGACTGTCACACTGGAACCTGCGCAGACTGTCACACTGGAGCCTGCACAGACTGTCCCACTGGAACCTGCGCAGACTGTCCCACTGGAACCTGCTCAGACTGTCCCGCTGGAGCCTGCACAGACTGTCGCACTGGAACCTGCACAGACTGTCCCGCTGGAGCCTGCAGAGACTATCCCGCTGGAGCTTGCACAGACTGTCGCGCTGGAGCCTGCACAGACTGTCCCGCTGGAGCCTGCACAGACTGTCCCGCTGGAGCCTGCACAGACAGTCTCACTGGAGCCTGCACAGACTGTCCCGCTGGAGCCTGCAGAGACTGTCCCGCTGGAGCTAGCACAGACTGTCGCGCTGGAGCCTGCACAGACTGTCGCGCTGGAGCCTGCACAGACTGTCGTGCTGGAGCCTGCACAGACTGTCCCGCTGGAGCCTGCACAGACTGTCCCGCTGGAGACTGCACACACTGTCCCACTGGAACCTGCACAGACTGTCCCGCTGGAGCCTGCACAGACTGTCGCGCTGGAACCTGCGCAGACTGTCCCACTGGAGCCTGCACAGACTGTCCCGCTGGAGACTGCACAGACTGTCCCGCTGGAGACTGCACAGACTGTCCAGCTGGAGCCTGCACAGACTGTCCCACTGGAGCCTGCACAGACTGTCCCACTGGAGCCTGCACAGACTGGCCCGCTGGAGCCTGCACAGAATGTCCCGCTGGAGCCTGCACAGACTGTCCCGCTGGAGCCTGCGCAGACTGTCACGCTGGAGCCTGCACGGACTGTAGCACTGGAGCCTGCACAGACTGTCGCACTGGAGCCTGCACAGACTGTCACGCTGGAGCATGCGCGGACTGTCGCTCTGGAGCCTGCACAGACTGTCGCACTGGAGCCTGCACAGACTGTCACACTGAGCCTGCGCAGACTGTGACGTTGGAGTCTGCACGGACTGTCGCACTGTAGCCTCCGCAGATTGTCGCACTGGAGCCTGCACGGACTGTCGCACTGGAGCCTGCACAGACTGTCGCACTGGAGCCTGCGCAGACTCTCCCGCTGGAGGCTGCACAGACTGTCGCACTGGAGCCTGCACGGACTGTCGCACTGGAGCCTTCACAGACTGTCGCACTGGAGCCTGCACGGACTGTCGCACTGGAGCCTGCACAGACTGTCGCACTGTAGTCTGCACGGACTGTCCCGCTGGAGCCTGCACAGTCTGTCGCACTGGAGCCTGCACGGAATGTCGCACTGGAGCCTGCACTGACTGTCACGCTGGAGCCTGCACAGACTGTCGCACTGGAGCCTGCACGGACCGTCGCACTGGAGCCTGCACAGACCGTCCCGCTGGAGCCTCCACAGACTGTCGCACTGTAGCCTGCACGGACTGTCCCGCTGGAGCCTGCACAGACTGTGGCACTGGAGCCTGCACGGAATGTCGCACTGGAGCCTGCACGGACTGCCTCGCTGGAGCCTGCACGGACTGCCTCGCTGGAGCCTGCACAGACTGTCCCGCTGGAGACTGCACAGACTGTCGCTCTGGAGCCTGCACAGACTGTCCTGCAGGAGCCTACACAGACCGTCCCACTGGAGCCTGCACAGACTGTCGCACTGGAGCCTGCACAGACTGTCCTGCTGGAGCCTGCGCAGACTGTCGCCCTGGAGCCTGCACAGACTGTCGCACTGGAGCCAGCACAGACTGTCCCGCTGGAGCCTGCACAGACTGTCCCGCTGGAGCCTGCACAGACTGTCCCGCTGGAGCCAGCACAGACTGTCGCACTGGAACCTGCTCAGACTGTCCCGCTGGAGCCTGCACAGACTGTCGCACTGGAACCTGCACAGACTGTCACGCTAGAGCCTGCACAGACTGTCGCACTGGAGACTACACAGACTGTCGCGCTGGAATCTGCACAGACTGTTGCGCTGGAGCCTGCGCAGACTGTCGCACTGGAGCATGCGCAGACTGTCCAGCTGGAGCCTGCAGAGACTGTCGCACTGGAGCCTCCGCAGACTGTCGCACTGGAGCCTGCACAGACTGTCCCGCTGGAGACTGCACAGACTGTCCCGCTGGAGCCTGCAGCGACTGTCGCACTGGAGTCTGCACAGACTGTCACACTGGAGCCTGCGCAGACTGTCACGCTGGAGCCTGCGCAGACTGTCACGCTGGAGCCTGCACGGACTGTAGCACTGGAGCCTGCACAGACTGTCGCACTGGAGCCTGCACAGACTGTCACGCTGGAGCATGCGCGGACTGTCGCTCTGGAGCCTGCACAGACTGTCGCACTGGAGCCTGCACAGACTGTCACACTGAGCCTGCGCAGACTGTGACGTTGGAGTCTGCACGGACTGTCGCACTGTAGCCTCCGCAGATTGTCGCACTGGAGCCTGCACGGACTGTCGCACTGGAGCCTGCACAGACAGTCGCACTGGAGCCTGCGCAGACTCTCCCGCTGGAGGCTGCACAGACTGTCGCACTGGAGCCTGCACGGACTGTCGCACTGGAGCCTTCACAGACTGTCGCACTGGAGCCTGCACGGACTGTCGCACTGGAGCCTGCACAGACTGTCGCACTGTAGTCTGCACGGACTGTCCCGCTGGAGCCTGCACTGTCTGTCGCACTGGAGCCTGCACGGAATGTCGCACTGGAGCCTGCACTGACTGTCACGCTGGAGCCTGCACAGACTGTCGCACTGGAGCCTGCACGGACCGTCGCACTGGAGCCTGCACAGACCATCCCGCTGGA